>NC_067411.1:30839017-31464017 GCF_009764475.1 Pristis pectinata
CCCACCCTCTGCCTCCTTCCACCAAGCCAATTTAGGCTGGCTCACCCTGGATCACATATCTTCTAACCATCTGGACCAGCCTACCACACGGGATCTCATCAAAGGCCTTGCTAAAGTCTACACAGACAACATCTACAGCCCTGCACTCATCAGTCCTCTGTGTCACATCTTCAAAATACTCAGCCAAATTCATGAGATATGATTTCCCACACACAAAGACGTACTGACCATCTCTAATCAGTCCTTGCCTTTCCAAATGCAAACAATTCCTGTCTCTTGGAATCCCTTCCAATAGCTTTCCCACCATGATGTAAGGCTCACCAGCCCATAGTTCCCTGGCTTATCCCTGCTGCCCTCCTGAAATAAAGCTACAACATGAGCTATCCTCCGGTCTTCCCGTACCTCATCCATGGATAACAAAGATACGAAAATCTCTGTCAGGGCCCCAGCAATCTTCCCCCTTGCTTCCCATAACATAATGTGTAGATAAAATGTATATATCAAGAATAATTTCTGAAAAATAATCATCTCAAGATATTACTCTTTTAACTTAGTGAAATAAAGAAATAACTTGAATTAACATCCTGTCACCTACTTTTTTTTCCAATCAACTAGTTACATTGTTATGCAGGAAATTTGGCAACTAATTTGTGCAGGACATTCAACAGACAGCAGATGAGGGGAATGAAGAGTTTATATACTTTTGGTGGATTCTCATTTGGGAGAGTTAATGGTCAGAATCGAAGGAAAACATCCCCTGCTTCTGTAGACGGTGACGTGATGGATGAGGCTTTGTTGTAACCCCGACCTCTCACAATACTGTTTTGATGTGACAGTCTAAATTAGACACTCAAGACCTAGAGTGGAGCCTGAATCCATAATTATCTTATGCTTTTACTGATCATATAATGATAGTCCCAACAACAAGTATTTAGGATAATATGATAATAGAGTAAAGTCAACAACTGACAGACATTGCAGTGCTAAAGTTGTGCTTTGTTATGCATCTGCAAATTGGGAGATTCTGGGCAAAAAGCTCTTCAGCCCTCGATGTCTGTGCCAAATGTGATGCCAAATTAAACTAAAACTTAAACTAAATCTCTTTTGCTGTAAAAGATCCCTATCCCTCCATTCCCTTCATATTTGTGTGTCTATCTAGCAGCCTCTTAAACACCACTATCATATTTGCTTCCACTACCACCCCTGGTAGCCCATTCCAGGCACCCACTACTCTCTGTGTAAAAAACTTGCCCCTCTCACCTTTAATGCATGTCCCCTAGTATTTGACATTTGTATTCTGGGAAAAAGATTCTGACAGTCTACCCTATCTATGCCTCTCATAATTACATAACCTTCTATCAGGTCTCTCCTCAGCCTCTGCTGTTACAGAGAAAATGACCCAAGTGTGTCCAACCTCTCCTTATAGCTCATATCCTTTAATCCAGGCAGCATCCTCGTGAACCTCTTCTGCACCCTTTGCAAAGCCGCCACATCCTTCCTGTAATGGGGTGACCAGAACTGCACACAATGCTTTAAGTGCAGACTAGCAAAAGTTTTATACAGCTTCAACATGACTTCCTTACTCTTCTACTCAAAGCCAAAAGAAAAATACTTGAATGAAGAAGATGGGGCTCAGTATTTTCTTTTGCTGCTTTAAGGCTTGAATATTGGGCATCTGCTCACTTTCTGTAAATATTCTGGCATCAGAAATTTTGCTGAGGCTTTTGCACCTGGGGCAAAATGCAAGTCTTATTCAAACACAATGCTGGATGAAACTGATGAAACTGAAGGACTGCCCAACAGGGAGGGGGCTCAACAAATCCACAGGACTGGGTCACACCACAAACTCTGCTCCCATTAGCACTAATGAGACCCAAAAAACATCTGAGATGCAGTGCGTTCTGGGAACTGCTGCACATATTAAGATGCCCGGTCCCAACTAAGAAGCTGGAGAAACATTCCTTCTTCAATCTGCCGAATTTTGCCTCAGACAACTTTTACAGGAACTCTACCCAATGTGATCAAAACTCCATGGAAGCACATGGACCAAATGCTGGTAAATGGGATTAGTATAGATGGGTACTTGATGGTTGGCATGGACGTAGTTGCCTGAAGGGCCTGGGCTTGTGCTTATAAGACACTATGAGTCTTTGACTCTGAGTTTGGAGTAAACCATTGTTGGTGCACATACTCAGCTGGACGATATCTGACCTGGACCCTAGCTCCCTTATTCTTTGAGTTGTTCACTTCTCCCATTCACCACACATTAGTGAGACACTTACCACACCCTTCACCACAAACCATCCCCCCCCTCCCCACTGTGCTTCCTCTCTTCTTCCTTTTCCTAGCCTCCTTTTTTTTGTCTCTCTCTTCTTACCTTTACCCATCCCTTGGTGAGATCTGCTCTCCCCTCCTCCCCCGCACCTGCCTATCGCTATCTCTTACCTGCATCTACCTATCACCACCTTGTGCCCACCCTGCCTCCCCTCTTTTGTCCACCTATCACTGCTCTGTTTTTCCCTCCTATATATTGGGCTTCCCCTTTCCCTATCTTCAGTCCTGAAGAAGGGTCCTGACCGAAGGGTGGGCCAAAGGGCCTGTATTGTGCCGTATTGTTCTATGAAACATTGACCGCCTGCTTTTCTCCACAGATGCTGCCTGGCTTGCTGAGTTCCTCCAGCATCATTGTGTTTTTCTTCTAGATTCTAGCATCTGCAGTCCTTTGTTTCTCTGTCTTTCTTATGGTTGTTTTAAACTGCCTATGTTTTGTCATGCAGGTTAATATGCAACACAAACTCCATTTGATTGGCTCTTTATCAGAATTCTGTCCCATGTGTAATACAGAAGAGAACAATAAGAAAACCTTGGCTCCTTTCTTTGAAAAGAAGCCTTTCTCTCACAGTGTACAGAACACCTCCCTGCGTATTCACAATCATGAAGGCAATGCACTCTGCACAAAATAAAGAACCCTCAGATATAGTACAACAAGGCTGCTACACCCTGCATGCTCAGTTCACAAAAGATGGAAAGTGCAGTAGACTGAATAGATAGCATAGATGCATTTTCTGTAAATAAGTTTAAATATATTAAATCCAACATTGCTGTTCCAAGGAATGTAACAATTTATTGTCTCATGGTACTTGGAAGACTGTCTTCAATATTCAACTGATCCATGAGCTACAAAGTCACTGTGCTGGTCGAGATGAAACTTGACATTAGCGAACCAGCTGGCAGCATAAAATGTGATAAGCTTCCCATTTGACAAGATTGTTACATTATTGACAGTACAGTTCAATCCAGAACAGTCAGCAATCTTAGAGGGTTTGGTCCTCATAGTCAAATGCCAGAGGAGCCAATTGGGGATGACGTTGTCAGTCTGAAGGACATGATTTCGACACATAGTTAGACAGATTAGTGTGAGTGAAAATAGACTAAATTCTTTAACACACAAGCACTTACTTTTGACAAGGCAACATGAATTGACATTTTGGCATTAAGGATTACTTTGACCGAGAAGTGGCAAACTACAGGAACTTAGAATTTGGGAAAACCACAAGTCACATGATTGCAAAAGGTGGAAGATCCTTTATTGATGCCAGGGTAGCCATGTAGATTCAGTCAGTCTGTTTAAAGCAGCCTGCTTTTAGAATTGTAATAACAAAGAACATAGAACAGAACAGCACAGGTACAGCCTATTTGGTCCATCATGTCTGTGCTGATCATGATGCCAATTTAAACTAATCCCACCCGTCTGCACATGATCCATATCCCTCCATTCCCTGCATGTTCAGGTGCCTTTATGACTGCCTCTATCGTATCTGTTTCCACCACCCCACACCACCACTCCCCCCCCTCCTCCAACCCCTTGGCAGTCCATTCCAGGCACCTACCACACTCTGTAAAATCATTTTAAATTTCCCTCCTCTTACCTTAAACCTATGCCTTCTAGTATTTGACATTTCCACCCTGGGAAAAGGACTCTGACTCTCTCTCCTATTTATGCCTCTCATAATTTTATAAACCACTGTCAGGTCTCCCCTCAGCCTCCAATGCTCCAGAGAAAACAATCCAAGTTTATCCAACCTCTCCTTATAACTAATCCAGGCAGCATACAGCTAAACTTCTTCCGCATCCTCTCCAAAGCCTTCACATCCTTGCTGTAATGTGGCAACCAAAATTGTACACAGTACTCCAAATGTGGCCAAAACAAAGTTTTATACAGGTGCAACATGACTTCCTGACTTTGATACTCAATACCCTGACTGATGAAGGGAAGCATGCTGCATGCCTTCTTTACTACTCTGTCTACTGGTGTTGCCACTTTCAGGGAGCTTGCACCCCAAGATTCCCTCTGTACATCAATGGTCCTAAGAGTCCTACCATTTACTGTATACTTTCCCCTTACACTTCATCTCTCAAAGTGCAACAACTCACACTTGTTCAGTTTAAACTCCATCTGCCATTTCTCCATCCATAGCTCCAACTGATCTCTATCCTGCTGTATCTTTTGACACCCTTCTTCACTATCTACAAGCCCACCAATTATCCTGTCATCTGCAAACTTACTAATCTGTCCATCTACATTTTTGTTGCAATCATTTTCATCTTGAGTTTACATCTTATTGTCTACTTGCACTTTCCCTGTAACTGTAACACTATATTCTGAATTATGTTATTGTTTTTCCATTGTACCACCTCAATGTACTGATGTTGTTAAATGATCTGTATAGATGGCATGCAAAACAAAGTTTTTCACTATACCTCAGTACTTGTGACAATAATAAACCAATTACCAATTTATCACAAACAACAGAGATCCCAGCACCGATCCCTGTGGAACAATACTGGTCATACACCTCCAGCCAGAATAACACCTTCCACCATAACTCTGTCTTCTATGGACAAGTCATTTTGAACCCTACAAGTTGGGTTCAAAATGACTTGCTCATAGAACACAGAGATCCCATATATCTTAATCTTCTGGATCAGCCTTCCATGAGGGACCTCGTTGAAAGCTTCACTGAGGTCCATGTAGACAACATCCTCTGCCATACCTTCATCAATCATCTTCATCACCTCCTCAAAAACCTCAGTCAGGTTCGTAAGATGTGAGGTGTCCCATACAAAGCCATACTGACCATCTCCAATAAGTCTATGCTTTTTCAAATGCAAGTAAATCCTATCCTTAAGAATCCTCTCCAATACCTTCCCTACCACTGATGTGAGGCTCACTGGTTTATAATTTGCTGGATTATAACTTTTGTCCTTCTTAAATAAAGGAATAATGTTGGCTGCTCTTCAGTCCTCTAGGACCTCACCTGTGGTGAGAGAGGATACAAAGATCTCTGTCAAACAATCTCCTCTCTTGTCTCTCTCAATAATCTGGAATCGATCCCTTAAGGCCCTGGGAATTTACCCACCTTAATGTTCTTGGAGAAACTCAACACCTCCTCCTTCTTGATATCAACTTGTCCTAGAATATTAGCATACCCCACACTGATCTCACTATCCTCCATGTCCTTCTCCTTAGTTCCTCTGGCTCCTTTGTCCCTGAGTGGTCCTGCTCTCTCCCTAGCTACTCTCTTGTTTTTACATATATAAATGCCTTGGGATTTTCCTTTATCCTACTCACCAAGGATTTTTCATGGTTCTTTTTCACCGTCCTGATTCCCTGTTTGAGTTGTTTCCCTGTGGTTAGCACAACGTTATTACAGTGTCAGCGATCAGAGTTCGATTCCCGTCGCTGTCTGTAAGGAGTTTGTACGTTCTCCCGTGTCTGTGTGGGTTTCCTCTGGGTGCTCCGGTTTCCTCCCACATTGCAAAGACGTACGGGTACGTTAATTTGGGTTTAAAATGGGTGGCGCGGACTCGTTGGGCCAGAAGGGCCTGTTGCCACGCTGTAAATAAAATTTAACTTTAAAAAAATTTAAAATTTATATTTCTTATGGATCCTGTCTGACTTCAGCTTCCTAAACCTTACATATGTTTCCTTTTTCTTTTTATGACTAAATTCACAACATCTCTCATTATCCAAGGTTCCCAAACCTTGCCATCCATATCTTTCATCCTCACTGGAATATGCTGGTCCTGAATTCTGTTCAACTGGTCTTTAAATGACTCCTACATGTCAGATGTGGACTTACCCAGTTATAGCTGCTCCCAATCTACTCTCCCTAACTCTTACCTAATAATGTTGGAATTTGATCTCCCCCAATTTAGCATTTCCCTCTGAGGTCTAGACTTATCTTTATTCATAACTATCTTAAAACATAAGAAGTTGTGTGATCACTGTTCAAAATGTTCTCCCACTGAAACCCAAATCACCTGGCTAGGCTTATTTCCTAATATCAGAAAGTCAACCTTCTGCCCAGAGGAGTCAATGGAGGAAGAGGGATGTACAAAAAAATAGGGAGAAGCTTGCTGGTACACAAGGCTTGGAAGATGAAAACAAACAGCTTCAAAACCAAGTTCAGATATCAGGTCTCGACCCAAAACGTCGACTGTTCATTTCCCTCCATAGATACAGTCTGACCTGTTGAGTACCTCCAGATTTTTGTGTGTACTTTCAAAAGCAGTCCAGTTCAAAATCAGATCAAAAAGTGAATCTGTAATTATTAGTCCAAACACAAGAACAATCTCTGCTGGAATTGGAAAAGAGTTGGTGGGCAGATTTGAGTAAGAACTTTTTGACAGCAAAAAACTAAATGCTCCGGAGAACCAGAATTGAAATATCTTAAAATACATGGCCTTCAAAGGGAACTATGTGAAGTGCAAGGAAAATTATTTGAGTTGTTATCTCAATCACAGGGTACTGTGAATCGTCTGAAAGAATAAGCTCTGGTATCAAACTTTAAACAGCAAATGATTGAAAAGCAAGCTGGACTGGATGTATTGTCAGAGCTGCCTTCAAGAGTGAAACTGCTATGGCTGCATTTCGGGAAAGTGAGAAAGGAGAGGGAGAATTTGTAGAGCAGCATATCAGCAGGTGAAAGGTGTTTCTCAGAAATTACAGAAAGCATGGCTGGCAAAATAATGTCTTTGAAAAAGAAAAGCTTGCAATCTTTTAAAGGGCTCATGCAAACTAAGTCAGAGGTGGAAGCTTTGGTGAGCAGCTGATCTTCCACGGTAGGCTGGGACTTTATTCCTTGGACCATAGGAGACTGAAGTGTGACCTTATAGGGGTGTATAAAATCATGAGGGGCATAGATAAGGTGAATGCTCTCAGTCTTTTTCCCAGGGAAAGTGAATCCAAAACTAGAGGGCACAGATGTAAGGTGAGAGGGGAAAGATTTAAAAGGGACTTGAGGGTTAACTTCTTCACTGACACAGAAGGTGGTGGGTACATGGAATGAGTGGCAGTGGTTGCGGCAGGTACAATAACAACACTTAAAAGACACTTGGTCGGGTATATGGATAGGAAGCTCCAAAGCACTGAGTTATTCCAACACAGGCTTACAATCTCCTCTAAGACACAATGTCTTCTCTTGATTCTGTAGCTGATTAATCCAGCATTTAGAGTCATGGAGTCATACTGCACAGAAACAGGCCCTTCGGACCAACTTGTCCATGCCGACCAAGGTGCCCATCTGTTTGTCTCATTTGCCCGTGTTTGGCACCATATCCCTCTAAACCTTTCCTATCTGTGTACTTATCCAAATGTCTTTTAAATGTTGTTATTGTACTTGCCTCTACCACTTCCTCTGGCAGCTCGTTCCATATACACTCCACCCTCTGTGTTAAAACCTTGCCCCCCCAGATCCCCTTTTTCCTCTCACCTTAAACCTATGCCCTCCAGCTTTTAGTTCCCTTTTCCTGGAAAAAAGACTGTATGCATTCACTGTATCTATGTCTCTCGTGACTTTATACACCCCTATAAGGTCACCCCTCAATCTCCTGCACCCCAAGAAATAAAGCCTGCCCAACCTGTCCCTATGACTCAGGCTCTCGAGTCCAGGCAACATTCTCGTAAATCTTCTTTGCACTCTTTCCAGCTTAATGACGTCTTTCCTATAACAGGGTGACCAAAACTGTACTGTGGAGAAAGAAACATAGCTAACAATTCAGGTCAAAGACCCTTCCTCGGATGCTGCCCAAACTGCTGAGTACAACCAGCATTTTCTACTTTGACTTGAGATTTTCAACATCTGCAGTTCTTTGATTTTCCATTCTTGTTGAGTGGAGCAAGTCAGGATTCCCCTTGTCAATATATGGATTAAGATACAACGGAGAATGCTGATGACAAAAGAAGGAACCATTTGAGAAAAACAGCAGATAAAATCCATAATTGAAAGTTTCAGTGGACAGGGAGTCATTGAGTCAGAGAGTCATACAGCAGGGAAACAGGCCTTTCGGCCCAACTTATCCATGCTGACCATGATGCCCATCTGAGCTAGTCCCATTTGTCCATGTTTGGCCCATATCCTTCTAGTGTAGTCCCAAGTCCTAATGCAGAAGCTGATTTCCAGCTTTGATACACATTTGCCCATTGCCCCTGAGTCCCTCAGCACTTTTTGGACCCTTAAGTGGACAAAACAAATGCAGTTTGAGTTGGACAAGCTGCTGGAAGAATTAACAGTAATATGAGGACAAATTTAAAGTTTGAAGGTGGGTTGGATTCCCCCTAAGGATTCAGAAGTGGGCCTAGCTTGACTGATTTCTGCTCAGGACAATGTGGCCATTGCAGGGCAGAGACAAGCGACATAACACTGAAGCCAAAATGAATGCCACAGCAACAATGCACAAAAGGAAAGAGGAGGAGTGCACAGAAAGGCTCCAAAAGCAAAGGTGGAAAACTGAAGCACCAACTCTGGAGAGACAAAGAAACTAAAGTACAATGCAGCACAGTGAGGGGCACAGATGAGCTGGAACATCAACAGAGCAAGAGGAATTAAAGATTTATCCACAGAGGGAGATCCCACAGACTAAAGAAGTGTGAGTGATTCCACCTTCGCCAAGTGCTTGCTTCTTCCAAAGGTGATCCAAGAGTTCATGTGGACATCTGGGTTTGCGCCACGTTCTATGTAAGTTTGTATATTATCACGTTAAAGTTCACTTTTACAAAATGAATGCAAATTGAGTCGAGTTTGTCACAAGTTTTGAGTACAATTGTAAATTTCTTGTTATCATGCATAGTAGGTTTGTGAATGAAAATGCCTGTGTTGAACTCTCAGTATATCTAAGTCTCCAGTGTAAAGATGTTTTTCCGGAAGATGCTTTGCTACCATCTTAAGCGACTGTATCATGAGATTATATCTTGTAACATTGCTGGTACCATACTTGAACATCAATTGAAGATCGACTGTCACAATTCAAGGTTGTGTTCACTTGAAGCTTTGTGCACAAGTGAATAAATGAGTAGCTGTGATACTGATTCTGCAGACTAATCAACAAGAACCCATAATACACTACAGCTGTACAACAGATGTATGTCCCTCTTCGCTGAATATACATATCCAATGAACAAGGCACTGCACCAGGAACACTATTCCAAAATAAATTCTAACTGACTAGCCTGATGCTTCAACGAATTTTCAAAAGGGAGTCATCAAAGCACAGAGGTCCTAAGTCTGGCCTCTTCTCTGTGCTTGGACAGTGATCAGGAACTATAGTGAACCTGCCATCTGGAACAAGAGGACAGAAATCATTCAGTGTAGAATGAAAAGCATCAGCTGTAACTAACCTTGTCTCAGTTAGGAACTGCTTAAGATTTATGGCTTAAAAAGCTAATCATAATTTGCATCAATGCAATTTACTTCATTAACATTACAGTAACACTAATTTATATTTATGTAGCACCTTTAATACTGTAACATGTATCAACATGCTCTTTAGCAATTTAATTAAATCAAAGTTTCAGTAAGCCCCACCCACAAAACTACAGAAGAAACTGATAACTGCAGCTCTTGGTTTTGCTGGCTATCAAAGCAGTCAAAACCCCCATTACCTTGAAATCAGATTTCCCAGAAGTTGGAATGTTAAACCCACACTATGGAGTTAACCTCTGCCCATTCATGCCAGTACAGGTCTGATCCCAATGAAAACGCCGAAGCAAATTTGAGTCACAACATTGTAATTAAACTGCTTCTGGATATCTCATGGTCATAGTGTCTCAGTACTGCACATCTGCCATCTCATTTCCCTGCTAATTAACGTCAGGGTTTCAGCACTTAAAGAGCACCCTCTGTTAAATGATGGTGCTGCTGCAGATATCCCTATGCTACAGTATTCAAGTAGTTGTAAACACTGGCCAGTCCATCACAAGCTCAACACTTCCTTCCATCCAATCCATCTTCTTGGTGCATTTCTTCAGGAAGGCTGAATGTATGGTCAAGGATGCCTAGCCATTCCCTTTTCTCTCTTCTACCCTCTGGGAGAATATACAGGCGTCCAGACTTAAGAACAGCTTCTTCCCCACTGCTATCAGACGCCTGAACCAATCCCCTCTTTCACATCCCCTTTCCCCATGGTGCTGCCACGTTATCAAACCCTTAATACTTCCTCTTCCATAATTGTCACTTTAGCATTTCTTTTTGCACTACTTCAGATTGCACTATTATACTTTGTGTTGTTTTGTGCTCGTCACTGTATTTATTGTTGTATTTATTATTATCAGGTATATCGTTTACTCTGTGAGCTTCACATGAGCAAGGAACTTCATTGCATCCTGGTGTATATGACAATAAACTAATCTGAATCTGAGGCTCTACAGATGCCTCTGTAGACTCAGGTCTTAATATCCTGACTGATGAGGTACAGTGCAGGTGTGGTGTGTCCTCTCAAGGTTCCAGGAATGCTCCAGATATAAAATGCCACATGGTGGACAATGGTCACTGTAATCATCTACAGCAGAAAGTCTTCCTGGACCTGGGAGATGTGTTGCAAGAAACTCAATGACCTGACAAGATATGTCCAGGTCAGTAGTGTCACCAGACAGATGAAATCTGGAGCAATGCACACAAAATGCTGCAGGAATCCCAGCAGGTCAGGCAGCATCCATGGAGGGAAATGAACAGTCAAAATTTCAGGCCAAAACCCTTCATCAGGACTGGAAAGAAAGAGGGCAGAAGACAGAATAAAAGGGTGAGGGGATGGGGGGATGAGAAGGAGCACGAGCTGGCAGGTGATAGGTGAATCCAGGTGAGGGGGGAAGGTAGGTAGGTGGGGGGAGAGGGGGACTGGGACTGATGTGAGAAGCTGGGAGGTGATAGGTGGAAGAGGCAAAGGGCTGAACAAGATGGTCAGTGATGTGCCACTTTAAATATTTTTATCACTTAAGTTGTCTTCAAACAGCTGCCTCAGCTCATTCCTGAACTTTCACAACAGACAGCACAGCCGCCATTACTCATGCCCTCTCACATTCCTGCCCTCAGCCCTTCAAAGGGCACATCACAAACACACAGTCACAACTCCTGAACTTAACCATGCCATTACCGCACTTGGATATTAACTGTTTCCCACGTCTTCCAGGATAAAGTATCACAACTGTCACCTGTCCAAACAGACTACAACAGACCATTTCAGTACAAAGGGCCCCCCCCAGGATGGAGGAGAAAGTCCTATTCTTTATGGGCACTGGAATTGTATGAGTTATAAACCCTGCTTGAGCTGTGGATGTGACGGATGGGGGTGTGTGCTGTCATGCTGCATCCCAGACCCCTGTCATGCCTCCTGCTGTCACAGCAAGGAACACTCATTCTATTTAAATTTGTACATGCATTGACACTCTTCCTAGCATCACCAGATGCTTGATACTATTGTGCACTTTCTAGAACGTAGAACAGTACAGCACAGGAGCAGGCCCTTCGGCCAAAAATGTCCATGCCAACCACGATGCCAAATTAAACTGAATCCCTTCTGCCTGTACATGATCCCTATCCCTGAATTCCCTGCATATTCATGTGTCTATCTGACATCCTCTTTAAATGCCACTATTGTATTTGCTTCCACCACTACCCCTGACAGCCTGTCCCAGGCACCCATCACTCTCTGTGTAAAACGCTTGCCTCGCACATCTCCTATGAACTTTCCCCCTCTCACCTTAAATGCATGCCTTCTAGTATTAGACATTTCAACCCTGGGAAAACGATACCAGCTGTTTCCTCTATCTCTGCCTTTCATAATCTTATAAACTTCTATCAGGTCTCTCCTCAGCCTCGGCTGGCTCCAGAGTAAACAACCCTAGTTTATCCAACCTCTCCTTTTAGCTCATAACATCTAATCCAGGTAGCACCCTGTTAAACCACTTCTGCACATATCATTGCAGAGTCTCAGAAGACAATACATCCCACCCCTGCACCGAGGAGCAGGAGAAGGGCACTACGTTATCATATCTGACATGACAAGCACCAGCTCAGATACTGCTTTAAATACTGTAGAGAGACTAGAGGCAGTTGAATCATATGGAGACTCACCAGACAGCAGTGGAGCAGCTAAGGCAGGGGTAAGGAAACTGGTGTGTCAGTTCCTCAGAAGGCAAGGTTACACATCAGTCCTGTCCCAGAGGATTTGACTGAGAACTACCATCCTTCTTGCATGCAGATGGGAATGTTTGTCTTATTGCCCAGAGAGATTGTCTTATTGCCATCTCTTGCTGCATTTTAATTGGAATCAGGAATGTGTCATTTTTCATTTGGATGTGAAACACAGCTCCATGCTAGGAATTGTCTGGTTAGGACTACTGCTGACATTGAGACACAAGAGACTGCAGATGCTGGAACCTGGAGCAACAAAGGAGATGCTGGAGGAACTCAACGGGTCAGACAGCATCTGTGGAGGGAAATGGACAGTCAGTGTTTCGGATCAAGAACCCTCATCTGGACTGAAAGGTAGAGGGGAGATGGTCAGTTATAAAGAGGTGAAGAGAAGGGGTGTCAAAGAGCAGGAGAGCAGCAGAAATCACTGAGGGGGAGCAGTGAGAGAAGGTCTCACAGAACTCTTGTCGAAGAGGAAAACTCCTACAAGGTGGGCATATCTTGAAGAGACTTCACAGTGGATCCCTTCCTTCAGCTCTTTTTCCTGGTTATATCCCCACTGTCTTTCAGTCCAAATGAAAGGTCCTTGACCCGAAACATTGACAGTTTGTTTCCCTCCACAGATGCTGCCTGACCTGCTGAGTTCCTCCAGCATCTTCTTTGTTGCCACTGCTGACATTGCTGTGGAGAGCAGGTTTGGGTTTGATTTACATGCTTTTGCTATACGTCCTCTCTTCTGAAATGTATCTCTTTGAGTTTTAAGGGAAACAGGAAGGCAGGTAGTGTCTACCGTTGTATCTGTAGCAAGAACTTGTGGCAATCACACCCATATGGAATAGATTTTGTTTTGGGAATTAAGCTTTTGCTGATGTTTTCTGATTACAGACCACAGACATTGTGCTTAGTGATGGATGAAATTCCTTGGCACTTTTTAATGCTATTTTCATCAAGATTGCAATTTTACAAGCCAGATAAACTGTAAGATTCTGTGTGTGCTTAATAATTTGGACAGGACTCACTTCTCGTTTAAGCCATACGTCAATCCGGCAGCACATGGTTTAAGAATTTGCCAGAGTTGCAAAGCCTGGCTAAATCCTTCAATGCAACAATAGTTTCTCCAGCTCTTTGATTTCTGGTGCCAAATGTATAACTTTCTGCTATTTCAAGCGGCTATGAATTGAAGTAAACTTTCAATTTCTGCATTACTTCAGTGAATGAAATATCTTTGGCTTTCTTTGGGGCCACCAGATTAGTCAGCATGCAAGAGATTTCAGAGCCTGTCTCCATCAGTAGAATTTCTATCTTATGCTCCTTATCACAGTTTCCTGGGTCTGCACATTTTCAATATGATCCTGAATTTTGAAAATATTACTTCCATTTTCTCCCTTTATGTATTGAAATACTCATATCTCAATAATAGGCTGCTTATCAATGCTTGAACTACCATTTTATCCTGTTTCATTACAAAACTGTGATGTCCACGCATCAAGGCATCCCTGTACTATGTTCAATTTTGCTGTGTTTAATTCTCCTGTGCCTTCTTCACTTATCAGCATCTCCCCGTCTCTCACAGTACTGCTGGCTACCACAGCCTTTTTGTTTGCTGCTGCTCATTGCTAGATATGGGCTTACTGACTCACTGTGCACCAAGAGTCATTAAATAATTTGTTCCACCATTTTCTCTTCTTGACTGTGGAGCTTTCAGGTCTCAGCCGGTTCTCCCTTAGTTGACTTTCTGTGTTGCAATTTAGAACATAGAACACAACAGCACAGTACAGGTCTTTTGGCCCACAATGTTGTGCTGACATTTTATCCAACTCTAAGATCTATCTAACCCTTCTGTGCCACATAGCCCCCCATTTTTCTATCATTCATGTATCTAAGAGTCTCTTAAATGTCCCAAATGTATCTGCCCCCACAACCTCTGCAGGCAGTGCGTTCCACGCACCCACCATTCTCTGTGTAAAAAACTTACCCCTGACATCCCCCTCATACCATCCTCCAATCACCTTAAAATTATGTCCCCTCGTGTTAGCCATTGTCATCCTGGGAAAAAGTATCTTACTGTCCTGACAAGCTTTTCTTGGTTTTCTGTATTCCGTAGCATCAGTGACTACCTGTGCAAAGAGCTCCTTCAAACCCAGACCTGTTCTTTCTCTCTGGCCCTGATATGCATTGCTTTTTTCCCTTGACTGGCAACAATTACCATTTTGCCATTTATAATATAATGGCCTGTGTGCAGCCAATGTAGAGCCAGTGAATTTACATTAAATAAACTCTAGGAGATACCGAAGCTTCAGAGCATGTGTTAACTCTTATAGAACAGAACAGCACAGGAACAGACCCTTCAGCCCATGATGTCTGGGATGAATATGATGCTGAATTAGACTAAATCTCTTCTGCTGGTACATGATCCATATCCCTCCATATTCACGTGTCTATCTAACAGACTTTTAAAGGCCACTATTGTATCTGCTTCCACCACTACCCCGTCAGCCTGTTCTGAGCACCCATTACTCTCTGTGCAAAAAACTTGCCCCGCACATCTCCTTTAAACTTGACCCCTTCAAGTTAGATACATGTCCTCGAGTACTTGACATTTCCACCCTGGGAAAAAGAGTCTGACTTTATGCCTTATCTACGCCGCTCATAATTTTATAAACTTCTATCAGGTCTCCTCTCAGCCTCTGATGCTGCAGAGAAAACCACCCAAGTTTGTCCAACCTCTCCTGTTAGCTCATACCCTCTAATCCAGGCAGGATCCTGGTAAACCTTTTCTACACCCTTTCCAAAGCCTTCGCATTCTTCCTGTAATGGGACAACGAGAATTACACACAATCCTTTCTTGAAGAATAGCAACAACTACTATGTCTGCTTGTGTAAGATGAATGACAACGTCTTTATGCCGCATGTACATGTGACATTTACATATTTACACACACGTATCCCACATACCTAGTGCTATTGTAGGACAAGTCCTGATAATTCAATTTGTTTCGCTGTTGAAGTGTTGCAAGATTCCCAAATCTCCTGGTCATCACTGACTTCAATTTGTTTTAAAGAAGGCAACTTTGTCTTTTCATATTTTAGAAAATAAATTTCAACATCCTTAACAGGAACATGTTTGGATTTAGAATTGGAATTGGTTTATTATTTTCACATGTACCAAGATACAATGAAACACGAATGCCATCCAGATAGATCATTCCATACACAAGTACATCGAGATAGTAAAAAGGAAAACAGAATGCAGAATATAGTGTTACGGTTACAGACAAAGTGCAGCGCTGGTAGACAAGTAAAGTGCAAGGGCCATGATGAGGTATATCAGGAGATCAAGAGTTCATCTTTTAATGTACAAGAAGACCGTTTAAGAGTCTGATGACAGTGGGATAGACCTTGTCCTTGAGCCTGGTGGTATGCGTTCTCAAGCTTTTGTATTTTCTTCCTGACGGGCGGGGGATGGTGAAGAGAGACTAACTGGGATGGGAGGGGTCCTTGATTATGTTGGCTGCTTTCCCAAGGCAGTGGGAAGTGTAGATGGATTCACTGGATGGGAGGCTGGTTTGCGTAATGGATGGGGCTGTGTTCCCAACTCTACAACCCTTGCGGTCTTGGACAGAGCAGTTGCCATACCAAATAGGATGCTTCAAGTCAAGTCGAGTTTATTGTCATGTGCACAAATACAGTGAGGTGCAGGTACAATGATATAGGAACAGAATTAGGCCAGTCAGCCCATCGAGTCTGCTCTGCCAATCAGTCATGGCTGATTTTCTTTCCCCTTAATCCCATTCTTCTGCTTTCTACTTGTAACCCTTAACCTCCTTACCAATCAAGAACCTATGAATCTCTCCTTTAAATATATCCAATGACTTGGCCTCCACAGCCCTTTGTGGCAACAAATTCTACAGATTCACCACCCTCTAGCTGAAGAAATTTCTCCTCATCTTAGTTCTCAAGGGACGTCCTCTTATCCTGAGGCGGTGTCCTTGGATTCTAGACTCTCCTACTAATGGAAGCATCCTCCCCACGTCCATTCCATCTAGGCTTTTCAGTATTTGATAGGTTTCAATGAGATCTCCTCTTATCCTTCTGAACTCCATCCAGTACAGGCCCAAAGCCATCAGACACTCCTCATATGTTAAGCCTTTCATTCCAGGATAATTCTTGTGGATCTTCTCTGGACTCTCTCCAGGACCAGGACAGCCTTCCTTAGATACAGGGTCCAAAATTGTTCATACCATCAAGAGGAACATTGTGGATTCTTCAACACAGAAAGAAGGCCTGGCATTGATGTGATCAATGCAATAGAATCAAGAGCTAAAAGATAATAGTTAATTGCATCAGATTCAAATCAATATTATTTTTTTCATTCTAAGCAAATCTTTGTCCTTTCAAAGATCAATAGTGCTTTCGAAATACATGAGGGCTGGGAAGGGGGGTGGTGGCGAGAAAGGGATTAAGACCTTAAGCAAATGTATGCTCCTGGTGGATTTGGCTCCCTGCTGACAGGTGAGTGTCGAGCTATTGCCACTATTAACTCAATTTGCTATCAACTAAAAGGATTAAAAGCAGTTTCTGCCTGATGACTCATCTATCATTATCTGGCAGTGACCAGAGTAGGATTCTGTTCTATAATGTGACAGGTAGGACTAAAACACACAGTAAAATGATGAAAATGATGCCATTGCCCTTGTTTAAACAAGTGAGAAAATCTGTTGTTGATATTTTGTCAGCATCAAGTCAGTCACCTTCTGCACAAAAACACTGTAGATATTTTTTAAAAGAAACCAATTCATCAAATAATCCTCCCTTATGATGTGCCATATTAATCTAAATCAGATTGTTAAAAATAATACTATCTGTCAAATAAGCTACTTGTTTAATCCTTTAAATGTAAATGATTTTCTCAACTAGAAGCTCTCAAATTCATGTTTATGAGTTTTATGTGACAGATTTCGATCCTGATAATCAGATCCTCAAGACTTTATTACATTTAAAGGTTGAATGAAGCAGCCTATGAATCTTCTCCAGACACACTTAACCAATCGTTTATCAGAACTGTCAACTAGTTTCCTACAGTACCTCATCTCACAGTATTACAGCAAAGGATGAACTATTTTTGTCATTGATGATTGATACCCGAACCATTTGCAGCTGTATGTGAAAAATGAAAAAAGAACAACAGAAGTATTGTTACAAAGAATAACATAATTTATTATCAAACAAAGTGCCAAGCATGAGGATCCCACTGTGAAGTACTCCTTCACAATCTTCTGTTCAAAGTCGTTAAGGAAGCTAATTCCTAACTGGGGCAATTCTCCCATGGCATTGGTCACAGTGAATCAAAAACATGCAAAAGAAATCCAAGTTGTCAGTTAAAACTTTCACATATTGTAAGTAAATGTCATTGTGATGAAAAATGGACATCTTTAAAAAAAAATACCTGTCAATAGTCTTGATCAGAAGCAAGCAGGAAACATATGTTAGTCAGTAAACAACTAGTGCTTACTGTTGGCAGAAACTGTACAAAATGAAAAGTGCCTTTTAAGTTTCTAAGCTGATGTTGTAAGGTGATTCAAGGTACAAGTCAAATTAACTCCAGCTACTGACTTCTGCTTACCTGAACTTACAGTGAAACTAAACGACCCTTCCAGAGCCAATCTGAAAACTAAAAATTCACTGAACACTGTTCCATTCCTCAATCTTCTCAGTTTGTCTTAAGAATACTCATCTCTGATAGGGTACCAACAACCCTCCAGTAATTTCATCTCAGTAACTATCTTCACATTGGAATTGGTTCATTATTGTCACATATACCAAGATACAGTGAAAAGCTTTTGTTTGCATGCCATCCAGACAGATCATTCCATACATAAGTACATCGAGGTAGTAAAAAGGAAGCCAGAAGGCAGAATATAGTGTTACAGTTACATAGAAAGTGCAATGCAGGTAGACAAATAAAGTGCAAGGGTCATGACGAGGTAGATTGGGAGATCAAGAGTTCATCTTTAGCATACAAGAGGTACATTCAAGAGTCTGATAACAGCGGATAGAAGCTGTCCTTGAGTTTGGTGGTATGTGCTCTTCTTTTGCATCATCTGTCTGACGGGAGAGGGGAAAAGAGAGAAGGACCAGGGTGGGATGGGTCCTTGATTACGTTGACTGCTTTACCAAGTCAGTGGGAATTGTAGATGGAGTCAATGGAGGGGAGGCTGGACTGGGCTACATTCACAACTCTGCAATTTCTTGCAAACCAGTATGAACCAATGTATGTCAAATCCTCAAATGGCGCTGTTACATAGGTAGACAAAAACACACGCAGGCAGAGTTAGGAAGAGTCCGGTTCATTTCGTACTTTTTACGGCCCATCTATAAATTCGCCGATGAGACCACTGTTTTTGGCAGAATCTCAGATGGTGATGAGGAGGTGTACAGGAGTGACATAGATCGACTGGTTGAGTGGTGTTGCGATAACAACCTCGCACTCAACTTCAGCAAGACCAAGGAATTGTTGTGGACTTCAGGAAGGGGAAAATCAGGAGAACACACACCATTCTTCATTGAGGGGTCAGCGGTGGAAAGGGTGAGCAGGTTCAAGTTCCTGGGCGTCAACATCTCAGAGGATCTATCTTGGGGTCAACACATTGATGCAATCATGAGGAAGGCACGCCAGCGGCTCTACTTCATTCGGAGTTTGAGGAGATTTGGTATGTCACCAATGACTCTTGCAAATTTCTACAGATGTACAGTGGAGAGCGTTCTGACTGGTTGCATCACTGCCTGGTATGGAGGCTCCAATGTGCAGAACCGAAAGAGGCTGCAGAGGGTTGTAGACTCAGCCAGCTCCATCACGGACACAAGCCTCCCCGCCATCGAGAGGCAGTGTCTCACGAAGGCATCATCCATCATTAAGGACCCTCACCATCAGGACATGCCCTCTTCACGTTACTGCCATCAGATAGGAGGTGTTGGAGCCTGAAGATCCACACTCAATGTTTCAGAAACAGCTTCTTCCCTTCTGCCATCAGATTTCTGAATGGTCCATGAACCTATGAACACTACCTCATTATTCTTCTTTTGCACAATTTATTTATTTTTGCAGCTTATAGTAATTTTATGTCTTTATGTCTTGCACTGTACTGCGGCCACAAAACAACAAATTTCATGATATGTCAGTGATAATAAACCTGATTCTGAAGGAGCTATGCTTTACAGCCGATCTTACTCAATTCTCATCAGCTTCTTAGTAAGATTCCATACCGATAACACCTCAGTAAGACCAAATTTATGACTCTGTGGCTCTAAATTTAAAATAAAGCTCAAACAAGTTTTGCAGAGGTCACACACCAACTAAAAATAGTCTCATAAGCACAATGAAGTTTTGAGATTGATTCTTTCATTGTACCCCTTGAATGTGTATACCTTGCAGTGCATGTCTATTTCTCTGTTGTTATCTGGAAAAACTTAGTGGAAAAATAAAGGAATTTACAACACAGTTGTTGCAAATAGATCTATTTAATAAATAAGGATGTCTAAACAATGACCATGAAAATGCCTTCTCACTAGTGATAACTTTGGAAAGGTTGTGGTTATCAATCTTAAGACAGATTGTCTGCCACTGCTACAAATGAGCAGACATTGCAGAGTACAGACTACTGTTTGCAGATGGTGTACTTTAGGTAGAATGAAAGGAATGGATGAAGTTCAGCTCTTTGTTCATTTTGTTACAAGGAATGCAATATTGATTGCTATGAATCATGTATTAATATCGGCATCGCACTTTTAAAGCTCACTTGGTGATTAAATGTTCAGCAAAATAACCTGAATATTTATTTTCTTCCAACCACTTGGCAATTTAGGAATACAGTGGTGTGAGTTTAGAGTACGTAGGTGGAACTGGTGACTTCTATTGATTACCCAAGTTTGATGACATAAACTGTGTTCGACTCCCATGCAATATCATTTCACAAAAAGTAAAATCACAAGGAAGACAAGTCATCTGCCGTCACTTGTTACCTGTGACATCGGACATCCTAGAGGGAGGTAGAGGACACAAGCCTGCAGATGAAGCAAAACGAAGTTGGACTAAGATTTGAGTGGAGATAAAAAAGGAAGAAAAGAAATAAAGCAATTTTGCATTCAAATTCAACAAAACGTAAATAAAAATAGATATAAAAATTAGCTCAGATGCGCAACTTGGCAAGTGAACTGAAACCAGCCAAAGTAATGGGACAGTTCTTTGCTCCAATGTCAACAGGACTTCTCCTGCACCAAAGTCCCAGCACCGAGCCCTGGCACGGGATGAGTGAAACTCAAAACAATGCAGATGCTGAAGTTCTGAAATAAAAGCAGAAAATGCAGGAAACACTCGGCAAGTCAGACAGCATCTGCTGAAAGAGAAACAGATTTACATTTCAGGTTAAATTGAATATCTTTGATCTGAAACATTATTTCTCTCTCCACAGTTGCTGCCTGACTCTCTGAGTGGTTCAAGTATTTTCGGTTCTGGCAAAGGTATTAAGACTCATGTGGTACCTTCTATGTTGTTCCTGTGCAAATGGATTAGTTGGTGATACCTTCCATTGGCCCATAACTGCTGGAAGGTAGGCAAACGTGCTTTGGTGACCCTTTGCCCACATTCCAAACAGTTTCCCTTTGATCCAGTGGGGACCTCTGCTGTTGTGCTGAGCTCTTCATGGAGCTTATTCTGCTGACCCAGGCAACAATGGACATCCCTTTAATTAGATCCAGGTTGGCTTGGCCCGAGTTGGTCCACCTGGATTGTAGGAACGCTGGGAGGGTTTTGTCCCATTGACACCACGGTAATGGGAAAAGGAGTTGAATCAGCTCCATCTGAGAGGAAAACCAAGAGAAAAGGAGGGGGTTCTGATAGCGATAACCCCTAACTGAACATCAGATAACACCTCTTGAGGCAGCATTACTTGGATAGGTATCACATTCAACTTACTGTGAAGTCAAATGTTCTGGAAGGAGCTCGGCTGAAACAAGTCAACGCAATTAGTTAAATCAGATTAAATATGTTGGCACTGGTATTTCCATTTGGAATAGTTGAATATAGTTGGCCAAGAACTTTTAGTTTCAAAATGGAAATAATTATCTCAAAGTGACAGCTAGAAGATTAGAAGCATGGTCTCACAGATTGCTGAGGCTGTTTTAAAGGGGTGTGGGAGGAGCTGATTGTGAGAAAGGCATAAGTAGCTGGGAGTTGCCCACCACTCAGAAAAATGCACTGTGTGGGCATGGTGGATAAAATAAAATGATCCCAATTTTTTTGTTTGTGTGTGTGTGTGTGTGTGTGTTTGTGTGTGTGTGTTTTTGTTTTTATGTGTGTGTGTGCGTGCATGCGTGCGTGTTTTGTGTGTTTCAGTAACTTTTCATTTAAATTTAATTATTTTTTTCATACCTTGAATTTTCTTCAGTCTCCTCCCGTTACACACTGCATTGACTCCCAACATCTGCGCCCCAATCTCCATTCTGCCCCATCCTCAACCATACCATCACATGACCTCAAGACTCCAACCTCCGAATTTAAACATCGCTGATCCCTCATTTCTCTCCCCCATCTCACCAATTAAACATTGCTGAGCTCAGAATTTCTGACCCCAACTCCACCATCCAACTGCCACCAGTCTTCCCTTTCCCCTGCCCACACAAACAACCCAATTTGTTCCACAGGATGCCAGCCTCTCCACACCCAGCCTCTTAACAATCCCAACCTCAGGTGCTTTCTGTATGGAGTTTGCACGTTTTCCCCGTGACCCCATGGATTTCCCCCGGGTGCTCCAGATTCCTCCCACATCCCAAAGACCTGCGGGTTGGTAGGTTAATTGGTTGCTGTAAATTTTCTTCAGTGTGTAGATGAGTTGCAGAATCTGGGAGGTGTTGATGAGAATGCAGAGAGCATAAAAAATGTGATTAATGTAAATTTAGTGTCAATGGGTAGTTGATGGTCGGCATGGACTCGCTGGGCTGAAAGGCCTGCTTCTGTGCCGTATCTCTCCATGATTCTATGAGTACCACATGACATGATCCAATGCTGAAAATACTTAATGAATGGTCAGTAGACAACTCAAGTGTAACTGAAGTGTGGAGCGAGGGTGAACATTGGCACCCCACTGTTGTACAAACTCAGAGGTCCCATTTCTAGGTGACGTTCCATGAGCTGTACCTATTCGGGTGGTACTTCAGGTGATAGTTTTTGTGCTGCTTCAAGCAGTTATTCTGCAATGATTGTTTGGGAAGGGCGCAAAGACAAGCGTCTAATAAACTGACCTCACAGACACAACTGTTCAGTACCAGAAGGTCAAAAGCTGCTTACATTCTGCTCTGATTGAGGCTGATGTAGAAAATATGACCCCACAACAGGTGCATTTTACTAATATGACAGGAGCTATTGGCAATGATAGAATATCTTTGGCCAAAGGATGCTCTTCCTGAACTCAATGTAATCCATATGACATGATCTAAACTCAAGAAACAAATATAAGGTCTTTTCACAACATCTTTGCTGTCAGAAAGATTGCATACAAGGCATGAAAAATGGCTTAACAGTAAGAAAATACAAGGAAAAGTGCTGCCTTCAATCACGCAGCCTGAGAAATGTTATAAAAGGTCTTCTCAGACTAAGAAAAGTTGCAGCCAAATTTTGCAAACTCAAGCATCTGGAGAAGTTTCAGAGGTCAAAATGGGGTTAGCTTCAGTGGGAACAATTACCTATTTATGCAGCCTTGTTCACCATCCGCAACTGACATGTTGCATTGCTCTTAACATATGCAATGTAAAAATTAAAATTCAATATTCACGCAAGTCAGACAATATTTTGTTGTGTGTGGAAGGAATATCCTGTGGATCTTACTGAATTTTGGGCCAGATTTTTGGGCATTTATTCAGGGATTGAGATGAGAAGCAAATCAACTCCCAGTAGTAGAAAGGTGTATTTCAATTGTTCATCTGCTTGTCTGTTAAATAAATGAGCATGTGGCTCATTCACAATAATAATAATACTAAAAAAAAGTGCTAAAAAGCTGAGCAAAATGCGAAATGACTGTGATATTTCAAGCCACAAGTGCAGCAGCTCAAGATATGCTGAGTATTCAGTGAGCATTCGAAATCTTCTGGAAGTGCAGCTCTGCAAAGCTGAAACCTTCCTCTCAGCTAATGCTTTCTTTGGATTAGGTCATGCTTATGGTTCTAAATATCCCTGCCTTGATAACCTGATGTTTGTTCATTTGCCCCCAGTGATATCTGTTCTGTCCCCCCTGCCAACCATACCATCACATGAGCACCAGACCCCAACCCCTGAATTCCAAACATTGCTGCTCCCTCACTCCTCTCCGCCATCTCACCGTCAAAACTTCTGTCCCATCATGTATAATAGTTCTCACAGGAGGAACAAGTGTCACCTTGACTTACTCTTCCTGACTTTAGCACCCTATGTAAAACCAATATCAATGTTCCCACTGAGATCCGATGCGGAATATTACAGATCCCATTTAGACGCAGATTAACATCAGAATCACTATTGGGTGCAAAATCATCACTTCAAAACTGTGAATAATGAAGATACAAAAGCTAAAGTCCAGGCTTCTTCATCAATTAACTCTATGATTGTTCCTCACTATCGAATTCTCCAGCTTCAGGTAACTCCTTTCCTTCTGTTTGTATGAGAACTGGCCATTTTTACCTGCTATCCTTTTCTCTCTTTTCTATTTTTTTGTCTTGTCACACGGTATAAATTAGACAGACTATACAAGCAACACTCTACAGCGACAAAAAAACTTAGTCTTAGTTTAACTGCCTCCATTATTTTGTCTTATCAGCAAAATTCCCTTTGTTCTACATATCACCCTCCCCCATCTTCTCTGTTACCAACAAACAATCTGCTGGAGGAACTCAGTGGATCGAGCAGCATCCCCGTAACCTTCAATAATTTCAATTTTACTCATTTCTCATAGAAGTTTCACTACCTGTCTTGATGCAACTTGACAGCTCAGCTCCATCACTGGCTCTGCCTGTTGACTCATAGTGGAGCACAAGTTTATTTGAACTCCCCAGCTTTTCAGTGGAGAATCTGCCCTTGGAATCCTGTGCTAGGTTGGATCTGGTGAAGGATCTGAGGTCCCATTCAGGTGAATGGAGAATATGCTTCAGGGATGAAAGGCAAAAATGAGTCATGTTGCAATTTAAAAAAAAATTTATTTGTATTTTCAATAATGCATTTAACTATTTGAAAGCATTTTATCTATTTAGGTAATATAATAGTTTTAATTAAAACATTTACATTTAATCTTTAACAGCTGCTGAATGCTTCTGAATGTTAGGACCTTCATGAGGATTGAAAAACTTCAACAACTTTGGAGGTGTAGGTGTAGTTTGATGTCAATGTTCTTCCGAGTTGTTTCATGGGAGAAGCTTGTTCTGGGTAACTTACAACCCATGTCTAGGGATCACAGCCTATTCAATCTTTTCAGGGTTGGGGTGGGGGGTGGGGAGGGGGTACAACCTCTCAGATCCAATAAGATTTGGGTAAATCTTTATTGCATCATCTGCAGTGTCTTGCCATTTATTTGACATTGCAGTTAACAGGACCAGAACTAGTCACAATACACTAGGCGGTCCACTGAAGGTTTTATTCCAGTTACCTCATCTAATCTTCTTTTCAATTCTTTCCCTGTAACAAAACAAGTTGCCTTCCCTCACTGATGAGCCACTCAAATCCAAGTGTTTAATTAGCCTGGAACAATTTCTAGCTCAGAATTAAGCTGTATTTTTTCTTTGGTACCCTTTAAGGTTAAAGATGTTTGATTTCTGTTACAGTTCTGTGGGTTTGGACATGACAAATGAATTCTGTTGAGAACCTGCAGATTTTGCTAGAGCAGGGGCCTGATAGGGTGAGGGTGGGTGGGTTGTTCAGAACCATTTCCAATTCTTCTGCTGTTTGTACATTAGCATGCACATCTTTTTGTTGGGAAAGACTCAAAGGGCTTGCTGCCTTTCCATGCTCTTCCATCAGTTTGAACGTGAAGTTGTCTTACTCATGATAAGTGAGCAGTAGCGCCTTAATGTGATCATTGAGCTGAGCTGTTAGGGAGGGAACCAACTGAAGGCAATTCTGTGATTCTTCCCCTTCAAAAGCATCAACACTACTTAATAAATATCAAACATATCTACTAATATTGTCTTCTTTAATTAAAATTTTATTTCACATTTTAACATTTTCTTTAACATTTAAGTTATGCAAGGTGCTACTGAGTTACTATGTTTTATGAAACAAATTGAGGGACAAATGTCTTATTTTAATACTGTGTAATTTTAAGCTGGGGAAAAAGGATGTAATGTCACTGCAACACAATAATGAAATATTTTAATCCAAGTGTCAGTGCAAAGATTGTTGTGGTTTGCTGTTTTGTCCCCCCTATTGATAACCTGTAACCTTGCCCTGCAAATGTCCCATCTCCTGTGGCCAAAAGACATCCAGAGCAAACAATATTACAAAAACCAAACTGCAAACAAAGATTTCCAGCTTCTATCATAGACTAAAGGAAGCAAATTCTCCCATTACCTCATTCACCATCTCCTTGGTATAATATGGAGAAGTGTATCAGCCAGGGAGGACTATGTCTCACCAATCTGTCTTATAGCTAAGCAATTTTTTCCTCCACATGAAAGTCAATCACTGTACCTCCACTTCAAGAGATAATCATATCCAAAAAAAAACAGGCTCTACAAATGCTTTCAGACTGAGATTATTGAAACATGGAATCATGACAGCACAATAGAGGGGCAGTTAACCTACTATATCCATACCATCACCTTGCACCATCCAGCTCCATTCCTCTGATCTTTCTATGGCACATTATTTCCTCTTATTGATCTCCAATTCCCCTTTGGAAGCTTGATTGGTGTATTTTGTTTCTGTCCCTTGATTGGTGTATTTTATTCCTACACCTTGATTGGTGCATTTTGTTTCTACCACCTTTAAGTTCCAGATCATAAATGATCTTTCTGTAAAATTGATTTTTCTCAAATCCCCCTGATTATTTTGTCCTCTTTTGAAGGAGAAACATCTAAGAAGATGAAAACACAAGACACATACTGAAGTTCTCACAGGCAAGGAGATGATGTCATCATTTGATTGGTCTATGGACCCACAATTATCCAGAGCTACTTTAATCTGCACTTAGACATTGTAAGTTCTTCTTCTTAAGATAAGATACCTTTATTAGTCACATGTACATCGAAACACACAGTGAAATGCATCTTTTTGCATAGAGTGTTCTGGGGGCAGCCCGCAAGTGTCGCCATGCTTCCGGCGCCAACCTAGCATGCCCACAACTTCCTAACCCATATGTCTTTGGAATGTGGGAGGAAACCGGAGCACCCGGAGGAAATTCACGCAGACATGGAGAGAACATACAAACTCCTTACAGACAGCGGCGGGAATTGAACCCAGGTCGCTGGTGCTGTAATAGTGTTATGCTAACCACTACACTACTTATAGGTACACTTCACTACCAATAGGACCTATAGGTTCACCTACTGCTGAAGGGGTTCAGTTGGAATTCTATCATGTATCACATTTTTATCCATGAGGGTTACTGAGCAAGGAGCAATATCATCAAACAGGTTGGTTTGACATTGCTGCTGCAACACTGTAGTGCGCACACATGTTCCGGAGTACTGTGAGGTTGACTACAACAGCAAGCCTTACTGTCAGGATGAATGTCTGCCTGCCCTTACCTGAGTGGCTGTCTGCATCTCTGCTGCCCAACATGACCAGGGAATCCTCTGCAGTAAGAACAGAAAATGGTGGAAACACTTGACAATTTCTGCTTTTATCTCAGGCCAGTAACTGCAGGTTGTTTTTTTGATTTTCAATCATCATGGAATTTTCTGCAACTGATGATTCAGGTAAGGCCTTCCCCTTTCTCTCTGGGATTAGGGATTGGCCCAACCTTTCTAGCCCTTGCTTGGACTTTCACTGGACATGATGCCACATTATTTGCTGGATACACATGCTGTCTGTTCCTGCTTCCAACTGGCCACCCTAATGAATCTGCTCCACTCCACACAACGCCAATTCCCATTGGATTCTGTCATTTTAAGGGCTTCTGCAATGTTCATAGATTGTCATAGAGTCAGACAGCATGGAAATAGGCCCTTCAGCCCAGTATGTCCATGCCCACCATTAAGCACTTATCTATACAAATCCCATTTACCAGCACCTGGTTCATAGCCTTCTATGGAGACACAAGAGATTGCAGGTGCTGGAATTTGGAGCTGCAAACAGTCTGCTGGAGGAACTCAGCGGGTCATGCAGCATTTGTGAGAGGAAAGGAACTGTCAATGTTTCAGGTTGTGACCTTGCTTCTGTCCTGATTCTGTTTATTCCACTTTATTCTGCATTCTGTTATTGCTTTTACCTTGTACTACCTCAATACACTGTTGTGATGAAATAATCCATATGGATGGCATGCAAAACAAAGTTTTTCAACTGTACCTTGGTACACATGACAATAATAAACTAATTTATCCCTCATGGATGCAGAATAACCATGCTTTTAACTTCATGATGGCCATTGTCTTTTGAAATAAGGACTGGCTGCTATGTACAGCTGTATTGAAGACCCTACATTTGGAATGCTTGCACACAAGATACCTTGCATGTCATGTGTGGTATCCAATTTTACTTCCCTGTAAAAGTTAAAAACAAAATCAAGGCTAAACAATGGCGGTAGTGAATGGCAGTTCAAATAGCAGCCTCATTTCTGCACTCAAAAATCAGAAGGGTGCACTTCAGGCTGACCAAAAGCTTTTGCAGTGTGTTGGCTTCAAGGACTCTCTCCATTCAACATCACAAGGACCATTCAAAGTCCTCCAGCCACTATTGGGAGCAGATCCCAACTTGTATGCTGTCTGGTTTTTGCTCACTGAAATACACTTGCATTTTCCCACATTCAGTTTAATTCCATTCAATGTGAGTAGCAAACTGCATGGTAAAATGTCTCTTAAACTGAGCTGAAATGAATAGTTCTCTTTTGCGGTGGACATCAATTTTGATTGAAAGCCATTATTCTATTAGTCAGTCACTTGGTTACTCACTGTAGAGCAACTGCTAGGTGTGCATAGTTATACACTTTTTCCACACAGGTGATCTCAATTTACAGACACTCAATTTATGAATTTTCATTTGAAATCATTGACTCTTTAGGGCACTGTCTTTGATTTGCATGCCTATCTTTCACCATAATGGATAGTACACTACTCTTCGCCCATTAAAATAAACTGCCTCAAAATACCTATAAAGCATTTTTCTCAGCCGTTTGATTAACAAAATGTTTGCCAGGACTGCATTTTTTTTTAATCCATTTGAGGGATGTATTTAATTGCTCATCCCTAATTGCCCTTTAAGAAGGTGATGGTGAGATGCCTTCTTGAACTACTGCAGTTCTTGAGGTGTGGATATACCCACAATGGTGTTAGGGAGAGAGGTTCCAGGACTTTGTCCCAGTGGCGATAAAGGAACAGTGTTATATCTCCAGGTCAGGAAGGTGTGTAACTTTCAAAGTGTGCGTAACTTTCCTTTCATAAGATAAAGAAAAGCCTGTCATGGTTCAGATGTGGAATATGATCTTGAGGTTGAGGGTATACCATAAATGGGGCATTCTCAGTCACATGACATGCCACCCACAAATGACAACAGCACATAGGACAGTACAGCACAGGAACAGGCCCTTTGGCCCATGATGTTCTGCCAAACTAATTAAATTGGTAATTAAATGCCTAACTAAACTGATCCCTTCTGCCCACACAATGTCCATATCCGCCCATTCTCTGCACATTCATGTGCCTATCTAAGAGCTTCTCAAATGCCTCTATCATATTTGCCTCCACTACCACCCCTGGCAACATATTCCAGGCACCCACCACTCTCTGTGTTTAAAAAAAACATACTCCTCACATCTCCTTTGAACTTACCCCCTCTCACCTTAAATTTACTGTATGCCCTCTAGTATTAGACATTTTGAGCCTGTGAAAAAGATACCAGCTGTCTACTCTGTGCCTATCATAATCTCTTAAACTTCTATCAGGTCTCCCCTCAGCCTCTGACACTCCAAGGAAAACAACCCAAGTTTGTCTAACCTCTCCTCATAGCACATGCCCTCTAATCTAGGCAGCATCCTGGTAAACCTCTTCTGCACTCTCTCCAAAGCTTCCACGTTCTTCCTATAATGGGGCGACCAGAACTGAATGCAATGCTCCAGATGCAGCTTAACTAGAGTTTTATAAACATGCAACATAATCTCCCGACTGTTGAACTCAATGCCTCTAGTAATAAAGGCAAGAATGCCATACACCCTTACCATCCTTATCAACCTACGCAGCCACTTTCAGGGAGCTATGGACTTGGACCCCAAGGTCCCTCTGCTCATCGACACTGTTCAGGGTCTTGCCATTTACAATGTACTGTCCCTTTACATTTGATCTCCCAAAGTGCAACACCTCACATTTGGCCGGATTAAACCCCATCCGCCATTTCTTCGTCCATATCGGCAACTGATCTGTATCCCACTGTATCCTTTGGCAATATTGTACACTATCCACAACATGACCAATCTTTGTATTATCTGCAAACTTACTGACCCACCCATTCAGGTTTTCATCCAGGTCATTTATATACATCACAAACAGCAGAGGTCCCAGTACGGATCCCTGCAGAACACTACCAATCACGGACCTCCAGCCAGAATAAGTCTATCGACCACTACCCTCTGTCTTGTATGTTATCAGACTCGCCAAAGAGAGTGCTTGCTACACTCCACCGAGTGCTTGACAGAGTTGCTGAAGGTTCAAAAGCCACCCATGTTTTGCCCATTTTGCCCAGGTAGCAAGCCAGTGGAGAGGCATGGTCAGATGTTTCAGTCCCAAGGAGTCTGCTGCACTCCACTTCTGATAGTCAATTCCATCGAAAGCAATTTCAGAAGCAGGCGGTCAGGTGAGTACCCTGCAGTTTCCTGTGTTTGGTGCACACAATGGAGGAAGAATTTCTAGCCTGAGGAATTGGGGAAAAGGGGAAAATGGGAATAAAAGCAGTGGGTAAAGGGAAGAGAGATGGGAGAGTTTTTTGGGAGGAGAAAATGGACAGAGAATATCAAAGTGATCTTGTCCCCTTATACATTGATCTGTCACTGTATCGTCCCACTCTCTCTCGTCATCCTTTGCCATTCCTCCTCCTCCACTAATGCTCCAATGGACTCGATTCCCCAAACCCCATCCTCTATTCCCTAGTATTACTCTACAATGCTTTGTGTCACATTTCTCTATCCTCTCCTTCATTACCTGCATCTTCCTTCCTGCTGAACTCCTAATGCCTCTCATCCCTCTTCACCCTTCCTCTTACCCTTTCCACTGCTTCACCCACCTCCATTGCTTCATTCTCTCTTCTGCTGCTTTCTCCACTTCTTGCTTCTTTTCCTTCCTCTCTGCTTCTTGCCCTCCGCCCTCTACTGGTCTTCCTCCTTCTCCACTCCATCCCTTCATGCTTCCTCTTCTTTCATTGAACCCCTCTCGCTCATCTATTTGGTTTGTTATTAATAAGTAATAAGCATCTCAGCACTGTATAAATTAAAGGTGGAATATGTAACTTGAAATAAGAGGTTTAATTACAATCTGCAAACCCTGGTCCTCAATTGGTCAGAACTCTAGTCTCTAAATCCATTCATTTTGTATTGTCTTTGCACTTATTTCTTCAGGAAGTTGACCACCAAACGTTAAAAGTAGAGGTTATAACAGGGTAATTGAGTCATAGAGAAACAGGCCATTTGGTCAAAGTCATCCATGCTGACCAAGATGCCTATCTCAGCTAGTCCCATTTGCCTACATATGGCCCATATCCCTCCAAACCTTTCCTATCTGTGTACTTGTCCAAGTGTCTTTTAAATGTTGTTATTGTACCACTTCCTCTGGCAGCTCATTCCACCCTCTTCTGCATGAAGAAGTTGCCCCTCAGGTTCATTTTAAATCTTTCCTCTCTCTCCTTAAACCAATGCCCTCTAGTTTTTGATTCCTTTTCCCTGGGAGAAAGACTGTGTGCATTTACCCTTTCTATGCCCCTCATGATTTTATACACCTCAGTAAGATCACCCCTCACTCTCCTGTGCTCCATGGAATAACATCATAGTCTGTCCAACCTCTCCCTATAACTCAGGCCCTCGAGTCCTGGCAGCATTCTCTTATATCGTTCTGCATTCTTTCCAGTTTAACAATGTCTTTCCTAGAGAAAGGTAACCAAAGTTTGTTGACATTATTATTATTCTCACTTTGTTTTAATTGTGCATTCTCTCGAACAACAATTGCTAGTACAAAATCTTTCACTTCTTAAGTTCCACAGTTTACTGCTCATTATGAACAAGATTGGCCGGGGCTCAGTGATGGAAAATACAGAAATCAATGATTTGGAATAAACAGAAATGGTGTGTAACCATGTTTATTAGTTTAGCTGCAAAGCAAATTGCAATGCTGTCACCAGTTGTAGAGCCAGTCTACATTTGAGAAACTCTAAAAAAGCTGGATTATCTAGAAATCAATATCATCCTTAACAGAACTCATCCACCATTAAGTGTAAAAATAACAGTGTGCAATTGTGATTATTACTTTAGTTAAAGAGGGGGCTTCTTTGTCAAATTCTATCATCATTGAAACATGCAAATAGAAATGAAGCAATGTGTGACTGTTATGTGGTGTTTTGGTTAACGACAATAATATTTGTACTTGGTTTGATCCATTGAAAATTGCAAATGTTTTACATTGATTACATCTAAAAAACTGGAATGAATTCTGCGAGCTTGAAGATTTCTCTTCTGATTGTGACTGTGATCCGAACAGCAAGTGCCTCCCAAGTCTGTCCATGAGCATAATTTCCAAACCTAATTTAACATAAGCGGCAAGATAATGCCTGTTCACTTGAAACAGTCTGTTGAACACATTCACAATTATATTGATTCCACTTAATTTGCTATGACTCTTAATTAGCATGAGAGTCTCAGGCTGATGTTTATGGAGAAATGGAGTTCTGAATGGGAAATTGTGAAGTGTGTGGGTTTCTTGGAAATGGTGTCAGAGAGATGGTGCTTAGAAGGGACAGTGGTCCGTGAGGGTTCACAGTGGAGGAAAGTTTAGGATTGAGTGAGATACTACAGCCAATGAAGCATCGTATGGTGCTGAGGTCGAGAGGGTTGAGAGCTTCAAGTTCCTAGGAGTGAACATCACCAATAGCCTGTCTTGGTCCAACCACATGGATAACACAGCCAAGAAAGCTCATCAGTGCCTCTACGTCCTCAGGAGGCTAAAGAAATTTGGCATGTCCCCTTTGACACTTACCAATTTTTATCGATGCACCATAGAAAGCATCCTATCTGGATACATCACGGCCTGGTATGGCAACTGCTCTGCCCAGGACCGTAAGAAACTGCAGAGAATTGTGGACACAGCCAAGTGTATCACTGAAACCAGCCTCCCCTCAGTGGACTCTATCTATACCTCTCGCTGCCTTGGTGATGCAGCCAGCATAATCAAAGACCACACCCACCTAGATCATTCTCTCTTCTCTCCTCTCCCATCAGGCAGAAGATTCAGGAGTCTGAGGGCACATACCACCAGGCTCAAGGTCAGCTTCCCTTACATGATGAGATAGACATGTTTGACCTTGCACCTTATTGTCTACCTGCAATGTACTTCCCTGTAGCTGTGACACTTTACTCTGTATTCTGTTATTATTTTTACCCTGTAGTACCTCAATGCACTGTGTAATGAATTGATCTGTATGAACGGTATGCAAGACAAGTTTTTCCACTGTACCTTGGTATCAATACCAATACTGATAGTTGGGGAGCTCATGGTCAAGTTGGAGAGCACCAAATTGGGGGTTGTAGGGGGCAAATTGAAGATTGCAGTTGTTGGTGGAGAGAGTGTCATGGAGAGGGGTATATTTGTTGAGGTGGGAGGTATTGGAGGGTAATTAATGGGTTTCAACTTGTAAAATTCATGGTTTGACAATGCAAGAGAAGTTAGACAAGGAGGAAATATTCCTCTTCTTCTTGTAGTACTTCAGATACGGGCAGCACAGATGCATGCCATTCAATTGATCAAAGCTTTCCTGCTCTTCTGCAGAGCCATCCAGTTAGATACATACTCCTGTCCTGATGCTCTTACAATTCATTTCACCTTTAGTTGTACATCCAATTTTCTCTTGAATGCTGCCATTGAACCAGCTTGCACATCATCCTGCAAGATAGCAAGTTCCAAAACTTCCCACTCATTGCATTTCTTCAAACCACTCTCAGTTTTTCTGTCATTCACCTCAAATGATCTCTACTTGTTGATTCTCCAGCCAATCCATATACTATCACAGCCATTCATCATTTCCAACACATCTATCAAATTTCCCTGCTATTCTCTGCTGAGAGAACAAACCCAGCTTCTCAAAAAGCTAATTCAAATTTGGTGATTCTAACACTGCAGGATTGTCCTTCATTAATATTCCTTAGGGAAGGAATTTTTTTGCCCTTACCTTGTCAGTACTTCGTGCAACCCCAGAATCACAGTTGACCCCTTGAAATGCCCAGCAAGCCATTCAATTTGTGTCACACTTCAAAGTTCAAATAAAATGAGAATAAGATCCAGTGACCCACCAAAGTTACCCGCAGCCCAGATAATCTCCTCCTCACTAACATTTGGGGATTTGTGGACAAGGTGGCAGAGCTGACTCACAGCTTAGTAAAGCAGTCATCTGACACGGTTACACTTTTTAGCCGTGTGTCCGAGATACTTTCATCCTGTTCCACTGGCAGGTTGGGTAGACCGGAGGTGGAATTCCGAAGTATTCAGCCATGGAGGAGTGACGCAGGAAATTCTCAACATTGACTCCAGACCAATGAAGTCTTTTGGTATCAGGTGAAAAATAGACAAAGAAACATCTTTCTGACCATTGAATCAGTTGGCTCATCCTACCCTTTACATTGACAGAGGGATGGCCATTGAATTATTGCTGGCTGTATGGTAAGTCCTGATTGGGGTTTTCAGTAAAGGACAAAAAACACTAGATTCCTTCATCTGTGACAAAATACCTTGACTAGATATTTGAGAGGTTATAGCTGAACCTAGGGTACCTTTTTCTCTTTGCCTCTCATTGCAAGCTGAGCCCTGCGTGCACCAATGAACATCCTTGGGGTCAATCTACCAATGATGCCAATGATATATGACTACCAAACATCTAAATGACTGCTTTCCTGACTACTGCCATTGTTCCACACACAGCATCTGTAGATAAGAGACCAATTCATTCTTCTTGACTTCTGTAACTGAGAACTCTCACTTTTCCTGTCACAGAAAGTGTATGCAGACTGTACACAGACAGACCCAGAGGTCAGGAAATATTTTTTAATGTTACAATGTCATAGGTTTGAATCGCATTCCAGAAGATTACAGATCCAGTGGAGTAAACTCTATTCTATTAGATTTCAAATGTTGAATAGAATTACATTTTCACAATGGGATATATTTCAGGTGACACAATGAAATCTTTAACATCTTCCCTGTACCTGTTTTCAGATGTTCAACACATATCATTTGTAAACAGACAAGTCCTACATGTCAGTATTTCTAAAAGCTTCTTAAGATGAAATTCAGACATGAAGCCTCTATCTTATGACAGTACTATGGATGTTACAGCTCTGTGGCTGTTCAAGAACCACAGGAGACCAGACTGATATCACTTCCTCTTTCACAATCACTGTTCCCACAGTTATTCTCACAATGTGTACATTCCACAGAGTCTTGACTATTCCAGGACATGATGGGATGTTACACTTTTAGTCACTTTCTGCATTTGTAGCGCCTAAACTGCCTCTTATATTACAGATGCCTGTAGAGCTGACCTGTCCCATTAACGGAGGTATGGTCAGCCTGCACGTATTACTACAATAAGACCATAAGAAATAGTGGAAATAAACCAGAAACACGCAGCAGGTCACACACCATCTGTGGAGGAGAAGCAGTTGATGCTTCAGGTCCAAGACCCTTTGTCTGAAATGGGAAAGGGAGAAAACAAGTTGGTTTCCAATCGCAAAGAAGATGGGGGAAGGATTGGTAGAACAAAGAGAATAGGCTAACCAACACAGATTGGAGATTAGAGGCACAAGAGACTGCAGATGCTGGAATCTGCAGTAAAAAGCAAACTGCTGGAGGAACTCAACAGGTCAAGCAGATCTGTGAAGGATTTTGTCAATGTTTTGGATTGAGACCCTGCAAGAGAACTGAGAGTGGAAGGGGAAGGTAGGTGGTGTAAAGAGGAGAGGGGACGTGTGAGGCAGGAGCTAGTAGGTGATAGGTGGACCCAGGAGGGGTGAAGGATGACAGGCAGATGGAGAAAGGCGGAGGACAGAGGGGGTGGAGTTGGGAGACAGAGGCAGGTGGATAATAGGTGGAAACGGACAAATAACGGCAGATAGAGTAAGGTGGGGGGGGAGGGGAGACTAAAGAACTGAAGATTAAACTTGGACCTTCCTGCTCTGGTGACATTGTGTGCATTTCCTGCTTCCTCTGGCCCACCACCGGTGACTGTGCCTCCAAATAGTCAGGTCCTGAGGGTTGTCATTTCCTCTCTGGATCTCTTCCCCACTTAACATCTTCATCTCTCTCTACCCCTTCAAGGCGCTGCTTAAAATCCTCAAGATTTTCCAAACATTTGGATTTCTAACTAATCATTCCTTTGTTGGCTCAATGCCCATTTTCATCTGATTGCACCCCAGTGAAACAACTTGAGATGTTTTACAATATTAAAGGCACCATACGTAAGTTGGCATCATTGTACAATTCATGACTTCAGATGTATACTTGACGGTATTTTAGAAAGCATTTCTGTAGTGAAATCATTCACATAGATAACATTTTAAAATGATCACAATTGCAGATTATTGGGATATTCTCTGTACATGAACACTGGACTGTGCAAGTAACTCTGCATATCCACCATGTGCTTTAAGCAGACTTGCTTTAGTCAGATTTCTTCATTATATGTTAAGTAGACTCTTTCTCAGTCTAGCAAGCCAATATACTCAGATAGACTCAGCTAGTGTGAGTACAGAGTTAGGTAGCAGAGCATTGAGATGTCAAGGCAGCCTACATCATCAACCTTTACTCATCCATTTGTACCTATGTCTGTTGTTCTTTGACTATGGGGATGTCAATCGCTGAACTCCACTCAAACTCTCCACTATGGTATGCAAGTGTTCAGCAATGTCAAACTGGTCACCAGTGTGAGAAGTGTGCAGAAGTATTGGTACCAGGTGCATTTACCTTCTTTACGTTCTGCTTTATTAATGTCAGCGGCAGAGGTAAGTGCTCTAGACTCATGCATATGCTTAGTGCTAACAATAAAAGATGAATTTCTTCCCTATCTTATCCAACATTGGGAGTAAGTTTCATGGCGTTACAATGTTCTGCCAAAACTCCTAATTATTAATTAATTATTGATTTATTATTGTCACATGTATTATTGTTTCCGTGCCATCCAGACAGATCATTCCATACATAAGTATGTCAAGATAGCAAATAGAAAAACAGAATGTAGAATATAGTGTTACAGTTACAGAGAAAGTGCAGGTAGACAAATAAGGTGAAAGGGCCACAATGAGGTAGATTGGGAGATCAAAGTTCAAGAGTTCATCTTTTAGTGTATGAGAGGTCTGTACAAGAGTCTGATAACAGTGGGATAGAAGCTGTCCTTGAGTCTGGTGGTTTGTACTCTCAAGCTTTTGTTTATTCTGCCCAACAGGAGAGGGGAAAAGAGAGAGTGATCAGAGTAGGAGGGGTCCTTGATTATGTTGGCTGCTTTCCTGAGGTAGCGGGAAGTGTAGACAGAGTCAATGGAGTGGAGGCTGTTTTGTGTGATGGACTGGGCTGCATTCACAACTCTCTGCAATTTCTTGTGGTTGTGGGCAGAGCAGTTGCCTAGAGGAATTTTGTTTGTGTTGGAGCTTCTGCACTTGTTTGATTCCAGAAGCTTTTCCATGATGGGATGAACATTTACACTCAGACATCTTTCATGAAAGGTGTAAACTGTAAATCAAGAAGTGCATGGTTTGACCTTGAATATTTGGACCACATAGCTACTGAGCAAGCATTTCCTATCACTCATTTCAGTTTATGCTAACGTCTTGTTTTGAAATTGCAGCAATGAGAGCAATTGCTGACAGTAAGTGTTATCACTATTTGGATAGAAAATTCAATAAAGTGTGCAGCTAGAACCAGCCTGATCAAAGAACATTGATATTTCTCCCAGCAGGGAGCTATAACTTTCAGAAATACTGCCAACCATGGCACCTTTTGTACTGCTAATGCTAATGGACTGGAGGATATGCTTGAAATAGGACTACTGTTGTGATGAACAGAGAAAGGGAAGCCCAGCTCAAAAAATAAATACCAAATAAATTCTGATGAAATGCATGGGCCTCATCATCATCAGTTCCTCATTGTTTGCTATGCCTTCAGATGCCTGGGCCCCACAATCTGGAAGTTCCATACCAAACCTCACTCTTCTGCCTGCAGTTGTGGGCTGAAGGACAAGTAGATGAAGTCTTCTCTCCTTGAGAATGCTGTTTGGGTGATCTGTCTCAAACAGCAAAGGGCAACAAACTATGAGATATGGCAGCTCTGAGCAGCAGCTTGCAATTGTTCTTAAGCTAGGAAATTAATAGTGATCATGACCTTGACTTCCATGAACAAAGCAGTCAGGGCACACTGAGAAGGTAATATTTATGGTCACAAGTCTAAGTGAGGGTAAAAAATGCAGTTTGAATGTGCCTTTAAATAGCAAGGTTTCAGGGGAACTAGTACTGGTAAAATCTGTTTGTTCACAAAGTAGATAGGAAATCAAGAGTGAACATCTCACCACACGTGAAATTTGCATGTTGCACTACTCTTGACATCATTTATACCAGAAAAAAGAGAGAATTAAAATCCTGCCAAAAGATGAGCAGATGAAATGCCAGTTGGCACTGAGGCATCCAGAAATGTGCCCAGAATTGTTCTGCTCTGGGCTTAACAGAACTGCACCTTTTTTTTAAGAGTTGCATGAACACATTTCTCACCCACAGACTTTGGTTTTCCTGATACTTATAAGTCAATTTCCATTCAGTGAGTGACATGCATACTGTATTTAAGAATTTTAGAGAAGAGGCAAGGTACTTTTTACATAAGAATCCAAAGAAGAATTAATTTATATCTCCTGAAGCTCAGTTATATGACAGTATAAGCAAAGACCAAGGAGAAAAATGCCATCCCATGGTGCAGCTGGTAGAGCTACTACCTCACAGCTCCAGTGACCCAGTTTCAACTCTGCCCTCGGGTGCTGTCTGTGTGGAGTTTGCATGTTCTGCCAGATTCTCTGGTTTCCTCCCACATTCCAAAGACATGCAGGTTCAGTTGGTTACTATCAATTGCCCCTGGTGTGTAGGTAAATGGTAGAATCTGGGGGGGATGTTGAGAATGTTGGGAGAAGGGTGTAAATGAGTGATTGAAAGTCAATGCAGACTCGATGGGAAAGGTCTCCTTAGGTGCTTTATTCTTCCATGACTCTATGAATCGCGTGATATGACTGTGACTTCAAAAGTAAAGACAAAAATAAATACTAATATTTGTAATTTTTAAAAAATGGACAGTAAATCATTAATTTCATTGTCCGTGTTCTCTACTTCACTACATGATCAAATCTATCTTCTGGCCATAAATGTTATTCACTGAAAATTCATTTTCCAATTCTCACTTGCTATTGCTTTTGTGCCAAAAATTGGTCATTGGGAGATGAATTAGTCTGTGTTTCCATGCAGACAAAATTATTTATCTAGCACTGGCAGAGATCTATGCTAATCATGAACACAAATCATAAGCAGGCAAATGGCCCCTCAAGCCTGCTCTGCTTTTCAATAAATTGGGTACAATATGAGAGCTTGGTGGCTGAACTGCTGGATTAGCATCTAGAGACATGGATCAGGGATGAGTTGAGTAAGTGAGTTCGAGGCTCGAATGTGTGTTCAGAGGTAAGCAAATGTGTTAGAGACATCAGTATCAGGGCTCAGGCATCACCCCAGGCAAGGTAAGTAGGGGTGCTACTCAGAATCCGGGGCTATTTCCCAATTCTATTTAATCTGTGCAACATCCGCCCTTTGATCAGTTTCTGCCTTCACGGTATTATAGATAAATGTAGTGAATGTTGTTGATAAGCTGTGAACCTTGAGCAAAAATACACCAGTGGAAAAGCTTGAAAACATGATGTCCTGAAGAAGGGTCCTGACCCGAAACGTTGACCGCCTGCTTTTCTTCATGGATTCTGCCTGGCCTGCTGAGTTCCTCCAGCATCATAGTGTTTTTCATCTAGCTTCCAGTATCTGCTGTCCTTTGTTTCTCTTGAAAACATGCACCACCTGGCTCAAGGACAACTTCTTTCTCACTGTTATCAGACACTTTTTAGAGTTTAGAAGAATTGGAATTTAGAACAAGGGGCATGACAGGGTGGATGATGAGATGTTTTCATGAGCAGGAGAGTTTTAAACACAGTAACACAGTAAGGGACCAGTTATTTAAAATGGAGGTGTATAGAAATTTCTTTTCACAGAGGATGGCAAATCTCTGGAATTCTCTGCCCCAGAAGGTTGTGGAGACTGGATCATTAAGGTGGAGGTAGATTAATTTTTGAAAGATGGGGGGACAGTGATATTTATATTTTTAGCATTTTATCCATTGCAGTTACCAGGTCTGCCAAACAACAAGAATTGAGTTGGATGGGACCATAAAGTCAGCACAGCTAGGTCTAGAGGAGGCTTGAGTATGGAGCGTTACTCGTGAAGTGATTGCCAATGTGGACATTGCTTCAGCACTAGTGCCAAACAAACTAATGTGTTATCCAAGCTTGGAGTTGGACAGAGTCCAAAATGACACTGAGGAACATAAATCCTGCTTCGTGAAATTGATTGAATGCTTTGAGTAAGTGACCAGATGGTGGATAAAGGCAGACTGCTAAATGTCATATATCATGAATTCCAAAAGAATTTGATGAAGTTCCTCATTGATGGTTAACCAGGAAGAGCAGATCCCATGAGAATGTTGTGTAGTTAGCACAATAGGCAGACAGCTGGTTGAATCCATTGCAACTGAGCTTACTATTAATGGTGGTGGGACCAATTGGGTCGCAGTTAGAAGCAGAGTTCCTCAAAACTCTAATGGGCCTATTACTGCTCACCAGTTCATTAATGATTTAGGAAAACATTAAAGCAGCACAATTCTCAAGTTGACAGAGGATATAAAATCAATAAGGTAAGAGCTGATTTAGTTGAGTGAAGGGATCCCTATTTGGCAGATGTTACTTAATACAGATGAAACTCATGCATATGACTGGGAAACTATGAATGATGCCAAGGATTGGTTGTTGATAGATCTGCCATATGCCTTCTTGGAGCACTGTACCTAGATAAGGACCCTGCAAATGGAGAAACACATTAAGGTTCTAACCAAATGTACAAGAGGGAGACTCATAATAAAAGTTAACTACTTTAGAAAGCATGGGTTTGGAAGGATTGGATATAGCTTGGTTACATCAGTAATTTGAAATGGAGATGGTAGACAGAAAGACACTATTTGGAGTCTGGAGTTTACCTTCAGAACTAACTTCTTTATTACAAGCTGGGAAACAGGGGAGTAACTTGTCCGAGAATGAATGCTCCTTGACTCAAAGTTTCCATTAACTTCATACTATTTCTTATCTACTTTCTCTCCCCTTATCTTTGCCTTATGTGCGCTGTGGATACATAGAGTGAGGTAAGTGTTTTTGCAGTGCTGAGCTTTAGTTTTTCATGTTCTACATAAATTTTGTGCAGTTCCACTTTTGCCTTATATGTACAATGGTAAGCTCCCACCCCGATGTCTTTGGGATGCTTGCTACTCTGGCAACCAAGCATGGGTTTACAACGTTTCATTGCAGCTCACAACTTGTGATTAGGGCTGGTTTGAACTAGTTCCAACAAGTCTTCCAGCAATCTATCCAGCCTCATTATCTCCCCTTTTACAGTCCCCCCTTTTGGCCGTGACTTAGCCAATAGTTGGCAATTAATGTGTACTCCTCCTTCTGGTTGATCAGACCTTCGGGAGGGTCTCAGTATGAACTCAATTCTCCTTCAGTGGTTGGTTTACATAGCATAGAGCACATGCATCTTCTCCTTTATAGTCCCAGTGCCAAGATTATTTCAACAATATTTCCCTACTTATTTACTTATCAATAACAGTGATTCTAACCTGTTATATCTATTGCTGTAGCAGCAAAACATAACTATCAGTGCCACTGATACCACTAGCTGCATTATCACTAAAACAGGGGATACAAACCTAACCCAGGGTGGAGATTAAGATTTTATCCCCGATTCCTCGAAAAGCATACTTTCCTCCTCCACTTCCCTTGCATGGTCATGTGTGTGTGTGTTTCCTTCTGACTACTCATGGATTATGTCTTTACCTTCTTTTGCCAATGTTCTCCAGTCGGCCTGGAGGGGTTGGATGGGTGGTAACTCTATAGCCAGGAACTGTGTTACAGCCTTATCGCTGTCACTCCTCCCAAACATTAGGTTGATCCCATTGGACGTTCCTTTCCTTGGAACCGTCAGCCTTCTCTCTCTGATTTGGATGGGATGTGTAAGTGATTGGATGATTAGGTTATTCCCTGGCAGGGTGCAGTACAGTCCTCCTTTGACGTACCATTTTGCTGATGTTGCCATGTAGTACTTGCCATAAGAGAACGCAACACTTGCGAATGAGGCATTGGTCTTTACTTCCACCATAAGGCGACAGTCATGACAGTGAGTGAACCCACAGCTGGATTCTACTGTGCTGGTGAATTCATCTGGACAAGTCCAGTGCTTCCCCTGTTAATGACACAGGTGAGACCTCAACCTTCTGTACTTCCCGTTAATCATGATGGTGTGGTGTGGGACATTATGAACAGTGATCCACGCCCCATGTTTATACTGTCCAACGCTGTGTACTTGGCATAAAACAAATGTTTTGTTTTACAGCTGGTGAGGAATCTGCAAAATTATTCCGTTGACATATTCCCTGTTAGGTCCCAGTCTACCTGGTGAGCGATCGTTAGGGCTCGAAGGGGACAGTCCAGTTGTGTGTCGTTGCTCCATTGTTTAAGTCGTTGGGTTGATATCCAGTTGGGAACTTGGTGTCAGGCTAATTGCAGCAGATCTCCTTGTACCTGGCAGAGCCGCCATGTGGAATACATGAAGCATGCATGCTGCTGGTGTTCCTCTGTTACATGTTCCAAATCCTATCTATGATGGTATTCATCATTTTCTCGTAATGTTTAAGAATTTTTACTTTCTTCAGGAATATCGGTGCTGCTTTTTCCCGTTCTGCTCATTTCGCTCATATCTTGGTATCCCTGTGCTACCACTCACCTAATGTCACCCTTCAGCTTCTTAATCTGCTCATTCAGCCCTACAACATCTACTGTAGAGATCCCTGCTGTATATCTGTCCCATCAGCTTTACCAATCCCCTTTGTGTTCAATGGGTCCTAGGTCCTTTCCCCTTCAGCTGTTCCCTCAACAAATGTTGAAGTAATCTTTGTGTGGGAGTGGGACACCAACCGGGGATAGCAAGGTCAGTTAAATTCACAATTTCCTGTATATATTGATAGTGTGGTGACGGCATAACCTTCCCTCTCATAGGTGATACTGCCAACCCACGTCCTGTTACTTGTGCAATATTGTCATCGAATTCCAGTCACTCTGTTGTGGTTCACACTTTTGTCTGCAGCGTTGTCATAGCCACTGTTATTACCATTGCATTCGTACAGTTCATATATGTTATCCAGCAACTCTCCCCCCAACATTGCCATCAGTGAGGTGCCTCATCTCAGCTGAATCCTCTTCTTCGTGTATCATTCTTCTCCTGGATAGTTCACAATAACTATTGTGCGCAAGTAGTTTGTTCATACTCATTCCACTGAGACACTGTACACCTTGTCCAATGGATAGTGTTATGGTTTTCCCGCCTTTGCAAGCTACCACCTCATACCCCTCTTCGAGTGTTTGGAGAGTCAGTAAACTCCTGACCCACAGCATTGTCCACTGTGTCATCTTGGTTGCTAGAGGTAGGTGGGGCTTGGCCCAGTCTGATTTAGTTATCTTTCAAGTGGTTCATCCTGCGAGAAAGGAGTGTAGGACAGAGTTTAGTTTCACAGGCTTTAATCTGCGACCGATGTCTCCATCTTGCTCCAGCTGGTTTCTTTAAGCAAACACACCTTAGGGTTACAAATGAAACTTCATGTTGTCCCTTCCAGTGCGAGCCCAGTCTCGTCTTTTCCATCTTTTGGTTTGTTATTTTATCTCTGATAGAGTGCAATGTTGGAGCAATCTCACTCAAGAATGGCTTCCCCTTGTCTGCTCTCTTACCTACTTCTACTTTCTCCTCACTTCCTCACTTAGCCTAACTCAGTTCTCGTTCATTTGGTGTTGTTGGTCACATCCTTGGATTACCTCGGTTATCGGATCTAATGGTAATCATATGGCTGACTCATCAGCTCAAACGGTGTTAACTCTGTCTATGCATTGCCCATAATCAAGTCAATATTTGGGGCAGCAAAACTGTCCATCCCTCACCAATCATGTCAATGGCCTTTCCCAGCCACCCCTCTTCAAGGTACAGTTCATTCTCTCCACCGATCCCGAGCTCTGCAGGTGATAGGGAATGTGGGATTTCTGCTTCCTTCCCAACAACTTGCATGGTTCCTTCATTATCTCACCAGTGAATGTGTTCCATCGTCTGAGTCGATCTCCACATACATGCCCCACCTGGGAATAATCTCCTTTACTAATACCTTGTGTCCAGTGTTCGGGGAGCAGTCGCACATCATGTAAGCCTCCATCCTCTTCGTAAAATGACTGACAATCACCATACAAAACATTTTACTTCTATTGGAGTTGAGGGGTCCAGTGAAATGAATCCAAAGGTTCTCCCATGGTCCTAGTGGCCACTGTTGTAGGACATCCAGACCTTGCACTTCTTTCCCTCATTGTATTTGGCACAGCTAATACATTTCTGGCAATACTTGGCCACATCTCATCCATACCCGGCCAAGACCAAAATTGCTTCAATAGGTACAACATCCTATTATGGTCTGTATGGGTACAGTTTCAGAAGCTGTTGTCTTAGGCACCATCGCAATCCCTGTGCTGCCTCTCCATTATCCCTACTCCTGTTTGCCTCCTTTATCTTCCCAGGCCTTAATCTCTTCCTCATCTTCCTCCCTCTGTACCTGGATGATATCAACATCCTCCACCTCTTAGACTCCATCTGTCCTTCACTCTCCAAAGATTAGTGTTGGGTCGGTGGCTACTTCATGCATGGCCTGATCTGCAGAGCTGTTCCCCAATGTTTGCACATTTTCCTGTTCTATCATGTTTCTACTCCCCACATGTGTTTTAACCTTTATAATAGCCACTTCCTTGGGTATCCCTGTAGCCAGAACCAGCTCTCAGATCATATCTCCGTTCTTTACTTAAGTCCCACTTGTAATTGTGAACCCTTTCCCACCCTCTGTGTACTACTCCAAAGACATAGCAACTGTCTGTCCCAGTTCCAAGTGCCACCAGGCTCTGGTGCTCTAATGCTCAGGGGGGTGTCCAGCTTATGGTCCATCCTCCATTCACTCTCCTCTTCCATGTCACTCCCTGAATTCCATAACATTTCATTCTCTTTCTGTAACTGTTCAATACCCTGGTAACTTTACTCGCCGTTCCTCCCTGTACTGGGTAACTTCCTGTCTCAGGGTTTTGCACCACTGTTTCCGCATCTTTTTTTTAGCCCTGGTAATGCTACCTCAACCGAGACACAACATTTGTGGCCTCCTGTCTTGGTTCCTCTTTGACTGCCTCCACCATTCTCTCTGTTCTTCCTCTATCTCGGTCTGATCATACCCCTTCTTAATCACCTTTCTCTTGCTCTTACCATTGTGATCCACAGAGACCCCCTTCCAGGGTCTTCCATCGAATTTCTGACATACCTGTGTGAGATGTTCTACCCTGAACGTGGGTTCATTCAACACAAGTTTACTGGATTTCCCTCTCCCTGGTTGTGACCCTCCAGTCCCCTTACCTTCCTGGATCTGGATGATGGTAATGCAGACCCACTGCTTTCTGTCAATTTTGGGCCGCAGCACGCCATTGTTTGTCCTTTCCAGTCATCCGGACTCCTCCATCAGGTCCTTGTTTTAGTCCCCAGTTGGCACATTCTTGGACTCTCAGAACGGCAATGCTCCGTTAGTCCAACATCCCAATGGACCCTGCTCGCTCCACCAATGTGTATAGGAATGAATGCACTCAGATTCTGGGGTTTACCTTCAGAACAAACTTCTTTACTCCAAGCTGGGAATCAGAGGAATCACTCATCTGAGAACGAATGCTCCTCGATCTAAAGTTTCCATTAAGTTTATATTATATATCTCCTTTCTCTCCCATTAACTTTGTCTTGCATGTGCTGTGTATACATAGAGTGAGGTAAATGTTTTTGCCGTGCTGAGCTTTAGTGTTCTATGTTCTACATAAACTGTGTGCAGCCCACTTTTGCCTTATATGTCTGATGTCTATGGGATGGTTGCTATGCTGGTAATCAAGCATGGATTTACTGTAGCTCACTGCAGCCTGCAACTTGGTTAGGGCTGGTTTATACTAGTTGCAGTAAGACCTATCTATCCAGCCTAGTAGTCATCCTGTTCTCTCCCCTTTTGTAAAAATGATAAGACTTGCCAATAAAATATAGGGCTATAGCACTGGTTTAGACAGCTGCAAGCATTTTGTTTTGTAGAGATAAGATATCTTTATTAGTCACATGTACATTGAAACACACAGTGAAATACTTCTTTTCGAGCAGAGTGTTCTAGGGGCAGCCCGTAATTGTCGCCACACTTCTGGCGCCAACAGAGCATGCCTGCAACTTCCTAACCTGTACGTCTTTGGAATGTGGGGGGAAGCCAGAGCACCCAGAGGAAACCCACACAGACATGGGGAGGAAGTACAAACTTCTTACAGACAGTGGCCAGAATTGAACCCGTATCGCTGGTGCCATAAAAGCCTTAGGCTAACCGCTACACTACTGTGCCTGCAGCCCACTTTTGCCTTAAGGCCATGAAACTAACTACCATTGAATAATGGGCAGAAGAAAGAAAAATGTTTGAAATGAAAAGTGGTAAGTTACTGGTTAAACTTTATGGTGACCCAGTAGGTTCAAAATGCTCGTTTCATTTTCTTATGATTTTCTCCATTTTGCCTTCAATTCTCACAATTGTTTTTCTTTAGTTTTTTCATCTTCTAACAAATGGTATACCAATCAGTAGAGATGATGCTCTGAAGGAGTACACTTTCTCCTGAACAGGCAATGCTTTAGTCTTCTTTTCCTCAGTCCATATCTTTTTTTTAGTGATTTAGATTGAAAGCCTTGGAGAACAGTTTCATGTCCCTTGTATTGTTTAGATATTAATCTCAGATGAACAGCTCAGAATAGGCACTGACTAGATGGAAAGTCACAAAGACAATTGCCAATTCAAAGTATATATACATTCCATCCCTGTTGGCCAGCAATAGTGTATAACCCAGAGAGACAAACCAAGGCAAAGAAGATAGAGCAATCCAAAACCGTTAGAAAGTGAAAGTATTCTGTTTGTAGTTTTTAGCAGTCATTAAAGTTTCCATTAAATTGATGAAGACAGTGGTTAGTGTGGAGGTTAAATGTAGCCTTAAAATTCCTCTGAAAGAAGTAACTGTTGACATAAAATGATGAAGTATGTTTTCAATTGTGAAAGAATGGTGTTACAATTTCTTCGGCAATGAATCAGATACTATTTTTGTTTCGCTAACATCTACATAAAAACCTGGTTACAGGAAATTAAACAACCAAATATAAAAATGTGATAACATTCAAAACTGAGAAGTATTGATTGTCTTGAAATTGGGTTTCAGCTTCTTTGACGCACTAAACATATGCTATGGGTAAGAGCACTCATACCCATTTGATCTCTCAAAAAATGTGAAATTCAGCTAAAGTTCATGAAAACTATGGCATTTTGCATTAAAATGTGGAGCTAGATCAGAGATCTCACACACAGCTGCACTCTCACAGGTCCACCAACCAGTGGGAGGCAAATCAACAGTTAAAAACCTCTCCTCATGACAGCTATGGTAGTGGTATTGGTTTAGTATTGTCACATGGACCGAGACAAATGAAAAGCTTTTGATTTGCAAGCCACTGAGACAGACCACATCACACATAATTACATCGAGGTTTGTAAAAAGTAAACAGAATGTAGAATATGGGGTTGCAGTTCAAGAGAAAGTGCAGTGCAGGTAGACAAGTAAAGTGCAAAGGCCATGACGAGGTAGATTGGAAGATGAAAAGTTCAAGAGTTCCTCTTTTAACATATGAGAGGTCCGTTCACGAGTCTGATAACAGTGAGGTAGCAGCTGCCCTTAGTCTGGTGGTACATATTCTCAGGTTTTTGTATTTTCTCCTCAATGGGAGAGGGGAGACGAGAGAATGACCGGGGTGGGAGGGGTCCTTGATTAGATTAGCTGCTTTCCGGAGGCAGTGGGAAATGTCGATGGAGTCAGTGGAGGGGTGCTGGTTTGTGTGATGAATTTGGCTGCGTTCATAACTCTCTGCAATTTTTGGCGGTCTTGGGCAGAGGAGCTGCTGTACCAAGCTGTGATGCATCCAGATAGGATGTTTTCTATGGTGCATCTGTAAAAATTGGTGAGGGGCATCGGGGACATGCTGAATTTCCTTAGCCTTTTGAAGAAGTAGATCTGCTTGTGTGCTTTGTTTGGCTGTAGTGTCCACGTGGCTGGACCAGGACAGATTGTTGGCATAGCTGCAGGAAAGGCTGCTGCAGAAGTGAATAAGAATGCAGGGATGGGGGTTACACCCCATTGGTGCCCTGGCAGGATAAAACTAGATGGGCTGAATGTATGGTCTGTGATAAGGAATGTGTCTGTTGTTGGACTACATTTGTCTTGACAGAGGATCTCTGCCACACAGTCCTGGTATGGCAGCTCGGGCCAGACTGGGTGTTGTGATGTAGATGTGCAGCTGGTGAGCTTAGAAGATCACCCAAGCAGCTGGTGATCCAGTGTTGTTCTCCAATAAATGATATGGATTATGTCGAGGCTGTGAGAGGGAAATTATTTGAAGTACAGACTCCCTGGATCATCTCCAGCAGCTTAGTGTAAGGGTTGGTTCATTGGGAGTGGGGTAAGGAGGCAGGTCTTAGTCTTAGAGACACAGGAGACTGCAGATGCTGGAATGTGGAGCAATATGCAATCTGCCGGAGGAACTCAGCAGGTCGAGCAGCATCTGTGGGAGGGGAAGGACTTGTTAGCATATCCCTGCATCAGGGCTGAAAGTGGAGAGTGGAGATGGTCAATATAAAGAGGCAGAGGGTATTGGTATTGGTATTGGTTTATTATTGTCACTTGTACTGAGGTACAGTGAAAAGCTTGTCTTGCATACTGATCATACAGGTCAATTCATTACACAGTGCACTTACATTGAGTTAGTACAGACTGCATTGATGTAGTACAGGTAAAAACAATAACAGTACAGAGTAAAGTGTCACAGCTACAGAGAAAGTGCAGTGCAATAAGGTGACAGGTCACAACAAGGTAGATCGTGAGGCCATAGTCCATCTCATTGTGTAAGGGAACCCTTAGTTCCAACGTAGAACTGTTAGGGGAGTGGTGAGACATAAGTCTGAGGTGATTGGTGGACTGAGGAGGAGTCTTAGTGCTTGTTTGATAATGCTTGTGATGATGCATTCTGCACAGTGACTTTGACAGACTGCTCAAGGAACCATTCGACAGGACCCACCACCTCTGTCCCCCATCTTTCACTACACTGGGGACGGATAGAACCAGAGCACAGAGGTGTTTGTTTGGTGTTTGCATTGTTGCAAAGTTGGCATAGATGCAAACTACTTGATGGAACCTCTCTTGGCTGCATTCCAGTGCTGGACTCCAGGTTCTGGGGTCTCACCATCCACTAACTTTGCATTCATGATCCAAAGTTCTTAGAGAAGCATTAGTTACACACTCTTGGATGAGTTGCATGTATCTGGTCTCCTGCAGAAGGATCATTGCAAACTCTGTCCAATTCACAGCATACCTCTGATTTTCCTCTCTAATTAAGTTTGGTTGAAAATCAGGTTGATCAATACTCCTGTAAGTCTCCAATTCTGGGTGAATGCTTTGTAGAATTAGGGTGCTCCAGGACTTTAAAGCAGACAACAGTGATATAGGTTGGCAGTAGATCAGTGTTCATGTTCCACCAGCCATTTATATACAGTATAGTCCTCACCAGGGAAGTCACTGACCCTTCCAGCAAAACAAATCCTGCAAACTTCGTCATTGACCAGTCAGGCATGGTGAAATCATTTGGCTTTCTCGCTGCTGGGCCTACACTCCAATCCTGCAACTTAAACTGAGGGTCTATCAGCTGTCAAGCAAAGCCCATTAAACAGTCAAAAGTCCCACAAGTACTTAGTCCTGCACTTATCTCCTCTGCCTTAAAAAAACTCTGGATCATTCAGCAGACTTGCAGTTTCCACTTGGTATAACTGCTGCACTCACAAGATAATGCAAATTGAAAATGTAAATCCTCTCTCTGTATCCTCATTTAACCACTCAATCAATGCATCCTACATTTATTTTTGCCTGGATGCATTCTTTTCTTTTGAGAAAACAGAGCTTTCTGCCTAAATCCCAAAGGCATGAATATAACTAATGCAGAGTAAAGGTTGATTAGAAAGCAAAAGGCAAATAATTCATTTTCATTTTTGGAAAGGTCCTGTTTCTCACAGTTGTTCGAATCCAGCACATTTAATGTTCTAAAGAGTGAAAACTACAGAATAAACACCAAATCTTCAATAATGAACGAATGAATCACAGAAGAGAGAGAAAAAAAACTGCACAAAATAGCACTCAGCAGTATTGCTGCTCCATCTGAAACTTTGCTGAAAGGATTCTCTAGAGACACTTAAGAGTGGAAGGTATTTGCAAAGCAGTGCTCGGAGAATACTTCTTGTTATTTGCAGATATTCTCCACATGAAAGGCCCTGTTATATTCTTCAAGGTGAATAGAAATTAGGCCTTGAACCAGCTAAAAAATGAGATCACTGTCTAACAGTTTCAGAGATACTGGTAATGCACACAGCAGTTATCTGTCCATCAAATAAAATACCCCACTGGACAATCAGGCAATACAGGCAATATCTGCAAAGAAAAATTGCTGGTGCTGCTTTAGAAAACTAACACAAAAGCTTCAGCAAAATCAAACTGAAAGCTGGCATGCATTGTACACTGTTCATGAGCTGGAAAGAGGCAGACAAATTAATTCTATTGCAGGCAAGGAAATCTATTGTGTATTTTAATTGCATTTCCTTCAGTCAAAACTAAGGTAACACAAACAAATTTGGTGAGGGAAGTTACTAATTGCTGATAGCAGAAAAGAAGCATTGTTATTTTTGGGCATCGCTTTTATTTAAATGTCATGAGACAACAGTTAAACACAGGTTAACAATTTTTTACTTGTGACCTTAACCTAAATTCATTAAAGGGTAACATTTACTTAATGAGTATATTTTCTTTTGTCTGTTAATGCTTTTTCTACAGTTGTTTTGGTTTCATTAAAGGCTATTCTCACAAATAATAGGGGCTAAACTGGGTTGCTTAGTGACAGTTTTCTCCCGCACTTTGGTTGGTGATTTATTTCCAGTTTCAGTCGTGAGTTGTGAACACATTTCTGCTGGGGCTTGTGGAACTCAGCAATCTGTGTAGCATGTGCATCATGTGCCGGAAATATGTAGCTGGAAGAAGCAAACCTCTTGCAATGCTGACTTGTTGGCAGACACGAAGCAGTAATTTCCACAGTAATCCAGCTAACACCATGTGTTAATCAGGCCCAGGAATCCTGGTCATAGAGTCATACAGCATGGAAACAGGCCCTTCGGCCCAACTGGTCCATGCTGACTGTGTTTGGCCCGTAGGCATAGGAATGGTGTTTAGCTATAGGAAACCTTCTGTACTCACAAGCTAGTAGAGCTGCTGACTCACAGCACCAGAGACCTAGGTTCACTCCTGATGTCTGGTGTCTGTGTGGAGTATGCATGTTCTCCCTGTGACCAAGTGAGATTTCCTGGGTAGTCTGGTTTCTTCCCACATTGCAAACATGCGTAGGTTGGAAAATTAATTGGCCAATGTACAGAGCCCCTAATGTGTAAGTCTGTGGTAGAATCTGGGGGAGTTGATGGGAATGTGGGGAGAATAAAAAGTGGAATTAATATGTGATTAGTGTAAATGGGTGGTTGATGGTCAGCGTGGACTTGGTGGGCCGAAGGGCCTGTTTCAATGCTTTATGTCTCTCTGACTTTATCTCTCTAAGCTTGTACTTCTTTGATGCAACAACACCCAAAATGCTGGAGGAACTCAGCAGGTCAGGCAGCATCGATGGAGGGAAATGGACAGATGACATTTCGGGTCAAGACCCTCCTGGAATTCCAGGTTCTCGGCCTGAAATGTTAACTGTCAATTTCTCTTCATAGATGCTGCCTGACCCACTGAGTTCCTCCAGCATCTTGAGTGTTGCTCCAGATTCCAGCATCTGCAGTCTCTTGTGTTTCCACTTTGATGAAGATGGTTTGCACATGTGTTGGTATTTGAGTACGTCAAGATTTTTAGGAAAACTGATGACAAAATCGACACAGGAGGTGATGTCTCATGGTCTGCACTGACAATGTACTACTGGGGCACCCATGGAATCTCCAGCGATCGCCTTTATTTAGTGGCCATGACCCAAGGAGCAGGAGACCCCAAATCCAGGCCAATTAGTCAGAGGAGGTAGGTTTAGGAAGGGGAAGTGCCAAAAGAGCCTATCCTAACAGAGTGTTTCAGGAATGGACCTTCCAGAGGAGGAAAGGCTGTCAAGATTCTAGTTCTGTTTAGAGGTAGGGATGGAGATCTATCATATGTGCACCTGGGTCCTCTTCCAGACTGGAGTTGGAGACTTTAGAAATATCTTCCAGAATTCTGATCACCACCCCATCAAGAAGGTGTCAAAGGCTCTCCACTCAATGGGAGATGAATTCTTCTCCATCTCCTTGGGTAGAGATTGTTGAGAGGGAGAACATGAGGGTTTGTTGATATTGTGGCGCAGGGGGTGATAGGTCGCACCCACATTTCAACATGGACAATGCCAATCAAAGTGGAGAACAATGGGAAAAGAAAGGACTTCCACTGATGAGATATCTGTGTGTGTGTGAGACCACAGGCAGAAGATCATAATGATCAATACAAGTTCTCAGAAACATACATTATTCTCCTATATTACATGTCAATCTTGGTCACCAAGGATGATCCCATTTATATCTGGCTCTTACCTGCAATGAGAGCCACAGAGCCATGTGGAACATTGTGGAGACCCAGTTTGGGGGCAATGCCTGAACCACTTTAGAGACACATACCTTGATTGTGCTGGGGATCTTGTGGTTGATTGTCTTGCCTTGCACAACTTGGCCAAATTGGTGACACAGTGCTAGCTTGTGGCTCACCAGCAGAAGGGACCAAAGAGGCAGAGGAGGAAACAACAACAACAGGCCACCTCTGTCTGTTATCAAGGGTGGACTTATCCTTCGGTTCCAGGGAGGAACCTGAGCAGAGTCACCTCCACTCAGCATTCTTCAGCTCAGTTGCTTCATCTGAGAGGTGCTCTTAATGTGCATGTCAGTTAATGCCCTATTGAGCCGTGTGAGATGTAGTGTATGTAAACTTGTCACGTATATGTAAGATGCGACTACACTTGTGGAGAATAGTTGGAGCGAGTGGAATAAATTAGATACGTTTAGCAATTCGTGATATGTCTCAGGGATTCATTATATTCCTGCGATTTCAAGATAATTGAAAAATAATTATATGACTGAGCAGAGTCAACATAGACTTATAAAAGGAAAATCATGTTTGATTATTCTGCTGTACTTTTTTACGGATGTATCTGACAGAAAAGATGAAGTGGAACCAATGGTTGTGATATGTTTAGATTTTCAGAAGGCTTTCAATAAGTCTCTTGGTGAACCAATTTACAATACAAGGAAGTGGATTGAGAGTTGGTTAAGAGATAGAAAACAAAGAGTTGGAATAAAAGACTCCTTCCTGGGTTGAAAGGCTTATTCTGGTGGGAAACTACATGGATCGCTGGGCCCCAACTAAAGCATTGCAACATGCAAAATTCTTCAAGGTCTCACCAGGGAAGAATGTTTCCATTGGCTGAGGAGTTGAGAACTTGGGGTCACAGTCTTAAAATAAGGGATTTGTCATTTAGGACTGAACTGAGGGAAGGTTTCGTCACTCAAAGGATGAAGGATGTTTGGAATTCTCTATCCTGGAGGCTTTAGAGGCACAGCCATTGATTGCACTCAAAACTAGATCAATAGATTTTTGGAAAGTAGAGGAATTAAGGGACATGAAGATTGGGCAAGAAAATGGTGTTGAGAGAAAAGGTCAGCCATGATCTTGCTGAAAGGCAGAGCAGGCCCGAGGGGTTCTTGCTCCTTTTTAACATACCCTTATGCTTTGATGTTATAGAGCATTAGAATAAAAACCCACAGGTATAGTACACAGATTATGATCGGGCATAAGATGGTGCATGGCTTTCAAAATTTGCATGCGAGTAAACTGGTTGATGTCATTCCAGTTCTGGCTCTATGTTGCAAACAATAGTTTGGTGTGCGTGCAGAAACTCCTTTACCGAGATAGAAATGGACTTAAGGATCCTGGACAGCAAAATAGTCCACCTCAGGGGACCAATTTCTCCTCCATTTAATTCTAAGTGTTGAATCCCCACCATCAACATCCTAGGATTCAGCACGAAACTTAACTCGATCCAATGTTGTTCTATAAAGGTAGGTTAGAGACTGGGTATCCTGTGATTAATGACTTACTTCCTGACTTCACAAAACCTCCCCAACACAGAAGTATGATTAAAAAAACTCTCCAAATGTCTGCACAAGTGCAGCTGTAATTACACATAAGCACCTTGATATTCTCAAGGACAAATCAGCAGATATGACTGGCATCCCATTAACTGTCCGGAATATTCACTCCTTTCACCACCAGTGCCCTGTTGTTGTGTATAGGAGCACAAAATCCTCTGCACCAATGTGTCAAAGCTTCCTCTGAACACCTCCCAAAGATGAGACCTCCTGCAAGGACAAGTGCAGCACCTGCATGGTAATATTGTCACCTGCAATTTCCTACCCAGGCTTCACATCATCCTGACTTGCCAATTATTACTGGATCAAGACCCTACACCTGCAGCATGGTGAGTCTTAGCTTCACCACAAGGATTGCAGAGGTTCAAGAAGGTACTTCAGCACCACCTCATGGGTGATGATTGGTGGTTTGCAACAGAACCAGCATTGCCCACATCACATCAATAAATTTTTAAAAAAGGTAGCTTTCTTTACTAATTCTATGATTCTTCAGCACTTGTGTTGTTTGTGCTCGGAGATGCACGTTGCTGCTAGTCTCATTTGTCTGGGTTTCTATCTCACATTAAAACATACATTGAGGGCTGCAAACATTAAGCTTGCCCCAGTAATCATTAAAACACTTCACATCAGTTATATTGTGGAATAACCTCAGGGAATGTGAAGCACTGGTCCTCATCTTGGGTTTGAGAAATAGGGAGGTTAAAAAGAAAAAAATATAGAAGCAAATACAATAACATCACAATTAGAAATGAGACAAGTTGTAAGCATAATTAGGTCCAACAAAGTCCTGGAGGGGAATGGAATACAGGAGGGTACTTGAGGTCAAGGATGTTGATGTGTTGCTATGGCTAATGTTGCAATTTCAATAGTATGTATGAATAGGAATACAAGCTATTTTTCTGCAATGCTCAAGGAAAGTAGCAGTGATTTTGTCAGAAGTGATTTCATTTCTATGGCATTAAATAATATCCCTGCCTTTCTGACCCAGAAGATGGATCATGCAGCATCTAAATAGCTGTCTGTTTTGTTGGCAAACACTGGGAACATTCTCCACAGAAATGATCCAGAAGGTGCTGCAGCTCTCTCCTGCGTTGACTGCATGGACATTAAATGGTCCCATCGCTTGCAGGGAAACCCCAGGTAATAAATATCAGGTGCATGTGGGAAAGAGATATCACATTACAGTTCACACATGCTTCCCTGTGCCTCACATCTAGTAACTGGCATTTATGTGAGTTAGGGAGAACAACATTGTTTATTTGTTATAGACAGTATGGCTTCATGAAAGGAAAATGGACATCAAGTTCGTATGGAAATGAAGACAAGCTCCACAGTTGAAATTGTGGGTTAATGTTTTTAAAAACAATGGCTCATTTTTCTCTCCCAGCTTCACATAATTTCCCCTCAAATTCCATGATCAAAACTTATTTTTCTCTTCAAATCTAAAGGCTGCTGAGATAAGGAAACAGTTTTATAATGTTCCAGTTTTCCTTATGCAGTGTGAAATTCAAGTGAAGCTGAGAGTTCTGTCTAGTTCTTCACAGCATTTCACAGTTCCCTGTTGTGCAGATGCAGGGAGTTACGTTCACCCCAGAAACACAGCCACTGCAGTGCTGTTTGGAAACACAGTTAAATGCTATGAGTCCTGGATTCTAATTACAGGTTTTTCCAGAACAGGTTTACACATTGCTTGACTCACATGCATTGCACTGCATGGGAAGATGGGAAGTGCAACACTTCTTGAAAGAACTTGTGTGATGGCTACGAACTGACATTGGAGAGAAGATCAGGGAATTTATATGAAAAAGTGGGCAAACAGATGCCCTTCTGGTTTTGACAACTTTCTTTTGCACAGCATCGAGTCTAGAATCATTGCAGTTTGGTGTCTATGAAACACACAATGTGTAGAAAGTCAAACAGAATTTTTTATTCTGAAACCAGTATTTTTCAAATATTATCAGATGTTTATCAGGTTATCATTTAATGTGTATTTTTCTCATTTATTTCCTGATTAATATACTTCTATTAATTACTGCCTTACATAATCAGGGGCTGTTGCATCTAATTGGACAATTTCCTGTTCACCCATAAGTCTTCAACTTGCTCCCCTCACTTGTCCAGATAAAGCCAGATCCAGTGTGAAAAGCCTCAAAATCTGCAAATAACTTTGCATAGAAATGTCAAAAACATGCATTGCATGCCAGCTGATGTCACTGCAAATGAAGAAAAAAATCATATGCACAGGGGTTGAATTTATACAATGTCATCTTCACACACAACAGATCTGATCACATTTTGTGGCTGGGTTTTTGATGGAGACAAATAAAACATTTGTGGACTTCAAAACAAAGCACTACATTACGTGAGAGAATATCTACTCTGTTAACCTGGCACCATTGGGACTTTACTGGTACCAGGCCAACAGATTTTCCAGACTATTGGATGTTATTCCCAATTAATACACCAATACTCCTTAATTCACTGTTTTAGATGTTACACAGACACCATTAAATTTCCAGCAAATCCAGTAAGTTTAAAAGGAGCACAGGAAAGCAAAGCATCATATTTGGCACAGATGATGTGGACCAAAAGAGCCCATTTCCATGTTGTATGGAACTGGGCAGTCTCCAACCTGACAGCATGAAAAACAAATTCTCAAACTTCTGGTAATAACTCCCCTCTGTCCCTTTTCCCCCATTTTTCTTTTTACTCTCCTCCTGATCCATCTGGCCCCCACCAACCTCTCTCTTTCCCCTCCCTCACCCTTTCCGTCCAAACATCACCCACACACTCCTCCCACTGGTTCCCCTCCCCACCTCCCTCCCTTCATTCCATACTCTACCATCTACTCCTATCAGATTCCATCTTCTTCAGCCCTTTGTCACTTCCACCTATCAACTCCCAGCTTCTGACATCATTCCCACTCTCCTGCTTCTTCACCTGCCTATCACACACCGCCCCCTCCTTCACCTGGATCCACTTATCACCTGCCAGCCCTTCCTCTGCTCCTTCCCTCTACCTTTTTATACAGGCTATCTCCCCTCTTTCTTTCCAGGCCAGATGAAAGGTCTCCACTTGAAACATTGACTCTCCATTTCCCTCCATGGATGCTGCCTGACCTGCTGAGTTCCTCCAGCACTGTGTGTGTTGTTATGATTCTATAAACCCAGTATGTTTCAAGGGAACATGGAATGGGACCTGGTGAGTTCTTCAAGAGAGCCCTTTACGTTGATCCCCATTGACAAGGAATGGCAAATTCTCAATAAAAAGATACTTTTAGGATTTTTTTTTCTTCATTTCAGTATCAATTTGTATTAACTTTTACTGGCTGTACATCCAGTGGTACTTAATGTCAAGAGTTGCAAGGCTAAGGATACTTGAGAGTATTCACAGAGATTATTCAGAAGAGAGGGAAGGGTAAGGCCAGGGAGAGATTTGAAAATAAGGATTGAGCTGCTTGTCAAATGGGAGGTAAAATAGGTCTGAAGATGCAGGAGTGATGGTGAATAGGATAGTGAGAGTTGGAAAGCAGGCAGTAGAGTTTGCAGAGAAGGGAGACACAGGAGTCTGCAGATTCTGGAATCCAGAGCAACAAACAACCTGCTGGAGGAACTCACTGGGTTGAGCAGCATCTGTGGGGAGGATTCAGGTCCTGATGCAGGGTTTTGACCTGAAACATTGGCATTTCTTTTCCTCCCACGGATGCTGATTGACCCGCTGAGTTCCTCCAGAAGATTGTTTGTTACATGGAAGGGAGTGGAGTTTACATGGAGGGTGGCAGAGTTTACATGGAGGGCAGTAGAGTTTACAGTGTGTAAAATGAAGGAGGTCATCCAGGAATACAATGGAATAGACTTCTAAAGATACCAAAATACGGGAAGGTTCAATAATGGAGATCATGGAAGTGCAGTCTCAGGAATGTTCTAGGCATGTGGTCAGAAGGTCATCTGTGGATGAACTATAATAACAAGTTTGCAAAGTGTCTCATTCACTTTAAGGAAGCTGCCTTGAGTTGATCACTTGGGAAAGGGGTCTGTGGCAGAAACCGCAGACAATAGCTTATCAATTGGATTAAACCACAAACCAAATTGCAACATGTAAACAGATGGATGAGCTTGGTAATTGATGTTTGTACTAATAGCTGATGAATCATTTTTGTTATGTTCCTCAGTCCCACAATTCAGTTGAGATGAGAGAGGAATGTCACACAATTGCAATAAGTGGACATCTAGCAATATCAACAGTGATTTCTTGGGTATCAACTTGCAGTAAATGTCAACAACAGTGCATTGTAATGGCTGATACATGTTTATTCACCATTTCTTTATACTAATCTTTCTTTTCAGCATTTTTAGATAATCCACAAATAATTCAGCACCAAAGCCAAGAAGCCAGTTTATGTGGATTAATGTCACCCTGATGAAAGCAGTGACAAGTTTTATCTGTGAAAGATAACTTCAATACAAGAATGCATATTACATCTGGGCATGAGTCAAATAATATTTATTTTTCAAAAATTATACAAATTGCTCCATCCCTGTAAAACAATGTTGGAAGGAAGCCATGTGCAAAGTTGTTGATTATGCTGAATAGTCTGAAATTCTATCAAGAAACAATCTTCCATCTAGCTAATAATAGGGATATGTTTAAAAAGTGACCTTTTGTTTAACAGTCAGCTCACAAAATACTTTATATGCAAAGGACATGAACACTTTTTTTATTTGCAACTGGATTGTACTGCTTCGGTGAAATTAATAATCATGTAATCAGAAAAAATACAACTTGAAAATTATAATTATAGTCCATTTATTCTTCTGTAGTCACTGATTTGTCTAAATGACATGGATTCCTTTTCTCTTAGTACTTTGCCTTCTGAACATGCACAACATATGAGCAATATATCCACTGGAGGCTGCAATTAACAGTGAATGCCAAAGAGTTTCAAACATTAAGAGCACCTGCCCCACCATCGAACAGTAATGTATCTCCTGTAAAAGATAATGTCGCAACTTAAAAGGAAATAGACATGTGGCAGAATTGAGCAGGAGGATGCGACTAATTTTATTACTGGATGTTTGATCAGAATGGCTCGCTAAATTTTGGCAGATTTGACAATGAGCATGAAAAAGCTGAGCAACAAACAATCTGCTGGAGGAACTCAAGTGGGTCGAACAGCACCTGTGAGGGGAAAGGAATTGTTGACGTTTCGGGTCGAAACCCTGCATCAGGACTAGAATCTGCAGTCTCTTGTGTCAACATGGAATACACAGCCAATCAGTCCTCTCACAATCTTCAACAAAGTGATGGAAAATATCATCAAGAGTACTTTCAATTGGTACACTTATTCACCAATAAACTGCTTATCAATAACCAGCCTTGATTCAAACAGAGAGCTAAGAGTTGAATTCCAGAGGTGAGGTGAGAATGACTTCCCTTGACTTCAAAGGCAGCATTTGATTAAAGGTGGCATCAAGGAGTCCCAGTAAAATTGAAGTCAGTAGACACCAAGGGGAACATGCTTCAATGGTCAGAGACATACCTTGCACCAAGGAAAATGGTTCTGGTTATTGGAGATCAACCATCCCAACCTGTGGATAATACTGCAGGAGTTCCTCAGGGTAGTGTTCCAGGCCCAACCATCTTCAGCTGCTTCATCGTTGACTTTCTTTCCATCATTGGATCAGAAGTGGGGAATGTTCGTTGAGGATCACACAGTGTTCACTTACCATTTACAAGTCCTCAGGGAAAAAAAAACAGCCCATACTGGCCTACAGCACTCAGGCAAGGATTCACTTCACAAGAGTGCAAGGTTACAACTGTATTCAACAGAGAGAATCTAATCACCTATCCTTGACATTGAATGGTATTGCTGTCACTGTCCCCACTATTGACATACATTGCTATAAATTCGGTTACTTAAGCTTTGTGGTTACCAAAGCAGGTCACAGGGTGAGTATCCTGCAGTGACTGACTCACCTCCTGACACCCCAAAGCCTTTTCACCATCTACAAGAGATAAGGCAGGACAATGATGGAATACTCTCCACATTTTGTTGGATGGGTATATCTCCAGCAACTCTCAAGAAATCATTATCATCAAGGACAAATCAACCCATTTAATTGGCACTCCATCCACCATCTAACCATTCATTCCCTCAACCAGTGGCACATTATGACTGTAGTCTACAAAATGTGCAGTTACTTGCCCAGACCACTCCAAAGGCATCGCCCTGACACCTGACCACCACCAGTAAGAGTGACAAGGGCACCCAGTACATGGGAACACCACCACCTCCAGGGTCCCTTCCAGGTTGCACACCATCCTGATGTGGAAATACATCCTCGGTGCGTCATTGTCACTAGGCCGAAGTCCTGGAACTCCCTCTCCAATAGCACCATGAAAGCCCCTTCAACAGAAGATTGCAACAGTTCAAGGTAGTGACTCACCACCACCATGTCAAGGCTAATATGGGATGGGCAATAAATGCTGGCCTTGACAGTGATGCCCAGATCCCAAAAAGTATAAGATTTTATTGGTAATGTGCTTGTGTCCACATTACCATCTATTAAAAAGAGACTGGTAGCATAGCCAATCAGCTGAAGGCAGTCTCTCCAGGACCAACTAAACCTTGATGTCCAATAACTTGTTACTTTTGAGGAACAGTAATCTCTTTTCTACTGTGGGTTGTTGCTTCCTATGAGGAACCTCTGTCCATAATACAGTAAATGTTGACTATGTTGTTGGTTAAAGGGAAGGTTAGGTTCCATGGAATCCAGGGAGAGCTAGTTAGGTGGATTCAAAATTGACTCAGAAGTAGCAGTGGGTGGTGGTTGAAGGTTGTCTCTCGGACTGGAGGCCAGTGACTAATGATGTGTCACAGTGGTTGGCGTTGGGACCCTTGTTATTCATTATTTATGTAAATGATCTGGATGCGAATGCACAAGACTTGATCAGTAAATTTGCAGATGACGCGGAATTAGGACACATGAATGATAGAAAAATAGGGGGCTAGGTGGGAGGGAAGGGTTAGATAGATCTTAGAGCAGGATAAAATGTCAGCATAACATTGTGGGCCGAAAGGCCTGTACTGTGCTGCAGTGTTCTATGTTCTAGAAGGTGTTGTTGATAGTGAAGGAGGTTACCGGTGATCTTGATCAGTTAGGGAAGTGGGCCAAGGAGTAGCAAATGGATTTCAATACAGACAAGTGTGAGGTGATGCATTTTGGAATGTCAAACTAGCATAGTACCTGTACTATGAATGGTAGAGTACTAGGGAGTGTAATGGACCTAGAGGGACCTAGGAGTACAAGTGCATAGTTCATTGAAGGCAGGAAACACGGTGGTGAAAAAGACATTTAGCACACTGGCATTCAGTAGTCGGGGCACTGAGTACAGTAGTTGGTGCATTATGTTGCTATTGTATAAGTTATTGGTGAGGCCCCACTTGGAATACTGTGTACAATTTTGGTCATCCTGTTACAGGAAAGATGTGGTTAAACTGGAAAGAGTGCAGAGAAGATTTATGAGGATGTTTTCAGGATTAGAGGGCCTGAGTTATAGGGCGAGGTTGGCCAGGCTCGGCCTTTATTCCTTGGAACAAAGGAGAATGAGGGGCGACCTGATAGAAATGTTTAAAATTATGAGGCATCCATAAGGTGGATGATAACAGTCTTTTTCCCAGGGTAGGGGAGTCCAAAACTAAGGGGCATAGGTTTAGTGTGAGGGGAAATATTTAAAAGGGACCTGAGGGGCAACTTTTTCCGCACAGAGGGTGGTGAGTGTATGGAACGAGCTGCCAGAGGAAGTGGTTGAGGCAGGTACAATAGTATAATTTAAGAAGCACTTGGATAGGTACATGGAGGGGCAGGGCTTAGAGGGATATGGGCTGAACAGGCTACTGAGAAAGAATGACTGAAAAACAGTTAGTACTTACCTTGTTCCCACTTACTTTGGACACTGTATATCTCAAACAACCCGTACTAGTTGCCTTTACCACAGGTGTCAATTACAACAGGCTTAAATAAACTGTATTAAGCACATTGAGTATTTCTAGCATGCTTAAGGAGCTATTAAATGTGACAACCTGCCATTAATTCTCTAACATTGTTCCACTACCTTCAGTCTCATCAGCAGCTTCAAGAACTTCTACTGTCATTGATTGCAAACAAGTGACAAAGGTGTGAGATACCTTCTGTCAGAGTTGACTGAAGCTCAACTTTATGGAGTTATGAAACCAGCCAGAGGTGAGGATTATCCAAGATGAAGCTGGCTAGTGATGAAACTAACTGCACCACTGTATATTTCAGTTCGTTTTCACTCTGTCGAGAGGAATACAATGAAGAGCTTCTACCTCACTTAGTATTTCTTGAGGTGGAAATACTTTAAACAAATGTCAGCAAAAACAGAGAGGAAAAGTGACTGTCACTCTTAATGAGTCAGATTTGGTGCATTGATTCTTTGGGGAGAAATAAAACTTGAATCTATGTAAGGATGAAGAGAAATTTAAAGATTTTGTGCATCAGACAACAGAATCACCATTTTCTAATGTTTTCTTTCATAGTATCTGGGGGCAAAAAGGAAGTGGAAAGATGAGAGATGATGATTTTCAATTTGTCTGTTTTAAACAAAAAACACCCTTGTTTCATCATCCTCTGCCTGAACTGGGTAATAAGACCAAAAGATATAGAAGCAATACACACAAAATGCTTGAGGAACTCAGCAGGTTAGGCAGCATCTATGGAGAGAAAGGAACAGTCGCTGTTTCGGGCCAAGACCCTTCATCAGTACTGGAAAGAAAGAGGGCAGAACCCAGAACAAAAGGGTATGGGGTGGGGGAAGAGCACGAGCTGGGGGCTGATAGGTGAATCCAGGTGAGGGGGGGGAAGGTAGGTAGATGGGGAGGGGGAAATGGGAATGATGTGAGAAGTTGGGTGATAGGTGGAGGAGGCAAAGGGCTGCGTAAAATGGAATAGATAGGACAAAACAGTAGACCATAGAATAAAGGGAAGGAGGTGAGGAACATAGGAGCAGGATTAGGCCATTCAGCTCATCGAGTCTGCTCTGCCCTTCAATCATGCCTGATTTTATTTTAACCCCATTTCCTGCCTTCTCCCTGTAACCCTTCACCCCCTTAACAATCAAGAACCTATCAATCTCTGCATTAAATACGCCCTATGATACAGCCCACACAAAATGCTGGAGGAACTCAGCAGATCAGGCAGAATCTGCCTGACCTGCTGAGTTCCTCTAACGTTTTGTGTCTGTTGCTCCAGATTCCAGCATCTGCAGAATCTCTTGTCTCTCAATGATACAGCGCTCTGTGGCAATGAATTCCACAGATTCACCACCCTCTGGCTGAAGAAATTCCTCCTCATTTCAGTTTTAAAGGGACGTCCCCTTATTCTGAGGCTGTGCCCTCAGATCCTAGACTCTCCTACCAATGGAAACATCCTCTTCTCATCGATTCTGTCGAGGCCTTTCAGCATCCGGTAGGTTTCAATGAGATCCCGCCTCATCCTTCTGAGCTCCATCGAGTACAGACCCAGATCCATCAAACACTCCTCATATGTTAAACCTTTCATTCCTGGGATCATTTTTGTGAACCTTCTCTGACCCTCTCCAGGGCCAGCACATCTTTCCTTAGATGCATTGACTTTAATGTTACTGCATTAAGGCTGGGCTATTACAAAGATACAACAGTGATGGACAGTATTGCATAAAACATGTCTGAGAGGTTACTTATCTCTATTGCTTGCACTTCCTTCTTGTTCAGGGAAACTAATCACTGTTGAGATCCCACTGAGATTGGCAAATCTATCTGGAAAGGTTCCTGCAGTTTTTCCTCGCATAACCTCTCATCTCCAACCACCTTCTTATTTTCTGTTTCCAATATGTTTATAACAAAAAAACAAAAATCTAAAGAATGCACAGTAATCTTCAATCCCCTTGTGATGTTGCTCCTGGGGTGTCCACTGCAGTGACTCAAGGGTAATCCTTGAAGTCTCATCTTGTGATGGTATAACGGTAAGTAGCAATGACCTTATCCCAATGAGACATTTTATACCTTGCTCTCCTGATGCTGTGCATAAAGGCATTGCAAATTGCTTCCTCATCAGGCAATCACATACAGTTGTTCCTTATAAGGTAAGCCATATACTGAAACATTTATTTGGGATAAAATCACTGAGTGAGCAAACACAGTCTTGATGTTACATCTACTGCATGAACAATTGCAGAGGGGGAAATGTGTGCAATAAGCACCAATAAACCATTTTCCTCCACACCATATACAACTTTGAAGTGCTTACATTTCAAATGCAACTGGGTTGAATTCTAATGCAAAACTGATCATGAATTAAAGTGGTAATTTATAAGTTATTTTATGCAAAATTAAACATATGACATGTTTATGAGTGTGTGTAATATACACACACTTGAAAGGAGAGGAACACACAGGGTGTTGTCAATCATTGTATGTTGTACATTTGACCCGTCTCCTGCACGCATCACACACTGTGGCCCATGCACAGGAAATGACGTCTGAGTAGCAGGGAAAAGATCTGTGTTATTTAAAGAGATGATCAAATACTTACAGATGTAGGGAGTCAGTTGGAACGGAGCTTGAGTCCGCTTGCTTTGGAGCTGAATTAATCTGGAGCTCTGCGAAGGATTCTTTAGATGAAGCCATCAAGACGTTAAGGACAAAAATGTTTCAGTCATGGTCCCACTGAGTTTCTGGAAGAGGAAGAGAGGCTCAGGGTCAAAACATCTCCCACAGAGGGGGTCAGAGAAAGGCAAAAGGCAAGAGGAGCTCTTTGTCAAGAGTCTTCAGGGAGCAATTGTCCACTGAATGGAGGAGCAAGTGCACCCAGAGACAATAATTTTAAAGAGACCTGTCATCTTCTCCATGCAGAGCTCCAGACACCTAGTCAAGCATGGACTGGTACAGCTGTAGAACTGGGCTACCCTGTCAGCCTGAACTTCTAGTCTCTGGTTTCATTTCAGGCAACAGCCACTGGTAACTGACACCTATTGACATCTCCAGCTTCCTCTTCTACAAGATGTCATGGATATCCATCAAGGTGAGGGGGCTTCACCTCTTTCTCTCAAGTACAAAACATCAGGCCATGTGGTAATATGGCTGTGCATTGGTCCTGAGCTTTGCAACACTTAGGAAGTACTCTACTCTTCTTGTGTCATGGTCAGAACTCCGAGAGCTGAAAAGAGAATCGTTCCCTGAAAGTGGTGTGAAAGTGCAGACAGCATATCCTTCTGTTCAACGTTATGTATCCAGGAGCCTGCAGAGCACCACGCTGAACAAAAATGTGGCTCTGGAGGTACAAAGACTAATCCAAGGCTCTTCACTCTAACCCAGCTTCCTGAAAGAGCTGAAGATCAGAATTATAACTGAGACCACAGAAATATTAGTGTAGTAGAGACCACTATTGATGCTATCAAGTTGCTATTTTACTGGCTGGAACATGCAGGGCCTCCAACTTTGTGGTCATCTGCCCCACAACCTTACTACAACAAGACCAAAATCTTTGTCCACTGCACTGCAGGAGGAAGATCAGGAGGAGGAGAAAGAGAGGTATAAGGATTAAATAGGCAAGAAGTGGTGATGGAGAGAAGCCTCTACGGATACACCATCAAGACATTTTATATCCTTGAAGATCGTATGAGGAACCCCTCCACTAGCTGAGGGTTTAAACAGGGAATAAGTCCAAGCCTGAAAGCTTTGCAATAGTTGGTGCCAAGCACCATGCCTGACCCATCTTCACTATGGAATTCACACTATTTTGCTTTTGTATTCAATGGCCCAGCCCTCCACTTGTAACATCCTGTGGATCATCATTGGTCAGTAAACAACCTGGATCAGGTGACTTCAAGGTTATGTTGGATGCTGCTCTTGCTGAAATGAAGGGCTCCACTCCTTACCTCACAAAGCCACTCCACCAACTGCAACGCACAGGTTTATGAGACTGTTTCTCTAATTCCAAAGCCTGTGAAGAATGCACTCTGCTTTCCTCTACAAATACAGTTGCAAAAGCTTTACCTCATTTGGTACAGGGCAGTTCACTGCAGTCCCCCCCTTATGAACCACACTAAGCTTTCACTGTATTCCAGTATTGACCCACGCCTGCAGTGTGCACTATGTACCAAATGAATAGCTGCAACTCATCAGTGAGTCTGCCCTTTCACAAGGTGAAACCTCAACTTTCACCATCTAGGAAGAACAGGGCAGCTTTCTGTGAGGTCCAATAACAGTTGAAAGGTGGGCTTCAAGTCACACAGCGTCCTCTCTCGTCATGTATTTTCCTTTTCCTGTTTTCTGTCTCATTGCATACTTGCAATGTTAGTGTTCCTTCACCATGGACATTGTAAGGGATCGCCAACATCTTTACTTCCTCGGAAGGCTAAGGAAATTCGGCATGTCCCCGATGACTCTTATCAATTTTTACAGATGTGCCATAGAATGCATCTTATCCTATACATCACAACTTGGTATGGCAACTGCTCTGCCCAAGACCACAAGAAATTGCAGAGTTGTGAACGCAGCCCAGTCCATCACGAAAACCATCCTCTCCTCCATTGATTCTGTCTACACTTCTCACAGCCTCGGGAAAGCAGTCAACATAATCAAGGGCCCCTTCCACCCAGTCATTCTCTCTTCTTCCCACTCACATGTACCACAGGCTCAAGGTCAGCTTCTATTTTGCTTTATCTCCCAATCTACCTCATCGTGCCCCTTACACTTTATTTGTCTACCTGCACTGCACTTTCTCTGTGACTGTAGCACTATGTTCTGCATTCCATTTTCCTTTTGACTACCTTGATGTACTTATGTATGGAATGATCTGTCTGGATGGCATGCAAACAAAAGTCTTTCAATGTATCTTGATACATGTGACAATAATAAACTAATAAACCAAGATGGTGCTTCACTATTCTGTGGCAATTAAAGATGACAATAAATGTTGATCTCCCAGTGATACCCACCAGCCACAAATAACAGATATAGGGAAACGCAACTCAGTGTAGTAACACAGACCCATGTTGCCAACTCTCAGTTATGGATCATCTCAATGTTCCTTCTCATAGATCATGACACCCAAAACCACGCAAATTGGCAGAACAAACAACTTTGAAATGTACTCAAGTTAAACAACATTCAATCATTGGCTAATCACCCTTGTGGATCTCCTGATGTCTGACTTCTACAAGCTTCTGCCTACTCCTTGACATCCATGTAATGATTTCTTAGTGACTCCGGCTAAGCTGGTAGATGGTAGTGGAGTGGAGTGGAGGAGATTCAAGATCACTGTAAAAGTAGATTGCAAACAGCAATAGGCCTCGATGGCCTGTTTTTGGACTTCACCATCTCAGGCGAGTGGCTGCCTGGGCCAACTGGTTGATGCCAACAACAATGGGTCTGTGGTGGGAGATGACAAAATGGCAGATCTGTCTTCCAAGGAACAGCTGCGTCTCCCTCAGGCAAAGCACAATGATCCCAGCAATCTACTGGGGGAAAGGTCTGTGACACCTTAGAAAGCCCTTTGAAACACAACAGCGTGGCAGAAAGCTGAGCTTGATTGATAAAAGTCAGATCTTCCTCAGGACTACTTACTACGTTGAGTTAGGTTTCCCTTTATTTGTTATTTGTGGGTGGTGGGTATCACCGGGAGATCAACATTTATTTTCATCCTTAATTATCATAGAGAATAGTGAGACACCACCTTCCTAATCCCTTACAGTGACTGTGGTGAAAGAATACCGGGCTGTTAATGAAGCCAAGACATGGCAACTACACAGTGCAAGGGTTGAATAGGACTCCACCATTCTCTCAGACATCCAAGACTGGTGAGGGTGGGAAGTGCCTCAAATCAAGTTGTGCATGCTCTCTTACCAACCATAGCCACTACTTATTTATAGTTGGTCAACTTGTATCCTTCACCCAACGTCACTGAAACAGAATGTGAGAAACATTTAATGTCCAGGGTCCAAAGATTAATGAAATCAGTGCACAACTGGCAATGTCGGCAACCATCCACTTGTTAATCTTCCTGACATAGAACGTTTCCCTGAATATCTGCCCATCTACCTCACTGCCAGTTGAAGGATCTTGTTGTGGCACACTTCGTCTTCAGTGTTTCCTTCCAACACAGCAGTGGGTTGGATTTCACCGAACACAGACTGTGCCTTGTGTTAGCTCCCCCTAGCAAATGCTGTGTTCCTCTTACCTTTTGCTACCACACAGCTCCTCACAACCTCCCCACCTCACTCCTGCTGCCCTTCCACTTACAGAAAATAATTTTATTAAAAAATGACAACTTCACTTAAAACTGCAAATAAAAATGTAAATTGAGTAAAACATTTTAAACATTAAAGACAAGGATTATATATGGCTGCTCAGCTCTGAACATTACAGAATCCTGGGAGGGATGGTGAGTCCGGCCATGAAACACAGGGACAGATGTGTTGGCAACAGATCTCCAGTGTGTCCCAAACTTCCGCACCATGGTCCGCAGGGCTGGAACACCCCCTGACAGTCAGTGCAATCCAGCCCAGTGACCATTATCCAAGAGAAACACTTTATTTGGCTCTTCACTGAAGGACATAAGAACTAGGAGTGGGAGAAGGCCATACTGACACCCCCCCCCCCCCCCACCTTCTCTGCCACTCGATAAGAAAGTGACTGTTCTCACCTTTGGCTTTCGAGCTAAAGTTTGCTGCTCCCGAGTGCCTTGCTTTCTGTTCCAATGATCACCAATCTCAGGATACCTTCACTTGCTTCCTCATGGAGATGTACAGATTCAGGGAAATCTGTGCCGGGTTAACCAAGCAAGCACATCGATTTCAACAGTAAGGAAAGGCGATCGACAGAAGGGTAAGTACAGGGTCATTTCCTTTTGATTTAATTTAATCAAGTTAATTTAAATGTATTTAATTAAAAGTATGCCAGTTTTTTTTTTAATGTTTTAATAGCAGACCAATTTTTTTTTTAAAGCCTTTGAGTATTTTTGAATGTTTGTGAATGTTAAAGTCACTAAAGAACAGCCAATCTCAGTGATGCCTTGGACAGCTGGTAAACCTAAGATGGAGCCTCAACATTCATCAGATCAATTGAGGAGACCAGGCCTGCCACTTACACTCAGAGAGGCTTTGCACTGGGCTAAGCCTCACTTCCCTGTGGAAGTTTGCACCCAGGACCAGTTCCTGGTGAACAGCAGACTCCAAGGGCAGGTGAATGGTGAGCTCAGGCAATTCTACGGTCAGCAGATCACAGCGTTCAACTTAAGTTTGTTTTTAATTGCTTCATTGATTTCTAATGGTTCTTAAATGCTTCAGAATGTCATGGACATACAGAAATGTTCTGTCAGCTGCACAAAGTTTCTATCTGCCATTTGACAACCAGAGCTTGTTCTGGTCTGCTCACATACTGGCATTTAGTTGACCAGGGTCTTGCCACTTTTGATCACAATGGTGCTTATCACGAGGTCAGTGGATCCTTATAAGGTAAGTCCCTTGTTGGGACATTGGACAGCAGTGAGTGCAGTCACAGAGTCATAGAGCAATACAGCCTTTCAGCCCAACTCATCCATGCTGACCGAGATGCTCATCTAAGCTAGTCTTACTTGCCCACATTTGGCCTATATCTCTCTAAACCTTTCCTATCCATGTACCTGTCCAAGTGCCTTTTAAATGTTGTTACTGTACCTGCCTCGACCACTTCCTTTGGCAACTTGTTCCATATATGCACCACCCTTTGTGTGAAGAAGTTGTCCTTCAGGTTCCTATTACATCTCTCCCCTCTCTCCTTAAACTCATGCCTTCTAGTTTTTGGTTTCCTTTTCATGGGAAAAAGACTGTATGAATTCTCCCTAACCATACCACTCATGATTCAATACACCTCCATTAGGCCACCCCTCAGTCTCCTACACTCCAAGGAATAAAGTCCTAGCCTGCCTAACCTCTCCCTATAACTCAGGCCCTTGAGTCCTCGCAATAATCTCATAAGTATTCTTTGCACTCTTTCATTTTAATAATATCTTTCCTATAACAGGAAACTGTGCACAATACTCCAGGTGCAGCTTCATCTTGTACAACTCAACATCCCAACTTCCATACTCAGTGCCCTGAATGATGAAAACTTGCATGTCAAGCACCTATTTCACCTGTGATGTGACTTTGAGGGAGCCATGTACTTGGACTCCTAGGTCCCCTTGTCCTACAACACTCCCTGGGCCCTACCATTTACTGTGACTTTGTCAATGGAAGCAAGCTCAGTCCCATGGCCTTTGGCAACACTGAGGTCAACACAGCACACAGCAGCCATCTAGTCGTGGACATTAATGCTCATCCATGGAACATGTATTAACAATGTACAGGACAGCATTCATAATGTTCACAATGTCCAACCTCTCTCATCAAAATGTATGGAGTACCTTGAGAGTGAGAATGAGCCTCAGTTTATATCTCATTAAAAACACTGACATGCTGGAGATAAGGCTGTAAACTTGTTTCTGGGCACAGACATTTACAACAAAAGGATTATGTGGTTGTATTCAGGCCTTTAAGTTTGGAAAGTAAGGCTTTCAAGTCCTAATTTTGCATGATTGAGATTGATCCCAGCAAGTTTACCCAAAAAAATGCTACACTGTGGTCTGTCATCATTTGGATATGAAATCAGCCCATTCAAATGATCATAAGAGATCCTGTGGTACGATTAGAAGTCCATGGAGTTCTCCTGTATGTTCTGGCCAATATTTATTGCTCAGCAATATATAATAAACAAACAGGTCTAGAAATTCTTTCGCCTTGCCACAATATTCTCACCCCGACTATCCCACTGCCAACACCAGGTCTGATCCTCCCTGCCTTGATGCTCTCCCAATTGTCGTACTCCCTTGCAATCCATGATGTATTACAACTCACAGCCAGAGGAGAATGATCCTTGAGTGTGTTTTTGTTTTATAGGATCTGGCCTTTGTATGCCACTGTGATTTTATTGGTGTATTATTGTCACATGTATGAAGTACAGTGAAAAACTTGCATGCCATCCATACAGATAATTTCTTCACATCAGTGCGTTGAGGTAGTACAAGTTGTGAATAGCAGAATATTGCTGCCAAGGACCTTGCACAACACTGCCAATTTAATCAGCTTTTCCGATGCTTATGAATTTCCAGAGTTTCATCGACCTCATTGCCCTTGGTGTAAAAATTGGTTGCCATTTGCAACAATAATTTGTTTTTCTGTGGAACAGTTTAAATTTTCGGAGGCAACAAAAGACACAATATGTAAATAAAAGTTCTCCCTTGTTTTCTTTCACAGATACATCATCATCCAAACCCTTCAAGAAGATCACAATCTGTGCCCATTTTCCTCTGTGCAGGTGTTACAGCAACCATAAACCATATGTTTAATAACACATTGATTTCTGACTGAACAATATCACATTACACAAGCAGCTAACAGAAGCAACATGCAGCTGGTTCAGGCACAAAAAAGGAACATTAATCTTACTTAAGGAAGATAATGTTCCAGGTTGGTGCTTTATGGGAGCAGTTGAGGGAATAAAGTTGGATAACTGATGCTTTTTACATCAAAAATCAAACCAGCAAGGTAATTCAAAGAATAATCTGATATATTGATCAATGTGGTATTTGTATTAAATCAATTATAGTGAAGCAGCCTGGTCTTATTTTGTTTGAATATTTGTTGCAGTCCAGCTTTGTTGGTGCCTTGATGTTATAAAGAAATACTTCAGGTGGAGCAGATACATCTCAACTGATAGGCCTTGGATTACATGTTAACATCAAATACCTGGTTACTCTACTTCTTTCAATGTGACAGGTATACTCTTAAAGAGGTGTTACTTATTTTGATCAAACATGTTGCATGTATTGAAATATATGCCATATGTAAAGCATGCAGATTGTATTTTAGTTTGAGTATCTTCATTGTGTACAGTTTTGGTTACCCTGTTACAGGAAAGACGTAATTAAGTTGGAAAGAGCGCAAAGAAGATTTACAAGAATGTTGCCAGGACTCGAGGGCCTAAGTTACAGGGAGAGGTTGGACAGCTGGGACTTTATTCAGTGGAGCATAGGAGACTGAGGGGTGACCTTTTCGAGGTGTATAAAATCATGAGGGGCATAGATAGAGTGAATGCACACAATCTTTTTTCCCCAGGGAAAGGGAATCAAAAACTAGAGGGCGTAGGTTTAAGGTGAGAGGGGAAAGATTTAAAAGGGACCTGAGGAGCACCTTCTTCACACAAAGGCTGGTGTGTATATGGAATAAACTACCAGAAGAAAGTAGTTGTGGTTACAATAATGGCATTTCAAAGCCATTTGGTTAAGTATATGAAGAAGAAAGTTCAGAGGGATATCGGTCAAATGCAGGCAAATGGGACTGGCCTAGGTGGGTATCTTGGTCAATATGGATGAGTTGGGCCAAAGGGTCTGTTTCAGTGCTGTATTACTCTGTGACTCAATGAGTCATATCTGACTGTGTGAAGAGTTTCATGCTGCCCTGATACACCCCCATAGCTGTGCAGTCTATGATTGTGACCTTTTGCAACTGGGAATTCCTGATGAACACAGTTCAAGTCAGTTGAATCACCCAAAAAGAATTGAGAAACCCAAACCAAAATGAGTTAAACCTCAAATCACTCATACTCATTTTTCCACAGTGACTCAGAATTCACTTTTCCCAGATCTGACTGCCTACTCCTTGGTCAAACTCTATGTCAATATTGCAAGTTTCCATTGACTGCTCTATCAAGGGAAGCCTCTTCAAATCGGGGCATTTTCTTATTAGAACAGGTACCAGTTGGAACATTTAAAAGATTTTTCATTATAAGTTTATATCATCTATTTACACACTGTTTGATGTACAGCTATTCACTGATTAACCTAATTTTTCAAGTAGCTTCCAATAATTTTATATCAGGTTACTCACAGATGAAAGAACAGACATTAAATGTTTAGTTTTGGTGATATATTCATGAATGAAACTGTACCAAGTTATTATTGTTAAATAAAAAGGGAATGAATTTTAATGATAAAACAATATATATTCTATTACAGCGTCTAATTCTGTTGGTTAGTGGACCTGTTTATGATTAGGTGACAAGCTAAAAAATGCAACTTTTATGAGGTTTGTAATAAAGAACTGTACTAAGGCTCTCACATACTTGATGCCAACTGAGGGCACATGCAGATCAGTGCAATCTCTCAGTATTTAGTATGGAATAACTTTTGGGTGGCACATTGGTGCAGCTAATATACCTGCTGCCTTGCAACACTAGAGACCTGAGTTCAATCCTGACCTCAGCAGCTGTCTGTGTGGAGTTTGCAATGTTTTATCTGTGGCCGTGTGGATTTCGTCTGGGCGCTCTGGCTTCCTCCCACATCCCAAACATGTGCAAGTTAGTAGGATAATTGGCCACTGTAAATTGCCCTTGGTGCATAGTTGACTGGTAAAATGTGGGGGGGATGTTAATGGAATAAAAACAAATGGGATTCATGTCAGATTAATGTAAGTGGCTGGTTGATAGTTAGGGCACACTTGGTGAGCTGAAGGGCCTGTTTCCATGCTGTACGACATTATGATTCCTTTGCAGTTTGGTAAGTAATAGTTCAGACTTCCCATGTCTCCCGAAGCAACTGGATGTTGACCTGCATCCTTAGCTCAAGGTAGTGGAGTGCACCTGAATTTTTTAGCAAAACTTCAACAAATATTCAGCTCTAGGCAGCCCTGCCAAGGTTGTATAATCTATGTACTGTTGTTATAGTATGGCTATACAGATAAAAACAGAAAAGCAAAAAAAAAATGGAAGGCAAAAAGAGAACAAATGAGTCAAATGAGTCACCTAAAGTTGGAGAGTTCAATGTTGAATACTGCAGGTTGTAACACGTCCAGGGGGAAGATGAGATGTTGTTCCTTATGTTTGTGTCAGGCCTCATTGTAAGTTACAGAGGTCAGAGTGGGAGTGAGATGGTGAATTAAAGTGGTAGGTGATAGGAACTCTTGTGGACTGAGCACAGGTGCTCCACAAAGCAATCACCCAATCTGCCTTTGGCTCCTCCAGTGCAGAGGAAACCAGACTGTGAACACTGAATGCAGTACACCAGATTGGAAGAAGCGCAAGTGAATCGCTGCTTCACCTGGAAGGATTGTTTGGATCTTTGGATGGTGGGAAGGGAAGAGGTAAACAGACAGGTATTACCCCACCTGCATGGGAAAGTGTCACATGACAGAGCACTAGGCAAGAACAGAAAAGCAGACCAAAGAGTCATAAAGGAAGTGATTCCTTTGAAACATTGAAAAAGGTGAAAAGAATGTCTCATGTGGAATTATGTTATCACTAGTTACATGCACCTTTTTTGATGTGGACTCATATCCAGATCCCTGATTAATTTCATTGAAGGTAAGGTCATTCATTTTTAAAATACCTCCCCAATAAAATACAACTGCAGAACAATAAGCACCAAAGCCTACAACCAGTTTCCCAAGCCATTTTGTTATTTTGTGGGCAAAAGGGTTACCAATTCACATTCAATAATCCACCTTTGAAACAATTGAACTGAATCATGAAGGGCTAACAACTTTCCTTCTGTTAACTAGCACGGTAGAGTTAACTTGTGCCTGTTTGCCCCAGTACTATTACTTTGTTTTTTTTGTGATCCTCATGCAAGTGCATGTGCACACTTGCAGCACATGGCATATTGTTTGCCCATGCAGTGCACACTTGTTGAAGCAGTACTGTGCATCCATCCTGTGCTAATGGACATCAACTATCGGACAGCACTTGAGCACTATTGGACATCCCAGCGGAAGTTGTTCTGCAGAATTGGGGAGAAGTAGCTGTGTTGGATGTTCAGTTGAGAGCAAGCCTGAGGTTAACCGAGGCACAAGAGACTACAGGTGCTGGAATCTGGAACAACAAACAATCTACTGGAGGAACTCAGCATATTGAGTGGCATCTGTGGGGGAAGGACTTGTCAATGTTTTGAGTTGAGACCCTGCACGAGGACTGACAGAGTTTCAACCCAAATCATCGACAACTCCTTTCCCCGACAGATGCTGCTCGACCCACTGAGTTCCTCCAGCAGATTGTTTGTGCTGAGATTTACTGACACTGAGCTTGAAGTCTGAAATGAATCAAGGTTGAGGGCACAGAGAAATCAATATATTGAGGGTTCCCCTGAACAGAGATTAAATTGAACTGGGAAGAGGTCACAAGGGAGATCCTTGGCAGAAACAGGTCTCCACGAACTTGGGAACAATGTTGGAAGAAATTCCATGACAACACTTGCATTAATGTTGAGACTCTTCAAAATCCAGCAAGAAAAAGATGCTTGGCATTAATTACACTTTTACTGCTTGATTTTAAACTCTATTGTGGGAAGAGATTACCAAGTGGACAGAGAGAAACGTTCAAGGATATTCTCAAAGAATCCTCGAAGAAATGCAACATCCCACTGACTCCTGAGGAGTGGCTAAAGATAAATTTCTACCAGTGTCATTTCAGGAAAAAGCTGATTATACCAATTAGACAGTTTTAACACGCAAGTACAATAAAACTATATTTGCTGAAAGTGATGCATTATTCATTCTCAACTGAACAGCTGAAGCCAGTAACAACAGCCTATGAAGCCCTTTTTAACATAGCATCTTCAGACAACACTAAAAATGACAGTGAAACAGACTGAATGCCAAGTTGAACCGATTTCAAAATACTATACATTGTTGAGTGATAGAAGAGGTAGTAAGGTTTCCCATTTCATCAATACTTTGACACAGAGCATTAGACATTTACTCTGAGTTCATTTACAAGTACAAGGTCAATAAAATGGGACACATTTTCCTTTCAGACTACCAGTGAGGTTAATGTAGCTCACTGTGATTAATGACTAATGGTTACAGGCAAGGCACTGATGTGCTTTTCAACTCTAATATTCAAAGTTACAATTGAGTTGTGTTGCTCCACTGTTAGTATCATCAATATGGTATCCATCTTCCCACTGAGAGTACTGAAGGCCGTGAAGTTTGTGTTTTGTATGAATCAAATGTGCCAGAAATGCCTTGTCCATTCAAACCCAAAAGCCCTTTTAACAATGCGGTTATTGTTAATTAATGCCAACTGATGTATTTTGCACTGACAAATAATTACCAAAGCATGGAGTCTCATTCCTTGAAGTTTTAATTGCTCTTGGAGGTTTTCAAAAATCTCAGATTTAAAATCAATTTATTTATTTATTTTTATAAATGTTCTCTCCCTCTTCTTTGTCCTTCATGTACTCATGTATTCCGAGTGAACCAATAGCACTCTTGGTGACCTGAGGTAACTCAAGCCTGGCATTGAAATTACTCAGCAGGCACTCAAAGTCAAAGTTGAGTGTATTGTTAATATGCATGAGTACATGTATGTACAGGTACAATAAAAAACTTACTTGCAGCAGTATCACAGACAGTACTGGATATACAACATTCAAAAGAAAAACAAATTATACAAGAGCACAATTAGAATAAAAATAACAAAGTCCACTCTAGTGGAGAGTTGTCTAAGTAGTCATAGTGTTGTTACACTGAGGTAGTGATTAGGGTCATGCCGGTTGGTTCGAGAACTGAATGGTTGAAGGGAAGCAGCTGTTCTTGAACCTGTTGTTGTGGGACATCAGGCCTCTGTGCCTCCTGCCCAATGGTAGCTGTGAGAAGATGGCTTGGCCCAAATGGTGGGGTCTTTGATGAAAGATGTTGCCTCCTTGAGGCAACATCTCATGTAGATACTACCAATGGCATAGAGGGACGTGCCCATGATTCATTGGGCCGAGCCCTCTACTCTCTGCAGCTTCTTACATTCCTGTGCATTTGAATTGCTGTACTAGACCATGATGTAACCAGTCAGGATACTCTCAACAGTACATCTGTGCAGAAGTTTGTTAGTGTTCAGTGACATGCTGAACCTCCTTAACCTTCTAAGTAAAGAAAAGACACTGGTGTGCTTTCCTTGTGATTGCATCTATGTGCTGGGCCCAGGACAGGTCATCTGATATGTTAATGCCCAGGAATTTAAAGCTGCTGACCCCCTCCACTGCCAATCCACCAACATAGACTGGTGCAAGTTCGCCCTCCTTCCCCTTCCTGGAGTCAACACTCATCCACATGCTGGTGTGCTGAGGCCTCCTGGTTGTAACTTACCTCCATACATTTGATTCCATCAGGTTGCTTGGAACTGAATGCATAGAGACCAAGTGAATTTGCTCTTCCAAATTCCAGTGAGGTGTTTGGTTTATTTCCCAGCTGCAGGCTTTAGCTGATTGAGATCCCAGTGATGCTGTTTGACTCCAAGGAGGCCTTGGCTAAAACAGACCAATTGATGACGTGATAGGTTGAATTCAGCCAAGTGAGCACATGGTTTTGTGAACAAGGGACCAAATGCTGACTGATCTAACCTCCACCTCAAAGGGGATTATGATGCAGGACTGGAGGGCTGGAAAGACACTGAGACATAGGCTCAGGTAGCTTGAATATTCCTCCTTATGTGACAGGATCCAGAGTGTGACCTAGAACTGACAGTCATGAGAAGCAAAGTGGTCAGAGCGCCTGCAATGTTTTGCATTGCTGAATTAAGGTAGACTTCTAAGTCTGATATGAGCCAATGATTCTATATTGGCACAGAGTATTTTGCCAATGAGTGTGATATGGCAAGTGATGACATCTTAATGATTAGATCCACTTGCTATAAGGAGTCTGTCACTTTGCTGGGGAGATTGCCAAGTATCATTCCTTTCACTGCTGTTTTGCTTAGATGACATACCACATCAAAATCCAGCTGATGGGTGTTAGTGTAAGTTAACCCTTCCTTCATTACCAATATACCTGCAATGATGTTTAAGGGCTTTGGGATTTCATATTGTTGAGGTTAACACAGCAAGTGAGGTAACAATGGCAGGATTCTCAACTAAAAACATGGAAATCAGTTTGCTAGAAGAATCATTAACTTCCTGAGAGAGGGCCAGCATCTGCTGAGTGAGATGATCAGAATAGGAATAATAAATCAGAAATTCTCTCCTTTAGCCCTCACTTTTATTTTCAATTCTCCACTTGATTGAATTCCTCCATCCTCTTCCAGAATTTGACTGGATGAGGAGCTGCCATTAGTTTTTCTGCTCACTTGGTTCCCAGACCCTTATTTTTCTCTGCATTATTTTCACCTCACTTTTAGCAACTTTGCAGGAAGTAATGTTCAGAGTTGAAAGGTGCAGGAGCAGGTTCTACAAGTCACAGAATCTGTTATATGTCCTGCAAAAGCAGCATCCAGTCCAATGCCTTTTGAAGTAAAGACACATGATCACTTTGGAATCAGATTGGGAGAATAGTATCTAAAAAGAGGACAAGTCATTCTGCCTTATCCTGATGGGATGTCACTTCTATTATTACACAACACAAAGGCAGTTTGCATTGCTGCACATTTTTTTGATAAGAGTGAAATATGTGCAGTTTGATAGGAAACAGCCAGAATATAAACTAAGAAATGAGAAAATATGCTTCCAATAATTCAATTTTTCATACTGAAATAAATTTCCAATAATTTGAAGAAAACTACAAAAATATGCACAAAATAGAAATTCATAGATGATTGAATCAAGTGATTCCAGTGATTTTGAATTAAGAACAGATTGTGTTGTTTTACATCACTGGTGTATTGTACATATCTTTATGAGGAAAATATGAATTTTTCACTCCTGATCATTTACCTTACATATAAAGTATTTTTAACATAAGAAAAAGACATCCCAATGCATGTGACAATTATAGTATCAATGAAAACCTGCCTCAATAGTTTTCTTTGAACCTTCTACCAAAAAGTGAATGTTTACCTTGCTGGCTGGTTTGATGTGGGCTTATAGTGGTCATTACATCCTCTTGTATGTGTGACTAGTGACTTCTGGTAGTTCAATTAAATGGAGCAATCAAACTAATTCAGCTCTAATGATGTTACAAACTGTTTGAGCATTTCATAAGCACCAGCAGGACCAAGAGGTCAAATTTACTCTCTACCAATTATTCTGTCAGCCAAAGGCATTTTGAAGGCACAGTGTACATCCCATTGTTACCTTCTTATAGAAAGTAATATGTGAGTGGGAAGATGATACCGAAGAGGCAATCTGCAATAAGTGCTCTTTCATCACTACCTTCACTGGCTCCAGAGGAATAACTAAAACAAAATACCTTTTTGATGATAGTTAAACTCTGATAATCCACTACCCGACTAATTAGGAAATCCACAACCCCCCCCCCCCCCAGCCTCCTATCACCCATTTTTGTCCCCTCCCCTTCAGTTCCATCCACCCACTCATTTCACCCACTGACACTCCCATCCCCTCTGCTCTCAGTTCCTTCAACCTTCCCCCCCCCCCCTTCACTATCTGCTTGTTTTCTGTCTCCCTCCATTTATCATCCACCTGCCTGTCTCCCAACTCCACCCATGGCTCCTCTACCTGGCTTGATCTGCCCATCAGCCAACCTCCTTCCCCCAGTCCATCAATCACCCGCTGATCCTCTTCTCACCACCCCCCCCCCCCCTTCACTTTATCCTGGCCATCTCCCTTCTCAGTCCTGATGCAGAGTTTCGATCCAAAATGTTGACAATTCCTCTCCCCTCAACCCCCCACCAGATGCTGCTCAACCTGCTGAGTTCCTCCAGCAGATTGTTTGTTTTTCTAGATTTCAACATCTGCAGTATTGTATATCGATTAGGAAATCCTGATTGTTCCTTCAATGCACTAAGGCCCTAGTTTCTGTGTTCCTTAAAAACTCACTTGGTTCTCTTTCCCATGCTTCCTGATATATACCAGTTTGAAAAGGAAATTTGTTATTCTACTATGTTAATATCTAAAAAAGTTAAAAGCATGAGTACTCTAGAAATAACATACAAGAGACTGGTAAATCTGCCATTATGACACCACCAAATTCCTGGGGTTGCCAGACTAAAAGGAGATTTTCTGCAGCTGTTGTTTAAGCCACAGCAGCCACTGACGAATTCTTTCGTCAAAATCCAGTTGTAAAGAGGAACCTAAAAGCAGCATAATGGCTGCTTTTATTCATTGTTAATGACAGTTTAAAAACGGCCTGTCCCAATAAATGTCTTCCAGGTATGTTTGAGATACTGCTCCTCAAAATTTGGATCTCACTGTATTCAAGTTTACATCTGATACAGATGCAACAGACTCAATTTACAGAATTAGCCACAAGTGAGAGGATCAGTTATGTCAACTAATGATACAGAATTAATATGCTAAGCTATATTTAATGCTTCATAGGGAATTCAAAATAGTAGTCCAACTGAAGGGATTTACATAATACTATCAAGTTGCCAGCAATACTCAGGACTTGTATTATTCCCCAGATGTTATTGACAGACACCCATTATTGTTAATGTGTAGAACTATGAGTTCTCTTTCCATATCTTTCTCTTGGTGTAAAGTAGTATAGTTCCATCTCCACTGAGACCGAAACCTAATCAATTCTCATTTCCTGAAGATATATTGGATTTTTGATTCAAGAGCTGAAGTATTATAGGGTTAATTGCTTCAATGAATTACATGGGAAAGCAGTACTTCTCCATTTACATAGATAAACAAACATAATGTCCCTTTCCCCCATCCTCCATGGCATTGTACACAAGACATCAAGAAAAAGGACATATATATATATAGACCAGGTTCTGCAGATGTAATTAAAACCCCATTTTAATATTCTATTATAAATTGCTGACTCAACCTACAGAACCCACATCCCTTCAATGAATAAAAGATATATTAAAGGTTCATACAATAAAGCATTGCAAGAAGAGACCATAATACCTGTGTTAGCTTAATAAAAGAGCAATCTAATTTAAAAAAAATCAGAGACACGAGATTACAAGTGCTGGAATCTGGATCAACAAACAATCTGCTGGAGGAACTCAATGGGTTGAGCAGCATCTGTGGGAGGAAAGGAATGATGCAGGAATTCCTTCCCTACCACAGATGCTGCTTGACCTGCTGAGTTCCTCCAGCAGATTGTTTGTTGCTCCAAATTTTAAATCAGCCTCATTTCTCTCATTACTCCTCTCAATCTTGATCCAAAATCCAAAAGCACTCATGTAGAACTCACATACACACAAGCTCATATTCACATGCACAAAATTAAACATCTAAGGATAAAGAGTAGAGCAAAGCAATATAAAGAAAATCTATATTCCTCAAACTGAGCTTAGTGGTTCCAGTCAGTCTGAATCAGTATTCTGTGGAATTTACTGAAGGATGGTTTGCCACTTTGCTGTAACTTCCACCAAACAGTATTAACTGTTGTACCAGATCCTTAGTGAATAAAATTATTCAGTATTATTGTAACCTATTAGAAATAAACATCTTAACATTCTTATCATCTCGTTACCTCAATGCATGAACAAACATTTAAAACAAGGAAACAGGAATATAATTGTCATATGGATCTTGACCAAGTGTTCAAAGTCAAGGTGAATCTACACAGGAGGATGAATAATTGAGAGAAATTCCTTTCAAATTTATTGAATGCTTAGAAACCATTGAAAACTGTTATCAATACCTCTAACATGGATTTTATAAGTAGGAAGGTTCAGTGCTGTGGGACATCTAAAAAAGTAGTGTGATGTTTTCCATAGATAATCAAAATAGTTATGAATTCAAAAGGTATAATAAAAATATCACTTGAAATGTTTGAACGTATAAACGATCATTCAAATTGGAGATTTCTGTTCTTCACTTCTAATGCATGGCCCCACTGATTTTCTTTGTTGCCCACAAGCAAAAGTATTGATTGGTAAAATAATATAATAGCCTTCTACTGGGATTTTTTGTAAGTTTCAAAAAGAGAAACCCATGCATTTCTGATGACAAAACCTACTGAGTTCAATACATAAAAACCTGACTATTGGTGGAATGTAACAATCTTCATAACATTCATCGATCGAAATGCCTAAGGCACTGTCAGCTATCATTAGTAACATGACTGAAGATAGAATGGAATAATGTCAGCAAATTACTGTAGTTCTGTTAAATATTCACCTCCACCACACACCAAGCTGCATTTATGTAAGTGCATCCCATTTACTGCATGCATTCATGCGCAACATCAGCCTGAATTTGGGGGCATAAAACTGAACATTACCATTAATCTTTATAGTGCAGTCATTGCTGACCGTAATAGAAAACACATCCATTGGTGATTTTACTTAGATTCCTAATTGTAACTGTTGAATACACTGCAAAGCATCATCATAATATAATATTTAACTATTTCATGGTTTATTAGACATGTTACTGTCAAATTACAACCTCAACATTGAAGTATTAATTTCAGAAAACAGGCAACCATAAACATTATTTCAATGCAAATTGCCCATAATTTGTACTCAGCAACTGGATTGAATGTTCATCTTCCTCTACCGAAGAGAATGTTTATCATAGCAATTATATCCACAACAAAAACAAAAATACAACAAAGTCTTCGACCTGAAACATTAACTCTTTCTCTCCCACAGATAAAGCCTGACTTGCTGAGTATTTCCAGTATCTGCAATTTATTTTTGATTTTCAATTATACCCACAACATTGAAGTGATATGTCCCGATTTTGAAGGCAGGTTGTGGATTTAGATGTTCCTTATGAATGTTTAGGAAGCCATGTGCGACACAATTTGGTGCTCCTATGAAGTGATGTTTCTTTCCTCCACAAGACAAAGAACTCATCACCAATGTCATCAAAGGGCCCATGACAACAGAGGTTCATGTGATACATGTTTTGCAATGTCATGGGCAGCCTTTATGTATCAATGTATAGTGGAGTTCTAAATTACGAAGTGTTTTCTTGACTAATTTCTTAGTGCATATGTTACAGAAAATCCTGTAAAATATCACCATTTTGCTGAACCTGGATGACAATATTTTGAATGAATAATTTATTATTCTGGGAGAGAAGATGTACAACAATAGGGAAGTAGATACAGGCTGACCCAGGTAAAGGACAAATTCCATTTTTACAGACATCCATGGGTCAATTTTGTCCACAAGTCCAAAAATACACAAAAGTCACTTGATATGGTAACCACACCTCCACAGTATTGTAATAAATGGCATTAAAAGCACATAAGACCGATAAGAATGAACAATTATTACACACAGAGACCTCATATGCAGGTGTGTCTGTAAATTGGGCATTTGTAACCCAGGAATGGCCTATATGAAGCAAGTGAGATGCTAGCAATGACATCCTCTGCAGGGAATGTGAATCATTACTCCTGTCCAACTCAGGTCCCACCTATCACCACTTTTCCAACATTTGTATTGGTGTTGCTTCCTGTTTTTGTCCCAAATTGGGACAATGGCTTTGTGGGAAGTTATTCCCAATGAATTCCCAAAATTTGGGAAAGTCAATTTGGAGACTATCCAGACATATGCACAAGCAGCTCAAAGCAAAGTGTGCCCTCTTTATTCAAGAGGGCTGCACAGACTGCCGTTCTGGAACTTTGTGAAGATTATTGCAGCCTGGAAAGAATTAGTCACATGACACATACTTTAGTCACATACTTGAAGTAGTAACAGCCTCACAGCAATTATTATACACAACCAACATTACATCAAGCTTGCTTCCAAATCCTACCACTGCCTTGCCTATACATGGTCCAAATTTGATTCATTTTTACTCTTGATTTCTATCTCCATTTCTGTGAATAACTGTCAACTAATGCCCACTGTAAGCTGACTGACCCACACAATGCCCTTGATTACATTTCTTCTCACCTCACTTCCTACAAGGACACAATACCATTCTCTAAGCTGCTCTATCACATCTGCTCTGATGATTCCCCTTTCCACTACCATTTCTGATACAGATTTCCTCTTGAGCCTAGGATTCTCATGTTGCTTGACAATGCCATTGGTCATGTCTGTCTCATTTCCCACTTTTACTTCCACCACACAACCCCATACTTTGTCTATATTTTCCTCATCCTGTACATTCTTATAGACTTAGATTAATACAGCATGGAACAGGCCCTTTGGCCCAACTTGTTCATGCTGACAAAGATGAACATCTATGCTAATCCCATTTGCTTGCATTTGGTCCATATCCCTCTAAACCTTTTCTATCTATACATCTGTCCAAATGTCTTATTGGCCAACAGAATAAATAAACTGTAATGAATAAAATATTAAATTAATAAACCATTGCCAGTTCAACACCTCCAGTACAACACTGCTGTTATCTTCACCTCCCACCTTCTTTTGACGTTCTGAGACGATTGATTCCGCGACACGCCCACCCTGCCCCAAGTCCACTCTTCCATTATCGACCCATAATTCTTCCCACATCAGTGCAGAAGATACTGTGCCTGTCTGCTCATCACTTCCATTCTCGCCATCCAGAGCTCAAAAAGATCCTTCCAGGTGAAACAGCTTACTTGTGCTTTCAACTCTGTGTGCTGTATGGAAAATTATAAGGTGCATTGTGTGGGAAAATGTCAGTCAACGTAGTTTAGCAGGATGAATAAGAGAACAAGATACTTTTCAAATTGTTAGAAGCTTGTAAAGTAGGTGCACATAGGGACCTTAGTGAGCTGGTGCATGGTATGTTGAAAGTAAATATACAGGTAGAGCATTCAACAAGTAATTAGGCAGGTAAATGGATGCTGGCCTTTGTTGTATGGGGTTAAAGAATAGCAAGGATGGCTTGCTGAGATTACACAGAAAGATTTCATTTGCGGTGTGCTGCTATGGTCTATGTACAGTATGTGAAGGAGGATTTACTTGCCTTGGAGACAGTGAGAATAGTATCAGTAGATTGATATTTGAGATGAGAGGTTGTCCCATATAGGTAGACTGATCAATTGGTTATTTAGTAAATTGGTTGATTGTTGTCACATGCATGGAGGTACAGTGAAACATTGTTTTGCATGCCATCCATACAGATCATTTCATTACATCAGTACATTGAGATAATACAAGGAAAATGCAACAACAAATGCAAACTATTGTGTTACAGTTACAGAGAAAGTGCAGTGCAGACAAACACCACTGAGTAAGATTGGTCTCCATTTACTGGAGTTGAGGAGACCGATTTCACTGATGCCAAAAATCCAAAGAGGAAATGGGGTAGGTGTCCTGCCTGTCTCCTCTAACTGGAGGGTCTATGACTGTTGGGTTTTGTCTCAGGATAATGGGTAAGGAAAAATTACTATCAACTGAGTATTCAAAGTCTTCAGAATTCTCCATCAAGAGGCTCTGGTTGCTCAGACATTGAATATATTTAAGGTTGAGACTGGTAAATTTTTGGACAATAAGGAAATCTGAGGATATGGAAGTGGGTAGAAAAGTGAATCAGATACAAAATAAGCTGTGATGTTATTGTACAGTGGAGATGCTTAAGAAACATACAATCTATTCCTGCTTCCAGCTTTAATGTGTTCTTTTGTATGTACTGTTCATGGTGTGACCTCCTCAATAGGAAGAAACCAAGCATGATTTCTTTGCTGAACATTGTCATTTTAATTCTTCATCCCACACATACTCTGTCCTTGTCCTTCTACACAGCATCAATGAAACTCAAATCTTCAATAACATTTCATCTTTCCCCAAAGTACTTTACAAATCCAACACTGAATTCAATTATTTTAGACTGCAACTTTTTTTGCATAGCAGGTTCTGGTAATATTTCTGCTATTGTTGTTTACAAACCTTTCAGAATGAGTCAACCTCATTTCTAATGTTATTTGAAAGAGTATTAGTTTTATACATTGGATGAAACTTGATTCAAATTAGCCCCACATCCTAAAGTGACTTGGACTGCTGAATAACTTTCTGAATTTATAGTCTATGCTTCTAAAATTATTAATACTGTGTGCTACACAGGTAAGATCAGCTCCTATGGTTTTATATGTACAACATTGGGAAAGACTAGCTAACCATGAACCTTGCTGGTGATGTGCATTCTTTGTATTACTAATGCAGTCTTAGCATGGAAATGAAATGAGAAACACCATATACATTGGACTGGTGTGGTAATCTCTGCTGATGCATCAGTTTGAATCTCAGTCATTTATCGCCCCTCTTTCTGCCAGTTTTCTTCATTCCACTTTCCTTTATCAGGTACAATCACATGGATACTTGCTGGTGATTGGAATCTAATCCAACAATTATCCTTTGAAAAATCTCTATTCTATCCATTTGAGTGTTCCAAAGTAAATAGACCCTATTCAACAAGGGAGTGGAAAGAACCAGATTTTTATTTTTGCCTTCCACATTTTCAGATTTTCCAAATCAGTTCCACACAATGCCTTAAATGCAGTCTTTGATATAATGCAGGAAAATTCACCAGCTAACTTTCTCATTTAGTAGCAAAGAATTTCCCAGCAATTCACTCCAGGAATGATTTTTCAGGGCTGTCTAACATAGTATAAGAAGCCTCTGACCCTTCACACCATTCCCACCCCACTTTTGCCACTTCTTCCAACAGTGCCCTGGGATTCAATGTGCCCACCTCCAAGAATAGTCTGGTTTAACATACACTGTGGCACTGCACCAAAGTATTTTCTTTCAACATATGCTCAGAGGAGAGAGTGCAGAAACTGATTCTTCAAAGCAAGTAATGTCTATGCTTTTCCCCACTGCACCTTCTTCTCAATCATCTGATTTTTGTCAAAACTAAAACCAGACAGTACTCCAAATATAGAGTAGCATTTTACATATAAAGAACATCATAACCTTCAGTGTGTTAACAAAATGGTCTTGTCAAAGCACCTTAAACCTGCTCGTGTTCCCCCTTGAGGGGGGTGAAGTATGAATAGCTATCACCCCAGGAACATTTCATCTGCAATTTTTAATGAGTAACATACAGTCCATGTAGAGTTTCCCCAATACAAGTAACAGTACTTTGTCTATCCACATGGCATAACATTGAATTGGCCTTCAAACCATTGATGTGGTCTGAATTTATGGACTTGCAAGCACATTCTTGAATTATCATTGAATTTAAGAATGGATCCATTTGGAGTCTTCCTCTCAGTTATGAACTTTGAAGCAAGTGGTCTGGTGAAGCTTTTCTTGCCATTTAGAAGCCCAGGATTAGATGGTATCCAAGTTTTGTTGCATGCAGGCATAACCATCAGAAGCAGAACTATACCTTCTCCACCATTCAACAGTTTATTAGTTGAAGAATCTCAAATGGGACTAAACTTCTCAAATTCATCAAGGAAACAGTACCTTTTATTAAGGAAGATAATTTGTTCAAAGCTACTGTCCTGAACCTTCAATATTGCATGGTACAGGTCCTTCAGCCCAAAATGTTATGTCAACATTTTATCCTACTCTAAGATCTATTGAACCCTTCTCTTCCACCATTTTTCTATCATTCATATGCCAATCCAAGTCTCTTAAATGTCCCTCATGTATCTGACTCCACTTCTGCAAACAATGCATTCCATACACTCAATCACTCAAAAAAAACTTACTTCTGACATCCCCTATATCTTCCTCCAGTCAGCTTAAAATTATGTCCCCTTGTGTTAGCCATTGTCACCCTAGGAAAAGTCTGACTGTTCACTCAATCTATGCCTTTTATCTTGTACACCTCTCAGGTCACCTCTCTTCCTCCATTGCTCCAAAAAGAAAAGCCCTAGCTTGCACAAGCTATCCTCATTAGACATGCTCTCCAATCCAGACATCAGCCTGGTAAGTCTCCTCTACACACTCTAAAGCTTCCACATCCTTCCAATAATGAGGTGACCAGAACTGAACACAATACTCCAAGTGTGGTCTAACCAGAGTTTAATAGAGCTGCAACATTACCTCATGGCTCTTTACCTCAATACCCTGACTAATGAAGGCCAACACCATATGCCTTCTTAACAACCCTATCAACCTGAGCAACAACCTTGAGGGAATCCATGGAAGTGAACTCCAAGATCCCTCTTCCTCCACACTGCTAAGAGTCCTGCCATTAACATGTATTCTGCCTTCAAATTCAATTTTCTAAAGTGTATCACTTCACACTTTTCTAGGTTGAACTCCATCTAAACACTTTTCAGCACAGGTCTGCATCCTATCAATGTCCTATTGTAACTTACAGCAACCTTCTACACTATCCACAACACCACCAACCTTTGTCATCTGCAAACTTACTAACCCACCCTTCCACATCCTCATCCAAGTCATTTATTCTAAAAGAAATAAATCACAGAGCAGGGGTCCCAGAACAGATCCTTGTGGAACACCACTGGTCACCAACCTCCAGGCAGAATACACTTCATCTACCACCACCCTGTCTTCTATGGGCAACCCAATTCGGAATCCACACAGCCAAGTTTCCTTGGATCCCATGCCTCCAGACTTTCTGAATAAGTCTTCCATGAGGAACCTTATCAAACACCTTACTAAAATCCATGAACACCACATCCACTGCTCTACCTTCATCAATGTGCTTTGTCACATCCTCAAAGAAGTCAATCAGGCTCATGAGGCACAACCTGCCCCTCAAAGCCATGCTGACTGTCCCTAATCAGCCTATGCTGCTCCAAATGCCCATAAATCCTCTCCAGTAATTTGCCTGAAGTAAGACTCACTGGTCTGTAATTCCCAGGTTATCCCTACTCCCTTCCTTCAAAGGAACATTTTCCACCCTCCAATCATCTGGCACTACTCTTGTGGGCAATGAGGATGCAAGACCATCACCAAAGGCATAGTAATCTCTTCCCTCGCTTCCCATGATAACCTCATATCCTGTCCGGCCCCAGTGACTTATCTAGCTGAAAGTTTTTCAAAAGTTTCAGCATGTCCTCTTTCTTCACATCAAGATGCTCTAGCATATAGGTCTGTCATACACCATCCTTACAAACATCAAGGTCTCACACTGGTGAATACTGAAGCAAATTATTCATTAAGGACCTCCCAACTCCAGCCATGTTTCCTCTTATCCCTGATCAGTCCTACCCTCACTCTAGTCTGCTCCTATCGCTCTCCAAGGCTAAAGTATCAAGGAGTTATGGTCACTATCTCCAAAATGCTCTCCCACCAAGAGGTTTGAAACCTGATCAAGCTCATTGCCTAGTATCAGGTCCAGTATGGCCTCTCCTCTAGTTGGTCTGTCCACATACTGTGTCAGAAATTTTTCCTGGATACTCCTAACAAACTCTGCCCCCATCTATCCCCTTTACACTAAGGAGGTGCCAATCAATATTAGGGAAGTTGAAATCAACCATGACAACAACCCTGTTATTTTTGCACCTTTCCAAAGTCTGCTTCCCAATCTGCTCCTCAGTATCTCTGCTATGGGGGGGGGGGGGGGTGATATAGAATACTCCCAGTAGAGTGATTGCTCCCTTCCTGTTTCTGACTTCCACCCACACTGACTCAGTGGATGATTCCTCCAGGACATCCTCCCTTTCTACAGCTGTGACACTGTCCCTGATCAGCAAAGCCACTTCCCCACCTCTTACTTCTGTCTCTGTCCATTTTTGAAACACCAAAACCCCAGAATATCCAGTAGTCACTGCTGCCCTTGTGACAGCCAAGTCTCTGCAATGGCCACAACGTTGTAATTCCATGTACTTACCCATGCTCTAAGTTCATCACTCTTGTTCCTGATACTTCTCACATTAAAGTAGACACACATCAGCCCATCCAACTGCCTATCCTTTCTCACAGCCCTTCTATACGCTGCATCTAATTGTACACTAAATGCACCAACCTATCACTCAGGTTCCCATCCCCCTGAACTAGCTTAAACCCTCCCCAACAGCTCTAGCAAACCTACCTGCAAGAATATTGGTCCCCCTCCAGTTCAGGTGTAACCTGTCCCTTTTGTATAGGTCGTACCTTCCCCAGAAGAGATCCCAATGATCCACAAATTTGAAACCCTGCCACCTGCACCAACTCCTCAGCCACACATTCATCTGCCAAATCAACCTATTCTTACCCTCACTAGCACATGGCACAGGCAGCAATCCAGAGATTACTACCCTTGAGGTCTTGCCTTTCAGCTTCCTACGTAGCTCCCTATATTCCCTCTTCAAGATCATCTCTTTTCCTACCTATATCATTGATACCAACATGTACTACAACTTCTGGTCATTCACTCTCCCCCTTCAGAATGCTGTGGACCCAATCTGAGATGTCCCTGACCCTGGCACTAGGGAGGAAACATACCATGTGGGAATCTCTTTCACATCCACAGAATCTCCTATCTGCCCCCCTTACTATTGAATCCCTTATTACTACTGTTCACCTCTTCTCCTCCCTTCCATGCCACACAACCAGGCTCAGTGCCAGATACCTGGTCACTGTGGCTTTCCCTTGGTAGGTCATCCCCCTCAATAATGTCCAAAGCAGTTCTACATGTTATTCAGGGGAACAGCCTCAGGGGAACTCCGCACCACCTACTTATTCTCCTCCTTTTTCTTGGCAGTCACCCAGGTACCTGCCTCCTGCAGCTTAGGAGTGACTGCTTCCCTGTAGCTCTTATCTATGAGCTCCTCATTCTCCCATAGGAGCCCAAGGTTGTCCAGCAGCAGTTCCTTACAGACCACATTAGGGAATTGGAGCTGTAGCTGGATGAACCTCATACAGATGTAGCTATCAGGGAGACTAGAGGTCTCCCAGAACTCCCACATCTCACAAGATGAACACACCACTGACCCTGGAGCCACTCTAACTACTCTAGCCCAGCACTAAAGGGAAAAAAAACAAAGAAAGAAAAAACTTACCAGAGACTTACATTTGCCTCCACCTCCTCTCACCAAAGCCTCTTGAGCCAAAACCTCAGTCCCCCACTCTAATACTGGTCCACTCCAACAATGGCCACTCCACCTGACCCTACCTTTTTTTATTGGCTGCTGTTAATTAGCCAATCAACTATTAACAATTTGCAAATGTGCCTCCTGCAAGGTGAAACTCACAAGCACAAGCACAGAGATTCACCTCTTTTCAAAGCTCCTGCTCCAAATCTCACTCTAACTCCTGACTCTGCAAGGTTAAACTCACAAGCAGAAATACAAAGACTCACCTCTTTTCAAAGCTCCTGCTCCAAGTCTCACTCCAACTCCCTGTGGGTGAAATATTATGACAATCATATTTAGCTTTAATTAGACTCCAGGCACTGGGCAGTTTTTCCCTGTCTTCAGTTCTATACAGACACCATGGTAAAATACTGCTTGATGTCATAGGCAGTGACTTTCAGTTCAGCTCTACTATTCAGTTATTGTCTGAACTAAGATTGGGATGAGGTCTAGAGCTGAGTGTTTCTGACAGAATTAAAACTATCATTAAAAGTATCAATGAGCAGGTTGGTATAGTTGTGATGATAATTATAGTCTGACAAAACGGTAGATGATTCCTTGCATCACCCTACTGATTGAGGCTTAGCTGAGAGGATAGTATCTGTTCTGGGATGGATTTAAACTGCTTTTTGACAACGAGGAATACCTGAAACTTTTTCTGTACAGTAATTGGTTAGCAGCATTACACATGACCTAGAACAGCTTAACTACAAAATGGTTCTCTCTGGTGATCAATATGCCAGTTATTGCTCGATATTGTTGAGCCTTTTGGGCTAAACACAGGCAAATGGGATTAGCTTAGATGGGAATCTTGTTCAGATGAACAAGTTGGGCCAAAAGGTCTGCTTCTGTAATGTATTGCTCTGTGACTCTATGACTTTTTCCTGAAGCAGATGCATTTAACTGTTTCTGGGTATCATATGGAGTGAATCAAATTGGCTAAACATGGGACAGTCAATCAAGATCTGTGGACGCTGACCGAGTGATGTTGAAGACGAGACCAGGGTCTGCATGAATAGAGGTGGGAGATAAGAAAAGATCAGTCACACTAATAAAAAGAAAATGATGAAAAAAATCTGTTTTTGTTTTAGCTTTCCAGCATCTGCTTTTTGTTTTTTGTGCTTTTCATTGAAACACTCCAACTGATGTTGCCTACAGAGTACCCAGCAGTGGAAGGGAGGTGAAGGAAGAAATATGCAGCAAATTAGAGAAATAAGTCAATTGTTTGTTGCTCCAGATTCCAGCATTTGCAATATCTTGTGTCTCCAATAAATATGAGGGATTTCAGCTACCTTAATATTAATTAGTCATAGGAGTTAGGTTTGAATGGATAAGGAAACAGAGTTCCTGTGATGTACACAGGACCTCTTTCTAACACAATATGCAAAGGAGGATTAGCTATTGGATCTTCCAGTGGGGAACGAACCAGAGAAGTAGGGAATGTCCAGGCAATCATGACTAGAATATAATTGTGTAGAAGCAGACAAAGATGATGAAAATCACATTAATAGATTGGAGAAAAACTGTTGTTTAGAGGCTGGAAAGAAAATTTTAGAAGATAAAACATTGGTGGAACAATAATAGGAAACATTTAAAATTGTAATTAGTAAGTAGTAATTGGTAATTGGATTATTATTGTCACATGTACCAAGACAGTGAAAAACTTTATTTTGAATGACATCCATGCAGATCATTCCATCACGTCAGTACATTGAGGAAGTACAAAAGGAAAATCAATAACAGAATGCAGAATATAGTATTACAGCTATCATTACAGAGAAAGTGCAGTGCAGGTTGGCAAGTATGGTGCTAGGGCTACAATGCAGTAGATTGAGAGATCAAGAGTTCATTTTTGTCGTATAAGAAGTCCATTCAAGAGTCTTACAACATCGCATAAAAGCTGTTCTTGAGCCTGGCGGTCCATGTTTTCAAGCTTTTGTATCTTCTGCCTGATGGAAAGGCAAAGAAGAAAGGATAACCAGGGTGGGAAGGGTCTTTCAGTTTTTTGGCTGCTTTCCCAAGGCAGCGGGAAGTGTAGACAGAGTCCATGGAGGGGAGGCTGGTTTGCGTGATGGACTGAGTTGTGCCCCCAACTCTCTGTAATTACTTGGGGTCCTGGGCAGAGAAGTTGCCGAACCAAGCTGTGAGGTATCCAGATTAGATGCTTTCTATGATGCATCTAAAAAAATTGGTGAGGGTCAACGTGGACATGCCGAAAATTGTTTCCAATGAAATGAAGGAAGAATATATTCCACTAAAAGGAAAGAATAAATTCAAAACTTAAGAAACTCCATGGATGAATTAAAACATTAAGGAACAATAAAGGGTAAAAAAAGAGGTATGCATTAAGTACACAAACAGTGGAGGCCTACATGATAAGAGAGATTACAAAATGATTGGAAAGGAAGTGAAAGAAAGACTAAAAAGCAAAAAGAATCCATGAAATTAAATTATCAAGGAACATAAAACAAAATAATAAAATATTTTACAGCCACGTCAATAAAAAAGGAAGGTTTAAATGGGAATAAAACCATTAAGAGAGTGATGGGCCAATACCACAGGTTAATGATATGGAAATGGAAGAAATATTAAATCATTATTTTGCTTCAGTATTTACCAGGAAGATGGAACAGGTGGGCATGGCTGATGAGATGAGTAATGAGATAAGTGCATTTGAAAAAGAAAAGGGGGATATATTCGGTAAACTAATCAGACTCAAAGAGAATAAAATCCCTGCTCTCTATACATTGCATTTTAAAGAATCTAGGGAAAAGATAGCTGTGGCATAATTACACATAGTTAATAATTCATTAGAAAAAGGTGCAATGCCAGAAGATTGGCTTATATAATAGCTAAACTGATACCAATATTTAAGAAGGGAAATAGAACATAGTCAGCTTAACATCAGTGGTAGAAAAATAATTGAACCCCTACCAAAGAGGAGAAAAGAAGAACATCTAGAAATGTAAAGTAGAAAAATGAACAATCAAGGGAAGATCTTGTCTGACCAACTTTATTGAATTTATTGAAGTGGAAACAGAATAAGCAGACAGTGGTAATGCAGTAGACGTAATTTTATTTACATTTTCAATAGGCCTTTCATAATGTGCTCCTTACTCAGCTGAAGAATAAGGTCAACACATGCAGAGTAAGGGGAAAGCAGTGAAGTGGATTGTTACTTGGCCTCCAGACAGAAATCAGACAGTGTGTAGTTGTTCACTATGGAAGAAAGTAAGTGGTAGTATTCCATAAGGATCATTTCTGGTATGACTCCTGTTCACAATTTACATCAATGATTTAGACTTTGGAAACAAAAACACAATTTCTAAATCTGAGAATGACAGAAAATTGGAATGAGGGAAATAGTCCATAGTGAAGGAAAAGCATGAGATTACAGGTGGACATGAATAGTCAGAGTGGGCATGTGAATTTAACACACAAGTGGAAGGTAACACATTTTGCTTGAAGGAAGGAGGAAATTGTTTATTATTTGGTAGATACTTGGTGGCATGGAGGAACAAAGAGATCTCAGAATACAAATACTCTAATTACCAATCGTTGCAGCAGAGGTTTGAAAAGCCATAAGGAAAAACCAAATCAAATACTGTAATTTATTTCTAGCAAGTCAGAACTGAAAACTCTGAAAATTATGCTAAACCTGTATCAAACCTTGGAGTATTGTATATGACAAAATGTGTACAGAGGAACTAGAGAGAGTGCAGAGAAGATTAAAAGGATGATCCCAAAAATGCAAAGTTTAACCTTGTGGATGAATAGATTGGGTCTCTTTTCTTCTGAGATGGAAAAGTCAGAAGGTGACCTAATTGAGGTCTTCAAAATGATGAAAAGTTTTGATGGTGTGGATGCAGAGAGAATGTTTCCATTTCTTGAGAAGAGGGCAACTGGAGACTGAGGTGAGGGGATCTGAAGAAGAATATTTTCACCCAGAGGGTGGTTGAAGTCTTGACCACACTTATTGAGGGAGTGGCAGATGCAGATACTCTCACAATATTTTTGAAGCATCTGGAGGTGCACTTGAATCTTCAAGGCATGGTAGGCATTTGTGCCAAGTGCTGGTAAATGGGATTAATATAGAAAAGTACTAGATAGTTGGCAGAGACATGGTGCACTGAAGGGCTCATTTCTGTGTGGTATGACTCATGACTCTATTAGATGGTCATCAAAAAAATCTAGTAGGGAATCCAAAGAGTAGTGAGAATATGGAACTCACTACCATGGTCGTTGGTGAAATGGTTAGTGTGGATGCACTTAAGGGAGACTGGTTACGTGTATGAGAGACAAATGAATGGAGGGTTTTGCTGATGGATTTAGACAGGAAAACTAGGAAGCAGCTCAATGAAGTATAAATGTCACTACGGATTGATCAGGCTGAATGGTCTTCTTTTATGTCACATTTTCTATGTACTTTCATTTTCACTAGCCTTTTTGCTACGTAGGATAAAATATTATTTTATTGCCTTAGTGAAAGGAGAGTATTGAAGGATTTTGTATAACTTCCTTTCAATTTATGTAAATTGATTTGTATTAGTATTACTGGTATATTCATGTTCATCCAGGAGTTCCGAGTGGATGGTTCATCTCAATTTATTCCCAAGATCTCTTATAATTTTATTCTCAACCAGTGCTGGAAGATTTCATCAACAGTGCTACCCAGTGGCACCCATCAACAAAATCCTGCTCACTGTTTCCACCAGGACCACTTCATCACAGTCTTGTTCCAAACATGGACCGATGAATTGAACTTCAGAGTTGAGATGAGAGCAACTGCTCTTGATGTTGAGGTACGAGTTGTCTGAGTGTGATTTCAAGGTGCCCTGGTAAAACTAGAGTTAATGGGCGTCAAAGGGAATGACAATTGATGGAGTCACACTTCATACAAAGGAAGATGTTTATGGTTGATGGAACATCCCAGACCCATGACATCACAGCAGGGGTTCCTCAGGGCAGTGTCCTAGACACAAACATCTTTCTTCTTTCTTTTCCAATCTTCTAATTAAGTTTCAAATTAATACACATAGCAATAGTGATTATACACATGGTGCGAAGAGATCGGGATGACAATAATAACAGTTAACGTATACAATCACAGGGAGTAAAATATATAATCTGAACCTCCCAATCTCTTACTAAGTGAACATGATACAAAAAAGTTTGAAAAGAAATTTGATTATATGAAAAGAGAACCCCAAAATTAAAAAATAATAATAAAGAAAAGCAAACCAAAAACTCAAAAAAAAACTGGACTGTTATTTCTTCGGTTAAATAAACATTATTATGTCGTTAGCTCCTCTCCTCTATATTCAAATAAAAGGTTATTGAAAGGGATTCAAAAAAGGTCTGCTTACATCATGTGGAAGTACTGAATAAATGGACTCCAAACAAACATCTTCAGCTGCTTCATTAATGACCTTTCTTCCATCATAATGTCAGAAGTGGATAGGAAAGGCTTAGAGGGATAGGGACCAAATGTGGGCAAATGGAACTAGCTCAGATGGGAATCTTGGTCGGCATAGACTAGTTGGGCCGAAGGGCCTGTTTCCGTGCTGTATAACTCCATGACTCAAAGTGCAGGTGATTGTTGATTATTGCACGATATTCAATTCCATTCATAATTTGTCAGCAAATGAATCAGTCCATGTCCGCACGCAGCAGGATGTAGACTACATTCAAGGATAGGCTGATAAGTTACAAGTAACCTCAAAAGTGCCAGGCAACGACCATCACCAAGTGAATTTATGCATTGGCCCTTGACCACTGCCACATTCCCATCATTAACTGTTTGGGGGTTACCACTGACCAGAAACTCAGTTGGATTAGCCATTTATATACTATAAGGACAAGAGCAGATCAGAGGCAGGATATCCTGTGGTAGAACTCATCTCCTGATCCCCAAGATTTTTCAACATCAACGATGCACAAGTCAGGTGTGTGATAGAACACCCTCCTCCTGCTGGATGTGTACAGCTCCAACAACATTCAAGAAGGTCAACATCATCTGAAATAAACCAGCCTGCTAGATTGTTACCCCATCCACCACAATAAATATATTCTCTCCACCAGCTGCACTCAGTAGCAGCTATCTGTGCCACCTATAAAAAACACTGCAGTTACTCCCCCAGGCTAATCTGACAGCACCTCCCAAACCCACTACCTCTGCTGCCAAGAAAGATGAAGGTTTCTAGCTCACAGGAATTCTGCTATCTTCAGATTCCCTTCCAAGTCACAGACCATCCTGACTGAGAAATATATCACTGGTCCTTCATTGGTGTTACCTGTAAATCATGGAAGTCCCCTCCCCAGCAACACATTCACCATCCAGGGATGCAGCTGTTCAACAAGGCAGCTCACCACCACCTTCTCAATGATAATTAGGGGTGAGCAATGAATATATCCTTGCCAGTGATACTCAGATCATGAAAAATACATACTTAAAAAAAACAAATTTTAAAGACAGGAGTGCTGGGAAAATAACATTGAGTTGCACATCATTTTTACTAGGGGAGACTATTTGAATATTTACACATAAAATATTCAAAGATTTCCAAGGGTTCCCATTTCTGGTGGAGTCACTATTCTCTTTTTTTCTCTCTTTTTTTGCTGGAATGGAACAAACATGAAAGGGAAACATTAATTAGATAATATCGATTACAAATTCTGACTTGGTTTAGGTTCAAAGTGAATGTCAATGTGAAACCAAATTTTTATTGAAATAACATTTCCAGAAGAGATAGATGTAATGAGTTAATGCTTGTTTGCCTTTAAACTGCTCTGGAATTTTTGCATCTTGTACCTGAGTGTACTTAATTGATACTACCTTTGAATCATGATTTTATGGGTTCAAGACCTACTCCAGAGATGTAATATAAGTTGACACTTCAGTGAGATGGCACTGCTGAAGATGCCATCTTCTCTCTCAGTGGATAAAAGAAATCTCACTCTATCTTTATAGAGGAGCAGTAATGTTCTTCTGATGTCAATATTTATCCCTCAATCAACACCCTCATCATTAACTTGGTGCTGTTTGTGTGACCTTGTCATGCATAAATTTCTTGCCATGATTCCTGAATTATAATAGTGATTACAGATCAGAAACCAATACATTGTCAGGAGGTGTGTTGGAACATCTTGAGGTTATAAGGTACATTATTTTTGCAAAATGCCCATTCATCCTTAAACTTAGTTTTCCAAATACTGTGAAGGAGGGAATGTGAAGATATGGTTAGTGTTTTACCATCACTGTCTCATCACAGTGATTTTAATGAAGTGACAAAGTCAGACTGGGTACTACATTTTTACTGCATAATTCACCTGTGTTAAAGAACAAAGCACAACAACAGGCTTAGAACAACTGAATGCTGACAGTAGGACTAGAGGCTGGATGTATTGAAACTTTCCTGGATGTTTTCAAGTGCACTCAGGGCATGTATAAATGGGGAGCAATGTAAAATGGACTGCTGATTTACTGTCTTCCTCCAAGATAGTAATCAAATCTACCCCAAATACTATTGTTTTAGTTGGAATTTAATTACATTCACCTGTCCACCCCACCCAATGCCTTAATTTTTATACTAACATTGATAAATGTTTAATTTTTCATCAAAACTGAAATAACCAAAACTTTGATTAAATGCATGAAATGGAAAAGTCCCAACATGATATCATGGTAAAATCCAGAAGCATTGAAAAAATTGTTTTAAATCTGAATACCCATACACATACTGCCACTACATTAATTTTATTTAAAAGGTCAATTTCACAAACATTTCTGACACTTAGCCTTGGCAACTGGAATTTCAAATCAAAGAAAAATGGGAAAATAATGTGTCATGATGGACCTGACTTGTCTCTGTAATTGCAGTTAGACAACCCATTTTCATGAGTTTCACTATAAATGTAGTACAGAAGGTGGTTCTGGGAGATTTGACACATTTTATTGTTAGGCTGAGTTTGATCTGACATGAAATTGCTAATGTAACCACAGCAAAAAAGCCAACTCAAATGGAATCTCATTGGCATAAGGAGTCTGTTACAACAAGACTGAAGAACCATCAATGATTCAACAGTGAACAAACAAAAATTAATGCTCCTTGAATTTAAAGAGAGCAAAGTAGGAGAAAGAAAGTTAATCCAGAGTTAACCCAGGACCTATAAGAATTGAGACCAGTCTCTTACAAAGGAAAGACTATTGAACAGACCTCTTTAATGATAAAAATGAACTCTTGATCTCTCAATCTACCTTGTCGAGGCCTTTCCACTTTATTGTCTACTTGCACTGCACTTTGTAACTGTAGCTTTGTAACTATATTCTGCATTCTGTTATTGCATTTTCTTTTGTACTATCTTGATGTTTGAAATGTTCTGTATGGATGGCATGCAAAACAAAAAACTTTTCACTGTATCTTGGTACATGTGACAATAATAAACCAATTACCAATTACATGTTTAGAAAGCTTAAAAGATAAACTAAAGTTTCATGCTCTGACAATCATACTTCAGAAAATGGGTGAGCATGTTGAGAAAATGATGAGTACTCTCAGCCTGTATTTGGTTTACTTCTTTATGGAAGGGAATACTTGCTTTAGTGGGGCTACAACGAAGGTTCACTGAATTCAATCCTGGCATGATAAATCTGTCCTCTGAAAAGGAATTGAAAGAATGAGCTTATATCTTCTAAAGTGGAAAACAATGTGATGTGATTTAAGTGAAATGTATTATACTTTCATGAGAATGGATAAGGTAGGTGCTAAGAGGTTATAGTCCCCTGTCTTGGTAGGTCCAGAACAGAGGATTAAAGCTTCAGGTAAGTGGATGGTCATTTAGAATGGAAGAGAAGTTTTTTTCCCTTACAGTTGGAAATCTATGGATGCACAGTTCAATATATTCAAGATTGAGGCCATTGAGCACAACAGGAATCACAGATAGGGTTGGAAATAGGACTTGATGTAGAAATTCAACCACAAGTTTCTTTAATAGTGGAAAAAGTTTCCACTCTTGTTCCTGCTTGTTATGTTCTTCAAGCTTATTGGGAATATCCTCACTAATATCTTTCACTCTTGCCCTGACACATAGTTAATGAATCAAGTTAGACTCAGAGGTGAGGGGACAATGCTTGGACTATCAATGAAGCCAAAGTCAATACAGGCTCTGTATCCATTAGTTGGCTTGTAGCTTCTAGATAGTGAGGCCATATCAAGTAGTGTTGCTGCCCATATGGAGATCCCATTCACTAAGCAATATATGTGAATGGAATCTCAAGTTCGATATGGAGATGGTCCACTGTAAGTTTTTATTCTCTTGTGTTGTTTTCTCCTTCATCCTTTGTCATATGATAATATGGAGGATCTCCAATGTATTAGCGTGGTCTCTCACCAAGATGAATGCATGCCCACAATTTCTCACTTCATCTGTATTTCATTTGCTTAATGTTGATGTCACTCATTCTGCGTTGGTTTAACAACAGGTGCTATTAATGCAAATATCACTGTAAAAGTGCAGAAGCCTTTGGGTAACACAAAATCCAACAAGTTGGTGCTCCATCAGATATCTTCATTAACTGTAGACACTCAAGGTATTGTACAGTTAAATGAGAGTGAGGGTGAACAGTACTGTTAGAGCAGGCTCTAATTTAAGCAACTTGACAAAATGAAACATCATGAGGATCTTTGTCGCCAATTACAAAGCAGTAGAATTTACAAGTGTTGACATCAATCATTGTAGGTGGCTGCAAGGATCTGTAATGGATACATTTGATTGATACTTAATGGAAGCAAATGCTTGCAATGAATCAATCTTTCCTGTGTGCTGAAAGTTCCTCATAACCACAACAGCAATGGATGAAGGCTGATGTGGTCTTGTGCCCAGTTAGTATGAGGAACCATGATGATGTCACCTCTTGAAGTGGTGGATGGTAAGTAAGGTCTCCACACATCCCCATATGTTGTGTCATTGCAAGTGGGTCAAGTAAGGCCAATTCCCTCAGTACAGGCTCCCTACTATTCATCTCCAGCCTTTTTGTGACCTCACTGAACACATCTCCACAAATAAGAGTAACATTTCCAGTTGTTTACAGTTGAAGTCTATCGGTCAAAGAGCTCAAGTTTTCAGTTATGGGGAGTCCTTTTGGTAAATGTCCAGACTGGGTGTTTTGCCTGGGGGTTGTGGGGTCTTCAGGAGAATCTGTGAGCAATCAGGATATACTCGATAATATCATAATGCTCCTTGTTCTTCCTTGTCTGCTTCTCTTGTTGGCTGGATTGACCTGAGTACAACGGATAAAGACAACATTCATAACTGAGTCTGCTGAGTGTGGGATCATGCCTTCGAGTGGTGCAGAAAATAGAATCGCATTTTGTGGAGCTCCATAACACTCTACACCAGGCTACTGGTTTGACTGTGACTGGCCAATAACTCAACTGATTTGGGGAAACCTGTTCTAATTTCTTTCAGGAATGTTCTTCATGACTATTGCTCAGGACTACCGACATTTCAAGCCCAAGCTATGCAATGAAAGAACAAATTAGATGGGTCTGATCTTTAGAGTGGGACAATGCAGACTGCAAACTTTTGCACTCCACTCTGAGTTTCTTATTCAAAATCAAAAACTGCTGGAAAACATCAGCAGATCAGGCAGCATCTGTGGAAAGAGAAGTAGTCAACCTTTCACGTCTGCAACTCTTCATTTTTGTTTCAGGTATCTGGCATCTGCAGCTTTTTTTTTGAGTTTCTTAATCACTGCACTGAGAATTCAGATTAGTTTAGTTTACTGACATATACACCACGATGCAATGAAATTCCTTGCTCGCATGAAGTTCACAGAGTAAACAGTGTACATGGTAATAATAAATATTTGAGATATTTATTTATTTATTAGTCACATGTACATCGAAACACACAGTGAAATATGTATTTTTGCATTGTTAAGAATGTGCTGGGGGCAGCCCGCAAGTGTCACCACTCTTCCGGCACCAACATAGCATGCCCGCAGCTCCTAACCTGTATGTCTTTGGAATGTGCGAGGAAACCGGAGCACCCGGAGGAAACCCACGCAGACACGGGGAGAACATACAAACTCCTTACAGGCAGCAGCGGGAATTGAACCCAGGTCGCTGGGGCTGTAATAGCGTTACGCTAACCACTAGGCTACCGTGCCAATAAATACAGTGACGAGCGCAAAGCAACAGAATGGTGAAAGGATCAGTTAGCACTGTGCAAAAGAATTGCTAGGCAAACTCATGAGCAAAGATTTCAATTAGAAAGTTTCAGAGACTTTACAGTGTGACAAAACTGTCATAGTCTTAACCAAAGTAAGCTTCTTTTGCACAAAGGAACAGGTCAAAACATGGAACCTCCTTGAGCTTCAAATACTATTACTGCAGATGAAAAAAGGGATGTACCCACAACAAAACAGAACTTCATTTTACTATGCACCACATTACTTCAGAAAAACTATGTAAAGAGAAAGATTACCTTCAAAGCTGTCTTAAGCACAGGAAAATATTGTCAATAAAAGAAGCAGCAGTATTCTTTAACCTTTATACACAGCTATCATCTCCTTTAGTTGCCCGATTAACAATAAAATTACCACTTAGTAGTTAATGTGTTGAGGCAAAGGTTTATGACCTCTCCCTGCTTGGAAACGTGCTTAGATCAGAATAAAATCTTTCCCCTGCTTTTCACTCAAATGATATAGATAATGGTAAACAACCTTTCAGTATATACTGTAACTGCATCGATCTACAGATTTTTACCCCTTAATAAAAGGTTTCAGTGTAGTTATGGGATATTTGACTCAAGTACTGATGAGGCACAAAGAGTACATAATAGAAACATGTGATGGAGTATGCTCTCATTTTATATGAAGTGACAGCACACTGCATTGCATAGTATTCAGCACACATTCCATGTACTTGACAATTATCCCACTAAAAATAAATATCCATCAAATTGCAGCTCGTCAAAAAAGGGGGAGGGGAATGCTTTCATACTGTAATACTTCATATGTTGGTTACCCAGAGTGAGAGCACTCGAGGGATTTGAATGAAATCCAGAAGTGAAATAATGCAGTTCACTGACATAATCTATTCAGCAGAGGAAAAGTTCAGGCACTTAGGAATCTGAGCTGCTTGTCAAACAGCTTCTTGGTTTTGATGACACACCAGCATCAAATTGACAGTCTGTCTTGCGCTGACCTCTGTGAACTTCACTAATCCCTACTTCATTAGCTGTGGGTACCAGCATTGAGCCAAATCTTCAGCTCTATCGCTCCAGTACAGATTCCATTAATTCAAATGAAGGTTCACTTTAGTTGTAAAGTGCCACAGGCATTTTGGAGTTTATATGCCTTGCTTTCTTTCTAATATATTTCCTTACAAATGATCTGTTTGGCCTGAGAGTTTGAAAATTGATATCACTTCTTAATCCCTACAATAGATTTTCTAATTTCAATATTTTCAAGTCGTTGTCTGGGGAACAGCAAACACTTAGATCTTAAGGATGCCGTATCTAGTGAAAACCAAGACATTTAGTTAACATTTTAGTCTTATTTGGTAACATTGTTAAAAGTATTATCAAGTTAACTAAAAAAAACAAGCACAATTAATTTCCCATTGCATCTTAACGACATCAATCATAGGAATATTAAATACCAACAGTCTTTAAATCATATACCATCAAAACTGCTGTGTAAATTGACTTGTGGATGTTTATGGAGGTCCCTAAAGAGGTAAGACAGTTGCTGTGCACTGGTGTGACTTGTATAAGACTACACTTGTCGAGTAAGATTAGGCTTCATAGCATTCAACATTCATTTTTCAAAAGAGCACCTGTTATTTGTATTTTCATGTTTGTTCAAGTTTTAATCAGAATCAGATTTATTATCATGGATTTATATGACGTGACATTTGTTGTTTTTGCGGCAGCAGTACAATACAAAGACATAAAATTACTATAAATTGCAAAAATAAATAAATAGTGCAAAAAAAAGGAATAATGAGGTAGTGTTCATGGGTTCATGGACCATTATTCAACTTTATTGTACTCAACGATATGTGAAGCTATGGAGTTATAAAACATCATACAATGTGTTATTATTGGTACAATTAAGTCTTCAAAAATTGAATTAGTTGTTTTATTATTCACCTAATACTTATATGGGAGAGCTAAATATACTTTAAATCCAGGAAAGATAGTTTCTTGAAATTGATTCCCCAAAATTGGGGGCATCCAGGCAACAGTGTGGCCTTTACGCTGATTTCTATAGTTTGCCAACATTGACACAATGAACTATTTATACATTTAAAAGTAAATATTCTATTCATATAATAATGCCCTTTCTACCTTTAGATTCTTCTTTTCCAGCTGATTTGAATATAGAGTCATACAATATGAAAACAGGCTCTTTAGCCGACTGAGACCACACCAATCATCAACCATTCATTCACACAAATCCCATTTTATTCTCCCCACATTCCCATCAACTCCCTCCAGATTCTACCACTCACCGATGCACTAGGGGCAATTTACAGTGGCCAATTAACCGACCAGCCTGCACATTTTTGGGACGTGGGAGGAAACTGGAGCACCTGTGGGAATCATACATGGTATTGGTACAAGTATTGGTTTATTATTGTCACTTGTACTGAGGAACAGTGAAAAACTTGTCTTGCATACCGTTCGTACAGATCAATTCATTACACAGTGCATTGAGGTAGTATAAGGTAAAAACAATAACAGAATACAGAGTAAAGTGTCACAGCTACAGTGAAGTGCATTGCAGGTAGACAAGAAGGTACAAGGTCATAACAAGGTAGGTTGTGAGGTCAAGAGTTCATCTCATCGTATAAAGGAACCATTCAATAATCTTATCACAGTGGGATAGAAGCTATCCTTGAGCCTGGTGGTATGTTGCCCTCAGGCTCCTGTATCTTCTGCCTGATAGGAGAGGGGAGAAGAGAGAATGTCGCAGGTGGTTGGGGTCTTCGATTATGCTGGCTGCTTCACCAAGGCAACAAGAGGCATAGACAGAGTCCATGGAGGGGAGGCTGGTTTCCGTGATGTGCTGGACTATGTCCACAACTCTCTGCAGTTTCTTGCGGTCTCAGGCATAGCAGTTGCCATACCAAGCCATGATGCATCCAGGTAGGATGCTTTCTGTGGTGCATTGATAAAAGTTGGTGACTCTCAAAGGGGACGTGCCAAATTTTTTTAGCCTCCTGAGGAAGTAGAGGTGCTGGTGATCTTTCTTGGCCATGGTGTTTACATGGTTGGACCAGGACAGGCTATTGGTGATGTTCACTCCCAGAAACTTGAAGCTCTCAACCCTCTGGACCTCAGCACCATTGATATAGACAGGAGCATGTGCACTGCCCCCCTTCCTGAAGTCAATGACCATCTCTTTTGTTTTGTTGACATTGAGGGAAAGGTTATTGTCATGACACCATGTTACTAAGCTCTCTATCTCCTTCCTGTACTCCGACTCATCATTATTTGAGATATGGCCCACTACATGGTATCATTTGCAAACTTGTAGATGGAGTTAGAGCAGAATCTGGCCATGCAGTCATGAGTGTATAGGGAGTGGAGTAGGCGGCTGAGGACGCAGCCTTGTGGGGCACCAGTGTTGAGAATAATCATGCTGGAGGTGTTGCTGCCTATCCTCACTGATTGTGGTCTGTTGGCCAGAAAGTCAAGGATCCAGTTGCGGAGGGAGGTGTTGAGCCCCAGACCTCAGAGTTTGGTGATAAGCTTGCCTGGAATTATATTGTTGAAAGTGGAGCTGTAGTCAATAAACAACAGTCTAATGTAGGTGCCTTTACTGTCCAGATGCTCCAGAGATGAGTGTGGAGCCAGGGAGATGTTGTCTACTGCAGACCTGTTTAGGTGGTAGGCAAATTGCAGTGGGTCGAGGTTTTCCAGGAGGCTGGAGTTGATGTGTGCCATGACCAGCCTCTCAAAGCACTTCACGATGGTAGATGTCAGAGCCACCAGGCAGTAGTCATTATGTCACGTTACCTTGTTTTTCTTAGGTACGGGGATGATAGTGGTCTTCTTAAAGCAGTGGGAACTCATATTGAAGCAGGGAGAGATTAAAAATGTCTGCAAATACCCCCCCAGCTGATCTGCACAGGATCTGAGGACACGGCCAGAGACACCATCTGGGCCAGATGCTTTCCACAGGTTCACTCTCTGGAAGACTGATCTTACATCTTCAATGGTGACCACAGGTTCAGGTGCACTAGAGGCTGTCAGGTTGGGTGGTGACAAACCAATCCCCTTCTGTTCAAAATGTGCATAGAATGCATTAAACTCATCAGGAAGGGATGTGTTGTTGTTGGCGAAGCTGCCTGACTTCGTTTTGTAGCTCATTATAACGTAAGACCTGCCACAACTGACTGCTGGTCTGAGACTCAATTTTGGACTGGTATTGTCTCTTGGCATCTCTGATAGCTTTATGGAGGTCGTATCTCGATTTCTTATAAAGGTCAGGGTCACCTCATTTGAATGCTGCAGTCCTGGACTTCAGTAGGGTGTGGATCTTTCGGTTCATCCATGGTTTCCGGTTTGGGAACAACTGTATTGTCCTCTTTGGTACACAGTCCTCAACACATTTGCTGATAAAGTCCGTGATGGTGGTGACATACTCATCTGGGCTGGCAGCTGAGTCTTTGAACATGGACCAGTCCACTGACTCAAAGCAGTCACGTAGAAGTTCCTCAGACCAGCACTGTGTGACTTTCTGTACTGGATCCTCCCACTTCAGCTTCTGTGTGTATGCAGGGAGAAGGAGTGCAGCTACTTTGGTCTGATTTGCCAAAGTGAGGGGAGGGGGTGGCTTGGTAGGCATCTTTGATAGTTGTATAGCAATGATCAAGAATGTTTAGGTCCCTGGTGGGACAGGAGACGTGCTGGTAGTATTTTGGTAACACACTCTTGAGGTTGGCCTGGTTGAAGTCACCTGCAATAATAAAGAGGGCCTCAGGGTATCCTGTTTCAAGGCTGTTGACCACAGAGTATAGTTCATTGAGTGCAGGCTGCATGTTCGTCTGGGGTAGGATGTAGACTGCCATCAGGATAGCTGAAGTGAACGCCCATGGCAGGTAGTATGGGCGACACTTCAGCAGTAGATATTCCAGGCTGGGTGAGCAGGAGCTCGCCAGGACTGTCACATCTGAGCACCACGAGTTATTGATTAAGAAGCAGATCCCTCCGCCTCTAACTTTGCCTGAGGACACTGTACGGTCCATTTGGTGGATTGAGAAGCCCTCAGGTTGAATGGCACAGTCAGGTGAAGCAGGTGTAAGCCATGTTTCGGTGCGACATAGCACACAGCAGTCCCTCAGTTCTCTTTGGTAGGTCAGTCTTGCCCTTAGTTCATCAACTTTGTTCTCAATGGCCTGGTTGTTAGCTGGTAGTATGCTTGGGAGGGTGTCTTGAAACCATGCTGTTTCACTCTCACCTGCAACCTAGCCCTCTTACCATGCTTCTGAGGTGAGTGGCTGCAACTCAATGGTCCTGGAAGTCCTGGAGTGGAGCCACCTGGTAAGTGATTGCTTAAGCACAAACCTGGAGCGGATTCACCTGGACTGGAAGGTCAGTGATTTCTTCTGGGCAGACCTTCTGTGTCACAGGGAGAATGTACAAACTCCACACAGACAGCACAGGAGGTCAGGATTGAACTAGCTGTGTCACTGTGCCACCTTATTTGGAGTTCAGCCTATCTTCAGATCTAAATATTCTTCTTCAACTGACCAAAAAATATATTAAAGTGTACTTGGTGATTCACCTTGTGACTTTTGCCCCAAACCATGGGAGGAAGCTATCTTGCATAACCTGACTTCCTCAGTTCCTTATGCGTGATTGAGGATATATCCGCTTGATATAGCTTCATTCTGCTGCCCTGTGTTCCACCCATAAACTCAATCCTCACCCATCTCCAGGTGTTCTGCAAAGGTCAAGAGAGACTTGGTACGCGCAATGCTTTGTTTTCAAATACTTTCTGATATCTCTCTGATATCACACAAAGCAGCAGGAACTCAACGGGTCAGGCAGCATCTGTGGAAGGAAATGGATAATTGATGTTTTGGGTCAAGACCCTTCATCTGGACTCTGGGTGAGATAAGAACATAGAGGCAGTAATGAATACATGTACCACACACCAGTCAATAAACAAGATGGTGAAATCACTTCTCTTGCACCCATGCAATTGGCCCACAATTGCATGACAATAGCTATGTGTAGGTTTTGTAGAATTAGGAGGGAAACAGTTATACATTAAGAAAGTCATTCAAATTCTGACCTCTCAAACCAGCATGGACAAAATATTGAATGAAAATCAAAAAAAGGCAGATGCTGGAAATCAGAAATAAAAACAAAAAAATTTGGAAATGTTCAGCAGGTCAGGCAGCATCTGTGGAAAGAATATTATAGTTAATGTTTCAGGTTGAAGAGTCTTCACTTTGTCTTACACCTGAAACATTAACTCTCCCTTTCCCTCTTTCTCTCTTTCCACAGATGCTACCTGACCTGCTGATATTTCCTACAATTACATAGATGTTACATAGGTATCCACATGAGGCGCTGCCTCAAGAAGGCAACATCTATCATCAAAGATCCCCACTATCCGGGCCATGCCATCTTCTCACAGCTACCATCAGGCAGAAGGTACAGAAGCCTGAAGTCCTACACCACCAGGTTCAAGAACAGCTACTTCCCTTCAACTATTCGGTTCTTGAACCAACTGGCACAACCCTAATTACTACAGTATAGCAGTCTAGCAACAATTTGATCACTTTGCACTGAAATGAACTTTGTTTGATTTCATTCTAATTGTAATCTTGTAAAAATTGTGTACAATTTCTGTTCAATTTGTTTTTCTTGTAAGTCCTACTTATCTGTCACTGTGTTCCTGTGATGCTGCTGCAAGTAATTTTTTCATTGCACCTGTGCATACATGTACTTGTACATATGACAATAAACTCAATTTTGACAATTTCTGTTCTTAGTATGAATGAAACATTGAATATTTTTTGGAGTTTGCTTGACTTATATGGGCTTCCTGATGGGTAACAGATGTTCATATTGATTAAAAGGATTTGCACAAATTATAAGTAAAATAATACCAGAGTTTTACTGGAACAGCTGAATGCACATTAGAAACAATTAAACACTAGATTCAAGAAAGAAGTGTGAGTTATCGTTGGTCACCAACTGGCAAGATTTACAATCACTTGCCAAAACACTCCTCACTGGTGGTAAACCAGCTGAGTTGTTTTTCAAAAGACAGGCATGAACAAGATTCGTGTTGTTGAAGCCAAACCTAGCAGTCAGTGGAAGAGAAAACAAAGTAGAAAGGGAGACATGGTAATTGAAGAGTTACAGAAAGAAACCTGAAATGTAACGAGAAAGTTAGAGTGAAAAATCACTGCCAAAAATGACTGAATTGGCTGCCTGAAGTGTAGTGAAACAATGTGGTTAAAACGTTTGGTAGTGATGAAGTTAGGTTTCTGATCATATTTTACCTATTGAGATCAAAAGAGATAAAAATCAGGATGAATAGTACTCTGCTAATGAGTCAGATACCTCGGTTACACAAAGATTGGATTAACTACTGGTACTTTATTTCTCAGCAGAGTCTAGAAAATTGCAGAATATGGAGGAGTTTCAAGCTGAAATCTTAACTCTGTTTCTCTTTTCTCAGATGCTGCTTGACCCACTGAGAGTTTCCAGCATTTTCTGTTATTGGTTCAGATTTACAGCATCTTCATTTTTTTTCAGATTTTCATGAAACCATAGCCAATCGTGGACACATAGAACATAGAACAGTACAGCAGAGGAACAGACCCTATGGCCCACAATGTCAGTGCCGACCATGATGCCAATCTAAACGAATCCCATCTGCCTGCATATGGTCTATATCCCTCCATTCCTTACCTGTTCATGTGCCTGTCTAAATGCCTCTTAACTGTTGCTATCATATCTGCTTCTAGCACCTACCCTGGCAGCCCATTCCAGGCACAGACCACTCTCTGTGTAAAAAAACATGCATTGTAAATCTCCTTTAAAATTTACCCCTCTCACCTTAAAGCTATGTCCACTAGTATTGGACAGTTCCACCTTGGGAAACAGACTCTATCTACCCTAGCTATGCTTCTCATAATTTTATAAACTTCTATCAGGTTGCCCTCAGCCTCCGATGTTCCAGAGAAAACAATCCACATTGTCCAACCTCTCATTATATTCTCTAATCCAGGCAGCATCCTGGTGAAACTTTTCTGCACCTTTTCTAAAGCCTCCACATCCCTCCTGCAGTGGGGTGACCGGAAATGCACACAGTACCCAAATGAGGCCTAAACAAAGTTTTATATAGCTGCAACATGACTTCCCAACTTTTATCCTCAATACCCAAACCAAAGAAGGCAAACATGCAGTACGCCTTCTTTACCGCCCTATCTACTTGTGTTATCACTTTCAGGGAGCTATGGGCTTGTGTGATGTATAATGCCTGCAAAATATTACTATGGGTCACAGTCCTGCCACCAACTTCTTCCAGAACCCGACAATCATGTGCTGTTGGTCTCATCCTTCAGTTGCCTGGGGAGAGAATCCTTCTCCTCCACTTCACAGCCCCAGCAGCACAACTAGTGAAGTAAAACTGGTATGAAGCAAAGTTGGTCTGAGGTGAAGCTTCCCTCTGGTATAACTTCTCTGTGGTTCCCAAGCACAAGCTCTTGTATCTTTAGATTGATTCTTCAGGTACTGGAGTTGAATCATAAAGTCATAGGGTCAAACAGCACGGAGACAGGCTCTTTGGCCCAACTCATCCATGCCAACTGAGACACCCATTTGCCTGCATTTGGCCCATATCTCTTTAAATCTTTCCTATCCATGTACCTGTCCAAGTGCCTTTTAAATGTTGTTAATGTACCTGCCTCAACCACTTCCTCTGGCAGCTCGTTCCATATACTGACCTCTCTGGGTGAAAAAGTTGCCCCTCAGGTTCCTATAAAATCTCTCCCCTCTCACCTTGAACCTATAGCCTCTAGTTCTTGACTCCACAACCCTGGAAAAAGACTGTGTGCATTCACCCTATCTATGCCCCTCATGATTTTATACACCTCTGTAAGGTCACCCCTCAATCTCCTATGCTCCAATGAATAAAGGCAGTAACTGAATTGAGGTCCTGTTATGTTGGCCCAAAATGTGCTAGCTGCCTCTGACTGGAAGGGAATTTCACATGTAAAATTATAATGAGCTGGCTGGGTTAAAGGCCCACTGACGTGTGTTGAACCTACTTCTGGGTTGGCTCATTCTTACCTCCAGCATATCATGGAATAAATTGTTGGCTATTTTGCTTTTCAGAGACTGAAGCAGATTGATTTAGAAATGAGCCAATTTCTACCTACCTCTGAAAGCATCAAATCCTTTACACAAGCTCTAAATGATCAGATTTTAACATTAGCTCATTCTTAGTTTGCAACCTTTATTACCAATTGATTTGTATGTGCAGACAATCATTCTATGTAAAATTGGCACAAGAAGTTGTTCATTAAAATTTGACAGATTATGTGCCCTGAGCTGAAAAGGAACTCTGGATTCCTTTCAAAAAAACTGGAATGTCACAATGCATTGTCAATTCTTCTGTGGCTGCATCTTCTGAATTTTTAATCTTATTACAGTAAAAGGTGTGATGTGAATATTTTCAGCCAATGGAAGAGTGGTTGAATCATTTCTGTTTGGAACTCTAATGCAAATTAGGGAGAGATATTGTTAATTAGGGACTCCAGAAAATGGGAAAAATGCTGATGAAGTAAGAAGGAGGTTAGGAATAGTAACACCATCCCAGGTAAATGGAATCGATATTCCTGCTGATGTCAAGGGAATGTAAGAGAGAAAATTGTGGGAGGTAATGTTAATAAGGACAAAAATAACAGATTAGTAGTTTTTAAAAGGAGATTCAATTATAACATTTCAATAATGTTATTGTAAATGTTTCAAGTTACAATGGTCCTATCAGACATGCCTTCCCTGCCCCAGCTGTTCTATTAGTGGCCCCTTTTGGGCAATTGGGTAAAGCCATCAATGTTATGAGCTGGTTTTTGTCTCTGTATTTCTGCACTAAATGTCGACCATGCATTTTTTTAATTACCAAGGAACTCACCCCTGCACTACAGGCTAACAATAACAATGTTTAATTTTATTTAAAACTGTCAATGCAACAAAATATCCCAAAGAAGCTTCACAAGGATATTATCAGACAACATTTGATACTGAGCCATATACTGTAAAGTGATGTTACGGCAAACTTCAAAACCTCGGTTTAAGAAGGTAGATTGTAAAGAGTTTCTTTATGCAGAAAAGATTGGTTTAGTTGAGACCAGGGTGTTTTGGGAGGAGGTTCCTGAGCTCAGGACCCAGGGAGCTGAAGTTTATTTGCCAAATGTAGAGTGATTAAAAATGGAGATGTTGAAGGGATCACAATTGAATGAATGCAAAGAGCTTGGAGGGTTTCAGGGCTGGAGAGTAATACAGAGATACAGAGGGGTGAGGCCAAGCAGAGAGAGGCGAACCAGGAAATGGATCTTAGAATGGAGAAGTTGCTTAGCAAGGAGGTAATACATGGAGGGTTCTCAGTATGAGTTAGGACACAGGCAACAGAGCTTTCAGATGACTCAAGTTTACAGAGGGTAGAAGGAATGAAGCTGGCATGAATTGCACAAGAATAGTCAAGTCTGGAGGCAATAAAGGAAAGGATAAGGGATAGTCAGGTAATGTTACAGAGTTGGAAATAAGCTGTCTTAGTGATGTTACAGATACTTGGTAGAGTCTCATTTCAGGTTTAAACATAACACCAAGATTATGAACAGCCTGGTTCGGTTTCAGACAGCTGTCAAGCAGAGAGATGGAGTCACTAGTTGGGAAATGTATATTGGGACAGGGACTGAAGCCAATGGCTTTGGTCTTCCCAATAATTAGTTGAAGATATATCTGCTCATCTAGTACTGAATGTCAGCCAAGCAGTCTGTCAGATAGCTCGAGAGAGCTGGATATAAAGCAAGGCTGGGGTTTTTTAGAGTATATGTGTACATTTATGGTGTGTTTTCATATGATGCCACTGAAGGACAACACAAAGATAAGAAATAAGAAGGCCAGGAATAGATTCTTGAGAAACACCAGAGGTAACAGTGCAGGTGTAAGAAGAGAGACTTGAGAGTTGATTTAAGGTCTAGCCCATTACGAAATTGGCCCATGGCCACCTTATGGAAAAGACATGGAGCAACTCGAATTTGTACAGTTAGTAATTATGTGTAGATCATGTTCATTTCACCTTCCAACTTACTGACTTATAAATCTCCACAGTGAAAGTGACTAGACCATAAGTTGAGATATTTCTCCAGCTACCGCCAATTCGATTTATAACACCTGAAATGTTTTTCAATTAAAATGAACTTTAATTAAAACTTTAGATTTTTGTAGTGCAAAAACTAATTTGAGGCTACTCATTGCATTATAATTATTGTGTCAGCCTCAGAGAAATATCAGTTTTATTTTCATTGGCATTTGTGTTAATAATTTCCTCTTTTAGTTCTATGTTTGAGTGTAATTTTTTAAGTAACCACAGACTGCATTCAAGGTGATCTCCTGCTTTCAGATACTTCCGCTATTACCTGATAGGAAAAAAAATGATGTCACAGCTATACCCTGAACGGTAAGGCAGGAAATATCTGGAAATGATAGTACAATAAGCACTTAAAATGAAACCACTTTGCAGCAACAAGAAAGAAAATACATAATTGATGGGTTGGTTGAATTCACATCAGAAGATAGCAGAACACAGAACAGTACAACACAGGAACAGGCCCTTCAGCCCATGATGTTGTGCCAAACTAATTGAGCAAATGATGCCTAATTACACTGATTCCTTCTGCCTGCACATGGTCCATATCCCTCAATTCTCTACATATTCATGGTCCTATCTAAGAGCTTCTTACATGCCTCTATCATATTTGCTTCTACCACCACCACATGGTAGTACATTCCAGGCACCCACCACTCTCTGTCTAAAAAGCTTGCCCCACACATCTCCTTTGAACTTTCCCTTTTTCACCTTAAATGCATGCCCTCCAGTATGAGACATTTCAACCGTGGGAAAAAGATACCGGCTGTCTATCCATGTCTCTCATAACTTTATAAACTTCTATCAGGTCTCCCCTCAGTCTCTGCCACTCCAGAGAAAACAACCCAAGTTTGTCCAACCTCTCCTCAAAAGGATCAATACTTAGAATAATTTTCCAGCTAGGTAATTGGAAACTTTAAATTTATTCAGCAATAACTTAGATATTTTCTATTTTCAATGAATGAGCCATTTCAAATTAACTCTGTGTTTCTATCTTGTTATGCAGAGAGTATAATAACCCAATTTATTTTTTGACCACTAAGTCCTTCTAAACATATACTGAATTCTTCCATTTTCTTTCCTTGGTCTCATGACGAAGGAAAAGTTAATGTCAATTTCACAGAGTGATCGACATAGATTTGAGGAATTAAGACTATCTATTTCCTTCTTTAAGATATCCTATCTCTATCCCTAAGCTTTTGGGCATCTTTCTTCATATGATCTTACAAGTCACTGACATCAAACATGAATTGCTTCTCTCTCCATCGATGTTGCCTGACCTTCTGAGTATTTCCAGCATTTGTTATTTTATTTCAGACTTGCAGCATCTGGATTATTTTAATTTTGCCTGGTTTCAAGATAGCAGTGGCAGAAGGTCACTGGTGTGCATTCCACCATATGGACTCAAAAGCAAAAACCTGAGGGAATGCAGTGCTGTGGGAACCATCAAATTTCCAGACATGATGGTATAGCAGATCAACCAACTTCTCAGGAGGATGTAAAAAAAATGCCCATATTTATTCCTCAATTAACCTCCCGGTGTCATTATCATATTACTGTCTTGCACGTAAAATGGCCACCCTATGTCCTACTTTACCAGCTTCACTGCACTTAAATGGTATTTCATTGGCTGTAATGCACCAAAGCTTTGAAATCCACCTTGATGTGCAGGTCTTTCTTCTCTTGCTAATGCAATCACTGTCAAATATTGTGGTGAAGTGGCTTGGGATGTCTTACTGTGTTTATTGTTTAGCACAACCACTGCAAAGTGATGAAAATCCTTACTGAATTCAGTATGTTAGTTGAATCTCAAGTTCCTCAGGAAGCAAGCTGACATCCCCAGTATATTTCCCATATTTCATATTTTCTTATGACAGAGGAGGCCATTCAACCCATCTATAATGGATCTCACAGCATTCTATCCGTCCCATTTCCTCACTTGTTCCCTTCTAACATATTCTCTCTCATACACCCATCAAATCCCCACTGATTCTCCTACCACTCACCTACACTAAGGGACAATTTACAGTGACCAATTAACCTACCTCAGAGCACCTGGAGGAAACCCACATGGTCACAGGGAAAATGTGCAAACTCCACACAGACTGCACCTGAGGTCCGGATTGAAGCCAGGTCTCTGGAGATATGTGGCAGTAACACTATCTGCATTGCTCATGCAGGCAAATGGAACCTTATTTTAACATTATATCCATATTCACAGCTGGATTTCTATCCAAGGACAGAGCAAGCCTGAGTCTTATCAACTGGTTCCTCACAGGATCCGTGATGAGAATACTGACCCATTTATCCCCTTCACTCTGTTAAAATTATTATTAATGCAGGTTATTGTAGCTATAGCTGATTTTCCATTTTGTGTGATGGTATCTTCTCAACGGTTGGAACATGATTTGTTACACATTGTGTTTATTTCTATTTTGTAAAACTTTCGATAGTACAATGGCTACACCAATCTTCAAGAAAAATATTCTGATGTTGGTCATGATGGAAAATTACATTAAAAAAATAACCAGAATTGCTTTTCAGGCAGAAACTCCCCTCTATGTGTCGATAGTCCTGATAAAAATTGTAGTATATTTAATATAAAAATATTAAATTAGTATGAAAAATCCGTGACCTTGACCTTTATCAACACAATTAAATCAAAAATATGAGACCCAGCAGCAATAGATCCATTCGTTAAAAGAATTGCACTTCAAGCTAGAAAGCACATACCAGCCAATGAAACACTATTTTTGAAGCATCATCATTCCTAATCTGCAGACAACCATGGCAGCCAATCTATGATCAGCGAGGTCCCAGGAACTGATAACTGATCACTTTGTTCCTCACTGAGGTAGGTCGAGTGATAAGACTGACAATATTACCTTGCATCTCAGTGAATAGTGCTAATAGAATCTTAACATTCACCAAGCAGACAAACAGGGGACCAGTTTAATACTTAATCTGAAATGGGATCTCGTACAAAATCATTTATCCTAGTTATTACCAATCAAATCTTGATTATTCCTGATGCTCATCAATTTTTACAGATACACCATTGAAAGTATCCCATCCAGTTGCATCACAGCTTGATACGGCAACTGCACTGCCCAACACCACGAGAGATTGCAGAGGATTATGAACTCAGTCCAGTCCATCATGCAAACCAGACTTCCCTCCATTGACTCCATCTACACTTCCCCCTGCCTCGGGAAAGCAACCAACATATTAAAGGATCCCTTCCACAGCAGACATTCTCTCTTCTCCCCCCTCCCATCAGGCAGAAGATACAAAAGCTTGAGAGCACGTACCAACAGCCTCAAGGATGGCTTCTATCCTGCCATTATCAGACTCTTGAATGGACCCCTTATACTCTAAGAGATGAAATCTGGATCTACCTCATCACGGCCCTTGCACTTTATTTGTCTACCTGCACTGCATTTTCTCTGTAACTGTAACATTATATTCTGCATTCTGTCTCCCTTTTTACTACCTCAATATACTTATGTATGGAATGATCTGTCTGGAAGACACGCAAACTGAAGCTTTTCACTGTATCTCAGTACATGTGACAATAATAAGCCAATTCCAATTCCATTCAGTTGTATTACACAATAGAGCTGCACCTTTCTCTTCCAGCTTTCTCTCTCGAAAACGGATGTACAGTTCCTTCAATCCAACCCCTCTCACACAAAACCTTAGCAGTTCTTTGTTTTTTTTATTCTCCTCTCTTTGAATAGAGGCATTTCAAATCCAAAACTATTCAAGTGTTTCCTTTGTTTAGTCATTCAGTCGAACTGTGTGATCACAGGGTCGATAAACCTCATTCCATTTAAAACACCAAAATCATTGCTTTTATTCACAAAATCCCAACTTGCAGGAAGACAAAGAAAATGGGTTATAAAATTCCTTTCAATTTTATTTTGGTCTTTTTAATGAAAACCATAAATTGATAATTAGGGATTATCTGCTGAGGGAGGGAGGTGCCAGACAGTGGTGGGATGAGCTCCAATATATTCTTTTCAATCATTATTATTACTACTTATATAAAGAATTGATCCATGCAGGATTTGGGTCCAGCTACAACATATCATGGCAAGTTAGCAAGGAATTAACTGGGCTTGAGTACATTATGAATCTATTCGTTATGTGGATTTTACCTGGCCCCAGTGTATCTTAAAAAGTTGGCCCATTTTATTATTCAGAATACTGCCATTGTCCCTGCTGAGGTTCCAGTGCCAGAAGTAAAAAAAGAATTACCAAAAATCAAAAGTTTAATTGATATGTTATTATTTGATTTGTTATAATATCTTAAAAACCTTGACCTTGAAAAATTTAATTATGCCCATAAACTGTCCACTGGGTCTTCAGATAAGGTCTCCTCATAAGGTACTTTCTGTGATCACTGCACCACACTTCGACCTGTGAAACACGTATACAGCTAAAGGAACTTGAGCTCCAACTCCACAGCTTGTTGAAAGTGGTTGCATAAGTTGATAGGATGGTAAAGAAGGCATGTTTGCCTTTACTAGTTGAGGCATTGAGTTCAAGAGTCAGGAAGCTATGTTGCAGCTTTATAAAACTCTGGTTCGGCCACATCTGGAGTATTGCATTCATTTCTGGTCGCCCCATTATAGGAAGGATGTGGAGCCTTTGGAGAGGATGCAGAAGAGGTTTACCAGGATGCTGCCTGGATTAGAGGGCATGTACTATGAGGAGAGGTTGAACAAACTTGATTTGTTTCTCTGGAGCGGTGGAGGCTGAGGGGAGACGTCATAGAAGTTTATAAAATAATGAGAGGCATAGATAGAGTAGACAGGTGGTTGAAATGTTTAATACCAGAGGGTATGCATTTAAGGAGAGAGGGGAAAAGTTCAAAGGAGATGTGCAGGGCAAGTTTATTCACAGAGAGTGGTGGGTGCCTGGAATGGGCTGTCAGGGATGGTGGTGGAGGCAGAGACGATGGAGATGTTTAAGAAGCTTTTAGACAGGATGATGCAGATGATGGAGGGATATGGATCATGTGCAGGCAGAAGGGATTAGGTGTCATCAGCTTAATTAGTTCAGCATATCATGGTGGGCCTGCTGCTGCTCTTACTGTCTTGTGTTCTTGTATTCTAAAGGAGGGCTCCCAAGAATATACAACATACAGATGATTGGGTTCCATTGCGTGACCACTTTTACTCCTCAGCCTCTCGTAAGAGATCCTTAACAGTCTGAAGATTCACAACATCAGAATCAACTTTACATATTCAAGCTCAGACCCTGCCAGAATAAGTTGGCAGCCATGGCAACAGATGAATTAATCTATAATAATGAGCTCTGTTGCAGTGAGGCAATCTTTATTTGGAGAGCATCCATCACCAGTTCATGTCAAGTAGGGCTGTCCACGAGCCAGTTGACCAGAAATTGGAGACCTTACCAGGTGAGGCATCACAGAAAATGCAGCAATGGCTGCCAACAATTTCTGGTCACTCAGATTGCTTTCTGCTGTCATTATTTGGAGGCATGACCTCTTTCTGGAGGGTGTAGATGGGGGAGTATTATGTCAATGGTGGGATGAGACCAGGTATATGTGTATTCACAGGGAGTTTGTTCAATGATCTGTTGCTCCCCCTCAAAAACCTTGTGAGGGCAGGGTGTTTATTTTGTCATTGTATAGGATTTTCGCTGGAGTCTTCTTGTGTCTGATCGTTTGGATGGTGCCCCTGGCCCCCTTACTGATGAAGACTTCATTTGTGCCATGTATCTCACTACTAGGACTTGTATGTCTCTTGGAGAGACCATAAGCATTCCTCTCCCCTGCAGCTATATCATATGTTCCATTTAGTTTGGATGCTATGTGGAGTGTGCCTTTAAGAACTGATGACTTCATCTGATTGCTTTTCAGCAGAGAGTCAAAAGCTGCAGAAGTTGAATATGGTTCTGTGGACATGATCTTATTTTAATGCCTCTATCTGGGTGTAAAGAAGGATGAAGTTGTTGAGATTGTTTCCGAAATTAGATTAAAAGGTGTGCGTGGTAAATATCCATGGAAAATTTATAATCAATGATTATACAATCCATGAAGGAATTAAAACTTAGCTCCACTGGAAAACATAGTATAACCATGGCTAACAAGTTAAGGATAGTATAATGGTATCACAAGAAAGGATTAAGTTGAAACAGTTGCCAAAAAAAAACACTTAAGCCTTAGCTTTGGAAGGGTTTTATAAATCAGCAGGTTTTTACTAAGAAATTGATAAAGAGGGAGTAAGAAGTTGACAGTGAATTAGCAAGAAATATAAGAACGGAATACCTTTCAAAAGCATAGAATTGAAAGTAGATATGTGTCCTTTAGAGGCAGAGACAAGGGAAATTATAATGGGGAATAAGGAAATGACAGTGACGTTAAACAAATATTTTGTGTCTGCCTTCAGAGTAGTAGACACAAAGTACACAATGGAAATTGAGTGGAATCTAGGGTCTACAGTGCATGAGGCACTTAAAGTAATTAATATTAGTGTAAAAAAATTACCAGGGAAATAAATGAGCCTGAAAGCTGACAAGCTAAGTGAATGGTGTTGGTTCAGTTCCACTCAAAGCACAGAGCTGTGCATCAGATAGTTGCTAGACTCTCCCATTGTCCTGATATTTCACACATGATTTCACCCAGGCCTGCCAACACATGACACATTGCATTCTGCATGCCCATCAGCCTTTAACTCTAAGTTGTTCCAGTGATGTCCCCATCTGCAGAATCAGTGCAAGATCTGGGGAGCTGGCACTCAGAAATGCTTTCTGCATGCCAAAGTATGGAATCAGAATCAGATTTATTATTACTGACTTATATGATGTGAAATTTGTTGTTTTGTGGCAGCAGTACAGTGTAAAGACATAAAATGATTATAAATTACAGAAATAAATAAATAGTGCGAATAAATGAATAATGAGGTCGTGTTCATGGACCATTCATGGTGGAGGGAGAGGAGGTGTTCCTAAAAGTTGAGTGTGGGTCTTCAGGCTCCTGTATCTCCTCCCCGATGATAGTAACAAGAAGAGGGCATGTCCCAGATGTGACGGTCCTTAGTGATGGATGCTGCCATAAGGTTAATTAAGGGCCTGCTGTTGTTGGGGACCACCAATCTTAGTTTTAGCGCCCCAGGGGCAACAAAACTCTTGCTGCAATCTCTACCAAGGCAATAAATAGTATGTATTGGTATTCATATTGGTATTGGTTTATTATTGTCACTTGTACCAAGGTACAGTGAAAAACTTGTCTTGCCTACCTTTCATACAGATCAATTCATTACCCAGTGCATTAAGGTAGTACAGGGTAAGAACAATAACAGAATACAGAGTAAAGTGTCACAGTTACAGGAAAGTGCATGCAGGTAGACAATAAGATGCAAGGTCATAACAAGGTAGATTGTGAGGTCAAGAGTCCATCTCATCATATAAGGGAATTGTTCAATAATCTTATCACAGTGAGATAGAAGCTGTCCTTGAGCCTGGTGGTTTATGCCCTCATGCTCCTGTATCTTCTACCTGATGGTAGAGGAGAGAAGAGAGGATGACGCAGGTGGTTGGGGTCTTTGATTATGCTGGCTGCTTCACCAGGGCAGCGAGAGGTATAGACAGAGTTCATGGAAAGGAGGCTGGTTTCCATGATATGCTGGGCTATGTCCACAACTCTCTGCAGTTTCTTGCAGACCCGGGCAGAGCAGTTGCCATACCGAGCCGTGATGCATCCAGATAGGATGTTTTCTATGGTGCATTGATAAAAGTTGATGAGTGTCAAAGGGGACATGCCAAATTTCTTTGAAATCCTGGTAATGAATCCCGGTTATGTTCAGTGAAATCCTGGTGATGAGGTAACATCACAAATTGGGTATGCAGTCTGAACCTGTTCAAGTGGATATGGGTACATAACTCGTTGTCAACCTGAAACCTCTTATTCCCACTATCCAACTTAGCTCTCGTGGTGTCCGATTTAATGCATCAATATTGCAAATCTGGCAATATACCCACATTTCATTTGAACTGTGGTATTTCTTAAAGCTAAGTGACAGAAATTGGACACATTTGCACCACATATTTTATGCACAAAAAGGGTGACTTTGCCTGACTCAGAAAGCACCTATCGATTAGCTCCAGTGAGGAGGTTTGCTTGGCCACTTGCATGCACAATCCACCTTGGTTCAGCTAATGTTCACCAACCATCAGTTCCTCACCAAGTGATGTCATAATGTGCCCAGCAGCCATTCCTACAATAAATTGGTGCATAATGGTGCAACCTGCAACCTTTGTTTATCCTTCAGAAAAGAACAAGGACTAAACACCATAGGAAATTGGCAAAGAACGAATGGGTTTCCAACATGACATTAATCTTTAACTGAAAGCAGACTCAGAATATATGCGCAAACTACTCAAACAAACTTATCCAGATGAACTTTTGAAAGTATCCTAATTGGTTGCATTGTGTCCTGGTACAGCCGTTCCAGCCCACAGGAATGCAAGAGGTTGCAGAGAGTAGTGGACACAGCCCAGTCCATCACACAGCCCTCCCCACCATTGACAGCATCTACAGGAGGTGCTGCCTCAAGAAGGCGACATCTATCATCAAGGATCCCTACCATCAGTCATGCCCTATTCTCACTGCTACTGTCAGGCAGGAGGTAGAGAAGCTTGAAGTCCCACACCACCAGGTTCAGGAACAGCTACTTTCCTACAACCATCAGGTTCTCGAACCAACCTGCACAACCCTAATCCAACCTCAGCAACAGAACACAACAGACCACCTTTTGCACTACCATGGATTTGTCTCTTTTTATGCACGGTCTTTTTTTCTCTCTTCTTTGTCTTGTATAATTTATGTATAATTTATATTCTATGTGTTGTCTGTACCTTTGTGGCAGTTATCCTGCTTCAAGCAAGTTTTTCATTGTATCTGTACCTCGTCGTACTTGAGCATAGGACAATAAACTTGACCTGACGTGACTTCAATTCTCTTGACAATCACAGCACTTCTATGTTAGTCACCTCATTGTAAGGTACTGTATTGTCTGCCAGACTGATCAGCCCATACATTTCTGTGGTGTAGGCCACTAAAGGCATGGGACTCAGTTAGAACATTGGACAACTGGAGATTGTGGACACACACATGGAAGATTGCATCTTGTTGCCCCCTTTGCATTTCTCCTCACCTCCATGGCAGCCTTTGCTGCAACTGGTCTGTGGTTGCCTGAAAAGGGGATTCTTTAAGGTCTTAATTGCATAGATCCCATTTGAGCACATGGTTCCATGTGCAAAATGCAAAGCACTACTTCTACTTTTGCTGAACTAAAGATTAGAGTGTTCGTGCGACATGCTTAGCACCCCAAACAAGGGTGAACAGTGTCAGGGCAAAGGTATTAGTTTACAAATTTATTGTAAAATTTTTACCCTTGTTGAATGTTTTCCTTATTATTGGAATGAAGCTACAGAGGTTTACTTTTAAAGGCTATCAATGTTTCAAGTATCTTACAACATTGATAATTATTCTAATAGTTCAGTTTATCCATCAGAGGAAGTTTGTTCAGTGCTGATAGAGGTAAGCTGTATCAAACATACCACAGTGTATCTCTCATTATATTACCCACTCTCAGATAGAAGAAAACCACTCCGGGGAGATAAGGCACTGTTTACATGATTTTTTTAATACCAAACTCTCAAGTGTGATTTACTTTTGAAATACCATTTTCACGATTTCTCTGAGTGATATTTCCCATCCAGTGTCAAATTGCAGGTATTTTTCCGATGTGAGTGAAGAATCTGCTTAATACTCATTTCCCAGTTGGATTGCAGTCAATGCGCTCAAGGTAATGCACCGGATAGATGGTCCACTCAATGCTTCACCCTCACATCCCTGTTACTTTCACCCTATTGGGACTGCACTACACAAAGGTTTGTGTTTGAATTAATACATTGGTGAAAAGTGACTAGAATCTCAAGTTAACCTGGTACTTCCAGTCTGGCGTTCCATCAGGTGCTGTCTTTTAACTACCAGGTTATCCAGGGGGCTGCAGTTACTTATTTCAGCTGAGGCACCTGCTACACTGCCATTACTACACATGTTGTTGCTGGGTGCAGGAAAGAAGCAACAATGAAGAGCCATGGTTCCTGGCACTGATTGATATCCAGCAGGGAATCCTGCTGAAAGGTATCAAGTGAACCTTGGCACAGCAGGCAGAGCCGCTGCCTCGCAGTGCCAGAAACCTGGGTTCGAACCTGACCTCGGGTACTGTCTGTGTGGAGTTTGCACGTTCTCCGTGTGACCATGTGGGTTTCTCCTGATGCTCTAGTTTCCTCCCATATCCCAAAGATGTTCATGCTGATGGGTTAATTGGCCACTATATATTGCCCCTAATGTGTAGGTGAGTGACTGAAGCTGGGGGAAGTTACTGAGAATGCTTCTGTTTATTCATTCAAGGGATGTGGGCTTTGCAGGCTGAGCCAACATTTAATTACCCATCACTTCTTGCCCCTGAGTGTGAGCTGCCTTCTTGAACTGCTGCAGTCCTTGAGTTGTGGGTGTACCCACATGCACTTAGGGAAGGAATGACGGGATTTTGACCCAATGATGGTGAATGAATAGTGATATATTTCCAAGTCAGGGATGGTGTGTGACTTGGAAGCAGCTTCCAGGAGGTGATATTCCCAATGCTTTTGCTGCTCTTGTCCTTCTAGCTGGTAGAGGTGCTGAGTTTGGAAGGTGCTGTCAAAGGAGTCTCGGTGAGTTGGTGCAGTGCATCCTGTAGATGGTACAAACTGCTGCTACTGTGTGTTGGTGGTGGAGTGAGTGAATGGTTGTGGATGATGTGCCTATCAAGCGAGCTGCTATGTCCTGTATGGTGTCAAAGTTCTTAAGTATTGTTGAAGCTGCACTCATCCAGTCAAGTGAGAGTATTCCATCACACTCCTGACACGAGTCTTGTGAATCGTAGATAGGCTTTAAGGAGTTAGGAGGTGAGTCACTCACTGCAGGACCTCAAGCCTCTGACCTGCTCTTGTAACCACATTGTGTAGTATCTGACTACTCCAGTTCAGTTTCAACCTGGGGAGAATAAAACATGGGATTAATGTGGGACAAGTGTAAATGGGTGTTTGATTGTTGGCTTGGAATCGGTGGGCCGAAGGGTCTGTTTCCCTGTTGTATCTTTTTTTGACTCTGTCTGATGAGGAATAATTTGATGATTGTTATAGTTACCAAACTAGCTAATACTGGGCAGGACAATTTCAGCTTCACTTCAATTGGCAACCAGCCCATATTGCGTGAAAAACTCGGAGAGAGCAGGATTATGTTTCAAGTTTAGTCAAGTGTACAATAGAAAATCTTCCCTGAACCCACATAAGTGGGGACTGTTTTTGAGCTCATTTCATTACCTTGCATTAAAAATATTCCTGGATATCTTTAAGATTGCTTACTAGCACAGTTTTAGGAATGAATATTAAAATCAATCCATCATTTCTGAGTAAGAATCCAATCCACCACATAGTTACAAAACTGAAAATGACTAAAAGTCATAGATTTATGGAGTCACAGAGCATGGAAACAGACCCTTCAGCCCACTGAGTCCATGCTGACCACCAGCTTTCCATATATATTCATCCTACTGTTTTTAAGTTCTTCCCACATTCTCATCAACTCTCCGAGATTCTACCTCACATCAAACACTAGGGACAACTTACAGTGGCCAATTAACCTACCAACCTATATGTCTTTGGGATGTGGGAGGAAACCCATGCATTCACAGGGAAAACATACAAACTCCACACAGACAGCACCCAAGGGTGGGATTGAACCTGGGTCTCTGACACTGTGAGGCAGCAACTCTGCTAACTGCACCATTGTACAGCACATAACACTGAACCAATATATTGATGTATAGTGGTCTCTTTTTAAAGAAATTAAACATTTGTTAATATTTATAAATTTATTAAAGCAGCCTCCTGCTGCTCCTGCACCCAGAAGAAGTTTAATTTTGGAAGCCTTTTCGACAGCTTGCCAATAGGCACAATTAGTAGGAGCTTATAATTGAATTGGGGATAGGGCCATCTCTCAAGGTTGTGATTTTTAAACCAGTGCAAAAGATTGCAGAAACTTTAATTGAGTGGAATGTAAAAAGTGCTGATATTCCTTCATCATTTGAGCTGTCTGGCTCAAGGTCCTGCAGTGAGTAACTCACCTCCTAAACAAAAGTGAAAAAAGACAGGTCTTTACAAAGCACCTTTCACGATCGCAAGGCACTACACAGCCAATGAAGTTATCTCATTTATAATATGAGAATATGAGAATGTAATGATATTTTCAGAAAGCAACCTCCCACACACAGGATTGACCAGTGAAAAACACTATGATGCTGGAGGAACTCAGCAGACCAGGCAGCATCCGTGGAGAAAAGCAGGCAGTCAACGTTTCGGGTCAGGACCCTTCTTCAGAACTGAAGATAGGAAAAGGGAAAGCCCAATCTATAGGAGGGAAAAGCAGAGCAGTGATAGGTGGACAAAAGAGGGGAGGTGGGGTGGGCACAAGGTGGTGATAGGTAGATGCAGGTAAGAGATAGTGATAGGCAGGTGCGGGGGAAGAGGGGAGAGCAGATCCACCGGGGGCTGCATCAAAGGTAAGGGGAGAAGGAGAAAAAAATTAAAAAGGTGGGTAGAAAAAAGAGAGAGAGGGTAGGAAAGGGAAGAAGAGAAGAAGCATTGTTGGGGGGGGTTGTGGGGAAGGGGGAAGGGGATTACTTAAAGTGGGAGAATTCAATGTTCATGCCATTAGGCTGCAAGGTTTCAAGATGGAAAATGAGGTGCTGTTCCTCCAGTTTGTGCTTGGAATTCTCCTGGCAGTGGAGGAGGCCGAGGACTGACATATCAGTGATAGTGTGGGAGGGGGAGGGGGAGGGGGAGTTGAAGTGACTGGCAACGGGGAGATGCAGACCGCGGTTATGGACAAAACGCAGGTGTTCGGCAAAACGGTCACCTAGTCTGTGTTTGGTCTCACCAATGTAGAGGAGGCCACACTTGGAGCACTGAATGCAGTAGATGATATTAAGAGAGGTACAGATGAATCTCTGTCTCACCTGAAAGGACTGTTTGGGTCCCTGGATGGAGGTGGTGTAGGGGCAGATATTGCACCTATGGCAAGGGCAGTTGAAAGTTCCCGGGGTGGGAGCAGAATAGGTGGGGGTGGGGAGGAGTGAAATAGGGAGTCACAGAGAGAGTGGTCCCTGCGAAAGGCAGAAAGGGGTGGGGAGGGGTAGATATGCCTGGTAGTGGGGTCCCGTTGGAGATGGCAGAAGTGGCGGAGAATGACGTGTTGGATGCGTAGGCTGGTGGGATGAAATGTGAGGACAAGGGGGACCCTATCCCTGTTGGGTCTGGGAGGGGTGGAGGTGTGAGCGGAGGTACAGGAAATGGCAGAGATATGGATGCGAGCTCTCTCGACCACAGTCGGGGGTAAGCCCCCATTAGAAAAGAAATTGGACATCTCGGATGTCCTTCAATGACCAGTGAATCTATTTTTAATTACTGATTGATAAGTTATCATTGGCCAATTCACAGAGTGCAGCACACCTGCTCACTGAGGATCTTTGACAGAGTAGATGAGGTCTGGCCTTAATCCTCGTTCAAACAATAGCATCTCCTACAGCACAGCACTCCCTCAGTACTGCATTGTAATTGGGATCAATTTCACTGAGCAAACCAGCTCAGCCAATTCAATTCTATTGATGTCTAACTTTACACACAGAAAGAATGGCTAATGAAGGAGGTATCAGAAACTGACTGATCCTTTGGACATTGCACTCAGTGGGTACAGTGGCATCAGGAGGATGAATGGAGTTTATGAATGAACAGATTTTATCCAGTCGACCAGTAATTTTGCATCTAGTTAAAGTAGTCAACAGCATGCAAGTTGAATTGGCAGTATTACTGGAGTTGATGTCGGAATTAATAACTGCCAAGAACCAGACTCCAGACCCTCTTAACAGTGATTTGTTTGTCATAATCACAGAACTGGAAATTAAAACTGGAATAAATGATTGAGAAATAATACCAGAAGATTGGCATATAGTTAACTCAGAATTAAAATACTGACAGGTATTTTCAGTTCCTGTATTCACAGACCACTTCTGTGGCTAGTCTAATAGAAATAATATGTGCGTAGCTGGGTGGTCGAAAGTCAGACTTGAAAGCAAACATACCAAAAAGAATTTACAGGAATGTTTGGAGTCCAGACCTATTTAAACTGCTATTAGCATTATGAATGTATGCAAGTTTTTCTGTGAGCAGATTAAGTCTGAATACTTTCACTAACCAAACAAGGGAAGCTTTATCATTTCCCATCCATGTTAATGACATTCCGTTGGAGTTGTTATATTGTCACAATTGTGGAGATCAGGAAAACTCATTCCACAATTACCAGACCACACATGGTAAGTTTAAGACAATCGATACTGAGAAGATACAAGCGATAACTAAATCAAGTGATTCAGATACAGCAAAAACTGCAAGTATTGAATTGAACTAATTATTAACTCTGATGGCTGCAGATGGATTTAGCCCCCTGGTTTTTGTTTGACTTCAGAAACCTCTGCCAAATCTATTACACTCTGATAATCTGCTACTCAGAAATGCCTATGGTTTATCATCTGGCTCACCAATGAACTGTGAGCCAGATGATGAACCATAGGCATTGCTCCCCTTGGCTCCCTGAGGCTCACTGGGGCCCTGGTTCCCATGCTGCCTGATTCTAAATGGAAGGGGTTCTACCCAAAATGTTGACTGTCCATTTTCCCCCACAGTTCCTTCAGTGTTTTGTGTGCTGTTTCCCCTGAGACTGACTGGGGCCATGGTTCCCACACACCCCAAGACCTACTGAGTTCACTGGAGAAGTTATTATAAAACTGCGTAATATATTAAAAGAACTAATTATGTGTTTTGGGGAATTAATATGGTTCACATCCAATAGTCTAGAACATCTGCCAGTCCAGCACCACTAAGTCTCAAGCATGCTGGATTATTGGAGTTTTACTCCATTTGGTCATCTGCAAGATGACAACAGTGGAAAAAAAAGTGGTAAATTAAACTATCCACAAGATTACTTGCTTTGTTCTTTCATTTCCTCACTAACTTTTGAATCTATGTCAGATTTTAAATCTCTTTCTTATTTAAGCCATGGGATCAACCTTCTGTCCATTCTCTCCACCTTGACAAAATGTTCCACAATTGTTCAGTGATGTCCTACATCCTGGATCAAAAGAGAAAACATAGCAAGCAAGTGGATGTTTGTAGAACAATAAGTCTTTCCTGTTTAATTAATGAATCTCCTGCGGCCACTACATTATCTACAGAGGTGCGTCCAATGTCCATTACGTTTCCCTTCCCACAGATGCTGCCTGATCTGCTGCGTATTTCCTGCATTTTCTGTTTTTATTTTGGATTTCCAGCACCTGCAGTTTTATTGATTTTGGTACATTTGCTTGACTTCACCATAAATGCTTCCGTGCCGTCTCAATTTCTCTGTCCATTTCACAATATTACCAGTTGCTACTGAATTCCCTACTGGAATCATCAGCAATTATCTATGATGGATCCTTGTTCTGAATTTGTCCACAAATGAAAGTGTACTCTCTACCTCTTGTCTGTCAAAGATTTCGTAGATAAACCTCATTCTTTTTTCTGGTAAAACTATCCCCAGCCTAAACCTTTGCTGAGAGGTATATCAATTAATTCTTAAAAAAAATTTCTGCACTTTCTGTAGTCCTATATCATTTTACATTATGGAAAGCAGAACTGCTTGAAGTACAGCCAGTTTAGGCTTATCAGTCTTCTTTTCAAGTTTAACATAACTTATCTTCTTTTCTGTTCCTCCCATTTGAAATGAACTCCAGGACTTTGCTTCCTTTGTGGCTTCATTAACCCCATCACTAGTTTCAGTGAATTGTTCACAGTGATTGCTTTGCTTCCTTGCGTATTTAACCCCATATCATCCGAGCCATGTGTGGCCTACATAACCTTCCTACCCAAGTGCACAACCTCACTCTTACCCAAAGGGGAATTAATTCACCACGTGCATGCTGATACAGCAAGTTCACACCCATCATCTTGTATTTTGGCAAGTTCTTCTGCTACAACTACAATTTGCTGTCAAATACAAAGTTTGAAATGGCACTTTCGATTCCCAAGTTAGTTGATGTAAACAGTGAACAACAGTGATGTTGGCACTGATCTCCATGGATTATTTTTATGTTTTCCAATCTGAATAGCAACCACTAATCCCAATCTTTTGTTTCCGTTTTGAAGCTAGCCTGTTATTCATTCTGCTACTTGCTCCCTGACTCCAGATCTTGATCATTTTCAAATCCACAGTTTGGCACCACATCAAGTCTTTTATATCTGCTGGGTTACCATTGTCTAATATCTATATTAGTTCTTCAAAGAATTTAATGTTAATTAAACATAAACTTCTTACGTAATGACTAATGTCTGATACTTTCGCTTTCCAAACATCTATTACTTTATCTCGCTGCAGTGATAATATGAATGTGCTTCATGAAATATCGGAATAGGAGAAAGCAAAGCAGCTGTGAAGTTTCTGAATTTAAGGCTGACTGCAACAAGATGAAAGGCAAACCGTCTGCGCTAAACTGAACAAATCTACTAATGAGGTAAAACTGAGAAGTTAAGTGGGAGATGTTAAAAAAGATTTAATATGATGCAGAACCATTTTAATCTCTCAAAAGGTAGAGAGGTCTGCTGATCAAAAGCAACCCAGCCACTGTGTGGCTGACACAGCTCCAATGCCATATACAAATTCACCAATGACACCACTGTTGTTGGTCGAATCACAGGTAGTGATGAGTCAGCGCACAGGAGCGAGATAGGACACCTGGTTGAGTGGTGCTGCAACAACAACCTCTTGCTCAATGTCAGTAAAGCCAAAGAGCTGATTGTTGACTTCAGGAAGGGGAAGGAGGGCGAACATGCGCCAGTCTACATTGGGGGAATTGGCAGTGAAGAGAGTCAGTCACTTTAAATTCCTGGGTGTTAACGTATTGGATGACCTGTCCTGGGCCCAGCACATAGTTGGAATCACAAGGAAGGTGCGCCAGCATCTTTACTTTCTTAGTAGGTTAAGGAGATTCACCTTATTACTGAACATTCTAACAAACCTTTAAAGATTTTAACAAACCTGTACAAAAGCTTGCAGAGGGATCTGAACCAAATGGAAGAATGGGCCAGAAAATGGCAGATGGAATTTAATGCAGACAAGTGTGAGGTGCTGCATTTTGGAAGGACAAATCAAGGTAGGATACACACAGTAAATGGTAGGGAACTGAGGAGTGCGGAGGAACAAAGGGATCTGGGAGTTCAGATACATAATTCCCTGAAAGTGGCGTCGCAGGTAGACAGGGTTGTAAAGAAGGCTTTTGGCATCCTGGCATTCATAAATCAAAGTACTGAGTGCAGGAGTTGGGATGTTATGGTGAGGTTGTATAAGACATTGGTGAGGCCAAATTTGGAGTATTGCATGCAGTTCTGGTCACCTAACTATAGGAAGGATATCAGTAAGATTGAAAGAGTGCAGAGGAGATTCACTAGAATGTTGCCGGGTCTTCAGGATTTGAGTTACAGGGAAGGATTGAATAGGTTAGGACTTTATTCTTTGGAACACAGAAGAATGAGGGGAGATTTGATAGAGGTTTACAAAATTATGAGGGGTATAGACAGAGTTAATGCGAGTAGGCTCTTTCCACCAAGATTAGGAGAGATAAGTACAAGAGGACATGGCTTTAGGGTGAAGGGGGAAAGGTTTAGGGGGAACATTAGGGGGAACTTCTACACTCAAAGAGTGGTGGGAGTATGGAACGGGCTGCCATCTGATGTAGTAAATGCAGGCTCACTCTTGAGTTTTAAGAATAAATTGGATAGATACATGGATGGGAGTGGTCTGGAGGGTTATGGGCTGGGTGTAGGTAAATGGGACTAGTGGGATAACGTTTTGGCACAGACTAGAAGGGCCGAATGGTCTGTTTTTCTGTGCTGTAGTGTTCTATGGTTCTATGGTTCTATTTACTGTTGAAAATATCCTGACTGGTTGCATCATGGTCTGGTACGGAAATTTGAATGCACAGGAATGTAAGAAGCTGCAGACAGTAGTGGACTCAGCCCAATACATCATGGGCATATCCTTCCTTATCATCGCTAGTAATTGCAGGAGGCGCTGCCTCAAGAAGGCAACATCCATCATCAAAGATCCCCACCATCTGGGCCATGCCATCTTCTGTACCATTGGGCATGAGGTACAGAAGTCTGAAGTCCCACACCACCAACTTCAAGAACAGCTACTTCTCTTCAACCATTCAGTTCTTGAACCAACCTGCAAAACCTAATCACTACAGTTTAGCAACGCTTTGACCATTTTGATCACTTTGCACTAAAATAGACTTTGTTTTATTTTTGCTTTTAATTGTGTTCTTTCTTGTTAAAAATTGTGTATAATTTATGTTTAATTTATGTTTTTCTTGTGAATGCTGCTTAAATGATGCTATGTGCCTGTGATGCTGCTGCAAGTAAGTTTTTCATTTCACCTGTGTATACTGTACATGTACTTGTGCATATGACAATAAACTCGACTTTGACTTTGACTTCTAAATAAGAAACAATGTAAATCTTTAAGAAAAAAGATAAATAAGGCAAAATCTTTCACAGAACCTGGTGAACTACAGAGACAAACTAATGAAAGGAAGACTCCCTGGCCTGCAGCAGGGGGAAGAAGGATCAATCGTTTGGCTAATGGGAGATACTCTTTTTTGGTGTTATGAGTTAGTTGGCCATGGATCAACATAATTATGAGTACTGGTACAAAAAGGAACAGTGGCATTCAGGAACATAATTTATGTGTGATTTATGTGCGCAGATACAATAAAGTGTGAGTTTTGAATTAATTAAGTTTGTGTGGTAACTTACCTAACCTAAGTCAGTTTGACTGAGGTAAGGATCAACAGAAGGGCAGTGGACATTTTCTATATGGATTTTAGCAAAGCCTTTGACAAGGTCCCACATGGCAGGCTAGTCCGAAATGTTAGATCACATGGAATCCAGGGATAACTATCGGGACATTCTTAAAATTTGCCTTTGTGAATGATACCTATTGCATTGTCATTTGAAGCACATACTATAAAAAGAGCTCTTTAAGTTTCAGTTTGCATAGCCTAACATTTCTGTTTCCAATATTTCAAGAGACTTAGTTTTGGCTGGACAAGTCTTACTCAAACCTGTTGTAAAACCACCCATTTGCCTAAGTATACATATCAAGGATACTGTTGAAGACTTACTTAGATACGTACCTACTGCCCTTCCCCCATTCCTCACTTTACTGCAGAGTGGGATAGAGTGATATAGAGTTCTTAACCATAATGAAGACATTATCAGACAACAGGATGAATTATCTAAGACTGTTTGAAGATCATGCAGAGTAGCCAATGATATTTGCAGTATCTCTCCCTTTGGAATAAGGTTTGGAAATGGGGTCTGACTGTTAATGTACTTCCTTGAATTTGTATTCTTTCACATATTATTATTGTTCTGCTCCCATTCTGCTGATTATCCAGTGTATTTTCCAAAGGGTTTTTTGGTGGCAACTTAAACAACTTAGATGCTTACATGCTAAATGCCATTCCAATTTTTTTTGGTGATATTATATGACCTTATACAATAATATTTTACTAACATTTTTATTGTCCCAATACTAGTTGATGTAAACCATTTTCACAGTCTACAATACCACCTACTTAAATCTTTTATTTCAATAACGAACTACAAAGTTCTCAGCGCCAACCCCTCTCGCACATCACTGGTTGCAGGCTTCCAGTGTGAGAGACGGCCTTCGACCATCACTCTCTGCTTCCTACCATCGAGCCAATTGTGTATCCAATCAGCTAGCTCTCCTTGGAAGCGGAGAGTAATGGCTGAGGGTTGTTTCTCACACCAGGTGGCTGTGGCCAGTGGTGAGCCACAGGGGTCAGTGCTGGGACTTTTGTTGTTTGTTATTTATATAAAGGATTTGGATGTGAATGTACAAGACATGGTTGGTAATGTGGATAATACTAAAATAGACCATGAAGAAGGTTGTCAAAAATTACAGGGAGAATCTTGATCATAGAGTCCTAGAGTTATACAGCACAGAAACAGGCCCTTCGGCTCAACTGGTCCATACTGACCAAGATGTCCCATCCAAGCTAGTTCCATTTGCCAGCATTTGGCCCATAACCTTCTAAACCTTTTCAATCCATGTACCTATCCAACTGTCTTTTAAAAGTTGTTATTGTACCTGACTCAACCATTTCCCCTGGCAGCTGATTCTACATAGATACCACCCTCTGTGTAAAAAAATTGCTCCTCAAGTTCCTCTTAAATCTTTCGCCTCTCTCCTTAAACCTATGTCCTCCAGTTCCAGATTCCCCAACTCTGGGAAAAAGACTGATTGCATTCACCCTATCTATGCCCCTCATGATTTTATACACCTCTATAAAATCATGTTTCAGTCTCCTACACTCTAAGGAATAAAGTCCTAGCCTGCCCAACATCTCCTGAAACTCTCAGGTCCTGGCGGCATCCTCGTAAATCTTTAATGCACTCTTTCCAGTTTAATAACGTCTTTAATATAGCAGGGCAATCAAAACTGAACACAATACTCTAAGTGCAGCCTCACCCGCATCCTGTACAACCACACCATGACCTCTCAGATTTTATACTCAATGAGTATAAAAACTGAAGACTTCTTCACCACCCTGTCTACCTGTGACTCCACTTTCAGTGAACCATGTACTTGTATTCCAAGGTCCCTCTGTTCTACAACATTCCCCAGGGCTTTGCCGTTCACTGGGAAAGTTCTGCATGGATTTGACTTTCCAAAATGCAACTTATCCGAATTAAACTTCATTTGCTATTCCTCAGCCCACTTACTCAGCTGATCAAGATCCCCCTGTAATTTTTGATAACCTTCTTCATTGTCCACTTTACCACTTATTTTAGAGTCATCTGCAAACTTACTAACCATGCCTTGTATATTCTTATCCAAATCTTTGATATAGATGACAAACAACAATGGGCCTAGCACTGACACCTGAGGCACACCACTGGTTACAGGCCTCCAGTCTGAGAAACAACCTTTCACCAACACCCTCTGCTTTTTACCATAAACCAGTTGTGTTTCCAATTTGCCAGCTCTCCCTGGATTCGATGCGATCTGACCTTCCAGTGCAGCCTATTATGTGGGACTTTATTAAAGGCCTTACTGAAGTCCATATAAACCATATCTACCTCCCTGCCCTCATCAACTTTCTTGGACACCTCATCAAAAAACTCAATCAAGTTTGTAAGACATGATCTTCCATACACAAAGCCACGATGACTACTTCTAATCAACCCATCTTTTCAGATGTACATATATCTTATTCCTCAGAATCCTCTTCAGTAACTTACCTACCACAGATATTAGACTCACTGGCCTACAGTTCCCAGGTTTTTCTTTGCCACCCTTCTTAAATAAAGGCACAACATTCACTACCCTCCAGTCTACCAGCACCTCACCCATGACTAATGATGATCCAACTATCTCAGCTAGGGCTCCTGCAATTTCTTCTCTAGCTCTCCACAGTGTCCTCAGATATACCTGGTCAGGCCTTGGAGATTTGTCTACGTTCAAACCTTTTAAGACATCCAGCACCTCCTCCACTGTAATGTGAACTTTCCCTGAGACCTCCCCATTTACTTTTCCTAGTTCCAAAGTCTTCATATCTTTCTCCATAGTGAAAACAGAGGAGAAATATTCATTAAGGACCTTGCCTATCTCCTGTGGCTCCACACAAAGGTGTTCCATTTGGTCTTTGAGGGGCCCTATTCTGTCTCTCGTTACTCTTTTTACCTTTGTGTACTTATAAAATCTCTTTGGATTTTCCTTAATCTTCTCGGCCAAAGTTATCTCGTGCTCCCCTTTTGCCCTCCCGATTTCCTTCTTGAATACAGTCCTGCATCCCCTTTACCCCTCCAGGCATTTGCTTGATCCTAGCTGCCTGTCCCTGACCTAGCTGCCTCATCCATTTTCCTGGCCAGAGCCTCATTATCCAAGGTTCCCTATTCCTACCAGCTTTGCCCTTCTCTCTAACACGAATATTCAGACCTTGAGCTCTCACCATCTCACCTTTAAAAGCCTCCCACTTACCTGCGGTCCCTTTGCCCACAGACAACCTATTCCAATCAGCCTTTGCAAGCTCCTGTCTCATACCATCAAAATTCATCTTGCCCCAATTTAGTAAATGAACTTGTGGAGCAATTCTGTCCCTTTCCATATCTCTTTTAAAACTAATTAGAACCTTGGTCACTGGTCCCAAAGTGCTCCCCCACTGTCACCTCAGTCACTTACCTCACCTATTACCCAAGAGTAGGTCGAGCTTTGCCCTCTCCCCAGCAGGGACCTCTATATATTGCCCAAGGAAAGTTTCCTGAATGCACTTAACAAATACAACTCCATCTAAACCCTTAACAGTATGGCAATTAGGCAGTATGGCAGTGTGTATCAGTTAGGTTAGTGGGTCAATGATTGGTAAATGGCTTTCAATTCAGATCAGTGAGAAGTGTTGTATTATGGGGAGTCAAACCAAGGTAGGACCTATCCAGTGACTGGGGAGTGTTGTGGATCGGAGGGACCAAGGAGTACAAGTACATAATTCGCTGAAAGTGGCCTCATGGATAGACAGGGTGGTGAAGAAGGCATTTGGCACGTTGGCCTTCATCAATCAGGGTCCGGCGTATAGGAGTTGGGACATTATGTTGCTATTGTACAAGATATTGGTGAGACTGCACTTGGAGTATTGTGTACAGTTTTGGTCACCTTCTTACAGGAGAGACATCATTAAACTAGAAAGAGTGCAGAGAAGATTTATGAAGACGCTGCCAGGACTCATGGGCCGGAGTTATAGAGAGAGGTTGGGCAGGCTAGGACTTTATTCGTTAGAACGTAGGAGACAGAAGTGTGACCTTATAGAGGTGTATAAAATCATGAGGCGCATAAGTAGGGTGGATGCACTCAGTCTTTTTCCCATGGTTGAGGAATCAAGAACTAGTGGGCATAGGTTTAAGGTGAGAGGGAAAATATTTAATAGGAACTTGAGGGGCATGTTTTTTGCACAGAAGGTGGTCAGTATATGGAATGAGCTGCCAGAGGAAATGGTTAAGGTAGGTACAATAACAACATTTAAAATACATTTGGACAGGTACAAGGATAGGAGGGGTTTAAAGGCATATGGGCCAAACATTGGCAAATGGGACAAACTTGGTGGGTACCATGGTTGGCGAGGGTGAGTTGGGCCGAAGGGCCTGTTTCCTTGCTGTATTACTCTGTGACTCTGTGACTGACAGTTGCCATTTTGGAGAGATGTCTTAAGGTGACCCTGGGCCAATCCTCATGCTGTAATGGAAAGACTGATACACAATAATCATTAAACAAGACTGCAGTTTCCTTATTTCACTGTCATTAATTTCCAAAGGGTCCACACCAGCACTGACCACTTTCATTTTCTCAGTATCACTGAAGGGTGACAAATCTAAAGAAACTGGCTGATTTTCATTCCAGAATTTTAAAGGAAGCAGGAGGACATTTTGGCTGATGAATCAGCCTGGAATTGTAAAGAGTGGATCACGCCTGATGAACTGCATTGATTTTCTTTGAAAAGGTGATTAAAGTAGTGGTCAGAAAATGTCAATGGATATCATTTATATAGACTTTCACATGGCATCCCATATTCATTGTGACATTGCTAGTGTCACCTTCACTTTATCAGATGCCTTACTCCTTGTTTGAATTAAATTGCCATCTGAGTACCAAATTTTGCAACTGAGATGACTGTAAAATTAATTTTGTGACTGAGGAAACTGCAGATGGTGGAATCTGGAGCAACAAACAATCTGCTGAAAGAACTCAGTGGGTCAAGCAGCATCTGTGAGAGGAAAGGAATTATCGACGTTTCAGGTGGAAACCCTCCATCAGGACTAGGAGTGGAGAGGTGCAATAGCCAGTATAAAGAGGAGAAGGAGAGTGGCGAGAAAGGATTCTGAGGCAAATCAGAGTCCAGCACTGGGAGTGCTTTGTGTTCCTGCTTATCTCCCTCCAGCAGCAGTCTCCTATCTTCATACTCCCCTTCCCCCACCTTGCTCCATTATTCTCCGTCTCTTCACCTGCCACTATCTCCCAACTCCACCCCCGCTCACCTCCCCTACCTGGCTCTACCTGCCTGTCATCTTGCACCCCTCCTCAGTCCAACAGTTGCCTCGGAATCTGTCACAGATAAATTGGTGAGGACAAGTTCGAATAGGTTTATCCCTGAAATTGATTCATTCGCTACTTGTATGGACCCAGTCAGGAAGCTCTGCCCTCCAGTACCTGTCTACTTCAGTCAGCAATGGTGCTACCAAGCTACTCTTGGTGCTGGACATTAAAGTTCCTCACCCTTTGCTTCTTACAGTGCTTCCTCACAGTGTTGTTCAACATTGCTTCCTGATACTCTTCTCTCCCATGGACCTTAAAAAATCCAGTGCTGCCTTGCATTTTTAGAGCTGGATATAACTTTATACCTCCCACCAGACATGCCAACATCAATTGGCCCTAAATTTGTTTCTACACTTGTTGCACAGTGTACCCAGTTGTCTTGCACTATTGCCCTTTGGTCATCTAATCTCTCCTGCCTTCCACCCTGTCACTCATCTTTGCATTTCTTTCTTCCTCCCTTTAGAACTTGTCTTTCTAATTTTGCAAGTTCTGATGGAAGGTCATTAAGTCAAAAGTTGAACTCTGTTTCTCTTGCCATAGGTGCTGCATGACCTGGTGTGTATTTCCAGCATTCATTTCAGTTAGGTTCAAGGTGAAGAGGTAAGCGTCCACAGAAAACAAAGTAGTGATGGATGGAGGTCTGTGACCAGTGGTGTTCTGCAAGGATCTGTACTGGGATCTCTGTTGTTTGTCATATATATAAACAATTTGGATGAAAAGGTGGTAAGGTGACTTAATAAGTTTGCAGATGACACTAAGATTGGTGGCATTGTAGATGACATAGAAGATTGCCAAAGGATGGAGCAGGACATAGATCAGTTGCAGACATGGGCGGAGAAGTGGCAGATGGAGTTAATCTGGGCAAGTGTGAGGTGCTGCAATTTGGGAGATCCAGCATAAAGGGAGAGTACACAGTTAATGCCAGGATCCTTAACAGCATTGATTAACAGAGGGATCTTGGGGTCCAGGTACATTGCTTCCGAAAAATGGTCGCGCAGGTTGATAGGGTGGAAAAGAAGTCGTATGGCATGCTTGCCTTCGTTAGTCTAGGCACTGAGTTCAAGAGCCAGGAAGTTATGTTACAGCTTTATAAAACCCTGGTTAGGCCACAGTTAGTGTATTGCATTCAATTCTAGTTCCCTCATTATAGGAAGGATGCGAAGGCTTTGGAGAGGGTGCAGAGGAGGTTTACCAGGACGCTGCCTGGTTTGGAGAATGTGTGCTATGAGGAGAGGTTGGACAAGTTGGGGCTGCTTTTTCTCGAGTGGCAGAGGATGAGTGGACATTTGATAGAAGTTTATAAAATTATGTGAGGCATAGATAGAGTAGACAACCAGTATCTTTTTCCCAAGGTTGAGATGTCTAGTACTACAGGACATGTATTTAAGGTAAGAGGGGGAAAGTACAAAGGAGATGTGTGAGGCAGGTTTTCTACACAGAGAGTGGTGAGGGCCTGGAATGCACTGTCAGGGGTGGAGGCAGGTAGCATAGGAGTGCTTAAGTGACTCTTAGGTAGGTACAGGAATATGCAGAGAAGGGAGGGATATGGTCAATGTGTGGGGAAGAAGGATTAGATTAATTAGGAGTCATTGGTTTAATTAGTTCAGCACAACATCGTGAGCTGAAGGGCCTGTCCTGTGTTATGTTCTATGTTCTATGTATCAGGATTAGTGACCTCTTGCAAGACAAAGGAATAATTGTTGGAGCCAAAGTGAGAGATATAGCATGGAAACAGGCCTTTAAGCCCACTGAGTCTGCGCCAACCATTTACACTAATTACACTAATACAATTACACTAATACACTAACCCACTTTATCCTCTCCACATTCCCATTAACTCTCCCCAGTTCCTACTACTCCAACAAACAAGGGACAATTTACAGTGGCAATTAACTTACCAAGATGCACATTGTTGGAATGTGGTAGGAAACGGTAGTACCCGGGGGAAACCCATGTGGTCACAGGGCAAACGTGCAAACTCCACACAGAGAGCAGCAGAGGTTAGGATTGAACTCGGGTCTCTGGCACTGTCAGTCAGCAGATCTACCAGCTGTCCAGAAATCTTGTGCAAACCTATTTACAGACCTTTCTGTGGTTGTTCACCAGCTGAAAGCTCTTTGGGTCAATATGTCATCCTGGGAGATCTAGGGATGCTTTGACTGCCATATGAGTGCAGTCAATAACTTCCTGCACCTGTGCACACACCTGAATGTTTGCTCATTCCCACCAGCATTGTCACCTGAAAAATTTGCATAATTGCTGATCCTGCCAAATAAATCATCCAATCATCTTCTTTATGCACAGTATGAACTGCAAGATCCTAAAGTTGTTTCTGGTGAAACCCTGGATGGATCCCAAGTCAAAGAAGATGAGCTTAGCAAAAACTATTACAGCCTTCATGTCCAACAGGCAGGTGACACTGTGCTTCCCAAGATACTAGTGTTGTATGTGAGGCATAGATAGAGTATGGGGCATACATGGACATGAAATCTTGTATCTTTTTTTCTCTCTCTCTCTTTTCATTGTTTTGTATAATTTATGTACAATTTATATAGACATGTAAACACTGAAGGAATGTACCCTGTGTCTGCACAATCAGTGTAATGAGAAGTTTCTACCAGCTACTGATCCCCCTTCCTGTGATGGAGTAAGGTGTCTAAGAGGAACAGAGGTGTAACAGTTTCTATCAGTTCTGACACTGCTCTTTTTTGGCATTTTTCCTGCTCTTAATCACAGTGAGTTCCAAATAAAATATTATAATTGATATTCACACTGATGTGATACTTCAGCATGTCAAAGTGTTAATCTTGCATTTTAACCTCCAAAATTTATACAGTAAACATCAAATTTTGCTCTACAAACTTTTTCACATGCACTGAGGTTACATTTCCCATTGACAGATTCACCTGTCAATCTTTGGCCACAAGCCCCTCCCCCAACAAGGGTAGAAGTATTCCTGCCTGGATGTTACGAGTGAGCTGCAGAAAACCAGGAAACCCATGGATACAGTTTAATGTACAAGGACATGTTAATGACATTCTCACTGAGTGGTTAACATATGGAAACTGGCAGTGTGCCATTCCTGAGGGCATTGCTCATGCACAGACTGATGGGCTCAGGTTAAATGCAGAATTCGGCAGGACAGAGGCAATTTTCTGACAGGTTTAGATTCAGTGCGTTACCGCCCTCCCCACCATTGACAGCATCTACAGGAGGTGCTGCCTCAAGAAGGCAGCATTTATCATCAAAGCTCCTCACCATCCGGATCATACCCTCTTCTCAGTGCTACCATCAGGCAGGAGGTACGGAAGCCTGAAGTCCCATACCACCAGGTTCAGGAACAGCTACTTTCCTAAAACCATCAGGTCCTTTAAATGACCTGCACACCCTAACCCTACCTCAGCAAAGGAACACTACAGACCTCAAAAAGTGCTGGAGGAACTCAGCAGGTCAAGCAGCATCCATGGAGAGAAGTAAACAGTCGATGTTTCGGGCCGAGACCCTTCATCAGGACTGAGCACTACGGACCACGTCTTGCACTACCATGGACTTGTCTCTGATTGTTTCTTTGTCTTTTGCACTGAAATCTTGAATCTTTTTTTTCTCTCTCTTTTCATTGTTTTGTATAATTTATGTACAATTTATATTCTGTGCTGTTGTCTGTACATATGTGCTTGTGATGGTCCTGCAAGCAGGTTTTTCATTGTACCTGTACCTCACTGTACTTGGGCACATGACAATAAACTCAGCTTGACTTGACCCCTGCACCACTACAGTCCACTCCCCAAATGGACACAATTGGATGAGTTAAAATTCATCCCCTGGTGTCTGAATAATGAGCACACCAAGGTCTAGTCTCTCAGCAGCAGCAGCAGAGGTTGGGGCAAATCTCATGAGCAAGTGATGAGTTCTGTAAATATTAAATCTGATGTTTTACGAATGGATCCTGAATGTATCTCTGTGTCATGCTTGGAGCTATAAGAAAAAGTAAATACTCTAAACCCTAAGTACTCCAAACACAGGTGATAATTAGAAATGAAACCATTCAACTCATTTTTCTTTTATTTGCAAAATTGAATTAAATATGTGTCTCTTTATGTCTGACAGCTGTTAGAAGCTGCAAATATAATTCTTAACAGCTCACACAACACAGACATTAATAAATTGAGTCTTTGGAGCCTGCTTGTTATGAAATTCAATTACCTTTTCTTGAAAAATGATCCCTGTAAAGACTTACTCCACCTCTGAGCTTGATGCACTTTCTGTTGTTTAAAAAAACATAAACATATCAAAACAGGAATCCATATCTTTCTTTTGTTTTTCCCTCAGACCCAAGCATCAACTTTGGCCCATGATGTCTATGCTGACCACAATGCCAATCCAAACTAATCCCAATTACCTGCATATGGTCTATATCCCTCCATTCCCTGCCTGTTCAAGTGCCTGTCTAAATGCCTCTTAACCGTTGCCATTGTATCTGCTTCCACTGCTTCCCCTGGCAGCTTGTTCCTGGCACATACCACTCTCTCTGTAAACAAACTTCCTTCATAAATCTCCTTTAAACTTTTCCCCCCTTCAACTTAAACCTCTGTCCTCTAGTATTTGACATTTCCACCCTGGGAAAAAAGACTCTTACTCTCTACCCTATCGATGCTGCTCATAGTTTTATATACTTCTATCGGGTGGCCCCTCAGCCTCCAATGCTCAATAAAAAACTATCCAAGTTTGTCCAACCTCTCTTTATAGCTAATACTCTCTAATCCAGGCAGCATCCACGTGAAACTCTTCTGTGCCCTCTCCAAAGTCTTCACGTCCTTCAGATGATGCGGTGACCAGAACCTCACACAATACTCCAAATGTGGCTTAACCAAGGTTTTATACAGTTGCAACATGACTTCCCAACTTCTAAACTTAACAGCCCAACTGATGAAAGCAAGCATGCCATGTGCCTTCTTTACAACCTATCTACTTCTGTTGCTACTTTCAGGGAACTATAGATTTGCATCCCAAGATCCCTCTGCACATCAATGTTCCTAAGGGTTCCGCCATTTCTATATGCTTTCCTCTTACATTTCACCTCCCAAAGTTCAACACCTCACACTGGATTAAACTCCATCTGCCATTTCTCTGCCAACTGATCTACAGTATATCCTGCTGAATCCTTTGACAACCTTTCTCTCTGTCCACAACTTCACAAGTTTTGGTGCCCTCTGCAAACGTACTAATCAGCCCACCTACATTTTCATCCAAATCATATCACAGACAACAAAACTCCTGGCATTGATCCTAGTGGAACACCAGTGGTCACAGACCTCTAGACAGAGAAACACCCCTCCATCACTACCCTTTGTCTTTCATGGCCAAGCCAATTTTGAATCCAATCTATCAAGTCTCCATGGATCACATGTGCCTTAATCTCCTGGATCAGCCTACCATGAGGGATCTTGTTGAAAGCTTTACCAATGTCCATGTAGACACACTCTACCCTCATCAATCCACTCCATCACCTCCTCAAAAACTCAATCAAGTTTGTAAAACATGAGTTCCTCTGCACAGTGTCATGCTGACTATCCCTAATAAGTCTATGCTTTCTCAGATGCAAGTCGATCCTATCCCTAAGAATCTACTTAGGGAAACTTTGTTTGCTTCATAAACATATAACCTTCCTGTTTATTAAAATATATTGGCCGAGATATTCATTCTCCTCAAAACTGGCGTGTTAAACCATCATTGTTTGATTAACATGTACCTGCTGATGCCAAAGCAAAGAGGAGACAGTATTCAATCATTATCCTGGTGAAAACGTCTCCGGGTGCTCTGAGCTTTCTCTCTCTTTGTTAATGTGTTATTGATGGTGGAGCTTTACTGACACAGACCACCATATCCATGAAATCCATGGAAAAGATTCACTCCTACTGTTTGGAATGGGATGAACGCTAAACAGTTTGGGATGAGTTTGATCTCTACTAAACAGAGCAGGTACAGTGGCTGCAGATCAACCACCCAATGACTTGGTCATCCCTGCCTTAGAAACACTCAGGCTGGTTGCTCAAGTTCCTGGGGTGTCCTGTAGCTCCATTTTATGTAAGACAGCCAACAAAACCACAGCAAATGGACCAAGGCAGATGTAAAGCCTGGAGAAGTGACAGCACGTTGACCTCACCCAAAGTTGTGCAGGAACGTAAGGAGCTGCAGAGAGTAGTAGACTCAGCCCAATACATCATGGGTACATCCCTCCCAACCATCAGTAGTATCTACAGGAGGTGCTGCCTCAAGAAGGCAACATCCATCATCAAAGATCCCCAGCATCTGGGCCAAGCCATCTTCTCACAGCTACCATCGGGCAGGAGGTACAGAAGCCTGAAGTCTCACACCAACAGGTTCAAGAACAGCTACTTCCCTTCAACCATTCGGTTCTTGAACCAACTGACACAACCTTAATCACTACAGTTTAGCAACACTATGATCACTTTGATCACTTCGCATTAAAATGGACTTTGTTTTTCTTTGTTCTAATTGTGTTCTTTCTTGTAAAAATTGTGTATAATTTATGCTTAACTTATGTTTTTCTTGTAAGTGTTGTGTATCTGATGCTCTGTGTCTGTGACGCTGCTGCAAGTATGTTTTTCATTGCACCTGTGCATACATGTACTTGTGCATATGACAATAAATTCAACTTAGAATTTTACTTTGTTCAAAGCAAGTTCTTCTAGTACCTGATTACCTAAGCTCAGAATTGCCCCTCTGGGATGGTGTCATGTACTTGATTGGTCTTTTGGAAAAAATGATAGTACCGAAGGGATGTGATGAAAACCTGACAGTCCATGAACACCTGTTCCTGACTTTTCTCTGTCATGGGAGAAGCAGCTGAACTGGGCTTTCTTGGACCTCATCAATATGTCTGTATGATACAAACTGTGACAGGTTACAGAAAGTCACAGCATTAGCCCAGGAATGTAGAAATCCATGGCAATTCCCAGTCACCTTCACTACCATAGGTGGTGTCTTATTTTCTAACAATGTAGAGGGAGGCCATTCAACTCATTGGGTCCATGCTAGCTTCCAGGGAAACAATCCCATCAGTCATATTCCCGTTCTCCTATTTCCTCATAGAGTCATAGAGAACAACAACATGGAAATAGGCCCTTCAGCTCACCGAGTCCACATTGAACATCAACTTCCCAATTGCACTAATTCTACATTAGTCCCATTTTTTAAAATTCTCCTCACATTCTCAACTCCCCCCAGATTCTTCCACTCATGTTCGGACCAAGTTACAGTGGCCAAACCACAAGTCTTTTGGAGGTGAGAGGAAAACAGAGCATTCAGAGTAAACTCGCTCAGTCACAGGGAGAAAATGCAAACTCCACACAGACAACACCTGAGATCAGGACTGAACCTGGGTCACCGGTGCTATGAGGTAACAGCTCTATTAGCTGCACCACTGTGTCTCTCTCACGTATTCGTATCAACTCCCCTTTGATCCTTCCTGCCATTAAGTTACACTAGGTGTAATTTACAGTTTCCAGTTAATCTACCAACATATCTTTGTGACTGGAGGAAACAGGACCACACAGAGGAAGCCCATGGATAGAACATACATACTCAGCACAGACAGCACCTGAGGTTAAGATCGAACCTGGGTCCCTGGAGCTGTAAGGCAGCCCCACTAACTGGTTCAGCACCGTGTTGCCCTACTGTGTGACTGGACCATAACCCACTCAACATCTCTTTGGAAGGCCATATTTCCTTATGCATTGTCTCTCAGTGAGTAGAACTGATCCCAAAACAGTTCTGGTGTCCTGATGCAGGGTTTCAACCTGAAGCATTGACAATTCCTTTCCCCCCAACATATGTTTCTTGACCCACTGAGTTTCTCCAGCAGATTGTATGTTGCACCAGGTTCCAGCACCTGCAGTCTCTTGTATCTCCTGTGTGCTCCCAAAACAGGCTTGGCAGATATGCCTTTTTATTGAAAGTCCCTTTTTTCCCTCCTTTCCTGCCTTCCCCTTTCTCTTCCATGCATCTCTGCTCATCAGGTTCTCTTCTGATTATAAAACATTCAATAAATGAGGCAAAAATAAATCTGCAGACGTTAGAAATCCAAAACATGAAAAAAAATGCTACAAGGTGTCAGCAGGTCAGGGAGCGTCAATGGAAAGAGAAGTGCAGTCAATATTTCAGGTTTGCTTTTGGCCAGAAATACTCAGGAGGTCAGTCAGCATCTGTGGAAAGAGAAAAAGATGCTGGCTGACTTGCATTACCTAGACTGGAAGGTTGGATAGCATGGGATCCAGGGGGAGCTAACAGATAGGATTCATAATTGGCTCACTGGTAGGAAGCAGAGGGTGATGTTCGAGGGTTCTTTCTCGGACTGGAGGACTGTGTCCAGTGGTGTGCCACAGGGGCCAGTGCTGGGACCTTTGTTGTTTGTACTTTATATAAACAATTTGGATGTGAGTGTACAAGGCATGGTGAGTAAGTTTGCGGATGATACTAAAATAAGTGGTGTTGTAGATAGTGTAGAAGGTTTGAAAAAATTACATGGAGATCTGATCAGCTAGGTATGTGGGCTGAGGATTGGCAAATGGCTTTCAATCCAGATAAATGTGAGGTTTTGCATTTTGGGGATTAAACCAGGGTAGGATTTATACAGTGAATGGTGGGGCCCTGGGGGAGTGTTATGGAGCAGAGGGACCTAGGAGTGCAAGTGCATAGTTCGCTGAAAGAGGCATCACAGGTAGATAGGGTGGTGAAGAAGGTGTTTGGAACACTGGCCTTCATCAGTTAGGGCATTGAGTACAGGAGTTGGGAAGTTATGTTGCAGTTATATAAGACGGTGGCAAGGTTGCACTTGGAGTATTGTGTACAATTTTAGTCACGCTGTTATAGGAAAGATGTTATTGAACTAGAAAGAGTGCAGAAAAGATTTACCAGGATGTTGCCAGGACTTGGGGGCCTGAGTTACAAGGAGAGGTTGCATAGACTAGGACTTTATTCTCTGGAATGTAGGAGATTGAGGGGTGACCTGATAGAGGTATACAAGATCATGACAGACATAGGGTGAAAGCACATAATCTTTTTCTCAGGGAGGGGGTGCTAAAAACAAGATTTTTAAGATCAGAAGTGAAAGATTTAAGAAGAACATCAGGGGCAACTTCTTCAAGCAAAGAGTGGAATGAGCTGCCAGAAATTGTGGTTGAGGTGGGCACATTAGCAAAATTTAAAAGCCATCTTGGGAAGTACATGAATAAGATAAGATAAGATATCTTTATTGGTCACATGTACATCAAAACACACAGTGAAATACATGTTTTTGCGTAGTGTTCTGTGGGCAGCCCGCAAGTGTCGCCATGCTTCCAGTGCCAACATATCATGCCCACAACTTCCTAACCCGTACGTCTTTGGAATGTGGGAGGAAACCCACGCAGACATGGGGAGAACGTACAAACTCCTTAAAGACAGTGGCCGGATTTGAACCTGGGTCGCTGGTGCTGTAAGGTGTGGAGGGGTTTAGAGGGCTATGGGCCAAACATGGGCAGATGGGACTAGCTTGCTGGGCAACAGAGTTGGTATGGACGAATGGGGCCGAAGGGCCTGTTTCCATGCTGTATGACTCTATGACTATGCATGGTTTGATAACTTTTCTCCAGAGCTCAGAACCACAGTCACACAGCACGGAAACAGGCCCCCTGGCCCAATAAGTCCACACTGACCATTTACACTAATTCCATTTTATTCGTCCCACATTCTGATCACACACCCTAGATTCTACCACTCATCCACACACTGGGGGGATTTTACAGTGGCCAATTAACCAACCAACCTGCATGTTTTTGGGATATGGGAGGAAACCAGGGCACGTGAGGGAAACCTGCACAGACACAGGAAGAACATGCAAACTCCACACAGACAACATCCAGGGCCAGAATTGAGCATGCGTCTCTGGAGCCGTGAGGCAGCAGCTCTGCTAGCCGTGCCATTCTGGGTAAAATTTAGAGATAAAACAAGTTTAAACTTGCAGAGAGAAAGGTTGTGGAGGGGGTGGGAGGGTTGTAGAAGAAGAAAGGGAAGGGCTGTGATTGAGTGGAAGGCAGAAGTGATGAAGTGAAGAAAAGATGATAGTCCAGGTTGAGAGACAATTGGAAAGGGATCAGTGCAATAATGAGAGTAGGTCTGGAGGAAGTATAATAAGAGAAGCTGAATAATTATCTGAAATTACCAGAGAAATAAAAGAATAAATAATGGAAATGCAAAAAGCTGAAATTGCCAATTTTTCAAAAAGTTTGAACAGTAGCAAGTCTGAATGCTTATCATGTACTTAGTCAGAAGATAAGGTGATTGCTTCAAACTCATGTTGAAATTATTTAAAACAGAGTTAGAGACCAAAAACAGAGGGGTCAAAGTGGGAATGAGATGGAGAATTAAAGTGACAAACAAATAGAAACTCAGGGTCGTATTGAAGACTGAATGGAGGCAGATGACTCAAGCTTCACTTCGTGTACTTTTTGTTTCCCAATGTAGAGGAGGCCACTTTGTTAACAAACAATGCAAAAGATGTGGGCGAGGAAGTGGCTTTACTAATTATGCCCGTCTCCTCATTTCCCTATCATGCCATAGTTCAAATGACTGACCACTGTAGCTTCATGCCACCTCATGCCTGCCAGCAAGATGTGGTGGCTAAAATTTAGATTTAAACCTCAGCCACAACAATCCTTCAAAATTCTAACATTCTCCAAACATTCTCCATCAGCACATCTCCACAAAGAATTCCTCTTCCAGTCACAAGTTGCACCAGAACTCATTGGAAATCATTGTCAGTAGCACAGGGGTGGTCCCTCTTACTCCTAAACACAGGATTCCTCCTGGTGATTCCACACAGAATGTTTGCTTGAGCTCACATTCCACTTTGGTAGCAGGGGAATCAAGCCAACGTTTCTCAAGGATTCACGACAATTCTCCTCCTCTGCACTCTTCAGGGTAGACAACCTTCACATCCTAATACAATGGATAGCACAAACTGCACTAAAAATATGTGCATGTATCATGTGTAAAATTTAGGCAGATCTGAACCTGCAGTATCCAAACAGTGATGACGTGGAGCTGAATTTCACAGCCTACAATTATTACTCAGCACTTATGTATAATTTTAGCAAGTTGTTAACATGAATAAAAAGTTAATGGGACACATAAGGCAGCAGTCCTGTGGCAACTCTACATTGTAATGCTTTAAGATAAAAATGAAAAATGCCGATGATAGTCATGGGACTGATCAAAACAAGAAAAAAAGGGAAAGAGCAATGTTTACAACTTTCCCACATCAGTAGAAAATTGGATTAAATATTCCCATCTATGAATGAAACTCAGATTGCTGTATGTTGTGCTTGCAGTCTTCCAGGTTACTTGAAAGACACATTAAGGTAATAAGGGATAATGATAAATTGTGTAGTGCTGGTCCTTAGCTGTTAACCTTATCCTAATGCACAGAAGCTCACAACCAGCATCTCACAAATTAACTGCGTCACAAAGCCTGAGTTTAAATTTGTAACCAGCTGTGACCATTAGGTGGGGTAGGTGGAGGGGTGTTGGTTCAAGTGCAGCATGTTAACAGGGCATGCAAAATATAATAATTATAGTATCACCAACAAATTTACCATCACTCATCCACAGGCGTGTGACATGGACCCACATAAGTTCACAGCTCCAACATTTAACATGGAAATTATGATGACTGCACTGGAGAGGGAAAGGGTGCAGAGGAGAGTCACCAGGATGTTGCCTGGTTTTTCGGTTCTAAGGAGGGACGGGGCTTGTTGTCCTTGGAGTGAGTGAGGCTGAGGGAGGACCTGACTGAAGTGTACAAAATGATGAAGGACATGTACATAATTAATAGTAGGAAACTTCTTACCATGACAGTGTGTATAAAACCATTTGTAACAGATAAAAGTTTCAGAAGGGATCTGAGGAGGAATATTTTCACCCAAAGAGTGGTTGGAATCTGGAACATGCTGCCTGAGTGGGTTGTGGAGGCAGAGACTCTCACAACATTTAAGAGGTGTCCAGACCAGCACTTCAATCACCCAGGGTGACAAGGCTATGGTCACGTGCTGGAATATGGAATCAGGGTAGGTATGTGCGCAATGGTCGGCATGGACCCAGTGGGCCAAAGGAACTGTTTCTCTGCCATATCCATTGGTGAAAGACGAAGGAATTAATGACTGGGAAGCAAGTCTCAGAATGAGATGTATAAAATCATGAGGGGCATGGACAGGGTGAATACACATAGTCTTTTTCCCAGGGAAGGGAATCAAAAACTAGAGGGCATAGGTTTAAAATGAGAGGGGAAAGATTTAAAAGAGAACTGAGGGGCAACTTCTTCATGCAGAGGGTGGTCCGTATATGGAATGAGCTGCCAGAAGAAATGGTTGAGGCAGGTACAATGAGAACATTTAAAAGGAAATTGGGCAGGTACCTGGATAGCCCTCTGAACCTCTATAGGCCAAAAATGGGACTAGTTTGGATGGATATCTTGGTCGGCGTGGATGAGTTGGGCCGAAGGGCCTGTTTCCATGCTGTGTGACTCTATGAAGCTCTGATCGGCAAAGCCAGCCCCACCCTGGACATGCTGCAGACACCATGATGGTCCTTTCTCCTGTCAACATGATGACAACCTTGCAGAAGAGTCTCAGAATATATGGTTGGAGATTGCAGAGTGGGTGAGCAGAAGACAATGAGTAAAAGCTCCAGGATTTGGACTAGAAATCACTTTAAAGATTTGACCAAGTACAGTCCTGCACAGAACCCCTTCCAACTGCCCCTCAGACACCTCAGGCCCACTCTTGTCCATCATTCACACATAAGCTAAGATCTTCTTTATTAGTCACATGTACATCGAAGCACACAGTGAAATGCACCTTTTGCGTAGAGTGTTCTGGGGACAGCCCGCAAGTGTCACCATTCTTCCGGTGCTAACATAGCATGCCCACGACTTCCTGACCTGTACGTCTTTGGAATGTGGGAGGAAACTGGAGCACCCGTAGGAAACCCACGCAGACACGGGGAGAACATACAAACTCCTTACAGACAGGACCGTAATTGAACCCGGGTCACTAGCGTTGTAATAGCGTTACGCTAACCGCTACACTACGTACATCCACTTGTTCACAAAAGGTCTGGGCGCTGGTGACATTGATGGTCTCTGATCACATACGGTCACCAGGTCCACTTTGCCCATCGCAGTCTTCTGCCCTTCTGCCACCCCCCACCGCCCCCCCCCCCCAAGGCAATGACCCAAATCTCCTGTTGTCAAGGAAGCCTGATCACTCCCCCAACCCACCCCCTGCCTGCAGTAGCTTAGTGCTTCCCGAGGTGCAGCCTTCCCTCAGTCTGTCTTCAAGTCCATGACCCGACAGCTGTTGGTCACATTGATCTTCATCCAAGGTCCACCTTAAGACAGCATAAGCCCACACACCGATGTGATAGAACATACCTCCCACCAAAGGTACCATGAACAAAGTCTTGCTCACAAGCAGGTTAAAAAACAGCTGAGGCTGTGGCATGGACCAGATGGTTATTCACCTCCTTATGGACTGTGTGTTTATGGACTGTGTGTTTGCTCAGGTCTGGAGAGGGTGTAGTGGTCTTTGTTGAGGTTTGTCCCAAGCAGCTGTGTAACACAGAATTCTGGGCTTTACACGGCTGTTCCCAGGGATACCTACTGAGGCAAACATCAACTGTGCTGGAGGATCATCAATTGAAAGATGCACTTTAGATTGCCCGAAACTTATTGGTCTTTCAGTGTAAATAGATGTCTGCAAGCAAATGCTACCGATGTGCACGATTATGTGCTGAGGGACGTACTGAAACTCAGTGCAGCCACCACAGAGGTGTAGTGGGCAAGGGTCACAGTTCAGGGTCCTGTGTAACAGCTTCTTAAATGCTTCATTTATGCAGTATTTAAGGATGAAACATAAGCAACATTGCTGATGTGTAAGGGGATGCATGGATTCCCTATTGACATAGTGAATAAAGGCAATAACATAGCCCGATTATATTTACTGCATATATTATGAATGAAGCATATTTTTGGAAAAAGAAACTGTAGTGCGTCCTGAAGATTTTTTAAAAAAATCAGTGCCTCTAATTGCTTTGCCCTCTCAGCTGTCATGGTGTACTTGTTCTGTTTCAACGGCAAATTTCGGGAAGCCCAGAAGACTTCAAATTTGAAAATAGCAGATCAGTACAGCCTTGACTAAGTCATGGTTATTTGGACATTAACGTTCTGCCTCTACTGATTAGACAGCAGAGACAATCTCATGTGCTTAAGTGAAGTGTGTGTGTCAATGGGAGCTGGTGTTTCATTGTGTTGTCACATCCCCCACTCACACCCATCCCCACCTGTGCTGCAGATGAGAGTTTAGCCCAAAGACTGAAATGCTTTTAAACCAATTGGTTTAAAACCTAGTATAGATATTATCTGCAGATTGCATACAATTCAAACCATAATCAAAAAGCACTTCAGACCACAGTTTATTTCAAATTAACAACAGACTGAAAATGTTTATCATTTGACTGATGTAAGTATGGTTCACCAAAATATGTTGTGCAGCCCACAGTGCTTCACATCTGTGCATTAGTCCATTACTGGAACACAAAGATGTAATTTAATAATGGTACAATTAAACAAAACTGGGGCAGGGTAATATCAAAATTCAGACAAATGATAAACAGAATAACTTCAAACGCAAGTTCGACATAATCAAAGGTTAGTGAGGTAATAGGAGTCTGATTTCCTGCAAAGGGACACAGTCATGCAAATCAAAACACTAAATTAATGTTGTCCTAAAGGCACATTTTCAAAACTTATTTTGAATAGACAACTTTGGTTATTGATCCTGAACATCTGTACCATCTGCATGCTTTGGCGCACTTCACCCTGGCTACAGCAGTTGTATAAACAGACTCATTTTCTTTTCAGTTCAGTACTTGAAGCTACACACGACCTTTGCTCTGTAACAGGTTAAATGTCATTGTCTGTAGGGAAGAGCTTTTAGTTTAGAGCATTCCCTCAGCAGCTCATCTCACTGCCCCAGCATCATTAACAATCTCTGCACAGCCTGGCACTTGATCCTGACCAAATACAAAGCATTTTCACAGGACAGCTGAGTTTGGCACCAATATTTGGGAATAATGACCATCTCTTTAGTTGTCTAAATATCAACTAACAATCGTGGATCTGCACTCTCTGTCTGAGCCAATAAAATAGACCTCCTATTTTCCTACTACAACAAAAAAAGATCTAAATATACACAATTGAGAACTGTCTCAAGCCACCTAATGCCACCAGGGAGAATTTCTGTATCCTTCAGAAAAAAATGTAATCCACAGACAAAACATTGTGAAATCCTTTGAGATATAATTGCATTTCTGTGGAGGAATGTTCCTGTTATGTGGGAGGTTAACTCCCATTCCTTTGAAAACATCAATGTAATGTTATTTCTGTTCTGTGAAAATTGTAAAAGATTAATTATTATAGTACATCCAATTAAATCTATGGTGTTTTTCACAATCCTTGGCTAATTCTAGTTTTCTTGTTGTGGATTCCATGACTAAAAAAACAAGGATAGCAAAAGTGAGTTATGAATTTAAATTCAATAGTGTAGTGCCATTATCAATTGTCACCATTTACACCAAAATTTTGATTGCAATTTGCAAAGATACTACTATAGCTACTGTAACAACAAATCACAAATTTCCTCTAATGTCACACACACACCTGTCATACATGGAATGCACAGCAATGCACAAAAACTACTCACTTGATGCCTGATTTCACATCAGGTAACATATATGCAGCTAAAAAATGTTTTACACACACACACACATACACGCACGCACGCACGCACGCACGCACACACACACACACAGAGGAAATCGGGTCCAACCAGCAGGAAGAAAACCTTCACTACATTGACTTAAAGGTACCCCTGCACTACTTGTAAAACAAAAAATTGAAGATGGTGAACATCTCATGATAGACAACTTGTTGAGAATAGATGAGGAGAAGAGGTCACTGTCCTTAGCTGGACTGAACTTTTGGCCTGTCAGGAGATTTTTGAAGTTGACATTTAACTTAACTTTCTTTCACCCTGTTTGTCAAATGTAAACAAGTTCCTCGCTGCTGGTGGTTGCGAGTTTATTAGGTGCCAAGGTTCAGGTAATTACGATCAGCAGGGGCTGACTCTGGTCTTTGGAATTTCAGCCAATATAAACGCAGAAGGGTTTATGGAGTACTACTTCTACAGAGTAAGAGACCTGGGGTCTGTGACTGGAACTCACTTGCAGTCAGAAAAGAGGTGCTATTCTGATACTTTCTTTCTGCTTATGGAGTTAATCTAATAAATGGGGCCATGGCAGGAGATGTCAGGCCTGTGTAAGGCACAAGGTGTATTGTGTTGGAACTTCAGGACATGTCCCATGGACAACCATAGCTGAATGAGCTGGAACAACAGCTCATGCTTCATTCTATTGGCTAAGAACTTCATGGATATCATGTTTCAGGAGGTGGTCAGCCCATAGAAGAGAGGGAATAGGTGACTTCCAGACAGACAAAAATGAGCAGGAAAGTGGTTGCTTTCTAACCCATATTCAGTTCCAAATGCTGATGGAGGAAGGGTTCTCCTGGGGTGTGTAGCAAGGGGTAAAACCTTTGCATAAAGCTATGCAGAATAGAAGGTGAACGGAGCAATGGTTACGGGAGAGCCTACAGTTAGAGGTGCAGAAAACATTCCTGCAGTCACAGACATCATCCCTGGATGGTATGTTGTCTCCCTGGTGCAAGGGTCACTGAGTACTGCTGAACTTTGTTCTCCGGCGTATTTATATTTAAGTAACTGTTTCCCGTCCATTTTTGCTAAATCATTTTTCAGTCTAGTCTAATTGCCCTTACCCTAGCTTTGAGCCTTTTTATCTTTGTCCATTTACATAACGACACCAACCCTATCTGAATTACGATCACTAGCACAAAATGCTCTCCCACTGATACTCCTTCCATCTGTTCAGTTGAATTCCAAATTCCAAATTATCCTCTCTCCCACTTCCTAAGAGAGTTCTGCTGAAAGCAGTTTCAGAATTCTGGTATCTTCTATACCTTTTAGACTGACTGTATCCCAGTTAATGTAAGGATAATTGAAATCTCTCACTATTACTACCCAAGTGCATGTGCAGTTGTCAAAAATTTGTTCACAGTTTGCTCTTCTATCTCCGCAAGACTGGTGGTCTACACTATATTCCCAATAATGTGATTGTCTCCATTTTTGTTCTTTATTAAGTCCATTTAGTCTGATTTGATGATCAGTCCTTTCTCATGGCGATGATAGTTTCTTTAACTAATATTTCCACCAACCTCTGCACTTTTTTAGTCGCCTATCTAGCTTAACCTAAAATATTCAACTGCCAATCCCGCTCCTCATTAATGCACCTTTCAGTATTATTCACACTGATTTTTAGCTAGAAGTGCATACACCTCATCTGCTCTATTCGGTCAACTTTTTGCGTTTAGGTATGTACCATTAAGCACAGCTAAATTCCTTTTCATCCATTTTCCAACCTTTGTTTACTTTGCCTTTCAAATCCTCTCATTAAATCTTCTGCTTTCCATTACCAGTTCTGCTTTTCTTCCTTTGAACCTGCACTCAGTTTCCTGTCCCTCTGCCAAGTGAGATAGAACCATTCCCACCATTACTGGCAAATCTACCCATGATGCGATTGGCCCTGGCTCAGCTGAGGTGCAACCTGTCCAATTCCACCTTCCCCAAAACTGGTCTCAGTGCCCAGGTAATCTGAAGCCCTCTTCCCTGCACCTTGTCTGCAGTCACATACTTACCTTTATTATCCTCCTTTTTCCATACCTAGGGCAGTGTGGGCTCAACAAAATAATCCATAGACCTTTTGAGGTGCTGCTTCATAATATCTTTCCTAACTTCTTAAAATTTTCCTGCATCCTTTTGTTTGTGTTGTTGGTACCAATACGAAACATAGTCACAATCTCCTGCTGATAATCCCACCCCCAACCATCCATAGAGAAGGAGATTCAAGAGGATTGAGTCATCGAGTAATACAGCACAGAAACAGGCCCTTCTGCCCAACTCATTCATGTTGACTTTGGTACCCACCAAAGTTTAGTCCCCTTTGCCCATGTTTGGCCCATATCCCTCCAAATCCCTCCTATCCATGTACTCATGCCAATGTCTTTTAAATGTTGTTATTGTAGCTGCTTTCACCACTTCCTCTGGCAGCTTGTTCCATATATGTACCATCCTCTTGTGTGAAGAACTTGCCCCTCAGGCAAGTTTAAATCTTTCACCTCTCACCTTATACTTATGCCCTCTAGTTTCTAGTTACCCTTCCCTGGGATAAAGACTATGTACGTTCACCCTATCTATACCCCTCATGATCTTATACACCTCTATAACATCACTCTTCAATCTCCTACATTCCAAGGAATAAAGTCCTAGCTTGTCCAACCTCTCCCTATAACACAGGCCTTCGATTCCTGACAGCATCCTTGTAAATCTTCTTTGCACTCGCTCCAGTTTATGGATGCAGGCTAAACAAACTGTGACAAAAGAAAAAGGGCAAGATGGACAAACCAAGAGCTGATGGACAACGAGGAATGTGGAGAACAACGCAAGACAAAAAAAGAGAATCTTGTGCAAGACAAGGGAACTTAGACAGCAGAAAGCAGAGAAGAACGTAGACAATATGGGGGTGAAATTAAAAAAGGAGAGAGCAAATAAAATTTTAAGAAATTCATATAGAACCAAAAGAGGATTAAGGAAAGAGTAGGGCCTCTTAGAGATCAAAAAATAACCAGAGTGTGGAGCTGGTGAGTCCTTTAAGAGACTTTGTGGCTCTCTTCACAAAAGAAAAGGATGATGTTGTTGCATTAGCTTTGGAGGAGAATGAAATATTTGGTGGGATAAGCAAAGTTATAGAATCATAGGGTCACAGAGTAATACAACACGGAAACAGGCCCTTCGGCCCAATTCAGCCACGCTGACCATGGTGCCCACCTACTTTGTCCTATTTACCAATGTTTGGCCCATATGCCTTTAAACCTCTCCTGTCCTTGTACCTGTCCAAATGTATTTTAAATGTTGTTATTGTACCTGCCTCAACCATTTCCTCTGGTAACTCATTCCATATCAAGTATGGATGTCCATATCACTGCATATCAAGTAAGAATGCTTTCTCCGCATTCCATACCAAGTTCCTATTAAATCTCTCCCCTATCACCTTTAACCTATGCCTTCTAGTTCTTGATTCCCCAACCCTGGGTAAAAGACTGAGTGCATTCATCCTATTTATGTGCCTCATGATTTGACACCTCCATAAGGTCACATTTCTGTCTCCTACATTCCAAGGAATAAAGTCCCAACCTGCCCAACCTCGCCCTATAGCTCAGGCCCTTGGCAGCATCCTCGTAAATCTTCATTGCACTCTTTCCAGTTTAATGATGTCTTGCCTATAACAGGGCGACCAAAACTGTACACAGTACTCCAAGTGCGGTCTCACCAGCATCTTGTACAACTGCAACATAATGCCCCAACTCCTAAACTCAGTGCCCTGACTGATGAAGAAGGCCAGCATGCGGAGCGCCTTCTTCACCACCCTGTCTATCTGTGAGGCCACTTTCAGCGAACTATGTACTTGCACTCACAAGGTCCTTCTGTTCCACAACACTCCCCAGGGCCTGTCCATTCACTGTGTAAGTCCTACCCTGGTTTGACTTCCCAAAATGCAACACTTCGCACTAATCTGAATTGAAAGCCATTTGCCAATCTTTGACCCACTTACCTAACTGATCAAGATCCCCCTGTAATTTTTGATAACCTTCTTCACAGTCTACGATACCATTTATTTTAGCATCATCCGCATTACCAGCCATTCCTTGTACATTTACATCCAAACCTTTTATGTAAATAACAAACAACAAAGGTCCCAGCACCAACCCCGTGCCTCACCACTAGTCACAGGCCTCCAGTGCGAGAAACAACCTCCGACCATCACTGTCTGCTTCCTACCATCAAGCAAATTATGTATCTAACTAGCTATCGCTTCCCGGATCCCATGAGATCTAAGATTTTGGACTAGCCTGCCATGTGGGACCTGGTCAAAGTCCAGAGAGATAATGCTCACTGCCCTACTGTTGACCCTTACCTCGGTCAAAATGACTTAGGTTAGGTAAATTACCTCACAAACTTAATTAATTCAAAACTCACACTTTATTATATCTACATAAATATGCACATAAATTATGTTGACCCCTGGTCAATAACTTAAGTTCCTGAATACTACTTTTCCTTTTTGTACTAGTACTCAATAAAATGTTAACCCATGGCCAAATAACTCATAACACCAAAATAGGGGATCTAGCTGGCTCAGGCATGGGGGTCTTCCTTGCATTAGTTAGCCTCCGGAGTTCTTGCTGCTTTACATCCAAAATCCTCCATTTTTATCCTCCTTCTTATCGGATTGAACTACACACACAAAATGCTGGAGGAACCCATCAGGTCAGGCAGCATCTATGGAGGAAAATAAACAATCAGGTCAAGAAGCGAGTCTGGGTGAACACATGGTCGAAGAGCTGGAGAGCAGCAGAGATCACAGAGTGGGAGCAGTGAGAGAGGGCCTCGCAGAATTCCTGTTGAAGAGAGAAAGAAAACTTATTCAGGGGAGGCATACCTCGAAGAGAACAGAGGACTGAAACTTCTTCAGGGTAGAAAGAGAGGAGGAGAATCTCAACCCAAAATGTTGACTGTTTATTTCCCTCCATAGATGTTGCCTGACCTGCTGAGTTCTTCCAGCATTTTTTATAGAACATATAGAACATTACCACACAGTACAGGCCCTTCAGCCCACAACATTGTGCTGACATTTTATCCTAGTCTAAGATCTATCTAACCCTTCCTTCCCACTTAGCCCTCCACTTGTCTATCATTCATGTGCCTATCTAAGAGTCTCTTCAATGTCCCTAATGTATCTGCCTCCACCACCTCTGCCAGCAGTCCGTTCCACGCACCCACTGCTCCCTGTAAAAAATTTACCTCTGACATCCCCTCTATACCTTCCTCCAGTCACCTTAAAATTATGGCCCCTTGTGTTAGCCATTTATGCCCTGGGAGAAAGGCTCTGACTGTCCACTTGGTCTCTGCCTCTTATCATCTTGTACACCTCTATCAGGTCACCTCTCATCCTCCTTTGCTCCAAAGTTAAAAGCCTTAACTTGCTCAACCTATCCTCATAAGACATGGTCTCAAATCCAGGCAGCATCCTGGTAAATCTTGTCTGCACCCTCTCATCCTTCCTATAATGAGGCGACCAGGACTGAACACAATACTCCAAGTGTGGTCTAACCAGAGTTTTATAGAGCTGCAACATTACCTCATGGCTCTTGAACTCAAAACCCCAACTAATGAAGGTCAACACACCATACGCCTTCTTAACAACCCTATTGACCTGCACACAAACTTTGAGGGATCTATGGACGTGGACCCCAAGATCCCTCTGTTCCTCCACACTGCTAAGAGCCCTGCCATTAACCTTGTATTCTGCCTTCAAATTTGATCTTCTAAAGTGTATCAAGTCACACTTTTCTGGTGCCACTTCTCTAAAGTGCCACTTCTCAGCCCAGCTCTGCGCCCTATCAATGTCCTGTTCTAACCTACAGCAACCTTCTACACTATCCACAACACCACCAACCTTCGTGTCATCTGCAAATTTACTAAGCAACCCTTCCACATCCTCATCCAAGTCATTTATAAAAATCACAAAGAGCAGGGGTCCCAGAACAGATCCCTGTGGAACACCACTGGTCACCGACCTCCAGGCAGAATACGCTCCATCTACAACCACCCTCTGTCTTCTGTGGGTGAGCCAATTCTGAATCCACACAGCCTGACTTTCTGAATGAGCCTTCCATGAGGAACCTTATCAAATGCCTTACTAAAATCCATGTTCACCACATCCACTGCTCTACCTTCATCAATGTACTTTGTCACATCCTCAAAGAATTCCATCAGGCTCGTGAGGCATGACCTGCCCCTCATAAAGCCATGCTGACTGTCCCTACTCTGCCTATGCTTCTCTAAATGCCCATAAATCCTGTCTCTAAGAATCTTCTCCAGTAAGTTGCCCACCACTGAGGTGAGACTCATTGGCCTGTAATTCCAGGGTTATCCCTACTCCCTTTCTTATCATCAGGAACTACTCCTGTGGCCAGTGAGGACGCAAAGATCATCAACAAAGGTGCAGCAATCTCTTTCTTCACTTCCTGTAATAACCTTGGATATATCCCATCTGGCTCCGGTGACTTATATATCCCAATGTTTTTCAGAAGTTCCAGCACATCTTCTTTCTTCATGTCGACATGCTCTTGCATATCAGCCTGTGGTATGCCATCCTCACAAATATCAACGTCTCTCTCACTGGTGAATACTGAAGCAAAGTATTAATTAAGGACCTCCCCCACCTCTTCCAACTCAAGGCAAATGTTTCCTCTTTTATTCCTGATCGGTCCTACCCTCACTCTATTCATCCTCCTATTCTTTATATATGTGTAGAACACCTTGGGGATTTCCTTAATCCTACTTGCTAAGGCCCCCTCATGCCCCCTTCTAGCTCTCCAAAGTCTATTCTTAATCTCCCTCCTGGCTATCTTGTAACTCTCCATAGCCCTATCTGATCCTTGCTTTCTAACCCTCAGTTAAGCTTCTTTCTTCCTCTTGTGAAGATATTCTACATCTCTTGTCAACCATGGTTCCTGCACTCTACCATCCTTACCCTGCCTCAATGGGACAAACCTATCCAGAACTCCATGCTGGTACTCCCTAAACAACCTCCACATTTCGGTTGTGCACTTCCCCAAGAACATCTGTTCTCAATTTATGCTCCCAAGTATCTGCCTAATGGCATCATAATTCCCCCTCCCCTAGTGTGTGTTGCTCCAGATTCCAGCATCTGCAGAATCCCTTGTGTATCAGATTGAACTGTTCTGATTTGATTTCATTGGCTGAGGCTTATCTGGCTAGTCCATGTTAGCTTCTCATTAGATCTGGCTCAAGGCTACAAGCAGTATTATTTTGTTGCTCTACCATCAGACTTGTGCCTCCTGTCACTTTCTTTGTTCTCCCTGAGTCTTTTTTTAATTCCAAAATAAATTTTATTCATCATAAAAAAACAAACTATATACAACACTAAAACAGTGCAAACTTTTACATTCGTGTACGGATCCGTCATTAGTGTTACCTTTTTATATAAAAACCACAGCACCGATGCCACTCGTGTGGCTCTCTGGGGCAGGCTACCCCAATCCCGTACTTACAATATTTAAGGGGCTTTCTCGCCTGACCCCGCCCTTCGCTCTCCAGTGGCAGAAGGACCCTAAACTATAGGCCTTCCCCACCGAGCCCTTGCATTGGCTGCAGCCAGCTTCAGTGCATCCCTCAGCACGTGCTCCTGCAGCCTGGAATGTGCCAGTCGGCAGCATTCCCCTACGGACATCTCGCAGTGCTGGGAGACCAACAAGTTTCGGGCAGACCAAAGGGCGTCTTTCACCGAGTTGATGACCTTCCAGCAGCAGTTGATGTCCGTCTCTGTGTGTGTCCCCGGGAACAGACAGTAGATCAGAGAATCCTCTTTTACACAGTTGCTGGGGATGAAACTTGACAAGGATCCTTGCATCTTTTGCCACACCCTCCTCGCAAACCCACAGCCCGCAAAGAGGTGGGCGACCATCTCATCCCCAGCACAGACCTCCGGGGGCAGCGCGCACTTGGACTGATGTTTCGCCCATGCAGGAAGAATCTGACTGGGAGGGCACCTCTCACCACCAGCCAAGCCAGGTCTTGGTGCTTGTTGGTGAGTTCTGGTGATGAGGCATTCTGCCAGATGGTCTGGACAGTCTGCTAGGGGTCCACCCCACAGTATCCATCGAGTCCTTCTCCTGCAGTGTCTGCAGGATGTTCTGTGCTGACCACTGCCCGATGGACTTGTGGTCAAAGGTGTTGGTCTGGAAGAACTTTTCCATGAAGGACAGGTAGTGTGGCAATGTCCAGCTGACCGGGGCGTTACGTGGCAACGGGACCAGGCCCATCCTTTGCAACACCAGGGACAGATAGAACCTTGGCACAAAGTGACACTTGGTGCCTACGTACTTTGGTTCCACACACAGCCTGATGCAACCACAGACGAAGGTGGTCATCAGGATGAGGGCAACATTGGGGACACTTTTGTCCCAATTGTCCAGGGACTTGTGCATGGCGACCCGTCAGACCCGCTCCATCTTGGATCCCCAGATGAACCGGAAGATGGCATGGGTGATTTTCAAGCCAGAGGAGCAAGGAACAGGCCACACCTGCGCCAAGTATAGCAGCCCTGAGAGCGCCTCACACCTGATGACCAAGTTCTTCCCAGTTATTGAGAGGGAGCGCTGTTCCCACAGTCCCAGTCTCTGCTTCACCTTCCCAATCCGTTCCCACCAATTTTTGTTGCACGCCCCAGCTGCTCCGAACCAGATCCCCAGCACCTTCAGGTAGTCAGGCCTGACGGTGAAGGGGATGTTGGATCGGTCGGGCCAGTTGCCAGAGAGCATGGCCTTGCTCTTCATACGGTTAACTCTGGCCCCTGATGCCAACTCAAACTGGTTAAGGATGATGATCAATCTGCCAACTGACCTTGGGTTCGAGCAGAAGACGGTGACGTCGTCCATGTACAGGGAGATTTTCACCTGGGTGCCCTCACTGCCTGGCAACGTCACCCCTCTGATGCTCTCGTCCTTCCTGATGGATTCAGCAAAGGGTTCTATGCAGCACATGAACAAGACAGGGGAGAGAGGGCAGCCCTGCCTGACTCCAGACTTAATGGGGAGACTATCTGTTTCCCACCCATTGATTTGGACTGTGCTACAGATGTCTGTGTCGAGCAGTTGGATCCAATTCCTGATTCCCTCCCCAAAGCCCATTTTGGAGAGCACGTCCAACACGTACGTGTGTGATATCCTGTCGAAGGCTTTCTCCTGGTCCAAGCTGACCAGGCAGGTGTCCACCCCTCTGACCTGCACATAGGCAATGGTGTCCCTGAGCAGAACGAGGCTGTCAAAGATCTTCCTGTCAGGTACAGCACAAGTTTGGTCTGGGTGGATCACCTGTCCCAGAGCAGACTTGACCCTGCTGGCGATGGCCTTGGACAGGATCTTATAATCCACATTCAACAGTGAGATGGGTCTCCAATTTCTGATGTTTTCCATCTCCCCCTTCTGCTTGTAGATGAGGGTAATGATGCCCTTCCTCATGGATTCTAACATGCTGCCAGACAGGAGCATAGCGTTGTACACTTCCAGCAGGTCCGGGCCCATCCAGTTCCACAGAGCCGAGTACAACTCCACCGGTAAGCCGTCGCTTCCGGGAGTTTTATTCGAATCAAAGGAACGGCCAGAGCCAGTCAGCTCCTCCAGGGTCAGTGGTTGGTCCAGACTCTCCCACTATGTGTCATCTAAGACCTCCGTGATAAAGGACAGGAAGTTCCGGGAGGCAGTGCTGTCTGTGGCCTTTTTGTCATACAGACTGGCATAGAAGGATCTGCAGATCCTTAATATGTCCATCTGCGAGGATGTTACTGAGCCGTCCCCTGCCTTAAGGCTATGGGTCACAGAGCTCCCTCTGTGCACCTTTTGGACAGCACGTCTCATCCTGCTCTGTGGAGCAGACCCTGGATCAGAAGATAATTTTGGAGGATTCGGAGGCGTGGAGCTGGGCTTGCCGGCTCTTTGCCTCTCGGAGTACCTCTCTCACATCCACCCCCCTCAACCGCAGAAGGAGGAGTTGCTGCAGGTCTGTCTGGAGTTGGCCCAGTTCCCTCTGACTCTGTCTTGCTTTCTAGACCCCTCTGCAGATGAAGAACCTCTTGATGTTCTCCTTTGTCACTTCCCACCAGTGCACAGGGGAGTCAAAGAGGGGTTTCACGGTTCTCCAACCTGCGTAATCCCTCTTTAGTTCCTCAATGCTCTCTGGGGTCAGCAGTTTGATGTTCAACTTCCACGTCCCCCTGCCTGCCTTCTGGTCCTCCTGTAGGTGACAGGAGGCTCGAAGGAGACAGTGGTCAGAGAAGAACACCTGCGTGACGTCAGAGGATCTGACCGTGATTGGTTCCGACACGAAGAGGAAGTCGAACCAGGACTGGGCTGAGCTGTCTGATCTCGACCAGGTGGGTTGCGGCTGTGCTCCGCCTGCAGGGGTGCTGAAGGCGCCGTGCAACTTGGCATCCTTTACCGTTTCCATCAGGAGTCTGGAGGTGCTGTCCAGTCTGCTGTCGGCACTGCCAGATCATCCAGCCGCATCGATGATGCAGTTGAAGTCACCAGTCAGAACGACCAGCCGGGACATCGCCTGCAGTGGTGGGAGATGCTGGAGGACGGCCAGCCACTCGCTCTGCACAGGCGAGGAGTAGATATTAATTAACCGGAGTGGAGTGTTCCAGTACATCACATCTGCCATGAGGAGCCACGCACCCCCCCACCACCTCTCTGACCTCGGTGATTGAGAAGTTGCCCCCCCTGCATCAGAATCCCCAGGCCCGAAGCGCCACAATCATTGCCCCCCCCGACAGCACCGACGGTCCGTGGGACCACCATTGTGACCACCACCAATAGTTGCGGAGGTGTGGCAGCCCACACTCTTGCAAGAAAGTCACATCCACCTTTACCTTGGCAAGGAACTGCAAGGTGTTAACACATTGCACAGTGCTCTTCACACTGCGCACATTTAGAGATGCCAGTTTTATCTCCAAGGCTCTTTTGGAGTTCAGTACCACTCACACAGTCCATTTTCATTTGTCCTGGGCCCTCATGCCCACCGCTTTGGTTAAATGCCTCACCGATTCCGGGCTCAGATATTGGGAGTGGTCTCCCCCTGGGTGTGGGGTCCCTTGTGGAGAGGCTGGAGGTGCCTCTGGGGGGCGTAGGGTTCCACCTGTGCTCCTGTCCTTTTCTCCGGTGGTCCAGTTTCTTTCATCTCCCAGTGCTGGGGTGCATTGGATGCGGTGCTGCTCCTGGACTCCCGGAGCTGGGGGGGGGGCGATGGCCTCTGTGCTGCTCTCGGTCTCCCGGAGCTGGGGGTCGGCAGGCAGGGTTCTTCCTTCGCTTCTTCCTGTCTGTTGTTTCTCTTCAGTTTCCCCTCCTCCGTTCTGCCGCTTCCTCTGCCTCCATCGCCGGCTTCCCCTGCTGCTTTCAACCTCTGACGAGGAGAAGTTGCTGGTGTCCATCTGCTGCATTATCCTTTTCTTTCCAGTCCCCTTGTTTTCCAGTCCCCTTGTTTTCCATAGCCTGTTGTCTCTTTGGTGGCGTCTTCTGTGCCTTCTTCCTCTTCACCACCTGCCATTCTCTTTCTTGTCCCTCCTCCACTCCCTCTTCCATTGACTCCTCTTCTTGAGGAGGGGGCTGGGGGTCCATGGCTGGAGGTTGGTGGCTCGAGGCGGTCGGGCTGTCCTCACCCCTCCTGATCTCCGTGCTGGTGGGGGGTGTGTCAGTGTTCCTCGGGGAGTTGTCGGTGCTGGCACGCCGCTTATTGCCTGTGTGTATGTACAGGTCCATTTTGGCCATGCCTTGTAGAGGTGGCCTGCTTCCCCACACAGGTTGCAACATTTGCTTTCCCGACAGTCCTTTGTGTGGTGACCTTCCTGCTTGCAGTTCTTGCAGACGACTGCGCTGCACTGGGCCGCCACGTGTCCGGGTTTGTTGCAGTTGTGACACACCCAGGTTGTCCCGTGTACACCATGTATCCACGGTTCCCTCCAATGGCAAACACTGAGGGGGGGTGGATGATGGCTCCATTAGTGTCCACTCTCAACTTGACCTTCACCTGGTGCTTGCTGGTCCAGATCCCGAACAGGTCCTTGATGTCGACGCAGCTTCCCGCTTCGTCAACGTAACGAGCCAGGGAGGTGAGGACATCCACCACGGGCACATGTGGGTTAAACATGTGCACCGTTACCACACGTTCCTTCTGGATGGGGAGGGTGAAGAGTGGCTGCACCTTCAGCACTGACAGCGGAGCTTCGTTCCCCTTCTCCCGCAAGTCCTGCAGCAGCCTCTGCCATCCTGTCAGGTGCTTGAAGGTAACGTCAAAGTACCCATTACCCGTAAAGTCCTGGAGGCAGTAGATGTCCTTCGTCTCAAACTTGCATGTATCCAGCAAGACCTTCCTGATGAAGAGGTCCCTTGCTGAGATCCTTCACCGTCACTCTGACGGTATTGCGGATCCCTTCTCCCAAGGTGCTTGTCGCTGCTGCCATTCTGATGTGGTTGATTGCTGAACAGAGGAGTTAGACTGGTTTGCCAATCAGCATTAGGATCCACCTCTGTGTCAGCTGGTTAAGCTCTCATCAGGCAGCCGCTTGATCGCATAGAGTCCTCGATATCTTTCCTTCAATGTCGGTGTCTGCAGAAATCCACCCCGAATCCTTCTTGGTGGAACCTCGGCCCTCCTGATCACCGATGATTCCCTGCTAGGTCCACACAGCAGATTTCTTTTATATTCCAAAATAAACTTTATTCATCATAAAATAACAAACTATATACAACAATAAAACAGTGCAAACCTTTACATTCTTGTACGGATCCATCATTAGTGTTAACGTTTTATATAACAAACAGCACTGATGCCACTCGTATGGCTCCCTGGGGTGCTACCCCGATCCCATATTTACAATATTTAAGGGGCTTTCTCGCCTGACCCCTCCCTTCCCTCGCCAGTGGCAGAAGAACCCTAAACTGTAATCCTTCCTCATCGAGCCCTTGCGTTAGCTGCACCCAGCTTCACTGCATCCCTCAGCAGATCTTCCAGCCCTGAGTCAGGCCAGTTCAAACCAGTTTAGCCAGGTCAGCCAGTTGCTGGCCTCAGGTTACTTCAGGTCACAGACACAGACCACCCTTCACATAAGGGAGACACAAGAAATTCTGCAGATGCTGGAATCTGAAGCAATACACAAAAAGTTTTGGAGGAACTCAGCAGGTCAGGCAGCATCCATAGAGGGAAATAAACAGTCGACGTTTCAGGCCAAGACCCTTCATCAGGACTGGAAAGGAAGAGGGCAGAAGCCAGAATAAGAAGGTGGGGGGAGGGGGAGAAGTACACGCAGGCAGGGGATAGGTGAGTTCAGGTGATAGGTGAGTCCAGGTGAGAGGGGGAATGTACCTGCCCATCTCCTCTCCTCCCCTCCCCCATCCTTTATTCCATGGTCCATTGCTCTCTCCTACCAGTTTCCTTCTTCTTCAGCCCTTTGTCTCTTCTACCTATCACCTCTCAGTTTATTACATCTTCTCCCTCTCCCCCACCCACTACCTTCCCCCTCTCACCTGAACTCACCTATCCCCCTGAACTCATCTATCCCCTGCCTTTGTGTGCTCCTCCCCCTCCTCCCACCTTCTTATTCTGGCTTCTGCCCTCTCCCTTTCCAGTCCTGATCAAGGGGTTCGGCCTGAAACATCGACTGTTTATTTCCCTCCATGGATGCTGCCTGACCTGCTGAGTTCCTCCAGCACTTTTTGTGTATTCTGCCCTTTTCATAAACCTTCTATCTTACCAAAGAACATCTCACAAACAACTTCTTATTTGGAAACAATCTCCAGTTTAGCAGATTATCAGCAGTGGCCTCACTATGTCCACTTTTAATTGCTTTGGCCAAGCCATCCCTGAGCAAGAACCAGTTCACAAAACAGTTCACAAAATGGAGGTTGCAGAACAGTCTCACAAAATGGCACCTTCCATTCCTTCCACAACCTGGCAAGAACTAAGACACTTGGCTTATCTACTTCGACAGTCCTTGACTCATTCCAGTTGGATGTTTTTTCATATTTTTCTTCATGGTCAACACTACTCTCATATATCCTCTTGGTTACTTCTTCAAAAAGATTTGTCAGACACAATTTCCCACGTACAAAGCCGTGCTGACTATCCCTAATTAGATCCTGCCTGTCCAAATGCTGATAGATCCTGTCCCTCAGAATCCCCTCCAGTAACTTACCCACCACCGATGTCAGACTCACCAGCCTGTAGCTCCCTGACTTGTCTTTGCTGCCGTACTTTAATAATGGTACAAAGTTAAAGAGGAAATATTCAGCGGTTCAATGTACTCAAAGGTGGATAAATAGCAACAGCCAAATAAAATATATCCCAAGTTGTTAAACGCAGCACGGGGAGAGGGGGGTGGAGTAGAGATTGCAAAAGATTGAACTGCAATTTTCAAAACATTCCTGGCTGCAGGGGTAAAGCCACAGGATTGGAAGACTGTTAACGATGCACCATTGTTTGATAAGGGATGAAGGGATTTGCCAAGTAAACAGGCTAGTTATTTTTACTTCAGTGATGGACACGTGATTGGAATCCATTCCAAGGAACAGTACAAACCTTCATGACAGAGGACTCTGTGATCTACAGGCTTTTCCCAGAGATGCATACTGAGACAAACATCAAGTGTGACCGGGAGATCATCAGCTAGGTGAAAGACACAGTTTGATCTGTCCGAAACTTGTTGGTCTTCCAGTACAATGAAATGTCCTTAAGGGAATTCTGCCGACTGGCACATTCCAAGCTGCCGGAGTACATGCTGAGGGATGTACTGAAGCTTGGTGCAGCCAATGCCAAGGTTTTGTGGGGAAGGACCACAGTCTAAGGTCTTGCTGTCTCTGGATACTGAGGGGCTGGGTGCTGTGTAACTGCCCCTGAAACGCTTAAAGGGTGTATTGTTCAATGAGGCCACATAAGTAGCATTGGTGCTTCATACATAAAATGAGTTAACATGGTGACACAAGGAATGTATAGCAACAAACAAGATGTTGGAGGAACTCAGCGGGTCAGGCAGCATCTGTGGAGGGAAATGAACAGTCGATGTGTTGGGTCGAGTCCCTGCATCAGGATATCCAAATGAAGGGTTTCGACCTGAAATATTAACTGTCCATTTCCTACCACAGATGCTGCTCAACCTGCTGAGTTCCTCTGTCACCCTGTTTATTGCTCCAGATTTCAGCATCTGCAGTCTTTTGCGTCTCCTATGAATGTATAGACTAGACAACACTACAAATGTATGGACTGGGCAACACTACAAATGTAAAGAAAGCCATGTACTGTTTTGTATTTCTTATATGTATTTATGAATAAAGTTCGCTTTTGAAATAAAAGAAATGATTTCAATCATCAGTAGCTACATGTAGCTGGTGTCAGGATTCCTGAAAGGACTCCCCATTTTTACACTCCAATATGAAAAAACAGCGTGATTGCTGCCATTTAAACACTCAAGTCATTGCATGATGTATGTACATGAATTTCAGGTGTGAATACTATCAGGACAAGGTGATGGGTCCCTAGCGCATAGTTATCTTGGTGCAGTGTGATCAAATTTCCAGGCTGAGCACTGTCCATACATACTCTAAATGGTATGTAATTTGCATTGAAAGTATCTTAGTATGTAGAAAACAAAGACTAATTGCAATTGAATAGACTTGTAAAATTGATTTAAGACTTGCATTAAAATTAATTAAAGACACATGCATTGTAATTGACCAGTTGGGATATAAGGAAACGTGTAATTTCAATCATTTTCAAGGTAATAAAATGTGTGAAAGGTATGAATTATTTACATTTGGGGATAATGATTAAAGCAATTTGTTTCTTGGTAGCCCTGGGATGAGTTTAAAATACTGCAAACCCAATTACTTCTCTGGCCGCTTAAAGGATTACAGCGTCAACCTTGTCTCCCTAACAAATGAGATGAGTTTTTGTGCAGAAATCTTGCTGGGATTGTCATTACCATGGGACTGAGCGATGTTTAATGGATCTCCCAAAGGGTATGCATATGCTTTGTACTGAAATTGAAGACCAGAGGGATGATTGAGAGAGATTGATGTGCCAGGTTACAGATAGATATATCAAACTGAGATCAGGATACTAAAGTTAGAACACTAGGCAGATATTCCTGTGAAAAAAAAATGCACCCTTGTGCTATTGCAAAAACTGCGGCCCAGAAATTGGATCGGATTGCCTTGTTTTTTTTCAGTATTATGTGAATGAATTTCAACATTTTTATGCATTAATCACAAAAAAACATGGTCACTCATAAAATTTGACTCAGTAATTCTGGCTGTGGCACTTGTTGGCAGTACTGTTTAAGTTTAGAGCCGGTATAGAGAGTCAGCTCAGGCATCAAGGGATAGTTTCATCGTGCAGCTGAGATTAGACCAGATTTTCTTGACCTGGCCTCTCAGAGAATCCGGATTTCATAGACACAGCAGCAGCAGGATTTGAAGGATCACTCAGTCTTCTCTTGACATCTTGACACTCTGCAGCAGGGAACTCCCGAGTTTGGCTGGTCACTCAAACTGCTGTAAATTAGCACTGTGATCTTGGGTTGCAGTGTGATGCCATTGCACTACTTATTATTTGTTTTTCCCAGGGTAGGGGACTCCAAAACTAGGGGGCATATGTTTAAAGTGAGAGGGAAAAGATTTAAAGAGAACTTGAGGGACAACTTTTTCCACACAGAAGGAAATATATGCAAGCACAAGCCACTGCCAGGAGAATTCCAAGCGCAAACATCAGTGCTCAGCCTCCTCCACTGCCAGGAGAATTCCAAACGCAAACCCTCCTCTACATTGGTGAGACCAAATGCAGACTAAGGGATCGTTTCGCAGAACACCTGTGCTCCGTCTGTAACCGAGATCTGCATCTCCCTGTTTGCAGTCATTTCAACTCCCCCTCCCACACTATCACAGATTTGTCAGTCCTCGGCCTCCTCCACTGCCAGGAGAATTCCAAGCGCAAACTTTGAAGGAATTTCTCTAGGAAATATATGGGTATATGGAATGAGCTGCTATTGGAAGTGGTTGAAGCAGATACATTTACAATAGTTAATAGATATTTGGACAGGTACATGGATAGGAAACGTTCAGAGGGAAATGGGCCAAACACAGCCAAATGGGACTAGCTCAGTTAGGCAACTTGGTTGGCATGAATGAATTGGGCTGAAGGGCCTGTTTTCTGTACTGTATAACTCTGTGATGTGTTTCAGCGGTGGTCCTACAAAGTGGGCTGTGGAAGAGAGGGGGCCTGCAGGAAAGGCATGGAGGCAGTGCAGACATTGGCAGGGTAGGACCCCAAGGGAAAAGGGATTACACAGGTCAGAGAACAGTCAACATCTCTTTGAATCCCTGATACGCTGGTGAGAAACAATTAAGGAGAATGCAAGAGGTTCTTCATGCTCAAAGAAAGTAAGGCAGTCAGAGAGAACTTTGCCAACTCCAGACAAACTTGCAGAATCTTCTCCTGCTGCAGTCGAGGGGGTAGATATGAGGGAGGAATTCTGAGAGGTAGGAGCCAGTGAGCTTTGTTGTTTGTCCCCAAGATCATTTTCCAATCCAGAGGCTGTTCCATGGAGCAGGAGAAAACGTGCTCGTGCTTCTTCTTCTAAAAGGTTCACAGGGGGAGTTCTGTGATCCATAGCCTTAAGGAAGAGGACGGCTCAGTAACATCCTCACAGATGGACATGATGATGATCTGCAGGTCCTTCTACACCGGTCTGTATGACAGAAAGTCCACAGACAGGACAGCCTCCCAGAATTTTCTGTCCTCCATCACAGAGGTCTGAGATGACAGCGAGTGGGAGAGTCTGAACAGCCGATGTCCCTGGAAGAGCTGACAGGCTCCATCCAATCCTGTGACTCGAATAAACTTCTGGAAGGGACAGCTTACCAGCTGAGATGTATAAGCTCTGTGGGACTGGGCCCAAACCCGCTGGAAGTCCACAACAGTATTCTTCCACGAGGAAAAGTATCATCAACCACACCTACAAGCAGAGGAGGAGAAGACAGACATCAAGAATTGGAGATCCATCGCACTGCTGAATGTGGATTACAAGATCCTGTCCAAGGCCATTGCTAACCAGTTCAAGTCTGTCCTGGCACAGGTGATCCACCCGGACCAAACCTGCACTGTAACAGGAACAGAGATTCTGCAACAGGAAAATCTCTTACAGCCTTATTCTGCTCAGGGATACAAAGGCCTTTCTGCAGGATAGGGGGGTGGATGCTGCCTGGTCAGCTTAGGACCAGGAGGAGGCCTTCGACAGGAGATCACACACTTACATGATGGATGTACTCTCCAAAGTGAGCTTTGTGGAAGGAAGCAGGAATTGGATCCAACTATTCTACATAGTCATCAGTAGCACAGTCTAAATCAATGAGTGGGAAACAGACAGCTTCCCCATCAAGTCCAGGGTAAGGCAGGGTTGTTTACTTTCCTCTGGTTTGTTTGTGTGTTGCACAGAACCCTTTAATGAATCTGTCAGGAAGGGTGTGGGTTTGAGGCGTGTCAATTCCGGGCATTTGGGATACTCAAATCAAAGCCTCCCTGTACATGGGCACCATCTTCTGCTCAGATCCACAGTTAGTCCACAGATTGATCAGCCTCTGTGACCAGTTTGAGCTGGACTCGAGCCAGAGTAAACCGTAGGAAGAGCGAGGCCGTGGTCTTCAGCAAATGACCCGACAGATCCAACGTCCCCTTCACCATCAGGTCTGAAGGTGTTGGGGATCTGGTTCGGAGGGACCGAGGCGTGTAACAAGAATTGGCTGAAGTGGATAGCTAAGGGGGTCCGACAAAAGTTGGGACTGTGGGAGCAGCAGTCTCTCTCAATGGCAGGTGAGAACCTGGTCATCAGGTGCAAGGTGCTTTTGGTGAAACTCTATGTGGCACAAACGTGGCTCATTCTCTGCTCCTTCACAGGGACAGTCACCCCAGCCTTCTTCTGTTTCATCTGGGGATCCAAGATGGAGTGTGTCTGACAGGTCATGATGCACAAGTCCTCAGACAATTGGGGGGAAAGCATACCCAATATCACCTACCCTGATGGCCACTTTTGTGTATGGCTGCATCAAGCTGTGCGTAGAACCGAAGTACGTAGGCATCAAGAGTCACTACATGCTGAGGTTCTACTTCTCTCTGGTGTTGCGAAGGATGGGCCTGGCCTTGTTACTGCACAATGTCCCATTCAGTTGCATTTTTCTATAAAGGACAGGTAATGTGGTGAAGTTCCTTCAGGAAAGCACCTTTGACCACAAGCCCATCAGACAGTAGTCAGCACAGAACGTTCTGCAGGTCACAACGGATCCTGTGGGATGGTTCCATGAACAAACGATAAAAACCACTTGGCAGAACGTCTCATCACCAGAACTTAATAAACACCAAGACCTCATTTGGCTGGCAGTGAGAGGGGCCCACCCTATCAGATACTTCCTATACCTCAACGTATGCTGCCTCAGGAGGCCTGTGAAGAGGATGAGACCTCTTTGTGGACTCTGTGTTTGCAAAGGTCTGGAAAAGGATGCGAGGGACCTTGTCTCAGTTCATTCCAAGCAGCAGTGTAACAGAGGACTCTCTGATCTACAGGCTGTTCCCAAGGGCACACAACAAGACAGCCACCAGGTGTTGTTGGAAGAACATCAATTCAGTGAAAGATTCAGTTTGGTCTGTCTGAAAGTTGTTGATCTTCCAGTGCAACAAGGTGTCCATAAATGAATACTGCCAACTGGTACATTCCAGGCTGCTGGAGTACGTGCTGAGGGCTGCACTGAATCTTGGTGCGGCCACCACAAAAACATTGTGGGGAAGGACTGCAGTCTACGGTCCTGATGTCACTGGACACTGTGGGGCTTGGTCCTGTGTATGACCTTGCAAACACTTGAAAGGTATTTGTTCAATGAGGCTGCATGAGTGGCATTGGCTTTGTACAGAGAATGTATTAACTTGATGGCACTGCAAACATAGTGACTCAACAAAACTATGAATGCAAAGAAACCCATGTACTGTTTTGTGTTTCTTGTATCTATTTTTATAATGTTGTATTTTTGAAATAAAAAAGACCCCAAGGGAGAAGGGGTCATGACTGCAAACTACCAACAAGTACATTCATGGAGCCACACTCCTCTCCCCCACTCTCTGAGGAGTTCTGTATTGGGTGTGTATGCTTTTTGTTTATTGGCGACAGAGCTCTGTTACCTTCTGCAGGCTGAGATAACATGCCAGACCCAGGCCTGGGTTCCTCCGTCCATTATGATGAAGGTCACTGTCAATCTGAACTTCCCAGCCTCATGATCATTCCAAGCAGTGATCACTGGTCTATGTCATATATTTTTTCAGTTTTTTTGCACATTAGTTCATTAGGATTATCACTGAAGATCTTGCCTGGAGGCAAAAATGCCACCTCCCTTCCCTTGTGCACAGACCATCAGACTATGTGGCCAGGAAGATCAGTGAGGAATTCCGTGGTGCCATTGGCAAATTTGCCTCTGGAGAATTGGGTGTGCAATGTTTCAACACTTGCATCCACGTCCCCTTTGCAGGAAATCGAGGCTACCTACTATCAGCAAATGATGGCTAGGATTTTGTTGAGTGAGACTGACTGTCTACATCCATGGCTCAGCTAACCAATTGTCCCTAACTTACGAGTTCCGATCTCAGACCCAATTGACAAGACCCTACCAGGACCTTGTACAATGTAATCAGGGCACATGGGAGGGTCAGGCAAGCCCAATCTGAGAATACTGTTTACAATCTGAAGTCCAATCTGTAAACAGTATTGTAAAAAAATATAACAGTCTTACTTTCCATCTTTGAAACTATAAAATCTGCAATGAAATGAATGGCCTTGTAGATACTGTCCAAGGTATAACCTGGCCTGCAATCAGTGAGCAGACTCCCAGTGTAAGTGCCTGGGAATCTCAGTGGCTTTATGCTCCCCCCTTTGGACTCTTGTAGGAATGCCACAATGGAAATGTGACAAGGTATACAGGATTTCTACATTTGGTATTGGTATATTATTATCACAAGTACAATGAAAAGCTTTTGATTGCATGCCATCCAGTCAGATCATTCCATACATAAGTACATTGAGGGAATAAAAAGAAAATCAGAATGCAGAATATAGTGTTGCAGCTACAGAGAAAGTATAGTGCAGGTTGACAAATAAAGTGCAAGAGCCATGACAAGGTAGATTGGGAGATCAGGAGTTCATCTTTAGCATAGGAGAAGTCCATTCAAGAGTCTGATAACAGTGGGATAAAAGCTGTCCTTGATCCTGGTGGTATGTGCTTTCAAGCTTTTGTATCTTCTGCCCATGATAACGATGAGTTGAAGTCCCATTTAAGTGCCATTGCTTCCCCTGGTGAGATAGCAGTTCCCAGCAAGATTCAGCCCAACATTTTTTTGAACAAGATATTAATATTGTTCTATTTTTAAAGAAAAATTAATGCTAACCATATGCCACTGAATTAAACTTAAAAAAATAAAATCATCCCTGCTGCTTTGCATTAATACTTACAATATGTTTTCTTCATTAATATTATTTCACAATTAGATACACAACCATGAATCTCATGAAAATTCAGACCTTTGATACCTGATGCATTTTAATTCTACTGAGTAAGATTTTATTTCAGAATATTAAATATTTTGAAACATTAGGAGAAATATTTAAGAGGGTGCATTGCATTGACAATTCGGCTGTTCTGATCAAATCACATTATCACAAATGCATGGCCCCTGACTAGTTAATTTTAAAAAGAATAAACTTTAATAAAACAATGACCTTAGGCTAAAAGTGGAACTACACCAGAGAACTTAAAACACTGGCGATGTGAATGCGCATAGTTCTGTTTTAAAATGTTATTATGGCTGATACGCTACACCAAGAACGAAGGAGAAATGACCCACAAGAGATGAGAAAGATGGAGTCCTAGAGATCCATCGGAACGTTAACAAATGACTGTAGAGGAAGTTCACTGCAGGGGAGGTGTCACTTGTAGCAGCAGGTGCAGATGGTGGGCCCCACTCAAAGTCCAGGCCATTATTTGCTAATATTTGTTGGTTGATAGTTCCTGCAGTGAGGACATAGATAACAGACATAGATTGAAATCCTTAAACTTCAGTGCCACATTTATACTGAAGTGTGTTATAACACAGCAGCAAATCAAACAAGAGAGACACAAGGGACTGCAGATGCTGGAAGCTGGAGCAACAAACAATCTGCTGGAGGAACTCAGTGGGTCGAGCAGTTTCGTTGGGACGAAAGGAATTGTCGACGTTTCAGGTCGAAACCTGTCCTGATGCAAGGTGTTGACCCAAAACGTTGACAATTCCTTTCATCTCACAGATGCTGCTCAACCCGCTTAGTTCTTCCAGCAGATTGTTTGTTGCAGCATATTAAGTAATCCTTTTGAAGGACTGGCAAGGTTTTGCTGTCAGTGGTAAAGTGACAGTGATGTCATTGATCCCAGTGAAATGTGAGCAACATCTTCAGCATTTTACTTTGTGTTATTGCAGTGTTGCAGACAATCCCAAACCACATCTACATACCAATTATGCCAGAAGTTCAAGAGAAATAAAGTATCAGTTGCTAATGAGGCAACAACTTCGAGGAGAAACAATAGGCTGGTAAGATTCTTCAAGTCTTGAAATGCGTGTCAGGACTGCAATTAAACTACTGTTCTAGTTTTATTGGACAAGGTTCCTTTTAGTCCATTTAATGTTGTACATCTATCTGCCAATCCGCACTTGGAATAAACTATTTTAATTCAATAGAGGCTTAGTTAAGCTAAAGTTGGGGTCAGAATGTCAAGTTGCAATTTAAGCAAAAATCACTGCAGAGAAGTTTTTGTAACATTGGTGTGATTAAAACAGAAGGATCAATGTTAATTCTGGCAGGAAACCAATGGAAGACAGTGGGAAGGACTGGGAGTCCCAGCAGACTCTAATCACTGGGCCTTGTCTGAAACATGCTTGTTAGCCTTAACTAACTTTTTCCCAAACACATGGTAGACAATATTAAATGCAGATAATTTCCATTCAAGATAAGAATGATAAGGGCAATAGAAACCTAGGTAGCCCCTGCAGAACCCTTCCTCTGACCCTAGCACAGCAGCTCTTGACATTATCTGCCACCAAATGCAGCAATGTTAAACCTGGAGTCATCCCAAACTGAGCAGAGAATAGAGATCTTTCCCCAATTCTTTCCTTCTGCCATGGTGATTTAATGTTTCTCCATAGATTTGTGCCATTTGACAACTTTAAGAAATACAAGTAAGCCAGCTGGGCTGCTACATGTTTCAACACAACCATGGAAGGTTATCTTTCTTAACACTTCATTCCTTCCCATATTCCTTTGATTCCAAATGTCTATCAATCTCAGTCCGGATCACACACACAAGACATAAGGAGCAGGGAATGATCACTCAGCCCCTCAAGCCTGCCCCACCATTCAATATCATCATGACGTATTTGCCCCAGCCCTCACAGAGTCATAGAGGAATACAGCACGGCTACAGGTTCTTCAGCCCAATTGGTCCATGTCTCATCTCCTCTTCTGTGCCAGTTCCCCAATACCCTCAATTCCCTGATCTCTCAAAAATACATCTATCTCCCCTTTAATTACCTCCCATGATCCAGCATCCACCACCCTCCAGGGTGGAGAATGCCAGAGATTCACCACCCTCCAAGATGAAATTCCTACCGACCTCTCTTTTAAGTGACTGTCCCCTTATTTTGTAACTACATCCCTTTGTTTGAGATTCTCCCATTCGTGGAAACATCTCAATACCTACCCTGTCATGTCCCCTTTGGAATTTATGTTTCAATAAGAACATTTGTCTAACTTCCAAAGAATACAGCTCTAACTTTTTAGCCATTTGTAAGGGAATAATCCTCTCATCCCAGGAACTAGTCAAGTGACTCTCTTCTGGACTGTTTCTAATGCTGGTACATTCTTTCTTAAATAGAGGACCAAATCTGTGCACATACTCCAGGTCCGGCTTCACCAACACTCTGTACAATTTTAAACAATACTACTTTCTATTTTTTTTAAATCCCTCTTCCTAGAAATAAAGGGCAATTTGCCTTCTTACCTTGCCATACCTGCTTGTTAACTTTGAGTTTCATGTACAAAAGGACTCCCCATACTTCAGTCATTTGCAGTGTCTCTCCATTTATATAAGACTGCTTTTTGATTCCACCTTCAGAAATGTCTGACCTCACACTCACGTACATTAAATTCCTTTTGCCTTGTTTCTACCCACTCACTCAACGTTTCTATATCCTGTTATAGATTTCAAATCACTTCCTACCCCTCCTCCAAGTCATTAAAGTAATTGAAGGCTAAGGTCTGATTCTTGGGGCAAGCAACTAGTGACATCCTTCTAGTCTGAAAAAGATCCATGTATACTGACTGTCTTCTATGTGATGACTAGTCTTCAATGCATGTTATCATAGTGCCCCCAGTACCATGAGCTTTTGTGCACTAGCCTTTTACATAACATCTTATGAGATGCCTTCTGGAAATCCAAATACTCTATACCTGCAGCATCCTTTCTATTGACTGTTTGTTATACCTTTGATGAACTCCAGCCGATTTGTCAATCATGATTTCCTTTTCATAAGACACTGTTAACTTGGAGACACAAGAGATTGCAGGTGTTAGAATCTGAAGCAAAAATCTGCTGAAAGAATTCAGCTGGTCAAGCAGCATCTGTGGGGGGAAAGGACCTGAAAAGTTCCTTTCTTCCCACAGATGCTGCCCAACCCACTGAGCTCCTCCAGCAAATTGTTTGTTGCTCCATTATGTTAACTTGGTTTGATTGCATTATCCTTAGGATACTGGAAGTGTCCTCCACTGTGAAGACTGATGCAAAGTATTGTTTTAATTTATCAGCCATTTCATTATTTCCCCATTATTAGTTCACTCGGCTCCATTTCCAGGGATCCCGCACTTACCTTATCTATCCTCTTCCTTATCATATATCCACAGAAGCTCTTCCTATTCGCTTTGATATTACTCACCAGTTTGCTTCCATAATCAATTTTTCTCCCTCATTAGCTTTTTATTCCTTTGCAGCTGGTTCCCAGAAAAATTCCTAGTTCTCTGGTCTTTCACTAACCATTGACACTTTGCGTGGTCTAGTTTTTAATTCAATATTTTCCTTGACCTGTTTTAGTAATAATGGATCGAGTCTCTCTTTCTGATTAAATCCAACTCATTTATCTCTATTTGTGCCATCAACTCATCTATCTTGTTTTCTGAATGTACACAACCTTAAACTTTGACTTTTTACAACTGTTACTTAATTGTGTTCCAATTTCTGCTGCATACTATGTTTTCTGCCTTTCCTGTCACACTTTGATTTTCATTATTCGCTGCACTGGCCTATACACCTGCTCACTCATTGCTTTTCCTTTTTGATTCACTGAACTTCGCGAAACATGAACCCTCCCCATCCCCTCTAATTGGTTTCAGCCCTGTGTATAACCCTAATTATGCACTTTGCCAGGACACAACGATAGTCATGCTTTCTAACCTGCTTAGAACATGAAAGCACTTCCTGCACGGCATTCAGAAGTTGAGCAAAAGCTCCTCACATTGACTTCATGAGCCACATGAAGTTATACGCTTTGAGGCAGCAGCAGGATTCTTCCTCCCATTACTGGAGAAGATTATCTCCTTCAATTCCTAACTGCACCCAGCAGTACATCAGGCAACACATCCCTAGACGGAAATGCAATCCTTAATCATCTTGAATCCATCATAAGGTTCTTCCTCAAGCTCTTACTATCTCCAAATTCCATCTTGTGGACATTTTCAGGTTGAGGTTGTAACAACTGGGGTTCTCATAACATTCACTGTTGTACAGTCAACCTGCAATTAAGTGATAGCAAGATATTTGTACTAACGTGCCACAGTTTCCCACGTGACACTGAACCCACGGCCTTGCTCCCAATGTTTGCCAAATATCACATCAAGGCCTATGGCTTATTTTTGTTTTTTATTGACTTGGATGGAAATAAGGAAAGAGGCACAAAAGGCAAGACCCATCCCTTTTAATGAAGTAGTATTCATAATCACTTGTTTTTATTTCATATTCAAAGTCTGCATTAAACACTGAAAAAATTTGATTTATGGTAAATTTGTCCATCTGCTGGTCAACTAAAAGGAGAGTTAATACTTCAGATATAATTTTTACACTAGGTACAACTTATTTGTACAAAGAAATGCTGGAACAATGCATTTTAATATTCTACATGTTCTCCATGTGACTGCGTGAGTTTCCCCCGGGTGCTCTGGTTTCCTCGCACATTCCAAAGATGTGAGGGCTGGTAGGTTAATTGGCCACTGTAAATTGTACCTTGTGTGTAGGTGAGCAGTAGAATCTGGGGGGAGTTGATGAGAAAGTAGGGAGAAGAGAAATATCAATGAAGGATTAGTATAAATGGATAGTTGATGGTTGGCTCAGACTTGATGAGTTGAAGGGCTCTTTTCCATGCTGTAGCTCTCTATGATGTGAGCTACGGCACAGAAATGGGCACTTCAAGTTTACTTCTATGAAGACAATGATTTTTGCTGCAGTATGATCCATAGCAGCCCACTGGTAACAAATACAAAGCATCATATCTAAGCCTGTAGTTTGAGACTTGACCAAACTACATTCTTATCCAAGGTGGAACATGTTTACATTTGGTCCAAAATAACCAGTAACGAGTGGTCTACCCCAGAGAAATCCACCATACCAATTGTTTTAATATAAAAGTTGGACATTGTGAAATTATTCGCATTATCAATGCACTGGTAAACTTCATCCTGGAATTTTTCTTCATGCAGTTTGCCATCATTAAGGACCCTCAGCATCCGGGACATGCCCTCTTCTTGTTACTACCATTGGGGAGGAGGTACGGGAGCCTGAGGACCCACACTCAATTCTTCTCCTCTGCCATCAGATTTCTGAATGGTCCAACAACACATGAACACTACCTCATTATTCCTCTTTTTTGCACTATTTATTCATTTTTGCAACTTATAGATATTTTATGTCTTTGCACTGTACTACTGCCACAACACAACAAATTTCACGTAATATGTCAATGATAATAAATCTGATTCTGATTCATTCATTTATAACTTTGTGCATCAGATCTGGACTAGGGTATGGGCATTTAGTTGGGTGGAGGTGTGGGTGGCTTTTGTGAAGGGACTCTTTTTCAGTCGGCTCTGGCCACAAGTATACTTTAACCCAAATGTGGAATCTCGGTTAACTTTTTTAACCTCTTACATGAGACAAACTGTGGTGACATTGACATCACCCTGGTTAAGATCATCCAACTGATCATAGATCATAGCCAGGGCCTTTGTTATTTTTGCAGTTCAGTGCCACTCTGTACTGTCCATTAACCAAAGGCTCAAGAAATTAAGTTTGCTCATTCACTACAATGGAAATTTTGGAATTAGTTTCCTACAAAACTATGTGCCAAGAAGAACGTATCAAAGTAAGTAGGTCCCCTCAGTCAGAATAAGATTGATGGAGACAAGGGCCAATGAGTCTGCAAATGAGTTGAAGAATGGCTGTCTTGGAAGGCTTTTCATCACCCTTTTAGGAAGATGTAAGAACAAAGAAAATACAAAGCAGAAGGGAATAAGACAAGCACAGATTACACCAAAGAAAGCAGCAAGCATCAGAGGAGAGGAGAGGAAAGCTCACCATTGTGTAGTTTGCAGACCATTATTTCTTTTCAATAAAATGAAGCAGAGTTGTAAGTAAAAGCATTTCATCATGTAGAACAGTAAAATATGAACTTGAGCTAACTCTCCTGCCTGTGGTAGGAACTACATGTGGATAAAAAGGGAAAAGGTTTGATTAATCTCTGTTCCTCCAGCTGTTGTCCTGAATGGTCATTCTGTTCTTCCTGGAACTTGACTTGTTGCTGGTTATCTTGTATTCTATAATGAAGCAATGATCTGCACTTTGCCTCATCAAACACTATTGCCTCTTGATAGGATTTGGAACGACCCTGAAACAAAGAATTTTCTCTTCAAATGAGTATACCATCAGAATGTTGTTCTTTGGTTGCAAGTCTGGTTATGCATCTTCCATGTCCATTTCCCCTCGATGGAGGTTGAGGTGCCTCAATATAATCGCTCATATTATTAGGACAGTCAATTGAAAACCATCTGCTTACATATGGAACTGCCAACATACCAATTAAATTTTTTAATTTAAATTTTATTTACAGCATGGTAACAGGCCCTTACGGCCCAACGAGTCTGCGCCGTCCTTTTTTTTAAACCCATATTAACCTACCCGTACGTCTTTAGAATGTGGGAGGAAACCGGAACACCGGGAGGAAACCCACACAGACACAGGAGAACATACAAACTCCTTACAGACAGCAACGGGAATCAAACTCCGATCGCTGGCGCTGTAATAGCATCGCACTAACCGCTACACTACTGTGCCGATCTTCTACTGTTCCTGCTCTTCCTCCAGTATGTCCATGAGAGGGAGACACAAGAGACTGCAGATGTTGCAATCTGGAGCAACAAACAACCTTCTGGAGGAATCCAGCGGGTTGAACAGCATCTGTGAGAGGAAAGGAATTATCAACATTTCAGGTCCTGATGAAGGGTTTCAACCCGAGACGTCAACAATTCCTTTCCTCCCACTCATGCTGCTCAACCCGATGAGTTCCTTCAGAAGATTGTTTGTTGTCCATGAAAGGGATTTGTTGCACACCCAGGTGGTTACATTTCCTGAAAGTTTTTCAATCAACTCTCTATCTGTAAGCTTGTCACTGCACTGCTCAGTGTTTGATTCTCACCGATTCTCTCTCTGTTTTTTTTAATATTTGTTGCAATTTTGTGAAGGATTCATAAAAATGTTGGGTAACAAAAATGTTTTATTTTTGTTACCCAACATTTCGTGCCTGGGCTTGCACAACTACAATTATTTGCATTTGCCCAAGAACAAAATGACTGAAGGTGCTTTCTGAAAGGAGTATCATGGAATATCAGTAGTGAGCATGGTGAACAAAGTCAAGGGTTGTCATCAAATGCAAGGGCAAAGAGCTGGGCTTTGCAGAAAAATAAAGCAACCTGGGTGTGTTTAGGAAGCCGAGCATTAGACACATGCAAATCCTATTCCATTGTTGGCCTGTCAAACAATAAAAATCAGACACATACATTCACCACTCTACTGCTCCACCATCAAGGCTTAGGCACACACCCACAGCTCCATAACTCAACTGAAATAAAAAAATAAACAGTAGACTGCTCAACATTGGACAGAAATACACTGGTTTTACCAGACCAACTGGAATTACTGTCACTCAGTAATAATCTGAAATCAATACCAGCTGTAAGGAGCAGAAATAATTCAATGAAAATTAGCCCCATGTACCAGTTACTTTGTTTTAATACAAAGTCCTAAATTAAGATGAAGAATATATTTACTTAGCATGTGATAAATGCCACAGAACCTCACTTTGAACACTCTCCATTGGGCCTGAACTTGTACTAAACTCTGCTGGATTTGATTGGCTTACCTCAGTCAGGTTTTGTTCTGGATTAGAATTGTTGAAATGAAATTGAAAATCCCCTAAAAGAATGGTTCTCAAAATATAAATCCTTAAGTTTACTTAAGATAATCTTCAGTTATTAAATTAATCTCTTTGGTCCAAACTCCTCCCAGGATTTTTTGTTCCTTGCTACATAACTTATACACAAGGCAGCTGCAGATCAATGTCCATAACAGCAATGGTTGAGCTGAATACAGTGAAGTAAAATGGAAATTAAATGCTCCTTAATTCTTTCAAGGGCCATTCATGCCCAAACAAAGAGCTCCAACATTTGCATCAGATGCACATTAAACAGAGAAGTATGGAAGTTTGATCAGGTGATCAAAAATGACATCAATCTTGTTTAACCCCAAGATTGTAGCTCATCTAGCTCAGCATAAACTTTCTTCATTGGGCCAAAACTTAAACACTAGCTTTAATTGCATTAATTATGTAAAAGAAAATCAAATAATAAAGTTCTTAGCAGTACTAATTCAGGACTTGGTTGAGGCAGGTGCAATAAAAACATTTAAAAAGACATTTGGAGAGGTACATGGATAGGAAAGGTTAAGAGGGATATGGGCCAAACATAGGCATCTGGGACTAGCTTAGATGGGCATCTTGATCAGTATGGACCAGTTGGGCCGAAGGGCCTGTTTCCATGCTGTATGACTCTATGAGTTCATTTTTTAGCAAAGTAACTGGCATGCATGTCTAGTTTTCTGGGTGAGCTTGAATTCTTCCCAAAGGAGCTAAGGATAAGCCAAATGCCTTTGGAATTATACATCACTGCAGGTGAAGAACTCAGTAGTTTTGACAGATAAAAATCAGAAAGTTGTTTGAAGGACAGATTTACAAAGCCATTGCACAAAATATATTAAGGAAATCTTTTCTCTTTCTGGGCAGATATATTAAATATTTATACAATTATTAATGACTAGTTATTTACATCAAGATTTATATTGTGGCCTGGGATCCTAAATATCAGTGTCAAATTTGCTGAAAGTTAACCATTTCCAAATCTCGATGCAGGTCAATTGAATTAATTTATGATATCTCAAGATTAAAAACATACTTTTTTAAAATTATTTCATTTAATATTGACAGAGGATCTAAAAATATGCTCTCAGATGCATCTAAGTGTGGAAAGTGGGATGCCGTATTTATTAACCTTCAATGAGTCCATTCAATGGATTCGGTTGCAGTGTTTACCGCCTGTGAACTGCATGTTCTGTGGGTATGACTGTCACCATAACAGAATATGACTAACAGTCATAACTAAGCCAATGACTAAATCTCAAAGCTGGGCCAACTTTAAAGCTTTTTAACAATGAAACTATATTTGTAATTGATATAGTGATCTAGTTTATTGGCATGAGTCAAAGAACACAGGAAGGCAAAACATCACCATTAACATTTGCTGCGTTGTTTTTATAATTACTCTTTAGAGAGCCATTAGAAGAGGTATAGGGTCAATGGGTCACCACATAAAATCCATAGAGCAAAGCGAAGGGAAATCAGGAGAGAAGACATGAAGGAAAAGACTTACAAGGTGCTTTATCATGACATTCGAAGGGGCTTAACAAGCAATGGGTTACTTTGGAATGTAATCACTCTGTCATACACAAATGCCGCCACAAGTTTATGCACACCAAATGATGCTGTTGGAGGAATGTTGGCCACGATATCATGCAAATTTCCATGGTCTCCATTGTAAAAGAGCATCGAAGTTTCAAATGTCCTCTGAATAGACAGCTGGGACTTGGGTTTAGTGTCTCAGAATTGCACCGAATTGTCAGTCTACATGATTAAGTCCTTAAGTGGGGCTCAAACCCATAACATCAGACCCAAGAGCATGAGCCAACAAAACTTAGGGAAAAAAACAGAAAATGAACTGTAGACTCTGATATTTCTAAGGGGCTATTTTATGATTTTGTACACTTGTTACAATCTTGACAATCAAACACACATGACATGATGATCTAATGGAATGATAATTGGACCCACTGAGTTGTACATTCTTTAATTTCAACATATTCTGCCAATAGACAACGCTGTGTGGATCATACAGTTTCAGACAATAAGCCCGCACAATTTGAAGAACATCATCAAGGCATGTTCAGGAAAGGTAGTTCAATGAATAGATGCAGGCTCCGTTCAAAGATTCATAGAGTTGTACAGCATGGAAACAGGCCCTTCAGCCCAACTCATTCATGCCGACTGAGGTGCTTACCTGAGTTAGACCCACGTCTGCATTTGGCCTATATCCCTCTAAACCTTTCCTATCCATGTACCTGTCCAAATGTCTTTTAAGCATTGTAATTGTACTCTCTACCACTTCCTCTGGCAGCTTGTTCCATATACTCAACACCCTCCGTGTGAAAAACTTGCCCCTCAGATCCCCGTTATATATTTCCCCTCTCTCCTAAAACTAATGCCCTCTAGTTTTAGACTCCATTAACCTGGGAAAAAGACCAAAAATCTACTTTATGTATGCCCCTCATAATTTTATAAACCTCTATAAGGTCACCCCTCAGCCTCCTTCTTTCCAGGGAAAACAGTCCCAGACTGTCCAGGCAATGTTCCCGTGAATCTTTTCTGCACCCTCTGTAGCTTAATCACATCCTGCCTATAGCAACTAATACTCCAAGTGCGGCCTAACCAACAATTTGTACAACTGTAACATGATGACACAACTCTTGTTCTCAGTGCCTTGACTGATGCAGACAAGCATACCACACATCTTTTTCACCACTCTGTCCACCTGTGGCACTACTTAAAAGGAACAACATATTTGTAACCTAAGGTTTTACTGTTCAACAACACTCCCCATGGTCCTGCCATTTACTGTGTATGTCCTCCCCTGGTTTAACTTCCCAGAATGCAAAACTTTGTACTTGTCCACATTAAATCCCATCAGTCATTCCCTTGCCCACTTTCCCAGTTGCTCTAGATCCTGTTGTATCCTGAGACAACCTCCTTCACTGTCCACTGCACCACCAATTTTGGTGTCATCTGCAAACTTACTAATCATGCCACCTACATCCTCTTCCAAATCATTACTATATATGACGAACAATAAAGGACCCAGCACCAATCCCTGTGGCACACCACCAGTCACAGGCCTCCAATCTGAAAAGCAACCCTCAACTACCACCCTCTGCCTCCTACCAACAAGATAATTTTGTATCCAATTTGCAACCTCACCCTGGATCCCATGTATTCTATCCTTCTTGACCAGCCTACTATTCGGGACCTTATCAAAGGCCTTGGTAAAACCAATGTAGACAATATCCACCTCCCTGCCCTCATCAACGTTCTTTGCCACGACTCAAAAAAAACATCAAATTTGTAAGACATGATCTCCCACAAACAAAACAATGCTGGCTATCCCTAATCAGTCCTTGTCTTTCCAAGTGCAAATAAAAGTGGTCCCTCAGAATTCCTTCCCACTGACGCAAGACCCACCTTGCTCTTCACTCCAACAGGAACACGTTGGCCCTAAACTCTTTTTATCTCACTTTGAAAAGTGTTCCACTTGCTAGACGTCCCTTGACCTGCTAATAGCCTCTCCCAATCAACCTTTGCAAGTTTCTGTCAAATGCCATCAAAATTAGCCTCATCCCAATTTAAGACCAACTTGTGGACCAGTCCCAACTTTTTCTATAACTATCTTGAAATGAACAGAGTAATGGTCACTGGTCCCATGGCTATTTGGTCATATCATTCTTAGGGAGGATCTGAAGTCTTCAGAGAAAGTGAAGTACAGTAAAGTGTAGATAAATTAGAATTTTACTGGTCACCAGAACTCTAGTGGCATCATTACCATTAGTCTTGCCAAATTTGAGCTTGTATCAGAGCTCCTTGATGTTGTGTGAGACTTGGGATGTTTGCAATAGATATAAGGACCATATCCCGAACCTATTCCATTAGTTCCAAATTCTTCAATCTGTGGAGAAAGCATCTTAACATTGAATCTGTTAAGTACTTCCAGGAGATTTCCACTTGCTTACCTCTTGCACTTCTAAACTCCCGTCAGTACAGATCAAGCTTACTCACTATCCTCAAAGGACAAAGCAATTAACCTTGTTACTATGTGCTTCCAACTATACCCTTCCTTTGGTACAGAGAAAAGAAACTGAACACAATTCTCCAAGTTCTGCCTCAAATTCCTGTACAAATGCAGCAAGACTTCTTTTCTTTTGTACTCTATTCCCCTTTCACTAAAGGTCAACATACCATTTGTCTTTTGTAATTGCTTACTGGACCTGAATATTAACTTCCTTTACTTTATGCACCTGCACACCCTGATCCCTTTGTACACCATACTCACATTTACTAGTTTCTAAACATTCTTCCCATTGAAGTCAAGTCTTCACATTTTCCCTCACAGCCAACTTGAGTCTACTCACATGACCCATGTATAATACTTTGCAGATTCTTTGCAACCTTCTTACAACTCATTTTCTCCATCTTGGTTTATTTAATCAGCAGTTTTGGTTACATGACACTCTGCATTTTCATCTAATTCATGAATATAGATTGCAAGTAGTTAAGGATCCAGAACTGAACCTGATAACACCCCACAAATAACAGCCAGCTAATCTCTAAAAACCTCCTCAAATGCCTTTTGAAAACTATTTGTACTGCAAGGACCATGGCCCCTTCCTCCACCTGATTAATGGCATCTTCAAAAATACCCAGAGAGTTTGTGAAACAAGCAATCAGAATCAGATTTATTATCACTGACATATGACATGAAATTTGTTGTTTTGTGGCAGCAGTACAGTGCAAGACATAAAATTACTATAGATCACAAAAATAAACAAATAGTGCAATAAAAAAGGAATGAACCTGGTCAGGTGTCAGATCTCTCAGTGGGTGAACATTTTGGTGATAGTGATCATAATTCTATCTCCTTTACGTTAGCACTGGAGAGGGATAGGAACAGACGGTCTAGAAAGGCGTTTACTTGGAGTAAAGGGAATTATGAGGTTCTCAGGCAGGAAATTGGAAGATTAAATTGGGAACAGACGTTCTCTGGGAAAGTACGGAAGATATGTGGCAAATATTAAAGGGGTATTTATGTGGAGTTCTGTATAGACATGTTCCGATGAGACGGGGAGTCACAAGAGGATACAGGAACCGTGGTGTACGAAGGCTATGATAAATCCAGTCAAAAGGAAAAGAAAAGCATACAAAAGGTACAGAGAGCTAGGTAATGTTAGAGATCTGGAAGAGTACAAGGCTAAGAGGAAGGAACTTAAGAAAGAGATTAAGAAAACCAGAAGGGGACATGAGAAACCTTGGTGGGCAGGATTAAGGAAAACCCCAAGGCATTCTACAAGTATGTGAAGAATAAGAAGATGAAACGCAAAAGGATAGGACCTATCAAGTGCAGCAGTGGGAAAGTGTATATGGATCTGGAAGAAATAGCAGAGGTACTTAATGAATATTTTACGTCAGTATTCACTACGGAAAAGGATCTAGGGGATTGTAGTGGGGTCATTACAGCTGCCTGAAAAGCTTGAGCATGTAGATATTAGAAAAGAGGTGGTGCTGAAAATTTTGGAAAGCATCAAGTTAGATAAGTCACCAGGACCGGATGGGATGTACCCCAGGTTGCTGTGGGAGGTGAGGGAGGAGATTGTGGAGCCTCTGACGATGATCTTTGCATCGTTGATGGAGACGGGAGAGGTTCCAGAAGATTGGAGGGTTGCGGATGTTGCTCTCGTATTCAAGAAGGGGAGTAGGGATAGCCCAGGGAATTATAGACCAGTGAGTCTTACCTCAGTGGTTGGTAAGCTGATGGAGAAGATCCTGAGAGGCAGGATTTATGAACATTTGGAGAGGTATAATATGATTAGGAATAGCCAGCATGGCTTTGTCAAGGGCAGGTCCTGCCTTACGAGCCTGATTGAATTTTTTTGAGGATGTGACTAAACACATCGATGAAGGGAGAGTAGTAGATGTAGTGTATATGGATTTCAGCAAGGCATCTGATAAGGTACCCCATGCAAGGCTTATGGAGAAGGTGAGGAGACATGGGATCCAAGGGGACATTGCATTGTGGATCCAGAACTGGCTGGCCCACAGAAGGCAGAGAGTGGTTGTTGAAGGGTCATATTCTGAGTGGAGGTCAGTGACCAGTGGTGTACCTCAGGGGTCTGTACTGGGACCCTTACTCTTTGTGATTTTTATAAACGACCTGGATGAGGAAGTGGAGGGGTGGGTTAGTAAGTTTGCGGATGACACGAAGGTTGGGGGTGTTGTGGATAGTTTGGAGGGCTGTCAGAGGTTACAGAGGGACATAGATAGGATGCAAAGTTGGGCTGAGAAGTGGCAGATGCAGTTCAACCCAGATAAGAGTGAAGTGGTTCATTTTGGTAGGTCAAATATGATGGCAGAATATAGTATTAATGGTAGGACTCTTGGCAGTGTGGAGGATCAGAGGGATCTTGGGGTCCAAGTCCATAGGACACTCAAAGCGGCTGCACAGGTTGACTCTGTGGTTAAGAAGGCATGTGGTGTATTGTCCTTCATCAATCGGGGAATTGAACTTAGGAGCCGAGAGGTATTGTTGCAGCTATATAGGTCCCTGGTCAGACCCCACTTGGAGTATTGTGCTCAGTTCTGGTCGCCTCACTACAGGAAAGATGTGGAAACCATAGATAGGGTGCATAGGAGATTTACAAGGATGCTGCCTGGAATGCGGAGCATGCCTTATGAAAGCAGGCTGAGGGAACTCGGCCTTTTCTCCTTGGAGAGACGGAGAATGAGGGGGGACCTGATAGAAGTGTATAAGATGACGAGAGGCATTGATCATGTGGATAGTCAGAGGCTTTTTCCCAGGGCTGAAATGGTTGCCACAAGAGGACACAGGTTTAAGGCGCTGGGGAGCAGCTGTAGAGGAGATGTCAGGGGTAAGTTTTTTATTCAGAGAGTGGTGAGTGTGTGGAATGGGCTGCCGGCAATGGTGGTGGAGGTGGATACGATATGGTCTTTTAAGAGACTTTTGGATAGGTACATGGAGCTTAGAAAAATAGAGGGCTATGGGTAAGCCTAGTAATTTCTAGGGTAGGGACATGTTTGGCACAGCTTTGTGGGCCGAAGGGCCTGAATTGTGCTGTAGTTTTTCTATGTTCTATGTTCTATGAATGAAGAGGTAGCATTCATGGGTTCATGGACCATTCAGAAATCTGATGGCAGAGAAATCTGTTTCTGAATCATTGAGTGTGGGTCTTCAGGCTCCTATACCTCCTCCCCGATAGTAGTAACGAGGAGAGGGCATATCCCAGATGGTGAGGGTCCTTAGTGATAGATGCCGCCTTCTTGAGGCACCCCTTCTTGAAGATGTCTTCGATGGTGGGGAGAGTTATGCCCATGTGGCTGAGTCTATAACCCTCTGCAGCCTCCTGCGATCCTGTGCATTGGAGCCTCCATACCAGGCTGTGATGCAACCAGTCAGAATGCTCTCCACTGCACACCTATAGAAATTTGTAAGAGGTATCCTTTCATAAAACTATACCAGTTCTGTTTAATTGTATCAACATTTTCAAATGCCCTATTACCACATTTTAACAATGAATTCTGGGATTTTCCTGTGGTCAGGGATGTTGGATTTTCTTAGTATTAAGGTGTTTTACATCTCCCAGGAAATCTGCTGCATGAACCTCCTGTGGTTGCAGAAGTGCCTCTGTGTTTAAGAACAAAAGGCCCTTGTGGTTTATAATAACTCTCAGCTGGTGCAGCAGATTTCTGCATACATGGCACTCTACTGGGGCATTCCAAACAAAGAGGCAAGTCTGAGAGCCATCTCATACTTACTCTTGCTGTCATGTGGAAGATAGACATGATCATTGCCTTTCATCGTGCAGCCCCATGCAGTGAACTGGGAGATCCTCAAACATGTTTCCTGCAGTGCCTTAGGAGAATTGGACCACTGAGGGCTGTGTCACTTTTAGTGAAGCATAGTCATCCAGCTGGGAGGCTTAAGATTTCCAATGCCAACCAACAACAATCTCTTCAGTTAATGGAAGAATTGCTCCAAGAGATCAAAGGAAGTAAGTTTGGAGTTATATAATTTGTGATGTGGCTTGTGCCTCCCATTGCCTTGCCCCATTCTTTGCTTTTTTTGTTCTACTTGTGCTTTTTTCTTGTAAAACTTGTGTATAATTTTTGCTTAATTTATGTTTTTTCTTGTGAATGCTGCTTATATGATGCTATGTGCCTGTGATGCTGCTTCAAGTAAGTTTTTCATTGCACCTGTGCATACATGTACTTGTGCATATGACAATAAATTCAACTTTGACTTATATCCTTTTCTCTGGGACTGAGCATTCTCATTCACTTCCCTATGAAACATCTCTCTCCTGTAAAACACTCTCCCCGTGAAATTCTCTTCCTAACCTCAAGGAAAGTCCCTTGGCCCACCAAGCTGCATTAGATCTTTGAAGGTCCACCCAGTTAGTCCTATTTCCCCAACCGTTTTCTCATTTCCCTACAGATGTTACCTTCAGATATTTAACCAGTTTCTTTTTTAAAAGCCACAATGGAGAAGAAGTGGAAAAAAAAACAAAAGGTTCAGTCCACAAGGAGCTATTGAGCAAGAATCTTCCAGCATCAACAACCTTCTCTCGACCTAGCTGAGGAAACGAGCATCTGGAGGCTGAGGTTTCCTAAGTCAGTAGTGAAACATCATTGTCGATGCTCAGTGCTCTTTGATCTGACGCATTAACTTTGTTTCTCTCTCCTGACCTGCTGAGTGTTTGCAGATTTGCGACAGGCCTGTGACCATCTGTGAGTTGAGCTCCAGAACATCCTCATATTGGGACTGCCCTGCCTGAGAAGTTCATGCAACTGCTGTCCCGAACTTATCCAATAGGTCATTTTGTGCAGCTGTCATCTGCCACGTCACCCAATTGGAAACTGACTACTGAGTATAGCACGTATGGCAATTCCATCTCCTTCAGTTGCAGCTAGAGCATCCTGAAGATTCAGGGTGTGAGGAACACTCGTACAACACTCCAGGAACACATGAAATTTCAAAGCTTTTCAGCAAGTGGAAGAGACACCAGTCTCTTCAAGTCCAGATTCTGTGTGACCAATCTGGCCAACACCAGCTGATCCTGAATCTGCCCACCATGTTGCCATATTTAAGGAAATGCAACACACAAAGCACTGGAGGAACCCAGCAGATCAGGCAGCATTTATGGAGGGAAATGGACAGTCATGTTTTGGGTCGAAACCCTTCATCTGGACTGGAATATTTCAATTAATTAGATTAATAACACTTGGATGACGAGAGCCACCCACCCTGCCCCCCACTACATTTTGGGCTTCAGTTGTTCTTTGTGTGTAGATATAACTTCTGAGCACCTGAACACAATGAAGGCACTACTGTCTACAGCACCTTCCAATGACCATCCTACACATTGACATCTTTTGTCATATACTTGACTGCAGCAGGAAGCAGAAGTAGAGGAAATGGAGGGGTAGGAAGATCAAGTGGAGGGGTAGGAAGAGGAAGGAGGAGGTGAAGATGGCAGGAGCAAGGATATCTCTGGGAATACAGTCAGTATACACCCTGTAGGGCCTTGATGAGTCCACACCTGGGAGTATTGTGTACAGTTCTGTTCTCTTTATTTAAGAAATTATGCATTTTCCAAGAAGAGAGTGCAGTGAAAATATATTAGACTGGTTTCAGGGATGGTGGGTTTGCTGCGTGAGGACAGATCAAGTGGATTGGGACTGCATTCACATTAGAATAATGAGGTGAGATCTCATCAATACATGGTACATTATTAAAGGGTTTCATAGACTAGATGCAGAGAGGATGTTTCCCCTGACTGAGGAGGCTAGGAGTAGGGGACAAAGTTTGAGAATAAGGGCTAAGGCCATTTAGAAGTGAGATGAGGAGAAATTTCTCCACTCAAAGGGTGGTAACTTTTATAAAATCATGAGAGCCCTAGATGTAAGGTGGATGGTCACAGTCTTTTTCCCAGGGTAAGGGAGTCTAAAACTAGAGGGGATTGGCTTAAGGTGAGATGGGAAAGATTTAAAGGGGACCTGAGAGAAAAGTTTTTCACACAGAAGGTGGTGGGTATATGGAAGTGGTAGAGGCAGGTATAATTACAATGCTTAAAAGACATTTGGACAGGTACATGGTTAGGAAAGGTTTAGAGGGATTTGGGCCAAATGCAGGCCAATGGGACTAGCTGCATTAGGCAAATTGGTCGATCTGGATGAATTGGGATGGAAGGCCTGTTTCTGTGCTGCATAACTCTATGACTCTAGATTTCTCTACCCCAGACAACTGTGGCAGGTCAGTTGGAGACACAAGAAACTGCAGATGCTGCAATCTGGAGCAACACACAAAACACTGGAGGAACTCAGCCAGCATCTATGAAGGGTCCCAATGAAGGGTGTCAAGCCAAAACATCGACTGTCCATTTCCCTCCATAGATGTTGCCTGACCCACCCGGTTCCTCCAGGATTTTGTGCGGAAGTTCAGTTGTTGCATTCATTCAAAACTGGGATAAATAGATTTCTGGATATTGAGGGAATTGAGGGATATGGGGATAGTGCAGGTAAATGGTGCTGAGGTAAAAGATCAGCCATGACATTACTTAATGGTGGGGTAGGCTTGAAGGGCCAGATAGCCTACTCCTGCTCTTATTTCTTATCTTCTTAAGTCACTTATGTTCATACGAGAACTTCACCACCGGCTTCTGACATAAATAGAGAGCCAACCTGTGCTCGAAAGTAGCAAAACATGTCAGTATTTGAAATTCAAATTAGAGTGTCAAGGTCCTATTGTACCACATTAATGCCTGGCATCTGCCATCTACACCAAATTGAAGTCCCACTATTCCCCCTTTTCGTTCATTATGAAATGGCATTATCCTTGCTCTATTCCCTAGCAACAACATCCTGTGATTACCGAATGTGATCTTGTTCAGACATTTAATTACAGTGGTTGCAAGAACATGTCAGACGCAGCTTCTGCTGCAGTTAAGGGCTCAACCCGTTACACGACAAACACCTTGCACCATCTGCAAGACACATATCAGGGTTGCAAATGAAAGCAACAATTCCAAATACATTCAAGAATGCTCCATATGTGCAGCTTTAAAGACGCCGAAGAATGCTTTATCCATTCAGTCGAGTGTGAAAGTAATGTAAATTCCTTGTTAATACTCTCTCATCATTGATTTGCTAATTTACCCCAATGGCATTGATTGCATTGGCCTCTTTCCTCCTGGACTCCATGGCAGTCCATTCCAGCATACACTTACCTCTGCATTCTGCTCGAAACAGCTCACTGCATTGCTCCTTCCATCAACCACTTTGAGCCCTCACTTTAGTCCATTGATGAAATGCCTTCAAAACCTTCATGTAACAAGTGGATGGCAATAGCTTGCCAAAGCTCCTTCGTCATCATACAGAAGAGCCCCAGCTCACACCACCTAGAAAGTCATGGATAGCTGTCACTTGGGCACTCCACATGGAGGATTCCTAGTCACACAACATTCTCACCTGGAAATATATTTTCCAGGATGTTGAATTATTTAAATAATCAAGCCTTATTAATTAGCATAAATCTCACATTTGCAGAATCACAACATTTTTGGATGTTTTTCCTCAATTCTCAAATCAACTTTAAAAACACAGGTATGTTGTGTAGATTGCCCAGAAGTGACTGACAAATATGTGAAAATTGCTGGACTTCAAGAACAATAATTACAGTGGAAGCCTCTACCCTTAATACTACAAAAATAGTCTGAGAAATTGAGCAGAGAGAAAAAATTAAAAATTCCATACACCAACTTCCAGGCTACTCTGTAGACACGTTACCAAGCACATTTTAGCTTCTAATATTAAGTAGCAGATATGATAGTTTATTTAATTTGCAAATGTATCATGATGAGTAGATGCTTCAGAAGTTACAACTCAGCAGGCAAACTAATTCCATATGCAACAAATTGTGAAATCTTGAATGACTTCAGCTGTAAGCAATGTATCATCACCCTCTTAACTTCAAAAAATAATGCTGCATTTAAAAATTTTCTCATGAATGCTTGCAAAATTATTGATCATGAGTCTAAAGGATCTAAACTTTTTAATAAAGGACCGACTGTAAATATGAAACAAAAAGTTATTTGCACATGAAAGAAAATATTGGTACATATTTAAATCTTAGTAAACAGATGGTTAGCAAAATACCATAGACGTCAATAGCATGTGTCTATTGGTGGACTACGTAGGCCAAAGGGCCTGTTCCCATACTGTAATGTTCTATGTTCTATTCCCCAAAGAATAGACACACCCTACTGCCACTATTGTGGCACAACTAGTAGAGCCACTGCCTCACAGGGACCTGGGTTCAACTGTGACCTTGGACACTGTCTATGTGGAGTTTGCATGTTCTCTTTGTGACTGCATGGGTTTCCTCCCACAGCCCGAAGACATGCAGGTTGGTAGGTTAATCTACCACTAAATTGCCCCTTGTGCATAAGTGATAGTATTGGGGGGTGGGTGGGGGCATAACTGATGGAGTGTGGGGGGAATAAAATGTGATTAAGGTAGGATTAGTTTAAATGGGTGGTTGGTTGTCTGTGTGGATTCAGTGAGCTATTTCCGTGCTGTATATCTCTATGATTCTACAACTTCTTTAAAGGACAACAAGATTAAAATTGGTGGCTGCTGGTTAATGTATTGGGAGAGCTTGAATTTAAGCTCCAATATGCAACACTGGATTCTAAACAGACAGACTGGGGCTTGACCACCTTACTGGCTCTCCCCTTCCCACTCCAAATCTGATATCTCAGGAGTGGTAAGAAAGACTCTAAGTCAAAGGTTCTACAGACAAGTAATATGTTTTTAGTGGTGGGAGGAAGTGGCAGGCCGTGTTATTCTCCATCAACAGAAAGGACAAGGTGTAAAATTAATCTTCTATCCAATTCCGTGCAGTCCCTGATGAAGGGTATAACACTGACTATCATTGTATTTACCTTCATGCAGCTTTCTGCCACTTAAAATATATGTTTTCTGCCTGTCAAATCTAGCCATGCATGGCCTGTTGTTTGCAGCCTTTAGGTGCCAAAGTTAAAGTCGTTTATTGTCATATGCACAAGTACATGTGTGCACAGGTGCAATGAAAAACTTACTTGCAGCAGCATCACAGGCACATAGCATCAGAGATACAAAGTTCACAAGAAAACATAAATTATATAAAATCATACAAAAAAGAAGACAATTAGAACCAAAAAAAACCCCAAAGTAGTGCAATAATATATGCGTGCACATTAGCAGCGTGGTTTCTGCCAGTTGTGACATTCAGAAGTTTGCCCGCAATGGCTGTGATGAAAACCATTTAGTAATAATGTTTAAGTTTTGTTTTGCTGGTAACTTGGGCTTGATGACACGAAATATTTACTGATCTGTTCAGAAAGGTGACTCCACACCAGTTTCAATGGCAAATAGGGATAAACAATATAAATGGTCCCAACAGCATTGAGGCAGGAGAGGTGTGCCAAGCATTTCTATGTATGGGCTCATTACTATTAGTGTGTATGTATGCCATGCCTTCTTCTTGTGAGCCCTCTGGTGTGTGACCTTGCCTCTGCAGCAGCTGGTATGTAAACTGCCCTTTCCCTGGCCATGGGTAGATCCCTCCTCCAAACTACCTTCTGCTTTCTACGGTGCAAAGATCTCAGCTGTGGATGCAGAGACGTCTCCAACTCTCAGGGCTCAGTTGCTGGTACTTCTTAGGCGACTGAAGTGAAGGTGACACAGGCATGTGGTTAGAGTGAGGAGAGGCTGTTGATGGGAGTTGACTGCATCATTCTCTGTCAACAGAGAGCAATGTAAGGGCAGGGTGTGAAAAACAGTTTCCTATCCAATGTTGTGGGTTCCCTGACAGAGGATATAACTGCCCAGTGGGTGGTTGAAGCAGGCATTCCCATAAACAGTTAAGTCTTTACAAGATGAGCACTTCAATCACGATGGCAAAGGAGACTACAGAGAAATGGGTACTTGATGATCAGTATGGACATGGTGGGCTGAAGGGCCAGTTTCTTTGCTGTATATCTCTGTGAGTCTGCAACATGAAGGATCATTATCAAAGTTACCTTCAGAGAGAATACAGAACTTTCTCTGGTAGGTCCTTGCCCTTCAAAATCCATACCTTCTTCTGGCAATATCAAGGTGTGGAATACTGGGTGCCAATGTGCTTCCAGTTTGATGTCTGATGCACATGTGCATATTACTGGTGTAGTTTGTATGGATTGGGAGGGGTGCTGGTGTGCCTGACACCATTGCAGGATGGGCTGATCATTAATCAGTGGTTCCACAATGAAATCAATGGTTCAACATGAGTGTTGCCAAACTGGAGTTCAATCCTGTGGCTGATTCCTTCTTTTCAACTTGCACAAAAGATCAAGTGTTCAGCAGCGGGAATCCCCACTTACACCATTAAACAGGGATCAAGTACTTATAGCTAGGTTGGTGATGGGTTTCTACTGAGTGCTGTGCTGTCAACTGGTGAGATTAACTTTCTATACAGTGACTAACACCCACAGGAGTATGCCAAGAACTCAATCAGCACATTCATTCTTCAAGGAGGCTACAATAATCATCTTCCGATGTCCAGGTGCTTTAGCGACCACTAAACTTCTACACTTTCCGCTGTCTCAGGAAAGCAGCCAACATAACTAAAGACACATTCTACCTTGGTCTTTGTCTCTTCTCACCACTTCCATCTGGCGGAAGATACAAAAGCTTGGGAACACGTACCACCAGACTCAAGGACAGCTCACTGTTATAAGGCTCTTGAACAGAACTCTTGGAAGTAGAATTGGAATTGGAATTGGAATATTATTGTCACATATACTGAGATATATTGAAGCACTTAGTTTTGTATACCATCTGTACAGGTCATTTCAAAACATAAGTACATCAAGGTAGTACAAAGCAATAATAGAGTGCAGAATATAGTGTTACAGTTACAGTGAAAGTGCAGTGCAGTTAGACAATAGGATGCAACAGCCATGATGAGGTAGACTGAGAAATCAAGAACTCATATTTAACATACAAGAGGTCCATTCAAGAGTCATATAACAGTGGGGTCCAACAAAGATGAACTCTTGATCTTTCATGGCCCTTGCACCTTATTGTCTACCTGTGCTGCACTTTCACGGTAACTGTAACATTATATTCTGCATTCTATAAGTCAGGCAGCATCTATGGAGGGAAATAAACAGTTGACGTTTCAGGTCGAGACCCTTCATCAGAAGCCCTCTTCCTTTCCAGTCCAGATGAAAGGTCTCAGCATGAAACATCGACTGTTTATTTCCCTCCAGTGATGCTGCCTGAACTGCTGAGTTCCTTCAGCATTTTGCGTGTGTTGCTCCAGATTCCAGCATCTGCAGAGTCTCTTGTGTCTTTATTCTGCATTCTGTTCTTGACTTTCCTTTTGTACAACCCCAATGTACTTATGTTTGGAATGATCTGTCTGGATGGCATCCAAACAAAGCTTTTCACTGTACCTTGGTACATGTGACAATAATAAACCAACTACCAAAAAGGAGGAGGAGTGGGGTGAAGGGCTTTCAATGTAAAGCCATATCCACTCTTGGAGACCAGTAGTCCTCAAAACACCTCAGTGGGAAAGAATGCACAAGGCATCTATGCCTCTGTAAAGACATCCTCACTGAAATATGTCAACTGTCCCAGCTGTAACAGCAAGCTCAGACAAGGGGAAACAAAGGCTATTGGCTGTTGGAATTAGGGGCACAGTGTCCTTCAGCTTCGAGAGCTGAATATGATTCATTCTCCCCATTAAAAAACAAGCACATGGTTTCACAATGATCATGAATATCTCCATGGCATTAGGTGCCATTCACTGCGTTCAGATCATCTTATGGCAACCACAGGCAAACTGAGACGCCTCACAAATGAGAGGAGTTCTTCCTGTTCCAGTCCAGACAGTGTGCAATCATAGTCATGGCATTATGCAGGTCAATGCCTGGTGCCCTGACAGGAGTTATTACACTTGCCTTCTGGTCACTGAGTCTTCTGTATTCAAACCATCATTGTAAACAAAAGGGTCACTGCCGGGTGACAAAGATATCACGAGCCGTATGGGTCTTGATTCTGGTGTGAGAGGCAAGAAGACTGGGGCAGTGTGCTTTAATGAGTGTTCTGCTGCTGGCCACCAGGAGACTACCCTAGCAGAGCAGATGCTCAAGCAATGACTCTGTTGCCTGGGTCACCACCAATCAGCCTTGCAATACCCAGCTGAGGAGGTTTCAAGACTGGTGACAGCCTGCTGACTTCAGGTCTGTGCAACAACTCAGTTGTTGCCACCAGCTACTCCAGAAATTTAATGAGCGGGAAAAGAAGGAGGAGGAATCAATGTAGGGAATCCTTTTTGTTTGGCAAGGCTGTGGAAGACCATTTCATCAGCCACATGACCAATAAACACAGTCACAATCCACCTAAAGTCCCACACTACACCTTCCTTGTGTTGCTGGCCATTAGATTGACCATGATATCAAGATAAAAAGCAACAAAGACATCAATACTCTAGACCAAAATTATATATCCAACCATAAACACATCAGCTAATCACCACCATGCATTCCCATTGAGCCTGTCCTTTGCCTGTCATAATGATCCCACACAATCCATTGCTCAGTGTCAGTGGGGATGTGGGGGCTGCTGTCCTTCAGTGGAAGAGGTTGCATATGGCTGTGGAGGGAGATGGTGACAACCCCGTGTTAAGCAGCTCAACCTGAGTGACAGCAATCTGGGCCAAAGCATGGGGAACGGTGTGATGGCAGTGCCGAGATCACAAATGACAGTATCCTGAGAGGACGTACCCTGGTAGTGTATCAGCAGTCCTAACAATCCATCAGTTTCCTAAACTGTTGTGACACTGTGCAGGCCTCTTTAAACACTGGTGTCTATAACCCTGGCAGAAATCAAAGCTCCCACTGCAACACTTGGATATTGGATGGCTTCGGAATGTTCTGCATTACTAACTGAACCATTGGCAATCAGATGCTCCACTATGGGTTGTCTGCAAGTGTTGAAATGGAGCTGGAGACTAGGAAGGATGAAGTCCAAGCTCTGCACAAAACCCTTTGCAAAGTTGGCATTGGTTCTTGAGATTACATCTGAGCAATTAGCCAGTCTATAAATACCCCAAGTACTTCATCATGCATGCCACCATCTGCCACAATCCAAGCCCTCTGGAGTACAATACGTCCATCTTCACCATCTCGGGAGTTTGCCCCTGGGCTACCATATATGATGCAGATCATATATGACCTGCGATTTACCACATGTATATTCACATCTTTGAGCTAACCTCTGGAGTAGGCAGAGTCTGGTAGCTGCAAGCGTTGGTTTGAATGATAGACCACTTTTCCTGTTCTTATACCATGTTTCAGTTTTGGTGCCTTTCTCCTTTGAAAGGTGGGGTTGAGGGGAGATGAGCCGGGAAAAAGATGATTGCTTACATTGTTTGTGAATCAGAAGAGTACAGAGTTTGTGAGAGAAGTGCCACAGGAAAGCAGGACCACGTGCACACTGCCACTGTCCTCCAATGGGTGGGGATGCAGCCACACCTGACACCTGCTGGCTGGCTGCTGCAGGTGCAAGTTATGAGGTAAATTGGTTTATTATTGTCACATGTATAGTGAAAAACTTTGTTTTGTGTGCCATCCATACATATTATTTCATCACATCAGTACCTTGAGGTAGTATAAGGGAAAACAATAACTGAATGCAGAATAAAGTGTTACAGTGCCATCTCTTCCTGTGGGAATGAGGGTGTCACACCGTGTTTGGGTGGTGCGCCTGTGATGGTTGAGAAACTAGCAGTGTTTGTATGTTATGAGATATGGGTACAAAGGTTTGGAGAGATGGTTTGTGTGTAATAGTGTGGTGACACATGTTAGGTTGGAATAATGACTGCCAGAGATGGTTAGCTCGTGAATGAGGGAGGGCACAATGCTAACTGAGCAGTGTCTGAGGCTAGTGATACATTGGGTACAACCCAATATCTGAAGATGCATTCACCATTCTTGAATGTGCACATTGAAACGTCTTTTAGCCCAGATCCAGGACTGGATTCCTGGCATCCACATTCACAGTTATCTCCTCCTTCTACAACATCCTGGAGGAAAGGAGTCAGAGAGGGCTTCCAGCAGTCTGCAGGTAGACAAGATCTCCAGTGCAGAGTCCTTGATGTCTTCCACCAAGTTAGTGATATCCATTACCAGGGCACCTCCTCCAATACAGATGCAGGCCAGCAGTAAGCACTGTAGTCTAACGTGAGTTGCTCCTGGCCACAGAGGCAATTAGTTCGACTGCTCCCCAAGATTAGAGTAGAAATCTTCTTCAGACCCACTTGTAGATTCCAGGGTGGGCAGTATACATGGATGATCATGGAGTGTTGGTTCTATGTTAGAGCAAGCCAAGGAAGGAGAGAGTTGGTCATGAGATGTTCACTCATCCCACAGAGGCATTGCCAAGATACCAGACGTAACAAGGTAATCAACAGCACCAAAGTTAGCCGAATGCTGAAATCATCATAGTTACAGAGGCAGATCAGATTTTGTGTGATTATATATCATGATTTAAGGGACTATGGAACTTATCAAGTTATTTATAATTACTTTTCCAGTGAACTCTCAAGAGCCACGGAGTCAATTACTTTATCTGTCATTGATTCAGTGCTCACGTGTCCACAGTTTCCTGCGTCAGTTTTCCCATTTTTTTACATAAAAAAAGAGATATTTCAGATTTCAAATCTGACATAAACTCCATAATATCAGTATCCCGAATTTGCATCTCCTCAGATCATACTAAATGACAAGGTATATATTCATCTCAAGTCCTACTAATTTATCAAGTAGCTTTTTTATATTGGCTTCAAAATTCTCTGGGATATAGGTTGCATTACTGAAGATGGATGGTAAGTTAGTATGTACATGCTAACTGAATAAATACAAGTAATAATTCAACTATTTTAGTTTCTCATTCAATTTGCTGCCATATTTATCTCATAGCTTAATTTTCATGTCAACTATTTTAGTTTCTCATTCAATTTGCTGCCATATTTATCTCATAGCTTAATTTTCATGTCAGACAATATTTACTTGCCCTCCCTACTTTCATTTATCTCCTTGGGCTTCAAGCATCACTTCTAACTCATCTCAATGATCTCAGTAGACTTTGTTTCTTCTTTTCCTCGAGAGTTTGCAATGATAGCCTTTCTTTTCAGTTCCTGCTTTATTGAGGTCATTAATACATCCTTGAGACTGCCTTTAGGCAGGTTGACTCACTTGAACTTGGCCCATGGGCCTCGCTCTCTATAGGCAAGCCAATGTCTTTGGCTGCACCCTTAAAAGGTAGCTCACCAAGTGCAAGGGCTTCTGCTTCAGGTCTCTTGCCTTCTTGGCAGTTATCCAAGGGAAACCTTGTGGATAAAGGCCTGCTCTACACCCACAGCAGCTCTCTGGAGGAGTACCTGTGGCAATGAGTTAATGCTGTCATAATTTACGCAGTCATGTCCTAGACATCTGATCTGTCAAGTTACACATGGCAGAGTACCTTAACACTCACACAGGTTCCATCAAGTGCTTTTAGACTCTAGATTGTGACTATCTTGCCTTCACCAGTCCTAATTCAAGGTCCATAAAAAGACTCCACTTCATTGGGAAGTTTGTTGCCAGCAAACCAATGTCAGTATCCCCTCCCATGCCAAAGTCCCCAGCACTGAGGTTTGAGTCACTCTTGGTCGGCTCTGCTGGGTAGGCCACACTACTCACATGCCTGACACCAACTCCAGAAATGCACACACTATTCAGAGGTCTGTCTTGGGAATAGAGTACCAGGAAGAAAGAAGAAAGGATTGATTGACTGGTGTGATCAATGTCTCCTTGTGGAAAAAATGCAACATCTCCATTGCCTCCAGGGGGTCTCTGACAACGACCTCAAAGTGGAGAAGGAGCATTCCGGATGAAATTGAGAACTGAAGGCCATCCGGAGAACATGACAGCTCTGAAGAAATGGCAGAAGGAATAGACTGCCTCACAAACCAACTGCCTCATCCCTCATCTGTAGAAGAGTCCTCACTTCACCATTGGCCTCATCAACCACTCCAGAACCCAAATGGAAGCAAGTTATCCTTGAGCTCAAGGGGCTTTCAAAGAGGAAGATGATATTAGTGCAGTCATTGGTTTCAAGGAATGTTGAAGCAGTGGCCCAAGAGGGATGAAAGGATTGAGAGCTTAATGTTGGCCGTCTCATTCTGTGACAGATCTGTCTCATACTTGAATTACTGGCTTGTAATCATTATTTATGTTTGGCTGAGGAGCAAATCTTCAGCCTTGTGGAACATGATTAAAACAATGTTCTTTAGCTTTGTGCACTTCACTGTGTAATAACAGTACTGGGCTCTCAGCTCTTCACAATCTACATTAATGCCTCGATAGGAAGAATGGGGAATAATATTTCAAACTTTGCTGATGAGACAAATCTGGGCAGGCAAGTGAGCCACGAGGAGGATGCAAAGGGACATAAATGGGCTGCATGAGGAGGTGGCAGATAGAGAACTAAGTGGGGAATACAAGTTTATTCCTTTATGGTGGGAAGAATAAAAATCTACAGAGCACATTATTTTGAGGTCTGCAAAATGATGAAGGAAAATTGTTGGGGTTCCCCACAACAGATGTCAAAAAAGGAGACAGCATGTGTTTAGAGTAAGGGAGAAAAGTTTTAGAGGGGATCCGAAGAAAATGGCCCTGATGGTGATTGGAATCTGGGGGCAACATCTGAGAGGGTGGTGGAAGTGGGTACTGTCACAATGTTTAAGTATCTAGAGCAGCACTTAAATCACCAGGGTATAAAAGGCTACAGACCAAGTGCTGGTAAATGGGGTTGGTGTAGATAGTTAATTGATGATATTGAGAACCTCAAGGCCATCCGGAGAATGCAAAGGCCCTGCAGAGGTGGCAGAAGCAATGCACCACCTCACAAACTACCAACCTCATCCCTCTTCTGTGCAAGAGTCTTTTCTATTTGCTTCATCAACCACTTCAGAACCCAAGTGGAAGCAAGTCATCCTCAATCCTGAAGTTACAGAGTAGCACTGATGCAAGGGCGTAGAGGTAGTTGTAATAAAAGTGATGATTTTAATGGCATCATTTTGAGGAATATGATGGTGTTGGAATTCAATGAGAACTAGAGGTTACATGGACAGTGATAGATAAAAAAATTGCAAGTTCTGGATAAACTAAGTGGAACTTGAGAACTTAGAAGACTTAAGGTGGCAGATGAAAGGGAGAATGATCATTGTTGCAGCTCCATTGTAGGTGATGTGAAGATGTTTGGAAATGGGCAGTCTGCAGTGCAGTTTGACTTCCAAATGAAAACACAAGAACCATTGTTTGTGGCCTGTTCACCCATCGTGCTTCAAAATCATGAGTCCACTAATCCAGGGAAGGGCATTTCAAACTAAAGCAGCAAGACCTGATGAGAACCAAGACAGTTTGTGGTGCAGGTTTTTAAACTTCTGCAGGAACATCCTGCCAATAAAAAAGAAAGAAAATGTCCAATCTAATTAATTATTGTCCCGGCAGTCTACTCTGAATTATCAAAGTGATGGACGATGTCATCGACAATGCTTTCAAACTGAATGTTATACAGGTCAATAGACTTTGCTGTATCCAGTACACTCAGCTATTTCTTTATACAACTGTAAGTGAATTGAATTAGCTGTAGAATAACTACTGTGATGGTGAGCACCTCACAAAGAGGACAAGATAAATGTTGGGCAAGACACTTCTGCTTGAGGATGGTTGACAGGAGTAACGGTACAAACAAGAGAACTGTGGTGATGGATACTGAAATATTCCCTTCAGGACTGCATGCATCATTGCTTCTCACCATGCTCTCGACTACACCTCTTCCCACATTGCCACTTGCAAGGATGCAATTCCTTTCTCTCAGTTCCTCTGTCTCCACCACATCTGTTCTTGTGATGATGCTTTCCACTCCAGGACATCCAACATGTTCTTCTTTTTCAGAAAACGGGGTTCCCACCCTGTAGTATGAGAGGCCAGGGGTCAGATGACAGTGACAACACTACTGACCCCCATGCTCAGATGATAGCAGTGCCTATCAGGTCAGAAGCTACACCATTGTCAATCAGCAGTCCGGCTCCGCGCCACCCATTAAGAGCACACCTAAGGATTGGCTTGTAACCCACCTTTGTTCTTGACCCTGAATCATTGGCTTGTTTGAATTACCTGAGCGGTCTCCACCCAGCTACAGCCCTATAAAAGTTGGTACACGTGGGCAGCTCTCCCTCTTTTCTGATTGCTGCCGGGGTCGAGACCACAGGTGAGAGGATGCACTTCCACAGGGGTCGAGGAGCAACCTAAGTAGATTCCCAGTAGCATAGAGCCGTTGTTTGTCCAGATTCAGGGGGTTCAGACAACATATTTGTTCGTTTCCTGATCATTTGTACTAGTTCTTTGTGTGTGCGTGTGTGTGTGCGTGCGTGTGTGCACTTCACCCCTGTTGCGACTCCCCCCACATTTCGCGATCACCCGAGTGCGAGTGTGCATTTGTTCCTTCACATTCTGTTCCCATGTCTGTCTTTGTAAATAAAATTCTCCTTTTTAAAGTACAAAGACTGTGTGTCCAAATACCTCTATCTTTAAGATCCAAAAGAACCTTTCTCATAACACCCCCACCAACTGATATCAATGCAGCTCCTACCCTCATCTCTTCTATTTCCCGCACGTCTGCCCTCACCCTATCCCCTCCCAGATGTAACAGAGATAGAGTTCCCCTTGTCCTCACCTACCACCCCATGAGCCTATACATCTAGCATATTATTCTCCACCATTTCCAACAGGATCATACCACCAGGCACATCTTTCCCTCCCCTCCCCTTTCTGCAGGGATCGTTCTGTCCGTGACTTCCTTTCTGCTTGACCCTCCCCACTGACCCCCTTCCATTCACTTACCCCTGCAACCATGCTAAGTGTTCCACCTGCCCCTACACCTCCTCTCTCACCACCCTTCAGGGCTATAAAATGTCCTTCCAGGTGAGGCAGTGCTTCACATGTGAATCCATCGGTGTCATTTATTGTATCTGATGCTCCCAGTGTGGCCTCCTCTACGTCGATGAGACCTGACACAGATTGGGGGAATCATTTCTTCGAGCACATTCGCTCCAAATGCCGTAACAGTCCAGATCTCCCAGTGGCCAGCTGTTTTAATTTCACTTCCCATTCCCACACCGCCTTGTCTGTCCATGGCCTCCTCTACTGCCAAGTTGAGGCTAGATGCAGATTGGAGGAACAGCACCTCATATTCCACCTTGGTTGTCTCCAACCTGATGGCATGAACATCGATTTCTCTAACTTGCGGTAATCTCTCTCCTCTGCCCCCCTCCTTTTATTTCCCTTATCTTACCAGGCCCATCACCCCTTCTCTTTCCTCTCCCCTGCCTTCTCGACCTGCCCACTCATTTCTCCCTCCGGTTCCCCTCCTCACTTCCTTTCCTTTATTCCATTGTCCACTGTTCTCTCCTATCGGATTCCATCTTCTTCAGCCCTTTTTCACTTCCACCTGTCACCTCCCAGCTTCTTACATCATTCCCACTCTCCCCCTCCCTCACCTGCCTATCACCCCCCCCCCACCTGTATCCACCCATCACTCACCAGCTCTTGCTCTTCCCCTTACCCCCATCTTTTTATATTGGCTACCTCCCCTCTTTCTTTCCAGTCTTGATGAAGGGTCTCGACCCTAAAGATTAACTGTCCATTTCCCTCCATAGATGCCGCCTGACCCGCTGAGTTCCTCCAGCATTTTGTGCGTTGCTGTGTTCTCACCATGCTTCTTCCAATTGATATACATGAAGGAGCGCTGCTTCATTAGCTGGGGGAGGACATCTTGTGGTAACCATCAGAAGGTTTCCTTGCTGTTCTGAGTAGATTCCACGGGATTCCATGGGGTCCAGAATCGATACTGAATACATCCAAGGCCACTATATCCTATTTTGATCCACTGCATCATCACCTCCAGTGGATGTGTCTGGCTGGTGGAACAAGATGGGCTGAGATGGTGCAGGGGTTGTCTGGGGTATTGGCAGAAACAAATGATTCTCCAAGCTTAACTATATCTGCTTGTTACTTGTCTGTTCTGAGGGACAAAAGAGTGACAATTCACTGAAAACTCAATTCATGTTGGAAATTGAGAGGCATTGAAAGGCGAAGGCCCCTGCACTTTGGACTGTTTGCACATAGGTTACAGAGATAGAAGGGCAGATGGAAGGGCAGTGTATCAAATCTTTGTTTTCAAGTCTCCCAGGGGAGTTTCACCAAACAGGGTCAGGTATCAAATCTTCAAAAAGTAATGAATAGAAAATCATCTCAGACACTTGTCAATATACATTCATATTTCACAAAATCAATATTCCACACATTTCTTGACCTTAAAGCTTTATACTGGGAGATGCAAGGAGAAAGATTTACCATCATATCCTCATCCACCAAGTCAGCAAATAACCCTTCATTTCCTCATGTAGCAGCTGAGAAGAAATTATTTAGCCATTATCACATTTCTTCTTGTGGGAGCATGCAATGTGAAAATTAACCACAATACAATAGTGACTAATATCAAAAGTACTTGGTTAGCCATAAAACACTTTGGAATGTACTGAAAGGGACATGAAAATGGACTATACAAATGCAAGTTTTTTCTAATTGGATCTTTCAATTCAATGGACATATTTGAATCATTCTTCTTCAGCCAATAGAATCAGCTACTTTTTTAACGTAATACATTAAGGCTGGAACTGGAGCTAAAAGGTATTATAATATCCCTTCATGGTACTGTGATACTACAAGGCCTCTGTGCCAGCAGGATGTGACAACACATAATACAGTTCAGAGATTCTATTACTTACAATGCAACTCTTGGCCTTTGCCAGCACAGACCTTGCAGGAGAAATCGCCTTAGAGTTGAGCCCTCCAGCACTTTCTCTCAAAGACCATAAATCACTGCATAGGCAAAGATTAAATTCAGTTTGTGTTATTTGTATTGTACTTAAATTCAATTCCAGCCTGAGCCGTTGTGTCACCATAAATCTGGGACTAAAGCAGGGTTATTTAAAGATTTCTATTATCCATGAAAGGCACGCTTCTTTATGACGGATAATTGAAGACCTACAGTGATCACATATCTAGAAATATAGAAGTCGCTGGTCTGGTTACAGTTTCATCTGTCACACATCAGGAAATATGCTTTACAAGTGCAAATTTGTGAGACATATTTGCATCTCATTGATTCTTTTGGCATGAAACTAAAGCCAAACAGGTAGGGAATCTACCAAACGAAAAAGGCAACAGAGAAAATGAAAGCCATGATTCAGGTGAGAAAAATAACCGTAGTGGACAAAAATTGTTGTAAAGTTTGTAAACAATAAGCAATCATAATGTGCACAAATTATGAGTCTCAATAAGCAAACAAGTATTCAAAGTATTCAACTTGCTTTTAACCTAACAGCTTCCAATAACAGCTACGTCTGGCTCACACCATGATGCTTGCATTTTCTGGAGTTCTTAATCAACCTTCAGAAACTGCTTTGATGACCTTTACTTCACTGTGAGGGCAAATTTACAATGGTAAGTGCAGAGTGTTCTGATCCATGCAGTAAGATCTGGGCAACATCCAGACTTGGGCTGATGAGTATGGAGAACATTTTGTACCACAGATGTGCCTGGAAGTGATCACACCAAGGAAGAAGTCCAAGTATCTCTCTTTGTTATTTAGTAGCTTTGCCATTGTCATATCAACCAATATCAACAATCTAGCAGTCATCATTAACCAGAAACTTATTAAACAAAAATTAGAGTGTCAAATCTAATTTCTGCAGGAAGTGACTCTTCAATGCAAGTACTAATTGTAGAGAGACTGATAGACAGAGAATTAGGTGGGATAAAGTTATTCTGATTGGAAAGTTGATAAGGTAATTGGTAATATAACCATTCTTAATTACAATGTATGTGGATGTTCTGTATTGAGAAGTTTTACAGCCCTTGATAAAACACATCCCCTATAACATTCATCTGGTCACCTCCCCTAACTGAAGGAAAATGATAAAATTTACTGATTTGTGAACATGAATAGTTTGGGGATTCCATCTTTTTCTGAAAAGACTTAAACAGAGTGGAGAACAAGGGAAATTATTTGCTCTATACAGTTCATGAAGAGAGATAGCACAAACAACTGATAACTGGAATTCTTGATTTAGGCATGTGGGGAGAAGGAGGCAATGCCAGAATGATAAGAATTTGTTGCAAGGGCAAATTCAACCTGGACAAATGATATGATATGGGAGCCATTACTGAATCGAGGTTACAGAACAGTCAAAAACTCAGGTCATATTACAGCTGTACAAGATGTCGGTGAGACCGCACCTGGAATACTGTGTGCAGTTCTGGTTACCGTACTATAGGAAAGACGCGATCAAACACAAGATGGTACAGAAAAGATTCACAAGGATGTTGCCCAGATTTGTGGGTCTGAGTTTTAAGGATATACTGGATAATGCTGGGACTTTTCCCTGGAGCGAAGGAGGCTGAGGTTTCAGAGGTCTATAAGATCAAAAGCAGCACATCACAGCCATTTTCCCACCAGAGTACGGAAGTCTAAAACTAGAGGGCATAGGTTTAATGTGAGAGGAGAAAGGTTAAAATGGGACCCGAGAGGCAACATTTTCCACACAGAGGGTGTGGGTATATGGAATGAGCTGCCAGAGGAAGTGGTAGAAGTGGGTACAATTATAATGTTTAAAATATATTGGGACAGGTACAAGGATAGGAAAGGTTTAGAGGGATATGGGTCAAATGCAGGCAAATGGGACTAGCTCATGTAGGCACAGACAAGTTGGGTTGTAGGGTCCTTTTCCGTGTGTATTCCTGTAGACTTAATCTGATGTATTTAGTTCCTATAGGGGAAATGATGGAGAGAATCATAGTAATTAAGGATGAAATAATACTCCACTACTGAACCTTTCTCTGAAAGTCAGTATTTGGGAAAATGCTGGTATCCACAATGAAAGATGTAATAACAGAACATCTTGAAAAGATAATGGAATTGAGCAGAGCCAGCATAAATTTAGGAAAGAAAAGTCATATTTGACTAAGTTTCTGGATTTCCTTGAGGACACAATTAGTGGAATAAAGGGAAACCAGTGGATGTGGAGGGTTTGGATTTTCAGAAGGCATTTGATAAGATTTCATACAGGATGTTAGCCAATAAGGTTAGAGTACATGGAATTGGGGTAGTGAACTGACATGGATTGAGAATTGGTTACTAGATGGAAAGCAAAGAGTGGTAATAAACATGTCATTTTCATATTGGAAGGCTAAGTCTTTATTCCTTGGAACATAGGTGAATGAGGGCCATAGAAGTGTTTAAAATTATGAGAAGCATAGATGAGGTGAATGGCAACAGTCTTTTCCCCAGGGTAGGGGAGTCCAAACCTATGGGGCACGTGTTTAGGGTGAGAGGGGAAAGATTTAAAAGGGACCTAAGGGGCAACTTTTTCCATGCAGAGGCTGGTAAGTATATGGAATGAGCTGCCAGAGGTAGTGGTTGAGGCAGGTACAATGGTATCATTTAAGAAGTACTTGGATAGATACATGGAGGGGCAGGGCTTGGAGGGATATGGGCCGAACGCAAGAAATTGGGACAAGCTGGCTGGGCACCATGGTCGGCATGGACTGGCTGGGCCGAAGGGCCTGTATCTGTGCTGTATTTCTCGACAACTCTATGACTTTATGAAATAATACAGAAGTCTTAAAGGGTTCAACAGGCTAGGCCAGGAAGGACGTTTCCCCTGGCTGCAGAGACGAGTACAGGGGGCAGGGGACACACAGTTTGGGCAGACAGGGTGGGTGGTTTAGGACTGAGATGAGGAGAAGTTTTTTCACTCAGGAGAGTAATAAATGTTTGTAATTTTCTACCCCAAAGGTCATTGAGCTCATTCAGAACAGAGATCTCGGGATACAAAGGGAAACAAGGTTATGGCGATAGTAGTTTGAAGGACCAAATGGCCTACACCTGTTCCCATTTCTTTTCTCAAATTATGAAAAAGGGATATGCAAACTGTGTAGGAGCCCACTAGTAGTAGCTGCAGTGTGTTAGAATTTATCTATTTAGACATGATAAACGTGCAGCAATGGCATGTTGGTTTTCACATAGACTGGGATAAGGAAGTTGGTTCATGCCAGAAGGGTAATGAATATTCAATATATCTTGAGGATCAGTTTCTGCGAAAACATGTCCTGGAACCAACAACAACGCAGATCATATTTGATTCAGTAATGAGTAATGTTCCATATTTAGCTAACAGCTTATTGATGCATGAACATTTATCCAATACTGATCTCACTTTCAAACACTACACTGATCAAACTCAAAATACTGTCAGAAAATAAGAAATACAAAACTGCTTCTAAAGATTCCTGATTAAGGGAAGGTTTAGCTCCCTGTGAGAAGATGAAGACTATTTAAATAAACTTATAAAATCTGTTAATGAATAAAACCATTGAAGAGGATGTTCTTAAAAGAAGGCTTTATGTGGTAGAGGCCATCTATTCTCCCAATGTAGTTGCTGAAAAGAAACTCACAGTAAACCGAGGAGAGAAGTAATAACCTAAAACCTAAAAGAAAAAAAAGCTACGAAAGAAAAACTAGCATAGATCGTGGCATAGAGGAGGGAGATGGGGACTGTATCACCAGGCTCAAGCACAGCTTCTATCCCACTGTTATAAGACTCTTGAATGGTCTATTTATACGATAAAGATGAACTCTTGATCTCTCAATCTACCTTGTCATGGCCCTTACATCTTATTGTTTACCTGCACTGCATTTTCTCTGCAACTGTAACACTATATTCTGCATTCTGTTTTTTATCTCTTGTACTACCTTGATGTACTTATGTATGGAATGATCTCTCTGGATGGCTTGCAAACAAAAGCTTTTCACTGTAAATTGGTGCACATGACAATAATAAACTAGTTACCATTGATAAGCAGTGTCAAAAGAGATAAAATAAAAGGTTATAGAAAGGAACTCACAGGTGTTGATCAAATAAAAATTTTTGTTTTAATATTATATCAGATAAAAGAGGGTGATCAGAAGCAATGTGTGTCCTGAAAATGATAAGAGAAAAGGCAAGCACTTTGCATCAGTATATACTGTACAACCAACGTTGAGTCAGCGTCAGGGATGTGCCAAAATTAGTGTAAGCAAAGTAATGGTAATGAAGGAAATAATGACACTAATGAACAATGTTCCCAGGACTATTTGGACTTCGACCCAGAGATTACAGCAAACAGGTGAAGACTTTGCAAATACCCTAACAATAACCATCCAAAGTTCTCTCAGTTCAGGACCCATTCCACAAACTGGAAAATCATGCATGTACTCCATTATTAAAGGAGGGAAGAGGGCAAAAAAAAAATCGAGGGAACATCCAGTGAGCATGAAACTTCCGGTCGGGAAAGTCATGGTGATTGAAAACCATGAAAACTTTCCCACTTTAGAGCCAGTTTGTTCACCAAGCTGTCTTTTGGGCAGGATATGAAATAATTCTTAAGATGTCCTGCATTAGGTTCCTTCTGGTTAGAACGTGGAATTCATTGCTGTAAATCACAGAGGGAAAAAAAGTAAATAAAAATGTTCAACAAGAAATTTGATGTCTGAAAATAAGGAATATAGGTTTACAAATTCATTGGACAAGGGAATTAATCCTATATACATCAGAATGAACAAACTATGACTTACTATACGTAGTGATATAGTTGTTTGTGCTAATTTATTCCTGTTCAGTGAGATAGATGGGATGGGAATAAAGATATAAAAAAAGGGAGAGCAGAGGTTACATCCACATTTGCACCTCAGATTATGCAGCATCATGTTCATAAAACTAAACCACAATAACCTTTGACGTGATTTTCTCATCAAAGTCTTTAGTCCCTGCTACTTGCAGATAACACGGAAAGCAGAAAATGAAGAAGGTGTAGCGGTTGCTACCACGAAATAAAACAAGATGCTAGTCGATGGATTGTCAAACAAGAACTGGTTTATTTTCCCGCCTTGCGCAGGCCTTTTAAAGGAGACTGTTCCCGCCCAATGTAACCGGCAATGACGTAAGTACTACGTCATCAAGTCTTTCCCGTGCGCGGGTTCTCCCCGTCACTCGGGAAAGACGAGGCCCGCCGCCGTCTTGGGCCTCGTCGCTCCGATGCCGCGCGACCCGACTGCCGAGCTGGTTCACCTGACCGGACGGTGAGTCGCTACACAACGCGCCCCAGAACCGGCGATACAGTACCCAAGGTCCACGGGCTGTGCCAGCCGCCGCTTAGGGGGTCGGCCTCTGCGTCGCAGCGTTGAAACCTCGACCGGTTGTTGCAGATCTAAATGGGCCGGTTTGAGGTGGTCCGTCGTGAAAACCTGTTCCCTGCCCCCAATGTCCAAAATAAAGGTGGATCCATTATTCCTTATGACTCAGAACGGTCCCTCATATGGTCGTTGCAACGGCGCCCGAGGTGTGCCCCTGCGAACGAAAACAAACTTACAGTCTTGTAGTTCTTTGGGCTGGCAGGATGGGGCTTGACCGTGCAGCGAGGTGGGAATCAGGGCCAAGTTGCCAAGCTTCTCGCGCAGTCTTTGTAGGACTGCTGGGGGTTGTTCCCCTTGGTCTCGAAGGGCAGGTACGAAATCCCCTGGGACAACTAGGGGCGCCCCGTACACAGGGTCAGCTGACGAAGCGCGGAGGTCTTCTTTGGGGGCAGTGCGTATGCCGAGCAAGACCCAAGGCAGTTCATCAACCCAGTTAGGACCCTTCAGGTGGGCCATCAAGGCTGATTTCAGATGGCGGTGAAAACGTTCCACCAACCCGTTTGATTGAGGATGGTAGGCCGTGGTGGTGTGCAGCTGCGTCCCTAGCAGGTTCGTTAATGCAGCCCAGAGACTGGAAGTGAATTGGGTGCCTCTGTCTGAAGTGATGTGGGCCGGAACGCCAAAACGTGAGACCCAAGTTGTGAGCAGCGCCCGGGCGCAGGAATCAGTCGTGATGTCAGTCAGGGGGGTTGCCTCTGGCCACCTCGTGAACCAGTCCACGATGGTAAGGAGGTACCAGGCTCCTCTTGAAACCGGCAGAGGGCCCACAAGGTCGACGTGTATGTGGTCGAACCTCCTACGGGTAGGCTCGAACTGCTGTGGCGGGACTTTGGTGTGTCATTGGATTTTCGATGTCTGGCAGTGCGGACAAGTCCTGGCCCACTCACTGACCTGTTTGCGCAGGCCATGCCAGACAAACTTGCTGGCGACCAGTCAGACAGTTGATCTGATGGATGGGTGTGCCAACCCATGTACCGAGTCAAAAACGCGTCTCCGCCAGGCTGCAGGGACTATAGGGCAGGGCTGACCTGTCGCGATGTCGCAAAGTAGGGTCTGCTGACCTGGACCAACCAAGAAATCTCGGAGCTGCAGGCCAGAGACTGCGGTTCTGTAGCTGGGCAGCTCGTCGTCAACTTGCTGTGCGTCAGCTAGGGCCGTGTAGTCGACACCCAAGGACAGGTTGTGGATGGTCCGTCTGGAAAGTGCATCAGCAACGACATTATCCTTTCCGGAGACATGTTGGATATCTGTTGTGAATTCGGAAATGTAGGATAAATGTCTCTGCTGACGAGCTGACCAGGGATCGGAGACTTTGGAGAAGGCAAAGGACAGAGGCTTATGAACGGTGAAAGTGGTGAAAGGCCTGCCTTCTAGAAAGTATCGGAAATGCCAGACCGCCAGATACAGCGCTAGAAGTTCCCAATCAAAAGCCCTGTATTTCAGTTCGGGCGGTCTAAGGCGCTTGCTGAAAAATGCCAAGGGTTGCCAATGGCCTTCGAGTAGCTGTTCCAGTACCCCACCCACCGCGGTGTTGGACGCATCCACCGTGAGGGCGGTTGGGACGTCTGTCCTAGGGTGTACAAGCATCGTGGCATCTGCCAGGGTGTCTTTGGCCTTAACAAAGACAGCCGCAGCCTTATCATTCCAGGTAACGTCCTTGCCCTTACCAGCCATCAGCGAGAACAGAGGGCGCATGATACGGGCTGCTGCAGGGATGAACCGATGGTAAAAGTTGACCATCCCAAGGAATTCCTGTAGGCCTTTGACCTTGTCGGGGCAGGCAAAATGGCAGATAGCGTCTACCTTGGCAGGTAGGGGTGTTGCCCCATCGCTGGTGATTTTGTGGTCGAGGAAATCAATAGAGTCAAGTCCGAATTGGCACTTGGACGGGTTGATTGTGAGGCCGAAATCGCAGAGACGGGAATACAGCTGGCGGAGGTGGGATAGGTGTTCTTGGCGGTTACGGCTGGCGATCAGTATGTCATCTAAGTAAATGGACACGAAGTCCAGGTCTCGGCCTACCACGTCCATCAGCCGCTGGAAGGTCTGCGCGGCGTTCTTAAGGCCGAACGGCATTCAAAGGAATTCGAACAGGCTGAACGGGGTGATAATCGCAGTTTTGGGGACGTCATCCAGATGGACCGGGATTTGGTGGTATCCCCGAACGAGGTCCACTTTGGAAAAGATGCGGGCCCCATGTAAGTTCGCTGCGAAGTCCTGGATGTGAGGGATGGGATAGCGGTCCGGGGTGGTGGCGTAATTCAGCCTTCGGTAGTCGCCGCAGGGCCTCCACCCTCTGGTGGCTTTGGGGACCATGTGCAGGAGGGAGGCCCAGGGGCTGTCTGACCTGCGAACAATCCCCAGCTCCTCCATGTGACGGAACTCTTTCTTTGCCAGGCGGAGCTTGTCTGGAGGTAATCGTCGTGCTCGAGCATGAAGGGGTGGCCCTGTAGTAATGATGTGGTGTCGTACCCCGTGTTTGGGCCTAGAATTTGTAAACAGAGGTGCCAAAATTGATGGAAATTCAGCTAGGAGCTTGGTGAAATCATCGCCAGAAAGGGAAATGGAGTCCAGGCGCGGGGCTGGTAGGCTGATTTCTCCCAGGGGATAGGTCTGGAAAGTGCTAGAGTGGACTAACCGCTTCCCTCGCAGGTCGACTAACAGGTTGTGGGCCCAAAGGAAATCAGCTCCTAGGAGTGGTCGGGCGACGGTGGCAAGGGTAAAGGTCCAGGTAAAATGGCTGCCGCTGAATTGTAATTGAAGTGTACAGGTACCAAAAGACCGTATCGTTGTACCATTGGCGGCATTGAGTACAGGACCTGGTGGCCTGTTACGAGTGTCGCGGACGGTCGGGGGCAAAATGCTAACCTCCGCTCCAGTGTCAACGAGGAAACGTCATCCAGATTTCTTGTCCTGAACGAATAGGAGGCTCTGTCGACGGCCAGCCGCCATAGCCATCAGCGGCGGCTGGCCCTGGCGTTTCCCTGAAACTTGCAGGGTGGGCGGCATCAACGGGCCCCTGCACCCCACCTCTGATGGTAGAAACACAACTGATCACCCGTGTTGTCGTCTGTGTTCCTGGGGTGTGGCTGCTCGGTTGCTGGGACTGGGCAAGGCGGGCGTTGGGCTCACGACCTGGTGATTTGGCCGATGGACGAACAGCTCTCGCGTTTGGCCTTCCACAGGACATCTGCCCGGGCGGTTACCTCACGGGGGTTGCTGAAGTCGGCGTCAGCTAACAACAGGTGGATGTCATCGGGGAGCTGTTCGAGGAAGGCCTGTTCGAACATCAGGCATGGCTTGTGTCCCTCGGCCAATGCCAGCATCTCATTCATTAGTGCGGATGGGGACCTGTCCCCCAGGCTGTCCAGATGAAGCAGGCGGGCGGCGCGCTCACGACGGGAGAGGCCGAAGGTCCAAATCAAAAGGTCTTTGAAAGCCGGGTACTTAACTTCCTCCGGAGGCGACTGGATGAAATCTCCGACCTGGGCAGCTGTCTCTTGGTCCAGAGAGCTAACCACATGGTAGTACTTCGTGGAGTCGGAGGTGATCTGCCGAAGGTGGAATTGTGCTTCGGCCTAGTCAAACCGGATGCTAGGACGAAGTGTCCAAAAGGTGGGCAGCTTGAGGGCCACTGCGTTGGCTGCTGAGTTGTCGTCCATTGCGCGGGTCCAAAATCCGTTTGGACTGTCAGGGTCACCAATGTAGCGGTTGCTACCACGATAAAAAACAAGACGCTAGTCGAAGGATTGTCAAACAAGAACTGGTTTATTTTCCCACCTGGCGCGGGCCTTTTAAGGGAGACTGTTCCCGCCCAATGCAACTGGCAATGACGTAAGTACTACGTCATCAAGTCTTTCCCGCGCGTGGATTCTCCCCGTTGCTCGGGAAAGACGAGGCCCGCCGCCATCTTGGACCTCGTCACTCCAACGCTGCGCGACCCGACTGCCGAGCTGGTTCGCCTGACCGGACGGTGAGTCGCTACAAAGGGAATTGACCAAAGAAGTCTGCTCTGAAAGTACAATCTGCAAAGGCCTTGGAGCACTGTTCAAAGCATACATCCACAGTCTTGTATCCACTGTTCAATTTGCCAGTGTTCCATAGACAACGTTGCACTAACCTTCTAATTGCTTCTTAGCCCCACAGTGCAGAGCAAAAGTTTGGCTTTAAAGCCCTGATGAAGGAGCTCAACCTGAAATATCGACTTTCCCTTTGTCCCCGAAGGTGCTGCTTGACCTGCTGAGTTCCTCCAGCAGCTTGGTCTTTTGCTCCAGATTACTACATCTGCAGTCTCTTGTGTCTCTAAAGGTTTAGTTTTATCTGCTTGGCAGCTAACTTTCACACAAGACTCTCTGATCATGTAATAGGAGGTAGCATCTTATCCTCATGGTCACCCCAGTTTTACCCTGTCAGGGACATCCACCCTCCCCACAGCTTAAAAAGCTTCTTTTGTCTCACCTCCAGTTGTGACAAAGGGTCTTCGACCTAAAACATTAACTCTACTCACAGATGTGGCCTGACCTTCCAGCATTTTCCGTTTTTATTTCATAATTCCAGCATCTGTCGTTTTTTGAAATTCAATTAAAACATAACCTTAGTGGGTTAATAGACAACTATTTATGGATGTTGACACTGTAATACCTGTCAGGAATAGTAGTGGCTTATGTTTGGCATTATTACTTCATTCTTACATTAAGAATGAGGGGCGAGCTGATCGAAACATCCTGTGGACGTTGAGATGTTTCTGAAAGGAGGTGTCAGCTATTCAAGACTGAGAAACATGAGTGGAAAATCTTTGAAATTCTCTGCCCAAGAGGGCTGTGAAGTCTTAGTCATTGAGTATATTCAACTTAGAGAACGATAGGTTTGGATACCAATGGAATCAAGCACAATGTAGGAAAATGGTACAGAGCTGAAAGACCTGTCATGGTTTTATTGAATGGGAGAGAAGGCATGAGGGGTCAGATGGCTGGTCTGATTTCTATTCCTTAATTCTAGTTTAAGAATAGAATCTATGCAATCAAATCTGTTTAAAACCCTCTCCACTGCCGCCTCCCCCATCACATCCAATAACAATGAGCAACTCCTGACCTTTTGTAACTAAGCTGTAGGCCATCCAATCAGCTACTCCAGCCACTTCCCTCCCCTCGCTTCCTCCACCCCACCCACCTGAGCTTCACATGCTCTCCCCACCCAACACTAAGTTTGCACCTCTGTCTAATTTCTTTTCCATCTCCCCATATGCCTACTACAAAATCATTTTGTTTATGAGAGTCACTTCTGCTCCCCTAACCCCATTTTCCACAAACCTTTTGCCTTTCTATCCAAGTACACCCTTTACTTGGCTCATCAAGTATCTTCTGCATGTTAGTCCTGCTGTGAAGTGAGTTAGGAAGATGGTTTGCTCTGCTAGCAATGATATACAAGAGGAAGTTGAGACTGTTATTTTGTCACCCCTAAAAATAAGCAGAAGTTCATAACAGGTCATCAACACAATATTCACCTCTTGAATTAAATCCATTGAAGGAATTAGTTTCCTTTGGGTCCCAAGAATATTATTGATACCTTTTGGTCATAAACTCGTGCATATCGCTCTGCTATTTAAGAAAGGGAAACCAGAGAATTATAGATAATTTCATTCAAACATCTGTTGTTGGAAAATTATTGGAGTCTATCAGTGTAGAGTTACTGACATGTGGGAAGTGTTTGATTGATCAAAGTCAGCATAAATTAAGTAATCAATCAAAAAACGAAATTGGACTTTAATTCAAGATGGCACAAGTACAAAGGGAGTGGATGCCATACAGCAGCTAAAAGTTCCCTGGCTGGACCACACTCGTGATCAATTCTGTAAACCACTTCTTGGGAAGGAGATACTGTCCTAGGAGAAAGTGCAGTATATCTTTAACAGAATGATATATGGATTCTAAGGGTTTGATGACAGAGACTGCAATTAGCTAGGGTTATATTCCCTGTGAGTTAGAAACTTAACAGGTGATATGATTGAAGTTTTCAAGATGTTAAGATATTATGTTCAACTCCCTTTCTCCTCTTCAAAATTCATCTTTGACGGGAATTTTTTTGATGTCTCCAGTTAATCTCTCTTAATCTTCTTGCCTCAGGATGTGTTTGTCATGCATTTATCCTTTGAAACACTTTGGGATGACTTTTATTTTAAAAATCAGTTTAATTGCTACTATTACCATCCCATCCACCACTGAGCATCCAAATCAGCCGAGTCAACATTAATAAACTGAAAGAAAATGGTGATCTTCCCCAAAGCCAATACCAGCAGCAAAGAGTAAGATTCAGACCTCAGGCCAGCTTCAAGAATTTGCAAGCTAAACAAGCTGGGTTAGATCACTTTGGCAGGAAGTAAATTAAAGGATGGACAATTTTTTTTAAAACCCAATGTCACAGGTGTGTAAGATTAAATTTGGTAAAGAAATGAAATTTGAACCCTAACTGTGCAAAACTGCCCACATTCAGGGGGTTTGGCAGTTAAGGCACTCTGCAAAGGGTCACAAAGTACAGCTTTTTAAAATGAGACCCAACTTCTTAGATTTTGAGAGACGTTTAAAATGAATGACTGTGGGCTGGGATCATGGCTCAGAAACCATAGCCATCTCCCTGGCCCTACACTCAGCTCTGGAACATCTGGACAGTAAAGACACCTATGTTAGACTATTGTTTATTGACTACAGCTCTGCCTTCAATACTATAATTCCAAGCAAACTCGTCACCAAACTCCGAGACCTAGGACTCATCACCTCCCTTTGCAACTGGATCCTTGACTTCCTGACCAACAGACTACAGTCAGTAAGGATAGGCAGCAACACCTATGCCACAATTATTCTCAATACTGGTGCCCCACAAGGCTGCGTTCTTAGCTGCCTACTCTATTCCCTATACACTCATGTCTGTGTGGCCAGATTCTGCTCTAATTCCATCTACAAGTTTGAGGATGATACCACTGTAGTGGGCCATATCTCAAATAATGATGAGTCAGAGTATGGGAAGGAGATAGAGAGCTCAGTAGCATGGTGTCATGACAACAACCTTTCCCTCAATGTCAGCAAAACAAAAGAGCTGGTCATTGACTTCAGGAACGGGGGTTGTGCACATGCTCCTGTCTACATCAACAGTGTTGAGGTTGAAAGGGTTGAGAGCTTCAAGTTCCTAGGAGTAAAAATCACCAATAACCTGTCCTGGTCCAACCACATAGATACCACGGCCAAGAAAACTCACCAGCGCCTCTACTTCCTCAGGAGGTTAAAGAAGTTTGACATGTCCCCTTTGACCCTCACCAATTTTTATTGATGCATCATGGAAAGCATCCTATCCGGAGGTATCACAGCTTGGTATGGCAACTGCTCTGCCTGAGACCGCAAGACACTGCAGAGAGTTGTGGACACAGCTCAGCACATCACAGAAACCAGACTCGCCTCTATGGACTCCGTCTACACTTCTCTCTTCCTCAGTAAAGCAGCCAACATAATCAAAGACCCCACCCACCCCGGATATTTTCCCTTCTCCCCCCTCCCATTAGGCAGAAGATACTAAAGCCTGAAAGCACATACCACCAGGCTCAAGGACAGCTTCTATCCCACTGTTATGAGACTATTGAATGGTCCACTAGTATGATAAGATGGACTCTTGAATTCACAATCTACCTCGTCGGTGCCTTGCACCTTATTGTCTGCTTGCACTGCACTTTCTCTGTAACTGTAACACTTCATTCTGAATTCTGTTATTGTTTTCCCTTGTACTATCTCAAAGCACTGTTGTAATGAAATGATCTGTATGGATGGCATGCAAAACAGTTTTTCACTGTACCTCAGTAAACGTGATAACAATAAACCAATTTGCATGCAGTTTAATTTGGTATCTTGGTCAGCACAGACATCATGGGCTGAAGGGCATGTTCTGTGTTCGTTTTGTGTTCTACGTCTCCCAATCTCGATCTGCAGTTGTGAGGAGGGGTATTAAGATTCTCTCTTTTTGAGCACCCCTTTGTCCATTTCCTTCCAAAGTGACATGGTCACGATTGTTTATTAACAGATTCAGATTAGTTTATTGTCATATACACCAGGGTGCAATGAAATTCTTTGCTCATGTGAAGCTCACGGAGTAAACAATGTTCACGGTAATAATAAATACAACAATAAATACAAGGGCACATTCTTTAACAAGTCTATACTGTCCTGATTTCATTCATTTCATTGCTAGTGCGAACCTTGGCTTTGGTCATCAGTTTCTTCTTCCCTGTAATCTAACCATTTGTCCCTCTGACATTCCCACTAAACACCAATCCACACCATTGTTCATAACAGTGACAAATGCTGATAGCCATACAGTTACTTTCACACCAAAATCTTGACTGTTAGGATCAGGAAAGGTCGAGACAGCAAAGTGTGTTGAAGAATAAAGCGACCTTACTGAGTGATATATACTGGAGTCATGAAGTACAATTAATGGGAATGAGAGAACAGAAATATTGAGAAAGACAGATGTGAAGTGTTGGAAATGAAAAAAAAGGAAGACAGACATAACTTGGGTGCAGGAGATGATCACTAGGTCCAAATAAAATGTAGACACAAGAGACTGCAGATGCTGGAATCTGGAGCAACACACAATCTATTGGAGGAATCAGGATTAGAATCAGGTTTATTATCACTGACATTTGCCATGAAATTTGTTATTTTGTGACAGCAGTACAGAACAAGACAATAAGACTTAAAAATGACTATAAGTTACAAAAATAAACAGTGCAAAAGAGGAATAATGAGGTAGTGTTCATGGGTTCATTGACTGTTAAGAAATCTGATGGTGGGGGGGAAGAAGCTGTTCCTGAAATATTGAGTGTGGGTCTTCAGGCTCCTGTACCTCCTCCCCAGTGATGGTAACATGAACAGGGCAAGTTCCGGGTGGTGAGGGCCCTTAATGATAGACGCCGCCTTCTTGATGCACTGTCTCTTGAAGGTGTCCTTGATTGGGGGACGAGGGGTGTAGAGGGTTGTGCCCGTGATGGAGCTGGCTGAGTCTACAATCCTCTGAAGCCTCTTTCAATCCTGCACATTGGAGCCTCCATACCAGGCGGTGATGCAGCCAGTCAGAATGCTCTCCACCATAGATCTGTAGAAATTTGCAAGAGTCTTTGGTGACATACCAAATCTCCTCAAACTCCAAATGAAGTAGAGCCACTGGCATGCCTTCTTCATGATCGCATCAATGTGTTAGGCCCAAGGTAGATCTTCTTAGATGTTGATCCCCAGGAATTTGAAGCTGCTCACCCTTTCCACCGCTCACCCCTCAATGAACACTGGTGCGTGTTCTCCTGACTTCCCCTTTCCGAAGTCCACAGTCAATTCCTTGGTCTCGCTGATGTTGAGTGCAAGGTTGTTGTTGCGACACCACTCAACCAACCGATCTATTTCATTTCTGTACACCTCCTCATCACCATCTGAGATTCTGCCAACAACAGTGGTGTCATCAGCGAATTTATAGATGGTGGTGAACTCAGCAGGTTGAGTTGCTTCTGTGGATGGAACAGAATTGACGATGTTTCGGGTTGAAACCCTACATCAGGACTGAGACTGGAGAGAGAAGATGACTAGTATAGAGAAAAGAGGGGGAATGGTGAGACAGGAGCCAGAGGTGATTGGTGGACTGAGGGATGAAAGATGATACACAGGTTGAGACAAGTAGGAGAGGGGAGAAGGAGGGGTGGAGTTGCGAGACAGGGGCAGGAGGATGATAGGAATAAAATGTATTCCAGGCATGACGGAGGGGATAGTTTCCAACCCTCTTTTGACACAGAACTGTGCTTGGGGATAGAAAGAGTGCTAATGAGGTTCAGTCATTTAAAACTGAAGTTAGGATTAGATATACTGACTACTGGCCAGTCAACCAAACCATGGTGCTGGGGAAATTATTTGAAGTTTAAGGATGGCATTATTCAACACAGAGAGGCATGTATTACATCAGACTAACCTGACGTTTTTTCTTTGAAAGGAGTTGATGAGGATAGATAACATTATGTCTGGTTGGGCCTCAGCAAGGCATTTGACAAATACCAACATGATACTGAATATCCATGCAATCCAAGGAGAAGCAGCAAATTAGATTAAAAATGTGCTCAGTGTGAGAAAGTTATAGGTCTGATCAAAGGGAGCTTCAGTAATTGGTGGGGTGGTGGCATGTAGTGGGGTTCTAAAAAGCTCAGGTCTTTAGCTTCCATGGAATGGATCAGTGATTTGGACAACAGAGGGAAAATTGTTTAAAAACAAAATGATTACATCAAAATTGGCAGTGTAGCTGATAACAAGAAGAAAGTGCAAATCTGCAGGAAGATCGCAGTGGAAAAGATTGGCTGACACAGAAGTGACAAACCTAATCCACCCTGGACAGGTGTGAAATAGTGCATTTGTGAAGGGTACACAAAGCAGATGAATGAATGATAAATGGCAGGAGACAGATGGAGGGATCCACAGATGCCCACAGGCAGCAGGATAACGTAGTTTAAAAAAAACTGAATACTTGCTTTTATTGATCAAGACATAGAATACAGAGCAAGAAGGTCATGCCTGAGCTGTAGGAAATATCAGATGGGCCACAGACAGAACAACATGTCACTGTACAGGGAAGATGTGATAGTTCTTCAGAGGCTGCAGTGGAGAGTACTGAGAATGCTACCTGGGTGAAGAATTATAGTTAAGGTTTTGGTATTTGGTATTGGTATTGGTATTGGTTGATTATTGTCACTTGCACCGAGGTGCAGTGGAAAGCTTGCCTTCCAATCGTACAGGTCAATTCATTACACAGTACAGTTACATTGAGTTAGTACAGAGTGCATTGATGTAGTACAGGTAAAAAAACAATAACAGTACAGAGTAAAGTGTCACAGCTACAGAGAAAGTGCAGTGCAATAAGGTGCAAGGTCACAACAAGATAGATCGTGAGGTCATAGTCCATCTCATTGTATAAGGGAACCATTCAATAGTCTTAGCACAGTGGGGTAGAAGCTGTCTTTAGGTCTGGTGGTACGTGCCCTCAGGCTCCTGTATCTTCTACGTGATGGAAGACGAGAGAAGAAAGAATGTCTCGGGTGGGTGGGGTCTTTGATTATGCTGGCTGTTACACCAAGACGACGAGAGGTAAAGACAGAGTCCAAGGAGGGGAGGTTGGTGTCTGTGATGCGCTGGGCTGTGTCCACAACTCTCTGCAGCTTCTTGCGGTCCTGGGCAGAGAAGTTGCCGTACCAAGCCGTGATACATCCAGATAGGATGCTTTCTATGGTGCATCGGTAAAAGTTGGTGAGAGTCAAAGGGGACAAACCAAATCTCTTTAGCCTCCTGAGGAAGTAGAGGCATTGGTGAGCTTTCTTGGCTGTGGCTTCTACATGATTTGACCAGGACAGGCTGTTGGTGATGTTCACTCCCAGGAACTTGAAGCTCTCAACCCTCTCGGCCTCAGCACCATTGATGTAGACAGATGCATGTACACCACCCCCTTTCCTGAAGTCAATGACCAGCTCTTTTGTTTTGTTGACATTGAGGGCAAGGCTGTTGTCATGACACCATTCCACTAAGCTCTCTATCTCCTTCCTGTACTCCGACTCATCGCTGTTTGAGATACAGCCTACAACGGTGGTATCGTCTGCAAACTTGTAGATGGAGTTAGAGCAGAATCTGGCCGCACAGTTGTGAGTGTATAGGGAGTAGAGTAGAGGGCTGAGGACGCAGCCTTGTGGGGCACCAGTGTTGAGAATAATCGTACCGGAGGTATTGCTGCCTATCCTCACTGATTGTGGTCTGTTTGTTAGAAAGTCAAGGATCCAGTTACAGAGGGAGGTGTTGAGTCCTAGGTGTTGGAGTTTGGTGACAAGCTTGCTTGGAATTATTGTATTGAAGACAGAGCTGTAGTCAATAAACAATAGTCTAATGGGGAGAACACTTTGGCTGCAGTCATTGCTTTTTGGATAAAGGAACTAAGAGGACATTTCATTAAGGTGTATGAAGGCCAAGGTACATTGAACAGAAAGCACATGTCTCTTGGCAGAGAGATTGATAACTATAGAGCAGAGATTTAAGTTAATAGGTTAGAGGAGAATTGAGGAAAACATTCTTCCAGGAGTGTGAAAGGCAAACATTATCTAAAAGGATGGCAGAAGGTAAAACTCTCATTCCATTTTCAATGCACCTTGATGAGCCTCAGTAAATACGAGTGTCTCTAATTGCTCCTTTGATGGTTAGTATGGACACACTGGATCAAATGGAAGACTACTGCGCCTTTAATTTCTATGCTTTAGCTTCTGTACAACTGTTAGATGGTACTTTATCATATGATTTGAATGTTCATCAACACAGCATCTGTTGCATTGCTCTGATCAACTAGTTCTGTTACATCAAAGACCTCAGTCAGATTAGTCAGACACGTTTTATCATTAACACATCTGTACTGGCTGTTTCTTATTGACAGTCTTCTCCAGGTGAGGATTAATTTAGCCTTTGACAATGATCTCCCTCTTTTTCATCACTCTATTACAACCCTTTTGAAGAACTGCAATATTGTCTTTGGTCAATACTGAAAGTAATTCCTCCTTTCTTCTTTTTCTTCACTATCCCTACAGAATGCTTTGTAACCAGGATGTGTAGTGCCCATTCTTGCTGATGTTTAAGTCAGGTAATTACAGGACTATTTCATAATCCCATTTGGAATTTAATGCCTGTGGTTCTTGAAGCTTATTTATAACATTCCCCACATTAACAGATGTTCATTCAAATGCATCTTTTGCTTTTCTTCATCTATTTCTGCCACTGTTTCAGCAGCATTGCCAATCACATAGTAAGCACATTTACAAGGTAGCAGTACATTTTTTATTAGTTGCAGTTTGATCCTCCTTGTACTCTCTGTACCTCATCGTTCTCTGCTGTTACATGCTAGTTATTCTCTCCCCAGCAAGTTACCTTAAACATAGCCATTAAGCCATACAGTCCCTCAAGTCCATCCTACCATTTTATAAGATTATGACTGATCCTGTACCTTTCTGTTTGACTCCAATACCATTGCAGGGAAAGTTAGTGGAGAATGGGATTCAATACAGACTTACTGAGACAAAACAACCTCATATGTTGTAATAAAATATGCTTTGAATCAGCTACCAATATCAGTGCTGAATTAACTCAATAACTGGACATCCACAGCCCAGACTGGAGAATTCCAAACATTTACAGTTCTTTAAATAAAGACATCTTTCATTATCTCAGGCATAAAGAGCCAGTCTCTCACCCTGACACTACAGCCCCTGGCTCCAGATCCTGTCAATCTCTCTCAGAGTCCCAACAGTCTCAATGAATAACCTCTCATTTATGTTTGAAATTCTGTGAACATGGGCCAGTCAATCCCTCCTCTCAGGAGGATCGCCTCATCTTAGGAATCAATCTGGTGAATCTACACTGCACCGACTTCAAGGCAAGTTTACCCTTCTTTGAATACTGAAACCACAATGGCAGCAAATATACAAGGTGGGAGCTGACGACAATCTTGTGCAATCTCAACAAAACTTCTTTTTCTTTTTAATCCAATGCACTTGTGAAAAAGTCAATATTTCTTTTACCAAATGCTTGCTGCTCTTTATTTCATATCTCATGAACCAATATTGAAGAATTTCTCACCATTTAAAAAAAATCTTTCTATTCACCCACCAAAGTGAATAATCCACTATTTTTCTTCATTAAACCCCATCTGCCACAACTTGTCCATTCACTTAACCTTTTGGTGTCCATTTAAAGACCCTTTTCATCCCCTTAACAGTTCAATTTCATTTCTAGCTTTGGATCATCCAATTCAATTTATCAGACACTGGTCTTTCATCAGATATATTAATATAAACTGGGTGGGCGCAGTGACGCATAGTAAAGAGACTGCCTCACAGTGCCAGAGACCCAGGTTCAATCCTGACCTCAGGTGCTGTCTGCGTGGAGTTTGCACATTTTCTCTGTGACCAGGTGGGTTTCTCTCTGGTTTCCTCCCACATCCCAAAGACTTGCTGGTTGGTAGGTTAATTGGCTACTGTAAACTGTCCCAATTGTATTGGTGAGTGGCAGAATCTGTGGGGGTGGGAGGAAAATTAAAAATGGGATTGGTGTAGGATTGGTATAAGTGGGTGGTTAATGGTTGACACTGAATCAGTGAGCTGAAGGGCCTGTTTCCGTGCTGTATTGCTCTGTGACTCTAAATTGTCAACAGCTGAAGTCCAAAACTCCTCCACCTGGCCCTCTACTAATACATCCGGACAACTTGAAAATGTATAATTTGATTATTTTTGTATAATTTAAGTATAATTTATATATAATGTGTTCTGTGTGATGTCTGAATCTACATGGCAATCTTGCTGCTGCAAGCAAGCTTTTCATTGTACCTGCACCTCACCATACTTGTGCACATGGCAATAAACTCAACTTGACTTGAGAGACACAAAAGACTGCAGATGCTGGAAATCTGAAGCAACACACAAAGGAGCTGGAGACAGATGAAGGGTCTCGACCCAAAAAGTTGACTGTCCTTTTCCCTCCTCAGATGACGTGACTTAACCCATTTTACCCACTTTCCATTTTTGTACTTTTATCGAAACTCTGTCCATTCCTAACATTCCAAACTTGATTAAATGGGCAATATCTCGAGAGACAATAACTAATTCTTCCTTCATCTGAGATAAAGATCGTACCTGTTGCCAGCTCAATTTGCAAGTCCCTAAGTGAGGCTACCCAGCCCTCATTACCACTATTGCAGTCATTTGAGCAAAGCCATTCAGGGAGATAGAGATGGTGTGGGAGGATTTTTACTGTTTACAAAGAAGAAGGTAGTTTATCATAATTTGACAGCAGCAATAAATATTTGCTGCAAATCCTTGTCAGACTTATTGTAAATTTCCTGTGCAACAGTCAGGATGATATGCAGGCCTTATCTCATCAATAGCATGGCATTCTTTGTGTACATGGGAAATAGAGTGCATGCTTATTTTGTTTTATTGTTCTGCAGCAAATAAGATTAGCAAAGCCAGCCAATAAGGATCACACCCCGTACTAAGACCATCGTACATCCTATGACAGCTTCTCACAGCATGCCAGAGGTACTAAAACAAAGGGCTCACCAAAGCAGTATCACCAAATCCTCAACATACTGAACTGTTATTCTGTAATGCAAGTTTACTGTGCAATCTGTGATGTTGTAGGAAATAAAGATAAATGCATTGAGCAGCAGCAGAATTCTCCACTTTTCATTTATTTACATCGTTATGTGCTTCTCTCCATTTTCTACCGTTGGTTCAATTAGATGCTGGTAGTCATAGAAGGTTAAAGCCGTGCATTTAGAAGTAGCCATGTGCTCTTCAAAGTGAATGCTGTGGTTTCCACCTCTCCTGTCGTCAGAAACAGCTTCTTCTGTTGTACCAAATGAATGGTTGTGGATTTTGATTAATACACTAGGATTCAGGGAACTCACCAGTCACAAGCCAGAAATTCAGACTGTAAATTTGAATGCCAATAAAGTGAACAATAGCTATAAAGTGCCAAATCAACCAGGCACACTTCGTCAACATATCAGTTCTCCTGCACATCTCTGCTACTGCATTTCTATTGCAGAGATACTGGCCAGTATCCAGAATACCAATTCTGATCTGGGAAGCAAAGGAAAAAAACAAATTCCTATTTTGGAAGATAACTTGAACTCAACATCTAACTGCTGTTGAGATGCTCAGACGCCCCATCATTTTGCATTGTCTAAAAATCTTCAAATTTATTTTGCTTTTGTTTGTGACATCGAATGGAAAATTAGCCAAGTGTTACTTTCATTTCTTCCACTGGTAACCCAAGGCAAACATCGCAATGATACTGAATAATGTCTGCTGTGGCTCCAACTGGAGGTACCATGGAAGACACGTGGTACATTCATCCTCCTTGTCAGGCTCTCTTTAGAGTATATAACAGTCTAGGTATTCTTGCACACCTTAAGCTAGCTACACACTACTTGCTCATTAAATTCCAACCCACAGCAACAGAGTGGTAGACCAGACTTTGATGCCACTCCATTTTCTGTACTTCCTTTACAGCTACAGTATACAATTATGCTGTACCTTGAAATGATATGAAGACAGCTACCTTTATATAAAAAAAAGGTAAATTTGATAAAAATAATCATGCCCTCAAACCACTAAATATGCTTTGTCACTTGTATGAAGGGCAGATGAAGAGAATGAAATAATATGGATATTGTGAAGTGTATTCAGGATTACAGATTTCATCAACATAGGATTTAAAACACCATTTAAGATAAGTTAGAGTTCAAAGACAAATAGTCCTTCTACGTTAATCTTACAAGTGATATACCATTTGTAGTAAGGTAAAACGCCAATAATCTGCTTTCTGACTATTTGGAAAACCTGATGGTTTGGCATCTGGATCAACAGATGATGTTCCCTGCACTTCCCTGAAACTTACTGGGTCCTAGTCCCTGCATACCCTTGAACCTTACCAGATTCGTTGAAGAGTTTATTATAATACTGTGCTAGATCTAAAAACTATTTAAAAGTATATTTGGGGTACTAAGAAATGAAGGGCAAGTTTTTCCACACAAAAGGTGGTGAGGATCTGGAATGAACTCCCAAAGGGAGTTAGTGGAGGCAGGTACAATTACAATGTTTAAAATACATTTGGACAGATCTCCGGGTCTAATGCAAGCAAATGGGACTAGTGTTGATAAGCATCATGGTCATGGACAAGGTGGGCTGAAAGGGCCCATTCTTTGCTGTACAATTCTATGATCTTAATATCCAATAGTGCAGAAAACCTGCTAGTTCAGCCACACCACAGTCCCGAGTGTACCAGATTATCGGAGGTTTACTTTATATTGAAATTCATTAGCCAGCTCAGACTGCTGCTACTTGCAGGTTTGCAAGCAAGGGTCAGCTGAACTGTCGGTTTCATGTTTCTGTATGTCATTTCCATCGTTTAACTCTTCAAGAACTCCGGTGATTATTCAATAGATTAACAAAGAATGCATATTGAATATGTTCGACAAACTGTCTTCGGACCACATTCAGCCAGCCACAGTGCCTCAGTGCCTTGGACACTTACCTCTGCTGTACAACAGAAACCATGGGCTTTGAATCTCAGGTGAACATTAAGCCTTGAACCTCTGACCCTTCCCGTCTCTCCCTCTCATTCTCCAATTCCTCTCCCCACCTACTCTTGCCACATTTCCTACCTCCTCCTTCCCACTGAATTTTCCCTCCAGTTTCCTCTCTTCCTCCCTCCATCCCCTCACTTCCCCGAACAAGTAGTCCCAGAATTTGATGGTGCATTCAGAAAGGAACTCGGAGAACCAATTTGCTCTGCCAATGATCACCATCACTGCAGAAGCAGAAGGTACTGTGCCAGCTGTCCATAGACCTTTTATTTAAAAAAAGCCACACTGTGCAGGTTTTTTGGAAAAGCTGTAGAGTACAGTTAAAGTGTAGAAAAGAAAAACATAATTTGCATTTGCATTGTTCATGCACATGAAATGACAAATAACAGCCCTAAAAATATGTTTTCTTACCAGCCAAATAACTTTTTATATAAATGAAAAAACCTTGTACAGCTTTATTCTACATTGTAATTGGAACCAACACTTGGAAATACAAAAAAAAATCAAAAACCACTGTTATTGTATTGTTTAACCATATGACTAAAGCCGTGATTAACTGTTTTAAATCATTTAGCAGCTCAGCATAAAATACATAGGGATTCAAATTCTACAGATGAATAAAATAACACTCAACTTAACATTTTCTCTCCATCTATTACTCTCATTACACTCTTGTTAGCTACCATTTCAGAAGTCCCTGTTGGCAACATTCAGTGTTGTAGCACAGATTTATAGGTCTGGTGCTAATTTGGTTCCAATCCGTGCACATTCACAAGGCAAGTCATGACTGGAATTCACACTGGTGAGAGTGGTGGGATGAGCGGACCTAACAACTGCCGGAAGTATGGGGATCTCGGCATCAATTAACATGCAATACCGACTTGAATCCAGCACTCCCACTTCAGAGATCAATGTTGCATCCAATACTCTTAAATCTCACTCATTTGAAAAATGCATTTAACACCAGGAAGCATTGATCAATGCTATTAGATCAGTTATTCATTGATTTTCACAGACTATTGCAACAACTATATACTGTTTGGTGCTTCCTAGATTTCTTTGAAATTGCAGAAGACTTTAGATGTTGTAGGATGTCATCTCGCCTTCAAGGCTTCTGTACAAACCAATTTTTCTCAGAGCCAGATGCATTGGTAGGATTACCAGTCACCCACTGGTGCGGGGTGCAATTAATTGCATGTTACTCACTTGGTGGGTACAGGTGAACACTGAAAAGGTACCACAACCCAAAGGAATTTCACACCCTCATCTGCTATGTGATGATAGATAGCTCATCATTGGCAGGTATCTTGGTGGCTCGCGACATCTTCATCTCCAATGGGCCCACCATCCTTATGCTGCCATAACAAATAAAAGCAAAGTTACTTGCTGACAAGCCTTAGCTGCAGCCAACCTAGCTCATGAATCAAAGACACAACTTCTGTGCAAGGGGGCAGCAATGTTCTAAATGAAGGACTTGCTGCCAAATAAAATGTGGCAGAGCCATTCACTTCTGCGCTGGAATCCCAGTTCCACTACTTGGCTTACTTAACAGAGTGGGTCTCAGGACACAAGGTCATCTCTGCTTTATTGCACAATGTCACCATCATGAAGGGCAACCTTTGCTAGCAGTCAAGGTGAGCAGCTGCACAGAAAGAGGGAGTGGATGAAGCAAGAAGAGGAGAAAGAGGAGGAGGGACATTATTGACAAGGCTGATGGAGAACAATGTATGCATTCCCATCTCTCTCCCCCCCACCTGCACCAAAGCCTTAAACTGCCCTCCCCAGTATCACTCAGAATCAAAGAGTCTGCTTTGCCATTTCTTCACTCCATCCTTGGGATTGAGGATAACTTGCTTCCAGTCCAGTTCTGTGGAATTATTTAGGTGGTGGAAGAGGTCAATATGGGACCTACACACAGCTGCGATGCAAAGATGATACATTTGCAGTTTGTCTGGTCTCTGAACCACCCTCAGCCTGACTACATGGAGCAGAAATTGATGGCATTGCATATTCCCTCAGGATCAAGTTATCATGGCTGCTCCTTGGGAACCACAACATAACCATCAGGATTATATCAGATCTCTACCATCCGGGCCATGCCATCTTCTCACAGCTACCATTGGGCAGGAGGTACAGAATCCTGAAGTCCCACACTACCAGGTTCAAGAACAGTTACTTCCCTTCAAACATTCGGTTCTTGAACCAGCTGGCAAAACACAGTCACTACCTCAGTAGAGCAACACTATGACCACTTTGTACTACAATGGACCTTTTTCTTGTTCTAATTGTGATTTTTCTTGTAAAAATTGTGTATAATTTATGTTTAATTTATGTTTTTCTTGTGAATATTATGTATTTGATGCTGTGTGCCCGTGATGCTGCTGCAAGTAAGTTTTTCATTGTACCTGTGCATACATGTATTGGTATTGGTTTATTATTGTCACTTGTACCAAGGTACAGTGAAAAACTTATCTTGCATACCGATTGTCCAGATAAATTCATTACACAGTGCAGTTACATTGAGTTAGTACAGTGTGCATTGAGGTAGTACAGACAAAAACAATAGCAGTACAAAGTAAAGTGTCACAGCTACAGAGAAAGTGCATTGCAATAAGGTGCAAGGTCCCAACATGGTAGATAGTCAGGTCAGAGTCCATCTCATCGTATAAGGGAACCATTCAATAGTCTTATCACAGTGGGGTAGAAGCTGTCCTTAATCCTGGTGGTACATGCTCTCAGCTCCTGTATCTTTGACCTGATGGAAGAGGAGAGAAGAGAGAAAGACCCGGGTGGGTGGGGTCTTTTATTATGCTGGCTGCTTCGCCAAGGCAGCGAGAGGTAAAGACAGAGCAATCTCGACTTTCGTTAGCTTGTGATTCTCCAACGATGGCAGCAGACCAGCTGAACATGAACTGAGATGATCAGTTGCAGTAGTTCAGAGTGCCTGGTTTCAGAGGTGTCACCTTCAGACAATGTTGGTGCAGTAGATTGCCACCTGGATCACAAGGAAAGCTTCAGCCTTCACAGGGGCTTTTCCTGCATTGTGCCTAATACTCCCATTGAAGGGTGAACATTATGAAATCAGATCTGCTGGTGAATGGAGCCTCGGTGATCTCCTCAAAGTGATGACGCATTGAAAGTTACACACATTTGTTGCATCAGCCAGTAGAAATTATGCACAAAGTTATTCAGGACTTCATGACTTTGTTGGTAACTGGCAAAGGAGTTTTAGCTCTGTCAATAATTACACCTGTTCCTGCAGCACAAGGGAAATGCACCTTTTACGGACAGAGCCCATTACTTTGGGACCTTTTCCCACCTCCTCTTCAGCAGCTTGCCCCTCTTCAAAGGCACATTCCTTATTCTCCCCATCATGAGCAACTCCAATGGCTCAGCTATCAAACCATTGACAATTGTTTGTAACAATCTGTTCTCTCTGCAATATGGAGGGTTTTTTAAAAAAATAGATGGCATGCAACTCTCCTTTCCGTACCAGGCTTGTTGTTGGTTATCCAAGTCATTTTTAACACTTTAATTTACTTCATTATAAGCTTAAAAACGGTTAATGAGGTGATAGCCTGTTGATGCCATCTGAACAACTGGTCAGTAGTGCAGAGGTTTTCCATGCAGATAAAGTGGGTCCTGCAGATCATCCCACTTTGATTCCTCCTGTTCAAAAGTTTCATGAGATAACTTCATCTTCCTACACCAAAGCCCTCCGGTGCATTGTCTGAATCACTCTCATGTTCTGCCACTCTACACAACTTCCCAGGTGAGGTTCAACTGTAAAATGTAGCCTTAGCCAGAATGCGCCAACCTTAAAATAGTGCATGCTGGCATTAAGTTAGACAGAACAGGTTTAAGTGGTTCCAGCCCTTTGTGATGTTGGCTCCATTTCCAGAAGCGAAGCCAATGAATATTGTTGTTACCTCTGGTTGAATGAAGGAATCATGCCATTGAGCTGGCACCTTGTTACATACATCAAATGCAATGGACACTGGTTAATCAAGCATTGCAACAACCAGGCTTATTCTGGGTGACTATCGAATTTAGTCCCTTCTCTATTCTGCCGCATTGCACTTCATCAAACAAACTTCTCATAGGCATGGTGTGGAGCAATAGGTTTTTTGCTGGTACTCACACACATTCTGGATGCCCAGTAAGTGTTCTGCAAGTGCTGGGCTATTTAAACTGAATCAGAGCTGTGGGTTGATGTATGGAGTTGTGAGAACCACCACAATCAGGTTACTGCCTGCAGCTTTTGGTAGCCTGCATTCTATGCAAACTCATCCGCTTGGATGACAGGCCTTCCCTTTAGTTTCCTCCAAACATACAGGAAGCCCAGGAGAGCTTAGACTAAAGCATCCTTCTTGTTATATAAAACATGAGCAGTTGGCTTCACCTCTACAAAATTCAGAATGATCCTAAGTTCCAACAGACACCCAACCAACTCACAAGTAGTTGATAATCACTTTAAATAGTGCAGGTGCATGACTTGTCCCAGTTGTTTCTTCCTGGTTTGTTGTGCATGGTCCACATTGTGCGTTAATTCATATATGTGAATCAATTTCACGGAGGATTGTCAATTGTGCATTACACAAGCATCAAGGTCATTCATGCAAGCTGTGTGTGTGCGCGCATGTTATGTGCACTGAAGCAAACAATCAAAAGCTGTATTGTGATTTGCATACTAAAATATCTAAATCCCATTTATATTAACTTTAGACAACAATTAAAATTTATAGAAAAGAAACTCACCATAAAATGTAATATCTTCACCTCTGTATTTGAATCAACTTCACTTATGACAGATTGTTGATCTTTCATGGAATCAACTCATCCCAAATTTCTCTCTCCACAGTTGCTGCCTGACCTACTGAATATTCAAATTCAAGTTCATTGTCATGGGCATACATACCAGGGTATAAATGCCATGAAAATTAGCTTTTTGCAGCAGCAGTATGGTACATTAGAAACATATATAATTTATGTTAATTTGAGTTTGTGTAATTTATGGTTCCAGCATTCCTGGTTTTATTTTATTGAACTTATTGTCCAAAATCTCATACAATGTGCATTGTACCATTTATTTTTTTCTTGTGGACTTAATGGTTACAAGACCCAGAAAATATATCTACAGAACTTTGCCTTACTTTACCTTATAGCTCCAGTCTTCTCAAAAAGGTTTTGCTGGGTTCCTATCTGACCCAGTCTCACCAGAGTTATTTCAGCTCTTTAAGTGTCCCAAATTAAAATCTACCATTTAATTGGAGGCTGAAAACAAAGGTTTATCTTCTGGCTTGAAACCAGTTTCAAAGAAAGTTCTTGTCAAGGTCAAAGTATTAAAAATACACAGAGATGAAGTGTATTTGGTGTATTCTAATAACATACTGTTAATTTCAAGAGTACACTGACTGTGGCTTCTGGGGTACTTTATTATTCAGTGCCATCACAAAGAATAATTAATGAATTGGGTCACTTTTACAGTACCCTTAGTGGGATGCCTATATTATCAGTTTTTAGTTATGGATCTTCCACAGCTCATGCCATGCCCATCCTCATAACAACCTGGTGGATTTGTGAAGATTGCTGTTAGATTTCTGCAAGTTTACAGTGAGATTGATGCTGAATGCACAAAACTAATGTATCAGCAACTAGGGGAAAATGCATTCAGCTGAGGAACTGTGTCATGAGGTCAACATTAATGGAATGAAAACAATCACCATCTAAAAACAACATTGAAAGAAAAACTACTTAACAGTTACCAAGAGGGATAAATACCTGTGGATGTTTGAGTGGGTTAACTTGAAACTATTCATGTATTCTAAGGAAAAGCAGACAACTCTGTCTAAATTAGAATTTTGCCATCAAATGAGACAAAGAGAATTATCTATCCAAAATGTGAAACATTCAAGTTCTGTCTTTTTAAAAGGAGGAAGAAACCCAAGAAGTCTTTAACATTGCTAAATGCCTCAAGGTGCTTAATGGGACAGTAAGTAAACAAAAATTTACACAGAACCATGTGGAGGTTCAAAAGTTCAGTTTTAACCAGAGGTACTATAAGTTGTCTTTTACCACTCAAAAAGTGTAAAGACCAAATTGACAAGGCAACTGCACCTTGCCACTGTACTACTTATAGACATCCTCAACAAAAGATCAAGCCCAGCATACTAATGACAAGACTGGGCAACCAGTCAGAAGTGCCAAATGGGTGACCCACCTCAACCAGCACAGAAGCTGGTCTTTAAACAATTGAGTTCACTCATCAGGACATGGCGAAATAGCCAAGATGACTGGTACAGCAGCGCTATAAGAAAGGAAAACATTGTACAGTATTACCCAGGACCTACATTCCAGGGCTAACACATCGCCAGGCAAGTTGTTCCAGTTACAACAATAGCATCTATCCAGCATTGTGGAAAAATGCCTGGCTATATAAAAAGCTGGACAAATCCGGTCAGAGCAACTACCATCTGTCATCTCTCAACCAAAGTGATTGAAGGTGTGGACAGTAATAACAAGCAACACTTAGCCACCAGTGACCTGTTCACTGATGCTCAGTGTGGGTGTCACCTGGCACCTGGACCACTCGGCTCCAGACTTTTCCCAAACACAGGCAAAAGAAGTGAATTCCACAGGCAAGGTGAGAGTGACTGCCCTTGATCTCAAGTCAGCATTCAACCAAGTGTAGATCATAGGATCTTAGTGAAACTTAAGTCAATGAAATCAAGAGAAAAACTTTCCATTGCAACAAACAATCTACTGGAGGAACTCAGCGGGTTGAGCAGTATTGGTGGCAGTGAAGTTGAGGGGGGGAAGGGGGAAAGGGGAAGGGGGAAGGGGGGAAGGGGGAAGGGGGGAAGGGGGAAGGGGGAAGGGGGGAAGGGGGGAAGGGGGAAGGGGGAAGGGGGGAAGGGGGGAAGGGGGATGGTCCTCATGATCATGTCCAAGGCCCAATCATCTGCACCAATAACCGTCCCTCCTCTGTTAAAATCAGAAATGCGGATGTTTGGACAATGTTCAATTCTATTTGCAACTCCTTGGGGCCATTGAAGCAGCCTGCTAACATCAAAGCTTAGACAACATTCCGGCATAGGATGAAAAGAGGCATGTAACAGTCATGGTCCGGTCAAAGGCCATTTCCAATAAAGAGAGTGTAACCGACTTCTCCTGATATTCCATGGTAGTACCATCAACATCCCAGACCAGAAAACCACCTTGACCAGTGACATAAATACCATAGTTACAAATGCAAGTGAAAGGCTGGATGTCTTGCCACAGGTAACTCAGCTCTTGAATTCTCAAACTCTTTCCATTGCGAAACACAAGTCTGGAGTATGATGAAATACTGTACGGTTGCCTGGAAGTTACAAATTCACCACCATTACGTAAACCAACACCACTCAGGAAATATCAGCCTCCATGCTGGGCACCCCACCCATCACATTCAGGTAAAGTTCAACATATTATTTGCCCTCCTAACTGCCTGCTGCACCTCCATGCCATCTTTCAGTTGCTTGCATACGAAGACCCCTACACCTCCCAATCTCTCATCAGTTTAATAAACTAGGACCCATTTTCTCTACTGAAGTGAGATTGGAAAATGAAGGTCATTCTCTTCCAGATTCCATCTGCCACATTGTCACCCACTCACTCATATTGCCTGTATAGTATTGAAGCCTCTTTGCATTCTCATCATTGTTCACATTCCCACTTAACTGTGTATCATCATCAATGTAACATTTGGTTCCCACAGTCAAATTGTTGTAATAGATAGCAAATAGTTGATGAAAGCAGCGGTCTGTCTGGCACCCTACATGTTAGATATCAGGAACCCAAGAAAGGACACATTTTTGCCCAGTTTGTTTTCTGTTAACCAGCTCTCAATCCCTGTTAGTGTCACACTCCCAATTCTATAGTGCTTTAAACTTTGTTCACAAGCCTTCTGAAAATCCAAATGCATCCAGAGGTTCCCCTCATGTAATCTACTATATACATCAAAGAACTCCAATAAATTAGCAAATAAAATTTCCCTTGCATACATCATGTTATTGTTCAAATATTTTGACATCAAATCCTTCATTGTAGATTCCAGAATTTTACACCACCAGTGACATGTTAATCAGTTGGTAGTTTCCCACTTTCTCTCTCCTTCCTTTCTTAAAGAATGAGGTCAGCAGGAAGGATTCCAGAATCTGTAGAATTTTGGAAACAATAATGTATCCATGATCTCCATAGCCACCTCTTGCAAAACTTAGGGATATAGATCAGGTCCTCCGGATTCATCAGTTTTCAGGCTCAATGACTTGTCCAATTGTATTTCTTTATGAATAGTTTTATTAAAGCAAAAGACTTTTGCATTTGCACAGGTTCTCCAGTATTTCTGAGGTGTTTTTTCCTTCTGTGAAGATAGTTATGAAAGACTTGATTAACTCCTCTGGCATTTCTTTACTCACCATTCTCCAGTCTCCTTCTGTAAGTGACCCATGTTTGCTCTCACTGATTTCTTTCTTTTGTACATACTGTACCTACTGAAGCCCTGAGTCTTTATATGTTATTTACTATTACACTCTCATGAACTGAGAGAATGCAGCAGTTCATTTAAACTTGAGCAGATAAAAAGCCAGTAATATTCATATCTTTCAAGTCAGGCACTAGCCGTCTCTAATAAAAGTAACTCAATACCTAGTAGAATTACCATCGTTGAATTTTCCCAACCAATCCAACATCCGGGAATTTAGCAACATCTTAAATTAGGTGCAAATTACTGTGGCTGTGAGGGCAAGTCAAAGACTGGGTATTCTGGAGCAAGGTAGCCAACTCCTTATTCCAAAAAGCCTTTCCATCATTAACAAGCCATGAATGAGGAGTTTGCTGGGACATTCGCCACTGAAACGAATGAGTGCATTTCCAATAAGACTCAGTAGGCTTGACTTCATCCACAACAAAGCAGTCTGCTTGACAGGCACCTCATCCACCACCCCAATAACTCTGTGGCTGCAAAAGAAACTCTTTGGAACCCTAACCCTTGACTATCTGGATAGACACAGTAGGATAGATCTGGCAGGCACAGCAGTTAGCAGTTAGCAGTTAGCGTAACGTTATTACAGCGCCAGTGACCCGGGTTCAATTCCCACCACAGTCTGTAAGGAGTTTGTACGTTCTCCCTGTGTCTGCATGGGTTTCTTCCGGGTGCTCTGGTTTCCTCCCACATTCCAAAGACATATGGGTTAGGAAGTTGTGGGCATGCTATGTTGGCACCAGAAGTGTGGCGGCACTTGCGGGCTGCCCCCAGAACACTCTACGCAAAAGATGCACTTCACTGTGTGTTTCGATGTACATGTGACTAATAATCTTATCTTATCTTAAGATCAGGTGTATTGTATTAATGAAAGATTTGTGCATATAGGGCAGTTTGCAGATGACATCACTGCTCACAATTCCAATTGATATTGTTTTATATTATATTTAGTCTCCTCAGCCAAATAACATAGACCAGATTAGTATATTGTCATATATACCAGGGTGCAATGAAGTTCCTTGCTTGTGTAAAGCTCACAGAGTAAACAGTAGACATGATAATAATAAATACAACAACAAATACAGCAAGGAGCACAAAACAGCAGAATGATACAAAGATTGTAGTGAAATCTGAAGTAGTGAAAAAAACAAAAATAAAAATAAAGTGACAGAAATGGAATAACCAAGAGAGGTAGAGTCACAAATCTGAGAACATGGCAGTACCACCGGGAAGTGGGTGTGAAAGAGGTGATTGGTTCAGGAGTCTGATAGCAGTGGGGAAGCAGTTGTTTGAGTCTGGGCATCTGGGCTTTCAAGCTCCTGTATTTTCTCCCAGAAAGTAGAAGAGAGGAAAGGGAATGGCCAGTGTGGCAGCATCATTGATGATTCTATTAGCCTTCCTGATGCAATGCACTGTGAAGATGGAAGGAAGTGGTGAGCCCGTGATGGTTTGAGCTGTGTTCACCACTCTCTGCAGGTTGTGAATAGTTGGAGCCCAAGGAGTGATCCATGCATTGGTCCACTGTACCCAGTGCAGAGAGTCACACTGAAGAAAAGATTTGAAATAAGGGTGCAGAATAGATTTATTAAAATGATTCCAGTGATAAGGGACATCAGTAATGTATACAGACTGGAGGATCCAAGGAAAGCGACCTTAAAACAGAGGAGGTTGCAGAGGGAACTGGCTGAGATATTAACCGTGAAGGAATAGGCAAAGTAGACAGAGAGAAACTATTCCCTCTGGCAGAGAAATCTAGAGCCAGGGATGTACAACGAAAGGGATTGAAAAAACAAACCAAAGCTAAGATGACAACAAACGTTTGTGATCACTCCATCTACATTTTCCTGGCACAAAGAAATGAGAATAAATTGTTCTTGTTCATATGAATATCCCATATCCAGTCTTGCTTACATCTCCAAAAACAACCTGAAAGAAAACAATTGCTTAAAAAGGTTAAGAGCCATAGTCTTATCCCTGGTTTGATGTTGCTGTTTTAACAGATTGTACTTATGTGAAGCAAAGACATCTCATGCAAAGATCTTCATTGAAGTTATGGTAAAGGAAATGCTCCCTTAAGACAATTGCCAGATACAATCTCCTGCTGAGAACCTCTTCCTCCTCCTTTTCCTCCCTTTTCTTGTGGTTTGTTCTGCTCTGGGGCCTTTCCTCAGTATATTCAGTTCCATGCCAGCCACTCTTCCTACTCTGGAAACTATTTATTTGAGCACAAACTTTGTAAAGAACAGAAATGCACTTCAGCTCCTGCTAGACCACGCACATCAAAAATGTGGAGCAATTGCACTAAAGATCCAGAATTGTGCCCAGTTACACCAGAAACAAAAGAAAGACTGTGCACAGTTTTGGTCATCCCATTATAGGAAAATATAGTGGCCAGTTTTGGTCACCTTGTTACAAGAAAGACATCACTGAACTGGAAAGAGTGCAGAGAAGATTTACAAGGGTGTTGCCAGGATTCGAGTGCCTGAGTTACAGGGAGAGGTTGGGAAGGCTAGGAGCTTATTCCTTGGTGTGTAGGAGATTGAGGGGTGACCTTATAGAGATGTATAGATAGGGTGAATGCACACTGTCTTTTTTCCTAGGGAAGGGGAACTAATAACTAGAGGGCATAAGTTTAAGGTGAGGGGGATTTAAAAAGGAACCAGAGGGGCAATTTCTTCACACAGAGAGTGGTGCATAGGTGGAATGAGCTTCCAGAGGAAGTTGTTGAGGCGGGTACAAGAACAACACTTAAAAGACACTTGGATAAGCACATGGATAGGAAGGGTTTAGAGGGATATGGGCCAACCGCTGGCAAAATGGGACTAGCTTGATGGTTGGCATGGATGAGTTGGGTCGAAGGGCCTTATTCCAATCTGTATTACTCTATATCTCCATCTTTAAATAATCCAGCAACTCTCCTGTAAGAAGTTCCTGATCCTTTCACAAGACACTGGCAGTGTTCTTTCATGCATTTAAGCTTCATTGAGCTGTATGGGGTTAAGGCAGGAAACTGGGTGTCTCACTGCATTTGAAAAATCTGCACTCTTATCAATCTGCAATGTGCATCATCTGATGTGCCCCATAAACCACTGCAGCAAAGAGTCTCCACCTTATACTGGAAACATACTTGAGCATCTCAAGTTTTGTTTTGAGCATTTAAAGCTCATATAATATCTGAATCTTGGGCACCAATTTCCCTCCAAAAAATGTAGAATTAACAAATTATTTACTATATACTCCTCCAATATCTTAATATTTTTCCAAAAGTACTATGACCAGATTGGTTTGAATACTCCAGGTGTGTCCTAATCAGTGATTTCAAAATATTCAGGATAATTTCAAGCACAATTTTTGAAAACAAAAGATCCTTAAAAGTATTATAGGATCTTTTGCTTCCAAACATTGTGCATGAAATTATCCTGAATATTTTTAAAACACTATATTCAGCTGTCACCTTGTAAAATTTCTGTTTTTTAACCTATCTGATCTGGTTATATCCTCCAGGTATCTGCTATCTTAGTCGGTAAAGTTCACTGCGTTCCACTTCACTGACGAATATTCAGCTTGAACCCACATCATAAGTACAGTATATATCAAAGACACTATTGGGTCTCATACCAGCCCCTGGGAAACACCACTGTGTAATTCCTTCTGATCTAAAATGCATTCATCACTACTTCCTGACAGGAGCAGAAAACAAACTTTGTATCATTGCTGCCAGCAGACTTTTAACCCCATGCTCGTTAATGTTACTAACAACAATGTGTTATTATGCAGATTAGCTTATGTAAATCCATGTCTATACACAGAGACACAAATTGTTCATCATCAGTTTCCTCCATTATTGTTAAAATAAAAGAACAGGTTGGTCAAACATAATATCAAACATAATAATAATAAATATAACCATTTATTTATTAAATGTCAAACAGCTTGGGTAAAAGGACCAATTCACTGCAAATTTAGCATTAAGTTGCTTCACAATGTGCATCACATATTCACTGCTATTGTAATCTGGAGTTAGATCAGAATTCAGTTCTGGGTTACAATATGGGCCTGCAGTGGAATTCATTGAAAACAGATTCATAAATGGTGGTGTAATTGCACCTGCTGTCAAAATGCAATTAAGGAATGCTCAAAACCTTGCAAGAGTATTACTGACAATACATCACTGCAGTTTTCTGAATATAGGCTTCCACAACATCCCTGTACCTCATGTCTTGAAACCATGTCTCCTTGTTTGAGACTCTCCCACTTGTGAAAACATCTAAACATCTATCCCGTAATGGCCCCATAGGATCTTGTATATTTCAATAAGGTCACCCCTCATTCCTTCTAAACTCCAAAGAATACAGACCCAACCACTTCATCCCATCCTGCCCAGCATCTCCTGATCCACTTGTGGCAAAGTCTGCAGTCCTCACATCAGTCACTTCAGTCTCGCAGAACTAGAGTGGCAACAAGTTATTCTCAACGAGGAAGGACTCCCAAAGAAGTGGAGGCAGTATTGAGGAGGGGCTGCTGCATCATTGGAAGTGCTCTCCTTTGAGTGAAACATTAAACCAACAAAAGTTTTTTTTACACACAGAGAGTAGTGGGTACCTGGAACACACTGCTGGGGGTGGTGGTAGAGTCTGATACAATAGGGACATTTAAAAGACTCTTAGAAAGGCACATGGATGTAAGAAAAATAGAGGGTTATGGTTTGTGTAGGAGGAAAGGGTTAGATCGATCATGGAGTGGGTTTATAAAGGTCGGCACAACATCGGGGTCTGAAGGGCCCATACTGTGCTGTAGTGTTCTATGTTCTGTGTAAAAGGATCCCAAGGTGCTACTTGAATATAAACGGAAGTGTTCCCCAGTGTCCAATCCAAGATATACAGCTTGATAAACACAACCAAAAAGAGAATTAACTTCTCATTTACTTCATGCTGTGTCTGTTCCTCCTGTGAAGAAATTATACTCCTGTTTATGTAATAGTGAAGAGCTTTGTGATTGCCTGAGAAAGTGAAAAGGGACAGCATATATGCAAGATGCTTCTTTAACCTAGTTGACAGCTCTATTACCATTTGAATGAAAACAACTGTTCTTCTTGGAGATTTTCCAGTTGGCAGTGAGCAAGTTATAGAATCAATTTTCTTATCTCCCCTCACAATCTTCAAAAATTTAACTTGTATCCCATCCAAGTCTTGTTCATAGAAACAAGCCCAACTTCCTAAACATTTCCTCATGACTTAATTTCCTGATAGCAAAATAGTTCATTCCCTGTGATGGCATAACCCAAACAAACACAACGCCCTGAAGGGTTTTACATGATTCATGGACTAATTCTGCACTTTATTTCTCTTCTAAGTTATTACACATGTATTTGAAAACAACTTAATTGCCACTTAAAAGTTTGGACAAAAATCAAATTTGACTTCGTCAGTTAGTTAACCTCTAAATTTTACATAATAATAGGGCCTACCAATATCCTTGGATTGATTGAAAGCATTCTTTAATTGTTAATGTTTTCCACTTAAATATATTTAAATGGAAATATGTTGCGGTCAAAATTAGTTATGATTATAAACATCAATAGGCCCTTAAACTGCGAGATTTTCGGCATTTACATTCTCTAATTAAATTTTTAAGGCACTTTACTTTCCCTCAGGTAATTCTTTTGGGAGGGGGGTGGGAGGGAAAGTTTTCTTCTTGTGTCAGTGTGAGCATTTCACTGACTCTTTATTTTTCAGGTTAATCCTCCCAAAAATCAGTGCAAAAGAACAAGGAAATTCAAGCACAACTTGCATTCAGCACAATAAGTTTTGTGATCTTTTGGAGTGGTGTAAAAATACAAAAGATGGCTCAGCTCACAGAACTGGCCCTACTGCAGGACAACATTGTGTGCATGTTACCTGTACCTTTAAAGAAGGGACAAAGACACCTTATAATATTTAATTTCTTTTAATTTTTTTCCAAACTAACCTGACTATAAAGAATTGTACAGAACCAAAGTAGTTTTTTTTAATAAAAAGAATCAAGTTGGTGGTAATCAGAGATTCATACAGCATGGAAGTGGGTCTTTCAGCTCACCAACATTTAAATACCCATTTATACCAAACTTATTTTATTCTCCCCACTTCAATTTCCTCAGATTCTACTACTACATACAAGGGGCATTTTTTTTTTAAGTGGCTAATTAATCTTCCAACCTCCACACATTTGGGACGCAAGCACCCAGAGGAAACCCATGTAGTCACAGGGAGAATGTGCAAACTCCACACAGACAGCACCGGGGGTCAGGATCGAACCCGGGTCTCTGGAGCTATGAGACAGCAACCCTATTAGCTGCCTCTCTTTTGCTATCCATTAGTCAAGACAATCTATTCAGAAAAAAAATATATTTTTGAAATAAATCTTTTTCAGATGTAGATAAATCTAAAAGGAAAAAGCTAACGCAACCCTTTTTAAAAATTTCTATCCAAGGGCAGTAATTCATGCAAGGTTTTGTGTATGGGGGATATGCAAGCAAGTGCTCAGTCTTGTGCAAGACAAATACTTCTTCAAATCAGAACAATTTTAAAGGAAATTTGCACCCATTATCAATTCAAAGTATGATCAAAGTGGAAATTCTTGGCTTGTATCAGCCTGGCTCATTCGTTTCATTTTTCAGAACCAGAAGTATGTGGTTTAAACATTTATTCTGGACTGGACTACACAACCATTCTTGGTGGTCTCAGTGTGCCTTCTAAATGCTGCAACAGGAGTGTTGATTTTCAGAGAAGACCGTAAATACAAGTTAACCTGCTTGTGGATGTGAAGGATTTTCTCTGCTTTACAATAATAAGGAGCTCCCCCAGTGGGCTGCCAAACATCACACCCTTAACTCACAGCTACAAAACCCACACTGCCATTATTCATTTAATTTGCTGTTTGTAGATCCTTGCTGTGCACAAGTTGAAAAGCTATGCCAACCTACACAGCAGTAACTTGACTTCAAAAGTATTTCATTGGCTCTACGTTCTTTGGAATAGTCATATTACATTCTAAATTTTCCCCTCACTATGTTAGTTGTTTACAAGAAACTGAAAAAAAAATGCAGCTCTGCACTCTTTGTGGGAAATAGAAATGTAGGTAATTTCCTCTGCTGTTCATCTGGATCCAAATGTGGCAACATTAAGTCTCTCTGTTCAAGTCAAGGTATTTGTATGCCAGCAAAAATAAACTGCTGGAGGAACTCAATCTGTCAGGCAGCATCTGTGGTGGGAAATGGACAGTTCATGTTCCTGGTCAAGACCTTTTCATCGGGACTGTATTTTGCTCTAGATTCCAGCTCCTGCAGTCTCTAGTGTCTCTATTCGTATGCTAGTATTTGCCACTGTCAGTACCTCAGGCATATCACCACACCTCTGAATCACATTATGCCAGTCCTTTCTGTAGAGTCTACTGGCTTGAATCTTTATCACCCAGTCTGTTTAACCACCAATTCCTTGGTATTCCAATGATGGTCCACTTTACCTTCCAGGTATGTTCTAATTCTGCAAAAAGGTCAAAATGTTTACAACATTAAATGTTATGTTTACCTTTGTGTTCTCTCTTGCTAACCTCCTTCATTCACCTATCAACCAAAATGTTTCATCAACAGGTTGTCACCACAGCAACCCTGACCTCAACCTAATAAGAGTCGGACTTGGTGCACTCTGTCGATGCTGACTTTTTTCCCATCTACACTAACCCCGTTTGCTCGCATTCAGACCATATCCTAAGTGCCTGCCTAACTGCCTCAAACACAGTAATTGTATCTGATTCCACCACCACCTCTGGCAATGTGGTCCAGACATCAACCTCGGTGCTACAAACTTACTCCTCAGGTCCCCATATTCCTCTTGTCCAGTCTATTCCTCCCCCACCTCTGCAAGTCAGATTTTGTCCCACTGCACACTTCCATTTCCCAGCTGTGACAGAGGGTCTCCAATCTGAAACAATAACCCTGTTTCTCTTCCCATAGTTGCTGCCTGACCTGCTGAGTGCATCTAACATTTTGCTTTTATTTCAAATTTCTTGCATCTGCAATTTTTTCTTTAAACTTACAAAATTTGTTTTCCTTGGCTTTTAAAAACCAGTTCTGATCTTTTTGTCTTTTACACTGCAAAATAAGTAATTCTGAGAGCATTTTCTCTTGGAGGACAGATAGGATTATTACATGTCTGACCTGCTGAAAGCACCTTGTGCCACATTGCTCAGGGAGAACTTCGGGTCAGGTTCATGCCAAGTCAGTAAAAGTGTGGTCAATTTTTAATGTTGTGGTTAGGGAAATTAAGATACCCCCCTCCAGAAGGAAGGGGTACTTTGCAGGTAAATTTGGATGGGAGGGAAGAGAGACGCAAGTCAGAAATTGTCTCATCTGTGAGTGATATGGGAAGTGTAGAGAGGGCACCTGAAAGGGCAATATCGAGCAGTTGAGTGACAGTGACTAAGGAATTAGGCCTACAATCGATTCCAAGAGCAAATACAGCGTTTTTACTTAAACCGAATTTATAATACTATTTGTTTTGTTTGGATGCAAGACTCCAGCACTTGTGAGCTAGCTCCTGCTGTTATCCATTTACAGGATCATAGACTTACTGAAAACTGGTTCTTCCTCCAGGCAAAAGCCGATGTAACAGCATGAACTCCTGCTTCTCTTGAAGTTGGTCCAATCAACCAACAATGTAAAAGTGTTTTCCTGTAAATACTGAGTAGCTCCTTAGTAACATTTCTGGAACATGGTATGCTTTTGAAGCTTTGACTTTATACTAGTTAGTATCAGCAATTTAAAGAGCAAACAACAATTTTAGGCAATATCCATTGGAAAGATTTTTCACAGCCCCAATAGGTGCAAAAATTTTCCGAAGTACTTTGGAACATTTTGAACCCTTTTAAAACACTTTTAATACACAAGTAGCTCAATGAACAATACCACATCAGAGCCATTCTCCTCCAGGATGGAAAGTGACCTGGGGACACTGCAGGGAGTAGCTCAGCCATTATTGCATGGCACCCAACTTCAAAGAGGCACAGAGGGCAGACTAACATGAAGTCTACATTAGCAGCTTAAATCAGAAGAAGTGCCAGCTCTATAGTAATACTTTTGGGCATCCTTTTTGTCACAGGACCACATAATTCAACTCGTTAATTTAGATTAATTTGCTTTCATTGTATGCACTCCTCAGTGTGGTTGGGTACTTCAAAATATTTACTTAATCTTAATTTCAGGCAGATTATTTCTCATGCATAACATCTTTGAAGCCAAGTTTGAAACTCCTGGTTTAATCGGTTGTTCTCAGATCTCTTGTTGCAGAGCAAACTAAATGAAAGCATTCCAAAACGAAAAGAAATAAGAGTACAAGGCCAAGTTAAAGTACAAGCAATTTATCATCTTGGATGTCATTGTGAAAACTAATAGATAATGGGGAGAAAAAAGTTAAAGTACAGCTAAAACTCAGGAACAATCCAACAAATTTCAGTCCTGTGCCAGACCGAATAGTTAATCCCAACAGTGAAATCAGATTCAGCTTGTAACTGTTGGATCTGACGTCCAACACAGAGTTTTCAATCTGCTGTTGTGTTTGGAACCATCAGTTTACCTCCACTTACTGGATTGATGGCCAGCAGGTGTATCCATAATTAGGACTACAATTTGCCAAGTTTGCATCCTTCATTGGACTTACAGTTAACATGCATGTTTATAGGGTCTACATTCACTGGCTTGGTCAAGTGAAAAGTTAAATTAAACCTATTTACACCCCCATTGCCTCAAGAATGCCCATTTCCTATGGTGGGTGACCAGTTTTCAGAAGGCAATTTGGTCATTGACACTCAAAGCGGGCCACTCTCAGGAAAATGGTACTTGGAAAAGAAAGGCAGAGAGGGATACAGACAAATGAGATTAGCGTAGATAGGGACCATGATCAGCAAGGAGGAAATGGGCCAAAAGAGCCAGTTTCTGTGCTGTATAATTCCATGATTCCCTGAAATTCCAGGCTAATGAGCTAGAACTATCTGCTACTGACATCCGCCTGTTAGGTGGCTTCCTGTTGGACCTTGGCCTTTATGTGCCCATAGAACAGCTTTTCCCTTAGGGTATGGTGGAGCTTCCAATCCAAGAACACATTGAGCCTACAGTTAATCAGCTTATGAATTTCTTTGTTATTCTCATCAAACCAGGTCCTGGAGCTTTCTGTCAAAGAAACAAAGAGTCTCTTCATCGGCATCAGTTCATCATGATGGCAATACCTGGACAGGGTCGTTGCTATGAGTCTTGTGCAACAAGGCCTTGGTTACGAAAAGATGGTGGTCCAGGAGGACCACCCCACTGGAAGTACTTTTCCCACCTCTCTCCTTCATGATCACACCTTGGTAATTTGTTGCACCTTCTCCTATTCTAGGGGTTGAAGTTGGCTTAGAGCAGCAGTTTGTCTTCGTCTGAGTTACAGACTAGAGCTTAACCCCCTCCACATCCCACACCAAGGTTTGAGGAGTCCTCCTTGGTGTTCTTCATAACTTTCTGGATTGGGGCATATGTGCTAATGATTATATTGTGCTAGCTTTGTGTACAAGTGAGGAAAAGAGTTCAAGGCATTCACTTATCCTGTAGTCTCTCAGCCAGTTGTAAGAATGCCCTGAGTGTAGAGGGCAAAACTGCAATCGATCAATGGGACTGTATTGGTTTATTATTGTCCTATGTACCAAGATACAGCAAAAAACTTTTGCTTGCATGCCATCCAGAAAGATCATGCCATACATAAGTACATCAAGGTAATAAAAAGGAAACAATGCAGAATGTAGTGTTAGAGTTAGAGAAAATGCAGTGCAGGTAGAATTATCAGTAGGCAACCAAAGACAAAGTCCCAGAATAGATGAAAGATGGAAACCAAGATGAAGCAAAAATAAAATGCACGGTCCATAATAGAAGAGAAAGTCAGGCCGAATACAAACAAGTTTGTTGGTGGTTGGAGGCAAGAAAGAAAATAGGAAGGTGAAGAGAGAGCATGAGAATTGACCGCAGTTAACATAAAATGGAATCCAAAAGCTTTAATAGCAAACAAAAAGTAAACCAGGTAGGAGAGAGGTGGAGCTAATAAAGCACCAGAAAGCTGTTACATGCACAGAAGCACAAAGCAAACTGAATGGATTCTCCATACTTGCATTTCCCAAGGAAGAACAAGCTTCCAAAGAAAGGGAGGGAAAATAAAAGATATTAATGGGCAGGGAGAATATTGATAGAGGACCTAGACAGTTGGCTATGCGTAAAATAAACACCACTCAGTCTATGGGCTGTGGAAGTATGGTAGAAACTGCAGAATTGCTTAGCACAATCTTCCAATACTCCTGGACAGAGACAAGACATCAAATGAAGTGGCTCATTGTATTTGCATTACATTCCACTTAAATCTTGGTGGTAGGGGAAATTTTATAACTTTTCTCTCTTCCGCCTCTATAATGAATAGTCATCTGAAGAACTCTGAATTAAGAAAAGGCAGGACAGATTTGTTAAAGTTGAATCAAGTTGAGCATTTTGAGGAGGTCATCGACATGGCTTTTGAAGGGAATGTGGTAGATGTCATACATATGGATTTTCAGAAGGGATATGATACATAACAGGACCGTCATCAAAATTGAAGCCCATGGAGTAAGAGGGTCAGTGGATTAACATAATTGGCCGAGGGTCAGAAAGCAGTGCGAGACCATGTTCTCTTCTCCCCAGGCAGTGCTATCCTAGGCTGAGTGCTGAGACCTGCAGAGACTTGGACACACATGCTGGGTAACAGTTCTAAAACCATGGATGACAAAGCTTGAACAATGCAGATGCTGGTAGTAGACTTCAGAAGAACGTTCATAGAGTGAGTACTTAAAAAGTCAGATAAAAATTATGGCATGTTGGCAGGAAGAACAAGGCAAGGCAATATAGATTAAAAGATTCAATTCCCGACCATGTGCATGAGCAGATATCAGGATGTACTTGTGATTTTGTAGGTAGGCAGTAGATAAAACCATTAATGAAGCATCCAACAACAGTGAGGTTTATACAACAGAAGGAATCCATTTTCACTGTTGGAACTGGGTTGGCTCTGTGGGAGAAATAAAATCTGTTCTCATAGCTCTGTATACATTTTCCTTTCTCTCACTATTTATCCCTTAAAAGATGCAATCTTCTCTCTCATAGTCAGAATTAATGCAAAACATTCAAAACCAAATCCTCTCCATGAAGAAATTCCCCCCTAATCTCTGTTCATTTTCTCAGTAACATTGTTGATCCTTTACTGGAGATTGCCAACTGGAAGGAAATAAGATCATAAAAATTTTAATAAAGTTAATAAGAGGTTTTTAAGGCTTATTTTAAATTTCCTTTATCCAAGAGGAATTGTATTGGAATATTTATCAGTAACTCTTTCCATGGGATATTCCTGGAGAATTTAAATACTGCTTTATGATAATGGGTGTTTTTTTAAAGTTGGGCCAACTCAAGCTGGATTTGGTCTTCTGTTCACTTCACCACCCACATTAACCTGGATCTAATGCAAAGGGTCAAATGAGTCAGCCAAAAGCCCCAGCAGCTAAATGGGAGCAGTGTCAAACCTCAAGCTTAGCTCTAGAATGCCCTGACAGCTTTTGACAAGTATCAAGACTGAGGCAGAACCTGCCACAATTTAAAAAATGTTTTTTTTTAAAATGCCCTAACATTCAGAAAAATGTGGGAAACTATTTGAAATTCTGTGAATTCATAAACTAACATTTAAAATAAAAATTAATTTTCCTCCTGACCTCCAGGTCAGGAATCTTTTCTTCATTCTAACCCTATAGCAGGTCAGGTTGGCACAGGACTGCAGAGGCCAATTCCCCAGTACAACACCAGAGAATCCTAGAACACTCTGGCTCCACCAATGCACTCTATGGGGAGTGTAGCATCAAGGCAGAGTGGCATATGCACTTCCATCTCTCACTCAGCTGGTCTTGATCTTACATCAGGTCTGTGCAGTTCCAAGTCATGCTCACCTGCAAGCAGCTGGATGCAGGCTGTTCCTTCAGAGTTGCCAACAACTATCAGACTGTTAACGTGGAGACTGGAAAAACTTAATACTTTGGCAGCGTCAGGCATCTCCAGACAGTCTACAGAACAAAGGATGATCAATCTCTCACCCTCAGAAGTCCAGCCTCCAGTGAAGCAGTGTTTCAGAGTGGGACTGCCAGATTAGTGCTGAACTGTTGAGGACCCCTGCCAAATGATTGACATTGCTAGTTGTTTGGAGTCCTCAAAGCTGTCAATCAGTGAAAGCATTTACATTTATCCTGAAGGTGACTGCATCCTAACTCACTGTCTTTTTCCAAATGATTCACTTTTAGCTTTAAAAAAAGTCAAGCTTTACTTTGAATTAACCTGTCAAACTTCAACCATTTCAACACACTCTTCATCAGTCAAACTTCATTTGATATTCAAGAAACATTTGAACATCTAGTCTAGACTCTGATAAAATGTTAAGTCTGCTTCTCTCCCCACAGATACCACGTCACCTGCTGAGTGGTTCCAGCAATTGTTTGTATTCCCAATGAGATGGGGTATGCAATGATTGGAAAGGACATATCTCCCATCATCTCAGCTTTCCTGACATCCATTCATTTAGCTCCACTGATGGTAGGTTTTCTCTGACTTTCTATTTAAATGCTGGTCCAATAAATTTTTTTCTGAAACGAACAGGATCTCAACCTTGATCATACAGTGAATGAAAAACAATTTAAGAAAAAAACACAACTACAGGTGCTGGAATCAAAACAAAAATCAGATAATGCTGGAAGCACTCAGTAGGTTTGTCCTCCACCTTCTCCATTGCTACAGAGGCCAAATGCAAATTGGAAGAACAACATCTCATACTTCGCTTGGGTAGTTTACAACCCAAATGGTATGAGAACTGAATTTTCCAATTTCAGTCTACCAGGATGCTGCCTGGGTAAGAGGGTATGAGCTAAAAGGAGACATTGGAGATATTTGGTCTATTTTCTCTGGAATGTCGAGGCTGAGAGGATACCTGACAGAAGTTTATAAAATTATGAGGTCAGAATCTTTTCCCCAGGGTAGAAATGTTAAATACTAGAGGACACGTTTTTAAGATGAGAGAGGGAAAAGTTTAAAAGAGATGTGCATGGCAAGTTTTTTTAAAATCTACCATCCAGAGAGTGGTGGGTGCCTGGAATGTGCTGTCAGGGATGGTGGTGGAGGCAAATAAGATAGTGGCCTTCCAGATGCTTTTAGGCAGGCACATGAATATGCAGGGAATGGAGGGATATGGATCATGTACAAGCAGAAGAGATTTAATTTAATTTGGCATCGTGTTCAGCACAGACATTGTGGGCCTAAGGGCCTGTTCCTGTGCTGTACCGTTTTATGTTCTCGGTAACCCACACTCCTTGTGATTTCCTCCCACACACACCTGCCCACATTGGTTTCTTCTCCCTTTGTTCACATTTCCCCATTGCCTGCTCACTCCCTATCTCCTCCCCTACCAGGCTCCATCTCTCCAACTGCTCCACCCCATCAACTGGTTCCACCTATCGCCTACCAGCCTCTGCCCCACCCCTCCCTTGTACTGCTATATACATGCAGTCTTGCTTCTCAGTCCTGATGCAACGTTAACATACACATTTTGCCTCCACAGATGCTACTTGGCCCACTGAGTTCTTCCAGTATTGTTTTTTGTTCCAGATTCTGGCATCTACAATCTCTTGTGTCTTCAGTTAAGATCAGTTTAGGCTTCTTTGTCAGTGTAATGGATTGTTAACGTTTTATAGTCTATGTTTTTATAGACCAGACTATACAAAGAAAAAGGCAAAAATGGCCAGTTCTCATATGAACTGAGTTACCTAAAGTTGAAGAATACAATAACGGTCACACAGAGTTGCTTGTTTGGAGCAGGCTTCTACAAAACCATTCCAGGATCAGAACAGGTCCAGTTGATTTAAGTGTGGATGGCAAACAGAATCGGAAACATCTCATTCAACCTCCCAAAGAGAATCTGGGACTCCCTTCTCTTTGTTTTTGCTGATAATAAATCCCATCATATCCTAATGTAACAATTTATCTTAGTGCTAATTCCTTAGTATCCTTGGTATTTCCACTTACCACCAGAAATGTTTGTCCTTGCATCCTGCCTTTAACAAGATTCCAGTAGTGTTAGGGCGGGAGTTGGTAATCCAAGATTTAATTAAGGGTCCAGAGCTGAAGGGCCAGAGTCACAGGCTAGCACTATGTTGGGAGTCTGCTGCTTACTGTGCCCTGCACATGTGTAGTTACACAGTTAAATTAGAGCATCACGGTTCCCAATAGCAAATTTGCAATGAAAATTGCAATGGATGACAATTTGTTTTCCACTCAAATGTCAAAAATCTTTCCAACAGAATAAGAACCAAGTTAACTTTATTCCTGACAATGCATCATCTGCTGGGTTTGAAGTGAACATTTTCTGCAGTGGTTTACACATTATGAATAGAAGAATAAATCCAAAAATCTACCCTTACTAATGGCTGTTTACTGCAACTGAAGTCATAATGAAGATTTATGTGCCCTTTTGATACAATTCAAATAACATTTTAATGTGCTCAATGCTGCAAACAGATAAAACCAGATGTGGTTGCTGTTATAAATTATATATTTCTTTGTTTATTCCTCCTGCTACATATTCACTGAGCTTCACATTAATTTTTTTACATTCCAGGCAAGGAGAATGAAATGGGCCAAGGACTATGCACCCACAAAACATGGATTTCATTTTGGTGCATTCTTGCAAGGAAGGAATAAACTCTTATTATTGTATATGCATGGCCTTAACCTCTGGTCACTCTTTAAACACAAGCCACAGTACAACCTTGTGGATCTGTGGTGTAGTCAATTTCCTGTTCAAAATAAAGAAGTTTCTTTCACCCATAATTGTCAGGTCAGGTCAGACTGTCCTTTCCTAATTCAATCAGAGATACTCCAAAATCAGATCATTTATTACAAGATAATCTTGTTCCTTTGTAAATAGATCATCTGGAAAGAATATTGACAACAAAATCTGAGGAATGAAGATCATTTCCATAGAACATTTACAAAAATTACATTTTCCTCTATTTCCAATTAGAGTTCAATATATTTTCATGCGTTTGGGATAGAAATTAAATAAATGTCACTCTTTGGTGGAACAGCCAGCAACATTGTTCTAAATAGGCCTGGTTCCATGTTCTATGCAATTTGAAACAAGCTCAAGCTATTCACAAACCTCTTTGTATTGTTTGACTATTGGGGGAATAAATTATATTACACTGGAAATGAAGTGTGTTATTAACCCTGCTGTTTGACCTGGTATGGGCTGCGTACAAAATTAACTTTTCAACCTTCTGGTTATAGCATCCAGCTAGCACTGTTCATTGCATTACCATGTGTTTCTGAGGTGTAACCTTGAGTAACCAGCAGGGGTTGGAGTTAGGTTGTGCTGATCATTCTCTTTCCATACCACCAAATCACCTGTTTGTTAGCTCCAAGTACTACTGGAAGTCATTCCGATATTTTGGGAAGATCCTTGCAAATGATGCAAAAGCAAGGCCAAGGGTACGTTTTGCATTTTTCTACAGAGCTCGGAAAATGTTGATTAATGGAGAAAGTTCATGAACACTCAGCACCCTGTGAACCATCCACTTCCATCATGAACACTCAGTGCCCTGTAAACCATTCACTTCTATCATGAGCCATGAGCAGGAGGACCTCACCATGGGGTCAAGGCCAGGAGGGAAGTACCCAAAACATGGATGCAATACAACAAAATTGATCACATAGACACACACACACACACATACAAAAAAGCAGTGGAGATATCGATACCACTTCTCTCCCAACAAGTGCACCACCATCCTCAACTGTTAACACTACACGTCGCTACTACTCACAAAACAGCAGTGTCAATGAAATAGAACCATTTCCTAATATTCATATGCACTATACCCTCTCTCACTCTCATCATTATTCCAAGACTCAGACACATTACCACATCAGTGAAAGCATATTCCTTTTTCTTTTGGTGGGGGTTAACAGTAGCAACAGTCCAGCAGAGGCCAACACTCGATCAGCTCAGGAGCTGAATGAAGAATCTTGGGCCTTTACTGAAGTAGCCACTAAAGAGTCCATGCATGGCAGCTCCCTCACCTGCACTGTCTCCATCATCTATACTTCAGATGAGACTGAATGCATAACCTTCCAACAAGTTGCAAGCCCATGGAGAGTTGTGCTCTTTACAGATACAAATTAGTATACAGGATACAAATTAGTTCAGGACTGGGTCAATGATAGAGCCACTTGTCAAACTGCCTTTCATCTTCAGAACCCCAAGCTCAAGGCCAAGTAGTTGGTGGCATTTCCTATTCATCTGGTCCCACAGGGCAGATGAAGCATCATTCAGCTATGACGCAGGAATTTCAGGCAACGGGTCCCAACGTCCAGCCCATTATTTCACAAACCTTATACTTCTCTTTCAGTCCATCCTGATACAGGGGCTCTCTGAGTTATGGATGACCCGACTTATGGAAATCCAACTTTATGCAAATACTCCCATACATTTTTAAAGCATTTTTCAAGATAGTAATAATGATAATGTTTTGTGGTTTCCATTAGTAACTGGATACAGTGTATTCAATTATGGGTAGTGTTAAGGTGAAAATTTGATGAAATGAAGTAATATGTGTATGTAGAATGATACAATATGGGTAGGTATAGAAAAAGGGATGCTTCTGATTTGTGGAGAAATTGGGTTACAGATGGTTCTCAGGAACAGAATCCTTACAAAACCTGGGGACCATCTGAAATCAGATTTATTGAAAAAAACAAAAAAAAATCCAGATGCTAGAAACCCAAAATTGAAAAAACAGAAAATGTTGGAGATACTCGGGTCAGGCCACAACTGTGGGAAGAGAAACAGAACTAATGTTTCAGGTTAAAGAATTAGCGTATATTACTTATACCTTTAAGCATACTATAAGCTTTTTGAAAAATGAAAAGTGCTTACATTGTACTAACCACATGCTAAAACTCAAGTACTTTTTGAAGCATAAGTGGACAACATTGCAGGTACAAAGTCCAATCTCCTTCCTCCCCCAGCATCAAAATTCACAACTTTAGCACTGTAAAGCTGGTATTCCAAGTTCACTATGTTTGACTTGATGTGCTGTGACAAGCAAGGTAAGAATCATCAGGGGCTCTGATCATCCTTGTCCAACCCTCCTTGGTACTCAACTGAGCTGCACTGAACTCTGTGCCAATTCCCTTGTTTTTCTTGGCACGCATCAATAATTTGGCTTAAATACTACCCCTCAAACTCTTTAAGGGTGTATTGTTCAAAGAGGCCACATGAGCAGCATTGGGTCTTGGTACAGAAAATGTACCAACTTGATGACACTATGAATGCATGGAGATTTGACATTACGAATGTAAAGAAAGCCATGGGTTTCTTCTATAAATTACTCACGAGTTTTTTTTAAATAAAAAGTATAGGAGCCTTGATTAAGATGTTTGCAGATACTGAAATTGACAGTGTGACTAATTGGGAGAAACTTGTGGACCAGAAAGTTATCAGATAGGTCAAGTATGCAAATGAGTGGCAAATGTCATTCAGTTTGAAGAAGGATGCATTTAGAGTGGGCAGAAAGGAAAGGGAACTTAATACAAGTGGTAGAATGGAGATGTGCAGAACGTAGGGATGTTATAGTGCAGGTCCACGAATTCCCAAAGATGGCAAGACAGGTTAATGTAGTGTAGGTAGCATACAGGATCCTTGCCTTTGTTGGCTTAGGCACAGAATATAAAGAAGACAGGTTATTAAAATTGCACAGAATATATATAGGCTACAAATGTGCCATTCTGCATGACAGCACAAGAAGGATGAGGTAGCACTGTCACAGCATTGAGGAGATGATGGTCATGAGAATATTAGTTAGGAGGGAATGATTGAGTAGGATGTGGTCACTTCCTTTGGAATAAAAAAAATGTGAAAAGGCTATTTAAAATATATTTTAAAAATAGAATAAGGAGAGACCATGTCAGGTGAAGAGGAAAGACCCAATTCCTTTAGCAGAGAGGTCAATAACTGAGGGTCATAAAGTAGCAGAGGGATTAGATGAAATGGAGGGAAGAAAGAAAACACTCAGAAAGTGGCAAGTAGCTGGAACCTATTGTCTGAATGAAGAGTGGTAGAGAGAGAAAAAGTTGACAGGCTCACTGTAGGAATGAGGAAAAAGTCACTTTCCAAGTGAAAGGGGAAAGTCATTTAGGACTGAGATGAGAGGAAATTTCTTCACTCAAGGAGGGTGAATCTTTGGAAGACTTTACCTTGCATAGCTGTGGAGACTTGCATTCATTGCATTCATTCAAAACAGAGTTAGATAGATTTCTGGATATTAGAGGAAATCAAAAGGTTTGGGATTAATGCAGGGAAATGACAGTGAGGTAGGTGATCAGCCATGATATTGAAGAATGGCAGAGCAGGCTCAAAAAACTAAAGGCCTATCCCTGCTCTTAATTCTTAAACCATCATATTTAAATTTAGACAAGCACTTGAAGCACCTAACCAGAGGCTATGGATCAGGCAGGTGGAAAACAAGATTAGCCAGCCTGGACATGGTGGGCTGAAGGACATGTGCTATAGCTTTCCATGATGCCATGAGGTATACTTGCTGTATTACATAGGTTAAAGAGCACAATAGCAAATACTAACAATTTCTTTGTGATAGCTTGGATTGAGGAAAGACTATTGACCAAAAGGCTGCAAAAAGCCCCCAAAAAAGTAACATAATCTTTAAAACTCTCGAACAGGTCAGTAGTTTAATATTTCATTTGTATTTGGATATATTCTACAATACAGCTACAAAAAGCATACAGTTTTTTTTTAAATTTCTGCCTTAATAATCAAATTGCAACTTTTTCTTTATTCATTTTCCCCAAAAGGTGTTAGCTACCCACAAGGCCCATGACCTTTCACCTCCCAGCTGTTGAGAGGCTATTCTGAAATGTACAACAACAAAGATTGTTTTTTTCAAAAACAACATATCCTACCTCCACAGTGCTGATTTTAGAAGATTCATTCACTAATCATGTCAGCAGTGAGAAACATCTGTCAAATTCTATTGTAAAGTTGATATTTTCCTCAGGTGCATAGTCCTGATGGTCAGTCATCCATATTTAATGTTGAACAGTCGAGGTTTAAATCAACTTTGTGGCATCAATCTACAATTACTGCTGGTACTTAGGTAATGAAGGTGAAAGATCTTAAACCGCTGACCCAAATAAGTCCCCATAGAATTTCTGCAGAAGTGAAGTGAATCTTAGAGCAAAAATGGGTTCAGTCACTATCACAGATGCAAGGCAACTCGGAACCTTGATAGATTAGCTATTACCAATAAATTTCCAACTCGTTTTGTGACAGTTAAATCTAGTGAAAAGGTTTTTCCTCCTTAATGACGAAAATCTTGCAGAGAAGTATTTATATTTGCTTTCAGAAAATGCCCATGCATCATTTCCAAAATAGAAAGCAGGTGCACATTAGCCATGACCTCAAGAAACCAGGGAGCAGGTTCCTATTAATCCTTTGGGTGTTGATTGTACTGACTAAATGACATGGTCTTCAGTGGATGAACTGTACATGGTCACCACAATGTACCATTCATGTCAAAATTTAAATTCTGACATTTCATATTTCAGTGTTAAACTTATCAGATTTATAGGTTCTTCATAATAATTGTCAATTTCAAAACTTCATTTTGTAGCAAATGGTATATTCACAAATACTATCTGTATATTTTCTTGCTGGAATGTAGCAATGACAACATTACTAAAACTTACAACACTGTTGGTCTGTCACCAAGGATGGTAAAAATTGTTTGTGAACTGTATAAATAATTGTGGGTTGTCGGGAAGCAGTGCTGTGCTTGTTTGTTTTCATGAGGTTTGCTAAAGTTCAAGGTAAAAAAAAATCTTCTTGTTTTTTTCCCCAAAGAAGTCTCTTATTCTCAGATTTCTTCTCGTTTTAAATACAATACATCTGGAAAATTGGCATATTTTGTTTTAAAACTCAGGAACGAAGGATTACATTTTCAAGGATACTTGTGCATTAATTTACAATCTAGCAGATGTAAAAATATCCAATCCTTTAGAGTCATACAGCACAGAAACAGGCCCTTTGGCCCAAATGGTCCATGCTGACCTATATTGTCACATGTACTGAGGTACAGTGAAAAGCTTGTCTTGCATACCGTTCATACAGATCAATTCATTACTCAGTGCATTAAGGTAGTACAAGTGAAAACAGTAACAGAATGTAGAATGAAGTGTAACAGCTACAGATAAAGTGCAGTGCAGGTAGACAATAAGGTGCAAGATCATAACGAGGTAGATTGTGAAGTCAAGAGTCTATACTATCATACTTGGAAACCATTCAATTGTCCTATAACAGCCGGGTAGAAACTGTCCTTGAGCCTGGTGGTATATGCTTATAGGCTTTTGTATCTTCTACCCGATGAGAGAGGGGACAAGAGAGAATGTCTGGGCTTTGATTATGTTGGCTGGTTTACTGAGGCAGCGGGAAGAATAAACAGTGTCCATGGAGGGGAGGCTGGTTTCCGTGATGTGTTGAGCTGTGTCCACAATTCTCTGCTGTTTCTTGTGGTCACGGGCAGAGCAGTTGCCATACCAAGCCATGATGCTTTCTATGGTGCATCGTTAAAAATTGGTAAGGGTCGACAGGGTAGTCCCAGTTGCTTGCATTTGGCCCATATTCCTCTAAACCTTTCCTATCGATGTACCTGTCCAAGTGCCTTTTAAATAGTGTTAATGTACCTGTCTCAACCACGTCATCTGGCAGCTCGTTCTACACACTGACCACTCTCTGGGTGAAAATGTTGCCCCTCAGTTTCCTATTAAATCTCTGCTCTCTCACCTTAAATCTACACCATCTAGTCCCCACCCCTGGGAAAAAGACTGAGGATTCATCCTGTGCCCCCTCATCCTTCAGCGGCCTGATGAAGGCCAGTGTGTCAAAAACCTTCTTCACCATCCTGATTAACTGTGACTCCACTTACAGGGAAGCATGTACTTGTACTCCTAGGTCCCTCTGTTCTACAACACCCTCCAGGGCCCTACTGTTAAAGTCCTACCCTCTTTAAAGGTCACCCCTCAATCTTCTATGCTCCATTGAAAAAAGTCTCAACCTGCTCAACCTCTCTCCATTACTCAGTCTCTCAGATCCCAGCAACATCCTCATAAATCTCCTCTGCACGCTTTCCAGATTAATGGCATCTTTCCTGTAGCAGTGTGACTAAAATTGAACACAATATTTCAAATGCAGCCTCACCAACATCTTGTTCAACTGCAACATAACATCCCAACTTCTGTACTCAATGCCTTGACTGATGAGGGCCGGTGTGCCAAAAGCCTTCTTCACCATCCTGATTAACTGTGACTCCATTTTCAGGGAAGCATGTACTTGTAATCCTAGGTCCCTCTGTTCTACAACACCCTCCAGGGCCCTACTGTTAAAGTCCTACCCTCATATGTCTTCCCAAAATGCAACACCTCGCACTAATCTGAATTAATCTCCATTTGCCATTCCTCGGCCCACTTACCTAGTTGATCAAGATCCCTTTGTAAATCCTGATAATCATTTTCACTGTCAATGATACCTATTTTGGTGTCATCTGCAGACTTATTACCCATGCCTTGTATGTTCTCATACAAATCATTGATATAGATGACAAATAGCAATAGGCCTAGCACTGATCTCTGGGGAACAACACTAGTCACATTAAGCCAAAAGGTAGCCATCACTCAGCTTAAACTGAGAATTCCATACACAGTTAATACAAACTGCACAAAGTTTTTAAACTGCTGAGTAGAGGAACCAGCATTACAGTGCAGCACACCAGTGCTGTAGAACACTATTCTATTATATTATGAGCACTTTCAGTCACTGGATCAGCTTAAAGTGGAAAATTAATAAGGTTTCTCTTCATCATTTATGCTAAAAGCACAATATGATGTTAGCTACAATTAGAGGAACAAAATTTCAAAGGACAAAGAACAAGCCCATTTCTACCACTTTGCAGTTTTACCAAATGTCAACAAGACTTATTGCAATGAAAAACACAATGGATTAGGAAACAGCAAATGGAAAGGAGGGGGTAAATTGGTAACGATAGCAATTACTCAAAACAAGTTTCCAATCAATGTGCTTGTACAAAAGTTAATCAAATACAATCAAGGCCAATTAGCTTTAGGATAAATTTCTGTAATTCCTATTCTCTTACATCAAAGTTGGTTAAGCCACATTAGAAGTATTATGCATGACATTTGTCATATTTTTAGCAGGGAGACATTTGCACAGGAATGTGGGCCACAGACTCCGAGATGTAATCATATAGGTCTTCCTCTGACCCATATTTTGGGCTGGTTCCTTGTCATAGTAGTTCAAAACTAGAGCTTTATCTTTTCCTTTTTGCCTTATGTTTTCTTTGCTTCAAGTACTTAGCAACTTCACTTTGAAAAATAGACAACAGTTTCTGTCAATCCATTATCACTACAGAACTAAATTTGTTCTGAATCTTCTTCATGCACTTAGTGACAATTTTAAACTGATCACCTTACATCATTGAAAACCTAAGCTCACTTCTCTTCTTTCTGTCAACTATTAAATTTAAAGAAAAACTATTAAATGTTCTCTAAACCATACTTACTCCAGTGAAACTAATTCTAATATCTCAAGTCTCAAGCACAGAGATTCCAGTGTTATATACATTCTGCAGCTGATTTAAGATGTGAAGCACTACAGTTCAATCCCTACTGAAACACACACCAAGCCCTACAAGGCGAATGAACCCAACCCCTTGACTGACAACCTTCAGGCAGCGCAAGATGTGAACACAGAACAGTACAGCACTAGGCAGGTCATTCGGCGCACAATGTTGTGGCCAAACGTAATGGCAATTTGTACTAAATGTCTTCTTCCTGTGTATCATTCATATCCCTCCATCCCCTTCATATTCATGTGTCTATCTAAAAGCCTCTTAAACTCCACCAAACTGCCTGCTTCCACAACTATCCTGGTAACTCATTCAAGGCATCTACCACTCTCTGCATAAAAAAAATTGCCCCTCACATTGCCTTTAAACTTCCCCCCTCTAACCTGCTGGTATTTGACATTTCTACCCTGGGCAATAGATTCTGACTGTCTATCCTATCAATGCCTCTTATAATTTTAAAAACCTCTATCATGTCTCCCCTCACCTCTGACACTCTAGGAAGAACAACTGAAGTTTGTCCAACCTTTCCTTGTAAGCTCATACTCTCTAATCCAGGCAGCATCCTGGTAAACCTCTTCTGCACCCCCTCCACAGTCTCCACATCCTTCCTATAATGGAGTGACCAGTATGGTCATTTGCTCCATAAGTGGAGCACGAGGAACAGCCAAAATTGTGACTGTGGCCGTCCATGTCAGAACATCAGCCACATGCTGAGTTCCTGAAACTCTGGAAACACTCAGCAGGTCAGGCAGCATCTGTGGAGAGAGAAACAGAGTCAATGTTTCAGGTCAAAGACCCTTCATTGGAACTGGGATAAAAGAATACCTGAACTGCTGCGTTAGAGAACCATTTCAATTGACATCATATCCATTCACTCTGCTGCACCTGAAGCCACTGAAGGTTATTACCAAACTTTACACCAAACTATGACTGTTTCCTCAGTCATGTGGATATAAGGCATGTCTGTGATTATGCCTGGAGGCAAGGAGGTGGAGTATTTAGTGCTGCAGCCTCTCAGCACCAAGAGCCTGGTTTCAATCCTGAGATCGGATATTGTCTGTGAGGAGTTTTCACATCTCCCTGTGACTGCATGGGTTTCCCTTGGGTGCTCCGGTTCCCTCCTACATCCCAAAGATGCACTGGTAGGTTTATTGCTGACTGTAAGTAACCACGTTGTTAGGTTGATGACAAAAAGAATCAAAAGGGTGTTGGTGTTCACGTGTGAGAGAGAATGGTCTGTGGGGTAACAGAGAAATGAGAAGGGGAAATGGAACTAATGAGTTGCTCCCCAGGGAGCTGGCAGGGTTCTAATGGGCTAATGCTCTTCTTCTGTATTGATCTAAGTACAATCCATTCATTTCTCCCATTGCTGCCTGTCTTTGGGTTAACAGCAAAATGAGGAGTTAATTCCTAATACTTTACAACCTGAGCAGATCAGCCATGATTTGTAATATACTGTGCTGCTGCTGCATAAAGCTAATCTTCATGGCATTTATACCCTGTGAATTTATGCCTATGACAGCAATAAACTTGAACTTGATCACATTGGACAGCAGGCCAGGTATGAGGGGCTGAATGTCTTCTCCTGTTCCTATGTTCTTGAGTTCTGAAACTGCGTATTTTAGCAGACTGTTCTTGTTACGTGATGTATAATCCAGAGACCTGATCTAATAATCCAGAGAATCTAAATTCAAACTTTAGTATTGCAATCAGGAATTTAAATTCAGTCGTTGGAAGTAAAAAGTTGTTTCCAACAAAAAAAAGATCGTGAAGCAGTTTGATCATGATTAAAAACTGAACTGGTTCCCAAATTGGAAAAGAAAACCTAGTGCCTTTCCGAGATGTGGATAACTCTAATCCAGTTGAATCCAAGCTACCTTCCAAAGTAGCTGAGTGAGTTTCCCACTTAATAAAGTGCTTGTGTCGACTGGAGTGGTTCAACAAGAAATCCCACCATCGTCATCACTACTAGCCTCTCAGGGCAAATATTAACAGGTAGTAAATGATAGCATTATGACAACCACATTCCAAGAATGAATATAAAAATATTACATTACCTACCAATTATGCACATTAAACACAATTAATGGACTATTATGTAAAGTATGACATTTAATGTCTTATCCTCTGAGGATCCTATCCACAGATCAGAATATATGATGCAAATTTAACCTTCAAAATTATTATATTTTTCAGTTTTAATGTCCAGTGGAACCCATTGTATTTCTGCTTATAGGGCAACAGAATAGATCTTTATTACTGTTGATTATCCTTTATAGCCAATAAAGAATGCAAATGTTGATCCATTTTATTCAACTGCCAGTGTGTCATATTTCCTCTGCCTGCACTGTGTGCTTCAGGCTGTTTCTCTTCAATATCTTGGCCAATAAGTGTCCTTCTCTGCTCTTTCTTTGTCAATCTAATATTTCCCAATTATGTCTGTTATTAGTATACTGAAAAGGAGTTTTTTTTCTGCAAATGTGACTCAATAAAATATTTGAAAGGTTAACTGGAAATGGGTAATGCATATAGAAAATGGAACGAGAGACTCCTCAGTATTTTCCAGCCATTAGATTCAAGATTCCAAGTGACTAATTGCCAATCACCAAGTTGATTTATTCAGGGCAATTGCAACAGATTCAGAAGCTTCTGACTGTGGACTCCAAACATTCAAACAATAATGTGTTTGGAAATTTAAACAACAATGTTAAATCAGTCTGTTTTAACTAAAGGAGACACAAGAGACTACAGATGCTAGAATCTGAAGCAAAGAAACAAACTGCTGGAGGAACCCAGCGGGTCAGGCAACATCTGTGGAGGGAAATGGACAGTTGACATTTTGGGTCGAGACCCTTCATCTGGACTGAAAGATAGAGTGGAGATGGCCAGTGTAAAGAGGTGAGAGGACGGGGTGAGGCAAGAGGAGACAAGCGTAGGCAGATCCAGATGAGGAGGAATGTTTGGTAGATGGAACCGGGTGGGGGAGGGAAGGGTGGAAATAGTGATAGAGACTGGGAGATGATAGGTGGAGGCAACAAAGGGCTGCAAATGATGGAACCTGACAGAAAAGGAAGGTGGAACCAAGTAAGGGAGGTGATTAAATGCTTATTGGAAAAATACAGTTAGCTGTGGATGTTAAGAAAAATAGGGAACACAAAAGCAGTTAAAGTAGGAAAATTGATGGTAATAAAAAGAGATAAATCAACAAAACAAAGATCAAAAATAACAGAGGCCAAGGATGAGCAATCACCAAATGAATAACTTTAATTTATGTGGTGTTTGTCATTACACAAACATTTGTCCCACAATGAACAGCAGAGAGGAAAAATACTTTAACAGATAAACTGCAATGAAATCTGAGACTGCTGAAAATACTCAGCAAGTCAGGTGGCATCTGTGGTGACAGAAACAGGGTGAACATTTAAGTTGGTATTTTTCACCATTCTGAAATATTCACTCTTTTTCTCTCCAAACAGATGTTGCCTGGCCTGCCGAATATTTTCAACACCCTAATTGTTTAATTCAGATACCAAGACTTTCGCAGTTTTTGTTTCTATATGTTTAACAAATAAATCATTGGGTTAGAAGCTGGTTGATTATTTTATAAATACTCACTCCCAATTTATATCTTTCATGTCTAAAGATACTTTTGCAGAGCAATTAAATCAACCTCAGTTATTTGTTTCTTCTTGAAATCTACTTGCCAGGATATTTTCAATGTGACTGTGAAGTTCATCTAAGATTGAACTTTTCTGCAGGTTCTGCACGTGTGGTCTCACATTTGTAGCAATTGTCACATTTCTTTATTTTGTACTTTGCCTGTCTTTGTGTAAAACAAAATTACCATTCAATTTTTTAATGCTTGTTGTACCTGCATGCTAACTTTAAAAAAAGTGTGCACACAGACACTTACAACCATTGGAATACCAACATTTAATATTTTCCCACTATTTAAAAAGGACATTTTTTGTATGCATCCTCCCAAAGTGAAAAATTTCACACTTACACACGCCCTGTTCCATCTTTCACCCTTTTGCCCACTCATTTACTCACTCTGGATGCTTTGGCAGATTCTTTGAGGTGGAAATCGATCCTTGGTTGCATGTATTGAACACATATGTTGAACGCAAGTGCAAGCTGCACTTCTGAAATTCAGGACAACTTATGGCAAGTTACTCAGCATCAGTTGTGGCTGACTTGATTGCATTCTTGCATCTGCGTAAGCAGGCTTTAGGTTTATGACCTATTCCCATGATTTAGAGAGAAGGGCAGTAAATGGTGGCCTTGCCAATGATGCACTCATCCTGAAAAACAAATAAATAAAAAAAATCAATCTTTTTTTTGAAAATTTAAGTTTACTGTATTCACTGAGGTCATGGCTGTCATGTGACCGTGACAACACTGACCCTTCTGGCTGGGATGACATCATTGAGCACATGGCCGAAAGTGACACTACTGTCAATCAAGGTCTGGCTCCACCAACCCATTAGTACACACCTTGACCATTGGGCCTATGTGAATACCTGTTGTACCTGGCCATGGCCCATTGGACATTTTTGAATCACCTAGGCTGGCTCCACCCAGCTCTCTGGCACTAGAAAAAGTGCTGTATGTGCTGGTTCAGTCTCTCTCTCTCTCTCTGAGGATGTTGAGGTAAGCTGTGCACCACTTCAGGGTAGATAGTTAAAGATCCTGGGGAGTATTAGAGCCAATGTTTGTCCAGATTCAAGGTGTTCAGACATCGTATTGTTTATTCCTTGATCATTCATAACCAGTTTGTTTTGTGTGTGTATCTCACCCTTGTTGTAATTTCCCCCATGTCTTGTGATCACCTGTGTGTGAGTGTGCATCTGTTCCCATCCATTCTGTCCCCATGTTTGTCTTTGTGAATAAATTTTCCCTTTTGAAAATACAAAGACTTGTGTCTGAAGCCCTCTACCTTTAAGACCTGAAAGAACATTTTCTCACAACACCCCTATTGACCCTGGTAATTATATTTTCAATTAGATTTTTGATTTCACTTTAGTAAACTTACTTTGTATTAGACTAGTCTTAAATCATGGAGTCACAGAGAGCTACAGCACAGAAACAAGCCATTCAGAATGTACAGACCATCAACCATACATTTGCACAAACCCTACATTAATCCCAATTTTTATTCTCCCCATACTCTCATCAACTCCCCCCAGATTCTACCACTTACCTACACATTAGAGGCAATTTACAGTAGGCAATTAACCTCCCAACCTGCACGTCTTTAGGATGTGGGAAGAGACCAGAGCACTTGGAGGAAACCTGCATGGTCATGGGGAGAATGTGCAAACTCCACACAAACAGCACCTAAGGTCAGTATTGAACTGTGGTCTCTGGTGCTGTGAGGGCCAATTTTTGCCTTAGTCTTAGTAATAACTTTGAGTTTTCTATTACTTCTACCCCAAAAATGGAACACTGCAATTTCCTAACCACTGTTGTAAAGTTAAATCCCTTTAACATCCTACTTTCTTTTTCTTACCTTCCTTAATAGTTCTGTGGCATTTGATACTTTCCAATCCAGGAGAGGCCTTGTAGAATCTAAGGAGCTTTGGAAGATCATAGACAATGAATTCACTATCCCTGCAGCTACCGCTTTTAACACTCTAAAATGTAGTGCATTAGGTCCAAGGGATTTGTTGGCTTTTAACCCATTGATTTATGAAGTACATTTCCATTCCTAAGATTAATTACTTTTCAGACCACCTTCTTATTAGATGCTTGCATTCTAATACTAGAAAATATCCATGGCGATTGTGATGTGCAATTAACCAGCGGTCATTTTACCCAGTATAGAGGGCTCAACAAAATCATGCTCCCATTTCACAATCATAAATTTAATATCTAGGTAGCACTCGATGCTTTACTTATGGGTTTAGTTTGAGGTCACAATATTCAACTTTCTGACTGGTTGGTACAATTTAAGCTGGCTCATATACTGAAGTTGTACCAATAAATTTTAGAGGTGCTCATTTTCTTGGCATTGTAATTATTAATGTTCAGATGTGCCAGTAGACACCTTCATTGAGAGAAGGGGAAATGTCCTCTATCTACTTGGCCTAAGAAGCCTTTCAGGTCTATGATAAAGTGGGAGAGGGTGAAGATTGTTTGAGGTTAATGGCGAAAGAACATGGATGTGATGCATTGCAAGACACTCACAACTAGGATTCCTTCTTGTGGAGATGGAATCTAACCAGCACAAGTGATAGCAGACCAACAGCTTGCAAAGCAGCCCAGAGTACTAACAATTACTGGTGTGTTCACCACTGGATCTACAGTTGGCAGTGCTACCAGGATTACTGAAGATGTCAGTAAGTTCACACCTAATTGTCCCCCTCAAATCCCACTTCCCACTCATCCAACCGGTCCCTCTAATTTCCAATCTGTAGATTGTATAATCATGAACCTCTTACTTGCCACCTCCTGGCACCATGGTTCTAATCTAGAGCATGATTCAGTCAGGTAGCCAAGAACTTGACATTGGCCAGGTGGTGGCTGTAGAGCAAACGAAAGTAATAAAGGGAACACTTTGAATCAGTTCCACTATTAGCTTAGGTACTCACTTCAGCTGCTATGGAAGTTAGCACTGTCCATGTTGCTACCCAAATGGCTTTGACTTGTCTTGCTTAGATTTACAAATTTAACTTTAACTGAATTCTCACTTATTGGCCTTTCTTTTTAGTTTGTAGCTCAGTAATTCTAGTTAAGTGATTTGCCAAAATGTTGGTTAGAGGCCAATTTGAGGAGGGACCCTCCAAAAAGGAACAGTTCCCTCTTTCCCATGTAGTAACACCAGAGCAACATGACCCACAGCACCTGTTCCCCCACACTAATCTTTGATCCTCAGGGTGACCTGTTCAAATTGAGTTCAGGTAATTAATTGTCTGTAGTTCTCTGGACATGTTATATCTGTCTTCTTACATCCAGGTATAATGTGGCACATCTTCAAATAACTTATTAAATATATAAACATGTGCAGTACTGCCTCTGCTACCTCATGTAATCACATCTGCCTTCCACCCCATAACAAAGCTTCCCTTTCCCTTCTTTCGTCCTCTCTCCTCTTGATCCACCTTTGCATTTGTTTTAACTTGATGTCTTTAGCTTTTCAAAGTCCTGATGTCATCAAGGTCAAATGCTAACTCTGTTTTTCTCTCCATAGATGTTGCCTGGTTGCTGAGTATTTCCAGTATTTTTTGTTTTATTATACCTTTAGAGTCCCTTCAGTGTTCAAGGCAACAAAACACACATTCAGATCACTTAAGTTGCATTTCTAGATCCTATACTGTATGAAGATGCACAGCATGGGAACAGGCCATTCGACCCACCATGTCCACACTGACCTGGGGACCCATCCTCACTAACCCCATCCCTCAGCACTTGGTGCCATTACCCTCTGTGCCCAAGCCATTCAAGTACTCGTCTAGATGCTGCTTAAATGCTGTCAGTGACCCCACTTCCACCACTGTGTCAGGCAGTGCATTCCAAGTACTCTCCACTCTCTGGGTGGAAAAGGTCAGATCCCCTCTAAATCTCTTCCACCTTACCCTAAATCTGTCCTCTAGTTTTGTTTCCCTTGGATATGGGGAAAAGTTTCCTGCAGTCTATACATCATAACTTTATGTACCTCAGACATGTCCCCTCTTAACCTCCTCTGCTCCAGGGAGAACAGACTCAGTCTCTCCTCATAACTGAACTACTTCATCCCAGGCAACATCCTGGAGAATCTCCTCTGCACTGTCTCTGGCACTATCACATCCTTCCTATAGTGTGTCTTTTAAATTTTGTTATTAGACCTGCCTCTATCACTTCCTCTGGTAGCTCATTCAATGTACCCATCCTGTGTGGAAAAAGTTGCCCCTCAAGTTCCTTTTAAATCCCTCCACTTTCACCTTAAACCTATGCTCTCTAGTTTTTGATTCCTTTTCCCTGAGAAAAAGACTGTATGCATTCACACTATTTATGACCATCATGATTTTGCTCATCTGAGGTCAATCCCTCAATTTCCTATGCTCCAAGGAATAAAGTCCTAATCTGCCCAACCTTCCCTATAACTCAGGCCCTTGAGTCTTAGCAACATTCTTGTAAATCTGCCTGGATGCTAGTATAGAGTTGAGGAGGGAGAAGGTGGGATCAGTGATATTTGAATAATGACATTTGAGATTTGAGTTCAAAAGATGTGCGGGACAAGTTTTTTTTTACACAGGGTGGTGGAGGAAGATATGATGGAGGCAATCCAGAGGCTCTTAGGCACATGAATATGCAGAGAATGAGCCATATGGACCATGTGCATGGCAGAAGGGATTAGGTGTCATTAGCTTAATTAGTTTGGCACAACACCCTGGGCTGAAGGGCCTGCTCCTATGCTGTACTGTTCTATGTTCTAATGTGGAGATACAACTGAGGTTAGTAGTGGGACCTCATTTCATTGTTTTCAGTTTTTCCAGGTGTGCAGCTAGTCAGATTGACAGGTTATGGTGGTTAGGTATGGTGGTCTATGCTGAGAGAATGGAGTGTAGGAAATGCAAGCTCAATGGAAGCTTAGGAGAGATCATGGATGTAAAACCAGGGAAGATTGTGGATGGAGGTGCAGGAGAGATGAAGATGGAAGATTGAGCAAGGGACATAGTAGAGGGAAGTTTGTGGAAGAAGATGGGAGATCATGGATGGAGGATTGTGGAGGAAGATTTGTGTAGATTGGAGGCCAGAAAGATCCTGGGGCTTGAGAGAGGTCACAAACATGGGGTGTTGCAGAGGGGAGATTGGACCAATGACAGGAATGAAAGCTGGTTTGCTTGTAAGAATGGGGTAAATACTCCTGATACTCCAGTCAGGCTGGATGCGTGCCTCTGCAGCTGCCAAGCTTTCCAAACCCCAGAAAATTCATGCTAGAGCTGTTTCTTTAGAAGTTTTTACATGACACAGGAAGACCATTAAGCCACATAGATCCCCTGCTGAAATATTCTATTGCATGAAAGGAGCAAGGTGGCAAGTGCAATGGCAAGACCTTACACACATTCTTTCCTCCTCCAGCTCTATAGAATTTGTAGAGGAAATCAGCTGGGTCATGGGTCACAGGTTGTGGTGTTGTGTGCCAGAGTTGAGAAGCCAAGTGGGGTGGTGGGTGTAAGGCAGGTAGGACAAATTGAGTTCAAGGGTCATACTAGAGCACTGTGGGCCAGAGGTGCAATCAGGTCTGGGCTGTAGGTTCCACAAACACAAAGGCAGTGTGGTAGATCACTTGACAGGTAGATTGGTGAGGATAAAGGCCGACAGACTTTCTCCTCTTGTCAGTCACGTTTGGCAGCTCCATCCTGCAGTGGTAGGTCAGCTCAGACAGTGCATGAGTACCACCATGTCATGTGTGTTTTGCTACTCCCAGTGCTTCCTCTACATGATATTCCACATGAAAGGGCTGATTCATCAGGTGGGGGAGGGGAGTGAGCAATAACCTTTGTTGTTGATTCTCTACACCACTCCCTCTGGTCTGAAAACCACTCTGCTACCAGCTTTATTGGGTCTGTCTTCCCAGTGGGACAAGAGTTTACCAGGGATCATGCTGAAGAAGTCTGGGATTTTTGAGGAAAATGTATGATAGAACATAGTACAGTGCAGCACAGTATGGGTCCTTTGGCTCACAATATTGTGCCAACCTATATAAACCCACTCCATTATCAATCTAACCCTCTGTCCTACATAGCCATAGCCCTCCATTTTTCTTACATACATGTGCCTATCCAAGTCTTTTAAATTTATTTTAAGTGTCCCTATTGTAGCAGCTTCCACCACCCCAACAGTGCATTCCAGGTACCCACCACTCTGTATATTTAAAAAAAAAACTTACCTCTGACATCTCCCCTGAACTTTCTTCCTCTAACCTTTGGTATTGGCCATTGCCACCCTGGGGAAAAGGTGCTGGCTGTCCACTCTATGGCCCTACTAATCTTATACATCTCTATCAAGTTGCCTCTCATTCTTCATTGCTCCAAAGAGAAAAGCCCTAGCTCACTCAACCTGTCCTCATAGGACATGTTCTCTAATCCAGACAGCATCCAGGTAAATCTCCTCTGCACCCTCTAAAGCTTCCACATCCTTCCTAAAATGAAGCGACCAGAACTGAACACAATACTGTGTGGTCAAACCAGAGTTTTATAGAGCTGCAACATTATCTCACTGCGCTTTAACTCAGTCCCCCAACTAATGAAGGCCAGCACACCATACACCTTCTTAACCACCCTATCAACTTGTGTGGCAACTTTGAGGGATCTATGGACTTGGACCCCAAGATTCCTCTATTCCTCCACACTGCTAAGAATCCTGCCATTAACCTTGTACTTCACTTTCAAGTTTGTTCTTCCAAAGTGTGTCACTTCACACTTTTCCAGACTGAACTCCATCTGCCACTTCACCCAACTCTGCATCCTATCTATAATCCTGTTGTAACCTACAACAACCTTCAACACTAGCCACAACACCTCCAAGCTTCATGTCATCTGCAAATTTACTAACCCATTCCTCCATTTCCTCATCCAAGTCATTTATGAAAATCACAAAGATCAGGGGTCCCAGAACAGATCCCTGTGGAACACCATTAGTCACTGACCTCCAGGCGAATACACTCCATCTACTACCACACTCTGCCTTCTGTGGGCAAGCCAATTCAGAATCCACGCAGCCAAGTTTCCATGTTGTGATGTTGTGACTGTCTATTTTGGGCTTTTATTTTTCCAGTTTTGGTACATGCCCATATTTTGGTGAGCATGATGTTGAAGGGTCATCTAGACTAGGTGTGCCTTTGATCCATCCAACTTATTTGTCTGGTTTCTTATAATAATTTGATATATTGAATGGCTTGATTGTTAACTTAGCCATTCTTTACTATTGGTATGGAGTCACATAGAGGTTTGAATGGGTGGTGACAAATTTCCTTAGCTAAAGGATATTAAAGAAAGTTGTTTTTCTTTATGAAAGCCAGTTTCATAATGTTTCATATATGAAATACCAGGTCATCTTGAATGATGTCATCAATTAATTCCAGGTTTTATTTAATTAACTAAATTTAAACAGGAAGATTTAAACCCATGTCCACAAATATTTAGTTCAGGCCTCTGATTTACAAGACCAGTAACATTTCTTTTTCCCCAGGGTAGGGGAGTCTAAAACTAGAGGCCATAGGTTGAAGATGAGAGGGGACCTGAGGGGCAAGTTATCACACAGGGTGGAGGGTATATGGAATAAGCTGCCAGATGAAGTGGTAGAGGTGAGTACAATTACAATGTTTAGAAGACATTTGTACAGGTTCATGGAAAGGAAAGGTTTGGAAGGATACGAGCCAAATGCAGGCAAATGAGATTAGCTCAGGAAGGTGTCTTGGTTGGCATGGATAAGTTGGGCCAAAGGGCCTGTTTCCATGCTGTAAAAAAATCTATGACTATAACTGGTGTATTCTTTGATCTTCCTTTCCTCTAAAATGAAGCAGGCTACAACTTGCCATTGCCCATTGTGCATGATCACCAAAACCAGTTTCATATCCTTTACAGCTATTTACTAATGAAAATGCAACACATTAGTGAAGTACATGGGAAACCTTTTAAAGGCTAATACAATTATGCAGGGAGTTGTTTTTTTTTTCAGTGCCAGGATAGAATTAAGAGGTGTTTAGGTTAGTAATACAGGTGGTTCACTTGTTCTATTTTCTGTTCCAATGCTGGTATTCATGTGTTGCAATTCAGTCAAGGAGGGTGATTAAAATGACAACTCTAAATACAAACACTGACATGAAAATCCAGTACAAATCAAGAAGGGCAAGAGATCACAGTTAAAATTTAATTATTTTTAATGAGAATAAAATTGTGGCATACACTAAAGTGGGAATGAAAAAATCTCTAATGTATCCAAGCAGTTTACCCTTCTCCTGACACTGCATTTCTGAGAGAATGGCTTTGCCTCCTGAAAGCACCAAAACAAATTCATATTTGAAAACGCTGCCTGCTTACCTCAGTACCTAAAGAGTAAAATATAAAGCAAACATTAATATAATTTCATTGAAACCAGCACAGACTGTGCCACTAATTTGAACAAACGAGTAGGCACATCCTTTGTTATTTATGGAATGGTAAAGAAACATGAGATGTTTTGAAAGAAAACATCTTTTAGAGTGGAAGACTTTGCTTTGTTCAATAAAATCATTAAAATTAGATTCACATAAATAAGTGATTTTTCACTATTTTATTCAAATCTTGCATCAGAAAGATTAACATATTACTGAGAATACACATGACTTATGGGAATTTAATCAATGCAAATGCACTCTCAGTCTTACTGGATTAAAAGGATTTTGTTAAGAATTTTTTGAAGAGGTAAGAGTAGAGAATGGAACCATGGTAGATGTAATCTATCTGGATTTTCAAAGAGCCTTTGACAAGAACACCACAATGAACTAACAAATAAGGCAAACAGCAGAATGAATTAAAAACAGAAAATGCTGGGACAACCCCTCCCACCCTGGACATTCTTTCTTCTCACCCCTCCCATTGGGCAGAAGATGCAAAAGCCTGAAAACACTTACCACCAGGCTCAAGGACAGTTTCTATCCTGCTGTTTATAAACTATGGAACAGACCCCTTGTATGACAAGATGGACTCTTGACTTCACAATTTACCTCATCATGGCCTTGCACCTTATTTTCTGCCTGCACTGAATTTCTCTAACTATAAACACTATATTCAGCATTCTGTTATTGGTTTTCCCTTGAACTACCTTAATGTACTGATGTGATGAATGATCTGTCTGGATGGCATGCAGAGCATCGGTACACGTGACAATAATAAACCAATTTACAGATTTAAATGCAATTCTGATGAAGGGTCTTCAAGCTGCACATTAACTGTGTCTCTCTCCATGGATGTTGCCTGACCTGCTGATATTTTCCTTGAATTTTGTTTTTATTCAGATGTTCAGCATCTGCAGGTTTATTTGATTTTTAGCAGAATGAATTGCTAGTTGGCTTTAAGACTGGAAGCAAAATGAGGCAATTCAGGGTAGCAATTTACTGTGGCAGACATGGGTTGGACTGTTGATGTGACCACTGCTGTCCACAATTTAAATTAAAAATTTAGATTCTGGAATCAAAAATACATTATCTAAGTTTGTTAATGATGCCAAATTGGGAAGGGGAGGAAAGTAAGTACTGAGGAGAAAGTAACAGACTACAGCAGTACATTCATAGATTTATGGAATGGACAAATAATTAGCAAATTAAGTTACACAGGTGAACGTGAGGTCATACTCTTCATTAGAGAATAAATATTGCTTGGAAGTACAAGCCCAATTGGGCTAAAGAATACAAATATGCCAGTCACTAAAAGTGGCACTACAGACTAGCAAGGCCATTGAAAAACAAACAAAACACCAAGATACATTTCTTAAGGATAAAACTAAAACATAGAGGAAGTATACTTACTCTGTATCAAATCTAAGCATACCAATACTTGTAGTACTGTGATTCAGATTCAGATTAGTTTATTGTAAAATGCACCAGGGTGCAATGAAATTCCTTGCTCATATGAAGCTCAGAGTAAACAGTATACTTGGTAATAATAAATACAGCAACGAGCACAAAAACATAATGGTGTAAAGATTGTAGTACAATCTGAAGTAGTCCAAAACTAAATGTTAAAGTGACAATAATGGACTAACCGAGAGAGAGAGAGAGAGAGAGAGAGAAAAGAGTCTGAGAATGTGGTAGCATCATCAGGAAGGGGGTGTGAAAGAGGGGATTGATTCAGGAGTTGGATAGCAGAGAGGAAGAAGCTGTTCTTGAGTCTGGATGTCCTGCCTTTTAAGCTCCTGTATCATCTCCTAGAAGGTAGAAGAGAGAAAAGGGAATGGCCAGGGTGGCAGCATCCTTGACAATATTGCTAGCCTTCCTGAAGCAACATATCCTGAAGATGGGCTGGATGGAAGGAAGTGACGAGCCTACGATGGACTGGGCAGTGTTTACCACCCTCTGCAGGTTCCATCAGTCTGGAGCAGAGCAGTTGCCATACGAGGCTGAGATGCAACCCATCAGAATACTTTGGCGCATCTGTAGAAGTGAGAGAATCCTCGTGGACAAGCCGAATCTTCTCAGACACCTAAGAAAGTACATGCACTGCTGAGCTTTGCTGGTTACCACATCAGTGTGGAGGGACCAGGAGATGTTGCTGGTTATATGGATGTCAATTTGTGTACACCTCTAATTATGAAAGGGATGAAGATGTATGGGAAAGGGTGCAGAGACTTCCAAGAAATATTCCAGAAATTTAAAGGTATATATCAGGAAAAGAATGAACTTGACCAGTGACTTGAGAAAGTGGGGCTGAGAGGTGACCAAGGTCATTGACATTATGAAAGGTAAGGATAGAGTGAACACAGAGGGACTGTTTCCACATGTGTTCAAGAGCATAACTGGAGATGATCTATGTGAGATAATCACCAAAAGAAATCAAAGAGGGCATCTTTACCCAAAGAGTGTTGAGGAACTCCCTACCACAGAGTAGTTGAGGAGAGTAGTATGAGTGCATTTAAGGTTAGGGTGGACAAGCCTATAATGGAGATGGGGATAGAATGTTACACAAATAGAGTTAGATGAAATATAAGATGAAGTGGAGCTTGAATGTTACCGCAGCCTGGCTGGGTCAAATCCCTCTGTGCTGTATTTCCTATGTAATCTTTATTGTGAAAAGTAGCCATCAAATAATGTTTTTAAGGAATGAATGTAGTGTTATCGATGGGTCATTCCAAAATAAGAATCACTTTATACCACCAACACAAGTCGCTGTGATCACAAGCAACATTAAGTCACGTGTATTCTTTCATATGATTTTTTTTATTATGAAATATATTCCACAGAATAGGATAGAGATTCTGTAACTTTACTGAACTCTAAGTCATTATCGTACAAGCAGGCGTAAGAGAACAAGGGTTTATCTCCATCTCTGTCGCAAGACACTTTACCACATTTTTGCTGCTGTCTTCACTTACTGTCGAGCAGCTACACCCAGTTCCATTTCCCCTGGGCTTTGCTACCTCACCAGTGGAAGTTTGAAAGAAAAAATGCTGGCATCTATAGAGCAGATTGTTACCCCCTCATTGAGATGCTCTAAGGTCTTTTACAACAAATTTCTGAAGAATAATCACAAATATTTGATAATCACCTAAACACCAACGAAAATGTAACTGCACTAAAATGCGGCGCATTCCTCAATAGATGAAGAAAGATCCAGGAAAGATAATACTTTGGCGGTGAAACCTACTGCAGGAACCCAGAGTGTGGAGGGAATCCAGGGAGAAGAACTGCAGGATAACTGATCTCAGCCCACCACTTCTCTTCCTCTTTATGCTTTCCTTTATTCTACCCTTTCTGGATCTTTTCCTGTCAATCATGCAAACCAGAAATATTGGGAGCAGGAGTATACCACATGGTGTCAAGGCCTGTCCCTCTGTTCAATAAGGCCACAGCTCATCTGATAGTAATCTCATCTCCATGTTCTCCTAGGTTATTAAGAATATGTTCACCTTTGTGTTAAAAATATTCAGAGACTCTGCTACCACCATACTTTGGTGGATAGGGTCCCAAAGACTCAAGACCCTCTGAGAGAAAGAATTTATCTCATCTGTCTCAAAGAGCCAATCCCTTAATTTTAACTAGTGACATCTAGTTTTAGACTTTTCAAGAGGAAACATCCTTTCCACATCCACCCTGATGAGATCCTTTAAGAGCTGATTTTACTATCAAGTCCCCTCTCCCTTTATCTCACTCCTCTCAGTCACTCCACCTATCAAACCCTTAATATATTTCTCCAGTAGATCTTGACCTTCACCTGATGCCATCCCAGGCCTGTAGCTCCCCACAATGTGATGCTTGACATGTCCTAAAGAACCCATTGAAACACTTGTCACTACACTCCTTGTGCTCCCTCTGACACACCAGGTACCCAGTTCCTGTACTTTCAACTCACCGGGCCCCCATTTCCCATGGTCCCTTTAAACTAACCACAGTCCTGTTTCCCAGGTTCACTAGGAAATGTATTATAAAACCATGTAACATATACAAAAAATAATTTAAAAAATATGTGGAATAACTTCCAATTGTCCAGAAAATCTGCTAGTCCAGAACTGACAAATCCCAAACATGCTGGAATATCAGAGTTTTACTGCAGTACTATTATACAAGTGGAATTAATTGGTGTTTGTGTTAGAGAGGAGCTGGGATCAGAGGTTCATTTTAGCATCAAATTGTTCGGTTGAGCCTTCAACAAAAAAGAACAAAAATCTTTAAGGATTTTCCCTTCTTTTACCAGAGAAGCAATATAGAACACTTGAACAGCTGAACCCATTGAGGTCACAGAGTCATGGAGTCAGAGAGAGATGTTGGGCATACCAAGAGGCCATCGAGTCCATCAAATCCATGCTTGCACTTTGTACAGCAATTCAGATCAGTTATCTCAGTGAAGACAATGGACTGACTGTGGGATATTTGATGCTGAGTGTGGACAACACCAGTTTACTTCTAGTCTCTCCCACAGCAGGTTTCCTCTCTGGTAGACATTTAGGCAACTTATCCTGAAGAAGCAGATGTATTGTTTGCAGTCTCCAAAACATGACATGATTTAGAAATATTTCAAAACTGACTGTGGCCCGGGAATTGTTACCTTAACTGCTCTCTACATCAGAACTCCATTATCAAAGATCCCCACCATCCAGGCTATGCCATCTTCTCGCCACTATCATTGGGCGGGAGGTAAAAAAGCCCAAAGTCCCACAGCATCAGGTTCAAGAACAGCTACTTCTCTTCAACCATTTGGTTCTTGAACCAACCTGCACAATCTTAATCACTACCTCAGTATAGCAACACTATGATCACTTTGCAGTTTTTTGTTCTAATTGTGTTCTGTCTTGTATAATTTTGTATAATTTATGTTAAAGTTTTTCTTGTGAATGTTGTGTATCTGATGCAATGTGCCTGTGATGCTGCTGCAAGTAAGTTTTTCATTGCACCTGTGCATACATGTACTTGTGCATATGATAATAAACTTGAATTTGATTTTGTGATGTGTGCCCAAGAGAGGAGAACATAGTGAAGCACTTTTAAAATAGTGTGTTTCGTGAAGAAAGGCCAGCTTCCCGCAAAGAATTTTAACAGGAGGTAAAGCATTTGACCAAGTCAGCATTTCCTAACCTAGAATAGAGAGAGACATACCTGATGTCTACATTACGGGAGCTCAGTGGCAGATATATTATTGAGACCCAGTAGAGTCCCTGCACTTCAAGCAAAGGAGGTAGTCATTAGCCTGCAGTCTGTAATTACTGATGATCTCCAAAAAACAGAAGGTAGACTCAGTGTTTTCCTCCAGAGCTGTTTGTATAAATTTGCTCCAACAAATTATCTGTTTTTATTCATTATGTACTTTTTTGGAATCGATCAAATCTCAATTAGTTTACACTGCGCTGTCTCTCCATCAGACCCTGAAAACTGACACAAAATCAATTTTGCAAGTAACTGTTTAAAAAAAAATCATCAGAATCAGCACCCGTAATATTGAATATGCACAGAGATTACTTGATAAAATTATTATTCCAGGAACAAAGGGCGTCAGGCAGCTATAACTCCTACACTGGCAAACTGGTACCAAAGAGGACAATCTGGGTGTTCCCAAACCAGAAACCATGGATGAACTGGGAGATCCACTCCCTACTGAAGTCAAGGACTGCAGCATTCAAATCAGGTGACTCTGACCTATACAATAAATTGAGATACGACCTCCACAAAGCTATCAGAGATGCCAAGAGGCAATACCAGTCCAAAATCGAGCCCCAGACTAGCCATCAGTTGTGGCAGGGCTTACGTCCTATAACGGGCTACAAAATGACGTCAGGCAGCATCGCCAACAACAGCACATCCCTTCTCGATGAGCTTAACGCATTCAATGCATGATTTGAACAGAAGAGGATTGGAATGTCACCACCTACCCCGACAGCCTCCAATGCACCTGAACCCAGTCACCATTGAGGGCGTAAGATCAATCTTCTGGACAGTGAACCATCTGGCCTGGATGGTATCCCTGGATATGTCCTTAAATCCTGTGCCGATCAGCGAGTAGAGGTACTTGCAGACATTTTTAACCTCTCCCTGTTTCGATCTGATGTTCCCACTGCTTTAAGAAGACCATTATCATCCCAGTACCTAAGATAAACAAGGTAATGTACCTTAATGACTACCACCCTGTGGCTCTGACATCCACCATCATAAAGTGCTTTAAGAGGCTGGTCACGGCACGCATCAACTCCAGCCTTCCAGACAACCTCGACCCACTGCAATTCGCCGACTGGCAAAACAGGTCTACAGTGGATGCCATCTCCCTGGCCCTACACTCAGCTCTGGAGCAGCTGGACAGTGAAGACACCCATGTCAGACTATTGTTTATTGACTACAGCTCTGCCTTCAATACTATAATTCCAAGCAAGGTCATCACCAAACTGAGACCTGGGACAACACCACCTTCTGCAACTGGATCCTTGACTTCCGGACCAACAAACAGCAATCAGTAAGGATAGGTAGCTACACCTCTGCCACGGTTATTCTCAATACTGGTGCCCCACAAAGCTGCATCCTCAGCCCCCAACTCTAATCCCTATACACTCATGACTACGTGGACAGATTCTGCTCTAACTCCATCTACAGTACAAGTTTGCAGATGATACTTCCATAGTGGGCCATTTCTCAAATAAAGATGAGTTGGAGCACAGAAATGAGATAGAGAGCTTAGTGACATGGTGTCACGACAACAACCTTTCCCTCAATGTCAGCAAAATGAAAGAGATGGTCATTGACTTCAGGAAAGGGGGTGGTGCACATGTTCCTGTCTACATTAATGGTACTAAGGTCAAGAGGGTTGAGAGCTTCAAGTTCCTAGGAGTGAACATCACCAACAGCCTGTCCTGGTCCAACCACATGGATGCCACGGCCAAGAAAGCTCACCAGTGCCTCTATTTCCTCAGGAGGCTAAAGAAGTTTGGCATGTCCCCTTTGACACTCACCACATTTTATCCATGTACCATGGAAAGCAGCCTATCTGGATGCATCACGGGTTGGTATAACAACTGCTCTGCCCATGACTGCAAGAAACTGCAGAGAATTGTGGACACAGCTCAGCACATCTCTTAAATCAGCCTCCCTTTCATGGACTGTACCAATAATAAACCAATTCCAATGCCAATCTATTGTAGATGAACTACAAGAAAAATGCTGCAGATGCTAGAAATCCAAAATAAAAACAGAAAATGCTGAAAACTCTCTGCAAGTCGGGCAGCATTGGTGGAGGGAGCCTGTTGTAGAAGTTGGAGGGCCATTTTCAGGTCAATGCAGGACACATGAGGTCAATATTGTGAGTCACCAGAGCATGGAGATAGTGACCACATGACATGATGTCAAAGAGTGTGGAACACTCATTTGATATTACTTACACAAAATCCTATAGTACTTATGAGAACACTGCTCTCCTACGCCCTTGAAAGTGGCAACACTGGTAGCCAAGGTGGTGAAGAAGGCATTTGGCATGCTTGCTTTCATTAGTCAGAATAATGAGTGCAGGAGTTGGGACATCACGTTGCAGCTGTACAAGATGTTGGCAAAGCCAAATTAAGGGGAACTGCATAGAATTCAATAGGAAGGATGCCATTAAACTGGAGAGGGTATAAAGAAGATTTACGAGGATGTTACTGGGACTGGAGGGCTTGACATTGGATAGGTTAGGACCTTTTTTCCTGGAGCATAAGAGGCTATGGGGCAACCTTATAGAGGTTTATAAGATTGTGAGGGGCATAGGTCAGGTGAATAGCCAGAGTCTTTTCCCCAAAGTAGGGGAGCCCAAAACTAGATGGCATAGATTTAAAGTGAGAGGGGCAAAATTTAAAAGGGACCTGAGGGGCAACTTTTTCACACAGGGGGTGGTGAGTATACGGAATGTGCTGCCAGAGGATGTGGTAAAGGCAGGTACAATTACAATATTTCAAAGGCATTTGGACAGATACGTGGATCGGGAAGGTTTAGAGGGATATGGGCTAAATGCAAGCAAATGGAACTAGTTCAGGTAGGCAAAGTCGGCCAAGGACTGTTTCCGTGCTGCATAACTCAATGATTCTGTGACTAATTCGCTCTGGACCTGGTTATCCCCCTCTGTGCAAATGTTTTTGGCCACTGTGCTCTACTCCCTTAAAAGTATTACCAGCCATTTCCTTGTCTCACTTCTGGGCATGGGAGCTGATTCTAGTAGCCCCAAGGGGAAAACAGCTTTCCATTCTACTGTTCATCCTCAACTCTCGGTGACTCAGATTCAGTGCTCGAGAGCAGGAAGAATGACACTACCAGTGAAAACTGGAGGGTGGAAATGAGGAGGGTCAGTTTTGGGAGAAGGAAGAACTCAGCCAAAATACAAATGGCAGAGGTAGCAAGAAAAGAAGGGTGTGGAGCAGTGTCAAAAAACATTTGGACAAAGTGGGATTACTGGGTCCAGACTAAATTAAGGGGGACTGGAGAGCAGTGAGCAAGCATGAATTGAATGGAAATAGAAAGAGCTATTATTGGACTTTGGTGGAGAGGGGAGAGAGAGTTCCTCTGGGTGTGTTGTCACAATAGCAACCATATAATCAACAGCAATCCGAAGCACAAAGAACCATTACATAGCATGGCTTATGGTGACATACAGGCTCCATTTCTGGAGTGTCAATGATCTGTAGACATCTCAACTCTCATAACAACTAAACAGAATAAACATGGAATAAAATTATGGGTATTGGCAACTTTGAATCAAGTGCTTTGAAATGGAAACCAATCTGCCTTCTTTCTGCTGTCTGGTCAACTTGTCGTCACCTCCTCTGTGCATGTGACTCACAGAGGGTTATTATTGGTTTATAACTACCACTGAATGGCTGAGATAACATAGAACATAGAACAGTACAGCACAGGAACAGGCCCTCCAGCCCATGATGTTATGCCAGCCTAACTAAACTAGTAATTAAATGCCTAACTAAACAAATCTCTTCTGCCTACACAACGTACATATTCCTCCAATCTCTGCATATTGTTTAAGAGCCTCTTAAACACTTCTGCCATATTTGCCTCCAACACCACCCCTGGCAGCACTTTCCAGGCACCCACCACTCAGTGTAAAAAAACTTGCCCTGCACTCCTCCTTTGAACTTATCTACCTTTACCTTACTGCGTGCCATCTCGTATTATACATTTCGACCCTGGGCAAAAGATACCCGCTGTCAACTCTATCCATGCCTCTCATAATCTTATAAACTTCTATCACGTCTTCCCTCAGCCTCCGCTGTTCCAAAGAAAACAACCCAAGTTTGTCCAACCTCTCCTCATAGCACAAGCCCTCTAATCCAGGAAGCACCCTGGTAAACCTCTTCTGCACCCTTTCCAAAGCCACCACATCCTTCCTGATCAGACTATACCCGTTAGTTGTATCAAACCACTACTGAAGAACATAACAAAACTAGACAGACCAAGACAACAGGCAATGAAGCTCGGAGGCACAGTGGTGCAGCTTGTGGGATCTGCTCCCTCACAGCACCAGAGACCTGGGTTCAATCCTGACCTCTAGTACTGACTGTGTTTGTTTTCCCTGTGTCCATGTGGGTTTCCTCCAGATGCTCTGGTTTCCTCCTGCATCTGAATGACATGCTGGTCGGTGGGTTAATTGCCTGCTGTAAATTGTCCCCAGTGTGTAGGTGAGTGGTAGAATCTGGGGAGAATAGATGAGAGTATGAGGAGAATAAAAAATGGGATTAGTGTAAATGGGTGGTTGATGGTCAGCATGGACTTGGTGGGCCGAAGGACCTGTTTCCATGTTGTGCCTCTCTATAATCTATGGCATCTGGCATTGACACAGAGGTAATGGAAATGTCAAAGGCATGCCAACTCAGTCAACCCTGCAAATCCTCTTTGTGAACATCTGAGGACATCTAGTAAAAGTCAAAGGGGCCTAACGTGTGCATTGTGTGTTTCCTCTGCACGATTCACTGAAGCAACTGGTCAACTTTTCTCCAACGGTACCTCTCAAGCACATAGACTTGACCACCTAATAGGACAAGGGCAGCAGGTGTTGTGAGTGAAGGGAACAGATTCAAAGGATCTCGAAAGTAGAGGAGTCTGAATACAGTCTGACCAAGAAGGATTTTGTTTACAAAGACAAAACAGGGAAAATGGTAATGGGAATAATACACACACACACACAGTTTATAGTGTGCGTGGGAAAATCACAACAGGGGTAAAGTACACACACACAACTAACTGGGTACATACAATCAAGGAACAGGCAATATGATACCTGCCACCCCTTGATTCAGTGTAGGCACGGCCCTACACTACTGGGAATCCTAACTTATTTCTCTTAAGCAGTGCACAGCTTACCAACAAGGCATCCCTCAGAGACAAAAAGAGAAAGAACCAAGCACATGTGGCACTCTTTATAGTGCTGGAGGGCTGGGGGGTCCAACCCAGGTAGTTCAAACAGGCCAATGGCCCGAGGCCAAGTACAAAGGTGTTTAAAGGGACCAATGGTCAGGTGTGCACTGATGGGTGGGGTGGAGCCAAACCTTAATTGACAGTGGTGTGTCTTTCGACCAGGTAATGGGCAGTGCTGTCATCTGACCAGGTAGGGGCAGTGTTGTCACGTGACAGCCACAGCCCTCCACAATACAGCAGGTGCATGGGAATACCACCAACAACCACTTGAAGCTTCCCGCCCAGGCAATACAAACCACGACTTGGAAGTAGATTGCTGCTCCTTCATTTGTGATTACCTCAAATCGTGGAGCACAATACCAAACAACATCATGGGGAAAAAAGACTAAACTGCTGGAGGAACTCAGTGCAGGCAGCATCTGTGGAGGGAAATGGACATTTGATGTTTCAGGTCAAGACCCTTCATCTCAACACTATTGAAATACCTTTACTGCAAGAACTGCACTGACTCAAGAAGGTGACACAGCAATATCTTTCGAGGGCCTTGCCAGTGACATCCACACTCAAGATAGAACCAAGAAAATTCCAAATATCCAGCAATTTCTCTGCTAGAAAGTAGAAACGATATCTTGGTTTTAGCTAAGAAAAGGGACATCCTTGTGCTGGGTATACCCAGAGCTTAAATTCAGTGAAAGTGATGTCCTGGGATACTTTCATTGCAACTCTTTTATCCAGACCTGATTTGGAGGCATTAATTTACTTGCAACAGTTGGTCTGCTTTTGAAGATTTGTAGTCTTGCAAGAGTGCTACACAAGAACTGCTGGAAAGTGAGTTCACTGGACAGTTCTGGACTGGGAACAGGACATGTGAATGCCAGCCTCCAGAGTCCCAAGGATGTAATATATTTACTTAAAGGACATGGAAGCACTCGAAATTTATTTTACTTAATTTTAACTTTTTTAATTAAAGATAACCAAAGCACTCACCTGTACTTAACTTTTCACTTAAGTTTGGGGACCCCTTTTAACTGAATGGAGCAACACCATGTCTGCCAGCCATTGCTGGCCTGGAATTGTGGGTTTGGAGGGGAAGTGTGAGCTTGTGCTCCAACCCTGGACCCACTGGCAAGCCTAGAGATGGAGCCAGAAGTCAGATGTGCCAGCTTCTGACCTCGAGTTCATTCCTGACTTGCTTGTCACAATGCACTGGCACAGAAGTCAGGAGCAAGGTGACCTGTACTCTGCAGCAAACAGAACATTCTCAGCAGATCCACCCAATGAAGAGCAGCAGAGCCCTACGCAGTGCAATTCCATGAAGTGCTTTGAGAGGTTAGTCATGGCACGCATCAACTCCAGCCTACCAGACAACCTGGACCCATTGCAATTCACCTATCAGCGATACAGGTCTACAGCGGATGCCATCTCCCTGGCCCTACACTCAGCTCTGGAGCATCTGGACAGTAAAGACACATACGTTAGACTATTGTTTATTGACTACAGCTCTGCCTTCAATACAATAATTCCAAGAAAGCTTGTCACCAAACTCTGAGACCTAGGACTCAACACCTCCCTCTGTAACTAGATCCTTGACTTTCTAACAAACAGACCACAATCAGTGAGGATAGTCTGCAATACCTCCAACACCATTATTCTCAACACTGGTGCCCCACAAGGCTGCGTCCTCAGCCCTCTACTCTACTCTCTATACACTCATGACTGTGTGGCCAGATTCTGCTCTAATTCCATCTACAAGTTTGCAGATGATACCACCGTTGTAGGCCGTATCTCAAACAATGATGAGTCAGAGTACAGGAAGGAGATAGAGAGCTTAGTGGAATGGTGTCATGACAACCTTTTCCTCAATGTCAACAAAACTAAAGAGCTGGTCATTGACTTCAGGAAAGGGGGTGGTGTACATGCACCTGTCTACATCAATGGTGCTGAGGTCAAGAGGGTTGAGAGCTTCAAGTTCCTGGGAGTGAACATCACCAACAGCTTGTCCTGGTCAAATCATGTAGATGCCACAGCCAAGAAAGCTCACCAGTGCCTCTACTTCCTCAGGAGGCTAAAGAAATTTGGTCTGTCCCCTTTGACTCTCACCAGCTTTTACCGATGCACCATAGAAAGCATCCTATCTGGATGTATCACGGCTTGGTATGGCAACTGCTCTGCCCAGGACTGCAAGAAGCTGCAGAGAGTTGTGGACACAGCCCAGCGCATCACGGACACCAGCCTCTCCTCCTTGGACTCTGTCTTTACCTCTCATTGTCTTGGTGTAGCAGCCAGCACAATCAAAGACCCCACCCACCCGGGACATTCTCTCTTCTCTCCTCTTCCATCAGGTAGAAGATACAGGAGCCTGAGGGCACGTACCAACAGACTTAAGGACAGCTTCTACCCCACTGTGATAAGACTATTGAATGGTTCCCTTATACAATGAGATGGACTATGACCTCACGATCTATCTTGTTGTGACCTTGCACCTTATTGCACTGCACTTTCTCTGTAGCTGTGACACTTTACTCTGTACTGTTATTGTTTTTACCTGTACTACTTCAATGCATTCTGTACTAACTCAATGTAACTGCACTGTGTAATGAATTGACCTGTACAATCGGTTTGTAAGACAAGCTTTTCACTGTACCTCGGTACAAGTGACAATAATCAACCAATACCAATACCAAACATAAATTATCTGTGGGTTTGATAGCAAGGAAGTAAGTGCATGAAGATATCAATGGCAAATCTGGAGCAATAACAAACTGCTGGAGGAACTCAACGAGTCGAACAGCATCTGTTTAGGTAATTGCTGAAGAATTCTGTACAATCTTGGGAGAGATTTATGTGAGGTATATTAGTATCAAGGTCAGGAATCACCTATTTTCCTCAGCAGAATGATCAATAATTAGGGAGCATAGATTTAAAATAATATCTAGGACAAATGGAGAGTAAATGAGGATTTTTTTTACCATGAGACTTACGGAATGGAACTCACTGCCTGAAAGAGGCTGAGGTAGAAATACTATTTGCATTTAAAAAGTATTTGTAATGTACCTAAAGTGTGGTATTGTACAGGCACTAGCAAGTGGTATTCCTCTAGGGATCAATCTCTTTCAAGCTTTGTGACCATGATGGGGCAAATAGTTTCCCTCTATAATGTAAATTTTGATGATTCTATGGGGGGGGGGGAGTGCGCTGTGGAGCAAAGTGCCTTATTATGACTGCAAATTCTGACACAAAGTGTCGGATAATTATTCCTACAATATTGTAAGGCTTCCACTGTGTAAAAGGTAATTACTGAATTATGTAATAACACATCTTTTAAACGATAGAATCCAATGCCAGCTGTCTGCTTGCACTTCACAAGTTACATCTTCTCTTTAAATATAGGCATTAGAACAATTCTTATTTCTTAAGACCTGTCACCTGGGCTGACTTTAATACTTTAATATATGCATCAAATAGACAAGGCTTGATGGTATTGATAGTGTCAGTATTTTACTCGTTAGAAGCTTGGCTGTCACACACCCACCCCTCCACAACATAAAACTAGGCAAAGTGAAATCTACAAATTCACATAATTAATCTCCTTAGTGTGAACTTCCCTTGTATTTATGCACATTATTGTTTAATGGTGATTTTCAAGGATTATGTTTATATCAAGATACAAAGTTTCCACTTTATTATGGTTATCTTCAATATAAAGTGTGGGTGGGTAGTTATTCGCATGCTGTAAATTGCCTCTACTGTGTAGGTGAGGGGTAGAATCTGGGGGAATTGATGGAAACATGGGGAGAATAATATGGGATTAGTATAGAACTAGCATAAATGAGTAGTCAATGGTCAGCACAGACTCAATGGGCTGAAGGGCCTGTTTCGGTGCTAGATCTCTCTATGGCTCGATAAGTGAATTAATTTTACCACTGACTACATGCTACAATCACTACATTTAAGAGGCATTTAGACAGATGCTTAAATAGGCAAAGTAAATGGGATTTGTGAGGGTAGATGGGCAAAAAGGTCAGCATGGACGTAGTGAGCCGAAGGGCCTATTTCTACACAAAGAACTCCATGACTCAATGACCCTTTGCTAATTCTATTCAGTTTTAATTTCTGCTGGTAAAATATTCTGACTGGAACTCACTAAGGCCACTTTGTACTATAATGGACATTTTTTATTCTAATTGTGTTCTTACTTGTATAATTTTGTATAATTCATGTTTATTTTATGAGTTTCTTGTGAATGTTGTGTCTCTACTGCTCTGTGCCTGTGATGTTGCTGCAAGTATGTTTTACATTGCACCTGTGCATATACGTACTTGTGCATATGACAATAAATTCAACTTGACTATTATTTTCTTCCAAGATGTTGCAAGAATTGTACAAGCACATTTTCAACATGACTCATATTATTCAGCTGATTGTTGGTGTGAATATCATGAAAGAGGTTTGCAGAAGAAGCATCTGATGGCATTAACCCAACAGCAGTGCTGGTTTGATGCCACTTCTGCCAACATGGGCCACTGCAAGGAGTACCAAAGAACAGGTCAGGGGCACCACCAACTTCATCTAAGTCTAAGGTGCCAACTTGGTGAAGCTGTAATAGAAGTGTCAACAACAGAAAGAGCTAGGTGATCTTCTACTTTATGACAGTGATTGTGCCATATCCATTCAGGAACAGCGAGTAACAAGCAATCTGCTGGAGGAACTCAGCAGGTCAAACAGCATCGGTGCGAAGAAAGGAATAGGTGATGTTTCAGGTCAAAACCCTGCATCAGGATCTAAGTGTCTCCACTCAGGAATAGTGTTGGACAATTCAACAACTATGAAGAGAAGGAGGTTCCATTACCATTCCCATCCTTGATCCTGAGCATGTAAACACACACGTAAAAATGTTTAAAGTGTATTCACGTCTCTTCAGACTGAAATTCTCAGTAGATCCACTTTAGCCTCTCCTTGTGGTCCCTACACCCACAGAAATCAGCCTTCACCCAATTCTATTCAACCAATCAATAGCTCTGATGAAATATCATTGACCTGAAACTTTAATCTCTCTTTTTCCACAGATGTTGCTGATCTGCAGATTATTTCCATCATGTTCTGCTTTTATTTCAGATTTCAAGCATCGACAGTATGTTGCTTTTGGACCTACTTATTGTTGTTTCCTCCAGAACAACTCAACTTCAGACCTCAATACAGTCTTCACCCAAATATCCAAAGGAACTGAATTCCAGAGGTGAGGTGGAAGTGATTGCCTTGACATTAAAGCAGCACTGAGTGTGAAATCAATAGGAAACCACTTTACAAGCTGGAATCAAATCTGGTGTAGCAGGAGGAAGTGGTACTTGTCAAAGACCAGTAATCTCAGCCTTTGGAATTTGCAGCAAGAATATCCCAGAACCAACCATCTTCAGCTGTTTCATCAAGGTCCTTTCCTCCATCATAAGAGAGTTGAGGACGTTAGCTGATGATTGCATGATGTTCAATTCCATTTGCATTTCAAATAATGAAACCCACAGCAATATGTAACGTGATATGGACAACATTCATGCATGAGACTAACCATGTCCCCTTGATAATCAACTGAATACAACTGCCAAATCCCTCATTAGCAATACCTTGGGGCTCATCACTGAATAGCAAATTAACTGCACCAACCATATAAATACCAAGGCTACAAGAGCAGATCAAAGATTGTCCTGCATCAATTGACCTCCCCAAATACCTTTTACAACATTCAAGGCACATCATGAATGAGCTGGAATATCTCCACTGGTCTTGGTGAGTGCAGATTCAACAACTCTAAAGGCATATAGCACTATGCAACCTATTTGATAGACATCCTATCCACTGTCCTAAATATTCACTCCTATTAGCAAACTGCCCACCCATTGCAAGCTTGTCATCACCTACTTCAACCTCTCCACTGCCAATAAAATATCATGAGATCTGTCTAACATCCATCAATGGATGCACAAAAATTTCCCCAACTATATAGAGGTAACACTGAAGCCCTCACGACAAATTTCATTCCCCAGCAATGGGTCCCATGATCTAAGAGTCTGAAATGGTTTGTCTGCAACCTCAGTGTTCGATTTCTCAATTACCAAGACTGTTCTACCTCTGTGTCCACAACATTGCCTATCCTTACCCCCTTCCAATACTATCCACTGCTGAAACCCCTATTCACGCTACCCTCTGTTCACCCATTGCCCCGGTGCATGACTTTACACTGAGCAATTCAATTTTAAAATTCTCACCCTAGTGTTCAAGTCCTGTCATAATCTTACCCATTCCCTATTGTCTGCTCCCACAGTTTGGACCAGGTTTCAGAGCAGCTGATAAATAATAAAGGTCCCCGACAAGACCTGGAAAACATGGACCACTTCCCACATATCGGAAGGCGGGTTCTATGATGAAATTCCCCGTCATCTTCAGTGCACAAGCACAGTCTTTGGACATCTGAGGAAGAGTGTTTAAAGAATAAGCGCTCAATCTAGCACACAGGTCATGGTGCACCATATTTCATAGTTCATCTCACAGAAGGAAGCCATTCAACCCATTGAGCTATGCCAGCTCACAAAGCAATCTCATTACCTTACTAATTGTTCTTGCAACCCACATTCCCATCATCTCCTCCCAGATTTCAGCACTCACCTACAATCTAGGGGCAATTTACGGTGGTCAATTAACCTACTGACTTGTATCTTTGGGATATGGGAGGTAACCAGGGCATCTGAAGGAAACCCACATGGTCACAGGGAGAACATGCAAACTCCACTGCACCTAAAGTCAGGATTGAACCCAGACCTCTGGTTCAACAGATGGTGGCTCTGGATGAACTTAACGCATTCTATGTGGGTTTTGAACAGAAGGGAAGTGGATTGTCACCATCCACCCTGACAGCCACCAATGAAGCTGAACCTGTGATCACAGTGGAGGACGTAAGATCAGTCTTCTGGAGAGTGAACACGAGGAAAGCACCTGGCCCAGATGGTGTCCCTAGCCGTGTGCTCAGATCTTGCGCTGATCAACTGGCAGAAGTATTTGCAGACATATTTAACCTCTCCCTGCTTCAATCTTAGGTTCCCACCTATTTTAAGAAGACCACCATCATCCTGGTACCAAAGAAAAGGAAGGTAACATGCCTTAATGACTACCGCCCAGTGACTCTTACTTCCACCACCATGAAGTGCTTTGAGAGGTTGGTCATGGCACGCATCAACTCCAGCCTACCAGACAACCTGGACCCATTGCAATTTGCTTATCGCCGAAACAGGTCTACACCAGATGCCATCTCCCTGGCCCTATACTCAGCTCTGGAGCATCTGGACAGTAAAGACACATACGTTAGACTATTGTTTATTGACTACAGCTCTGCCTTCAATACGATAATCCCAAGTAAGCTTGTCACCAAACTCCAAGACCTAGGACTCAACACCTCCCTCTGTAACTATATCCTTGACTTTCTAACAAACAGACCACAATCAGTGAGGATAGTCTGCAATACCTCCAACACCATTATTCTCAACACTGGTGCCCCACAAGGCTGTGTCCTCAGCCCTCTACTCTACTCCCTATACACTCATGACTGTGTGGCCAGATTCTGCTCTAACTCCATCTACAAGTTTGCAGATGATACCACCGTTGTAGGCCGTATCTCAAACAGCAATGAGTCGGAGTACAGGAAGAAGATAGCGAGCTTAGTGGAATGGTGTCATGACAACAACCTTTCCCTCAATGTCAACAAAACTAAAGAGCTGGTCATTGACTTCAGGAAAGGGGGCGGTGTACATGCACCTGTCTACATCAATGGTGCTGAGGTCAAGAGGGTTGAGAGCTTCAAGTTCCTGGGAGTGAACATCACCAACAGCCTGTCCTGGTCAAATCATGTAGAAGCCACAGCCAAGAAAGCTCACCAGTGCCTCTACTTCCTCAGGAGGCTAAAGAAATTTGGTTTGTCCCCTTTGCCTCTCACCAACTTTTAAAGATGCACCATAGAAAGCATCCTATCTGGATGTATCATGGATTGGTAGGGCAACTGCTCCTCCCAGGACCGCAAGAAGCTGCAGAGAGTTGTGGACACAGCCCAGCGCATTACGGACACTAGTCTCCCCTCCTTGAACTCTGTCTTTACCTCTCGTTGTCTTGGTGTAGCAGCCAGGATAATCAAAGACCCCACCCACCTGAGACATTCTCTCTTCTCTCCTCTTCCATCAGGTAGAAGATACGGGAGCCCGAGGGCACGTACCACCAGACTTAAGGACAGCTTCTACCCCACTGTGATAAGACTATTGAACAGTTCCCTTATACAATGAGATGGACTATGACCTCACGATCTATCTTGTTGTGACCTCGCACCTTATTGCACTGCACTTTCTCTGTAGCTGTGACACTTTACTCTGTACTGTTATTGTTTTTACCTGTACTACATCAATGCACTCTGTACTACCTCAATGTAACTGCACTGTGTAATGAATTGACCTGTATGTTTGGTTTGTAAGACTAGCGTTTCACTGTACCTCAGTACAAGTGACAATAATAAATCAATACCAATACCAGCTGTGCCACCATGTCACCCTGTGTCCTCCTGTGAGATACCATTAGAACATAGAACATGCCCTTCAGCCTACGATGTTGTGCTGAGCTAATTAATCTAGTAATTAAAAGCCTAACTAAACTAATCCCTTCTGCCTACACAAGGTCCATGTGCCTCTATTCTCTGCACATTCACATGCCTATCTAAGAGCCTCTTAAATGCCTCTACTACCACCCTGGTAGTGCATTCCAGGCACCTACCACTCTCTGTATATAAAACGTGCCCCAGTGATACCATTAATGATATTTCTGTAAAATATTCCAGATCCCAAAGACATACAAATCAGTAGGTTAAGTCTTCCACAGAAAAATAAGCGAATCAACATCAGTATCGCACCTCAGTCCAAAGTCCCAGCAGTGAGGATCTAATCACACACAGTCACCTCTGGTGAGCCACATTGTTTGCATGTCAAATACTATGCTACTGAACCACATTATTTTGAGCTTCATTGTACAAAAGATTATAAGGTGGAGGGAGGAAATGACTCAAGGGTGTTCTCACTGTCTCCTCGAAGTGATGTAACATCACCACTAATTCATGTGAATCTCTGGCCCATGACTGCTCAGATTGGAGAAGGAGTATTTGGGATGGCATCAAGAAACTCAAGTCCATTTATCACAGCAAATGGCATAAGGAGCTTTTCACCTCCCAAACTTCCCTCCTACCCATCCTGTCAATTGCTTTCAACCCCACTTGCAAATCCCACATCAACCACCTTAGAACCCACAGGAAGGGAAGCAAATGCTCAAGAAAAAAAACCTTTTCCAGTCCTACAACCCTTCGGGAATTGTGTTTCTCTTATTTTGATCTAATTTCACCTGATGACTTGCATATCTTTGGGATGTATAATTTTTTTTAATTAAATTTTTTTTTAATTTTATTTACAGCGTGGTAACAGGCCCTTCTGGCCCAACGAATCCATGCCGCCCATTTTAAACCCATATTAACCTACCCATACATATTTTGGAATGTGGGAGGAAACCGGAGCACCCGGAGGAAACCCACACAGACACGGGAGAATGTACAAACTCCTTACAGACAGCGATGAGAATCGAAACCCGATCGCTGGCGCTGTAATAGCGTCACGCTGACTGCTAAGCTATGATCGATGGTATCTTACAGGAAGGCGCAAGGTGGCACAATGGTGCAGCTAGTAGAGCCGCTGCCTCACAGAACCAGCAATCTGGGTTCAATCCCAACCTCCACTGCTGCTGTGTGAAGATTGCACGTTCTCGCTGTGACCACGTGGATTTTCTTCCGGTGCTCCTGTTTCCTCCCACATCCCAAAGATGAGAGGCAATAGGTTAATTGACCACTATAAATTGCTCCTAATTTATAGAAGAGTAGTAGAATGTCTTTCATCTGCCATTGGCTGTCATGCCTTTAGCCAAGGCTCCAAGTGATGGAATTCTTTCCTTTATCTCCCTGCCTCTCCTCCAGCAGTTTGATAAAAAAAACCTTTGGCAGCCTTCCCTATTCTTTTCACATTTGATTTTGCATAAAATTTAATCTATGAGGTTCCTGTCAAATATTGTATAATGTTTTACTTGATTAAAGATACTAAAGCAAGTTATTTTTCATCCAAAGATATTTCCAGCAACTTGGGAGTTTTCAGTACATTGTCAATAGCCATCTGGAAATAAGTGAACATTGACTTATGGGGGTGGAATTTTTAAAGTGCATCCAAGGGAGTTCTTTGAGCCAGGGGGTAGAACATCCTTCTGGAGAAGGGGCAGTGTCAGACTTAATATTTGGGAAAATAACCAGACAAGTAGGAGGAACATCAGTGGGGGAACAATTTAGAGGCAGAGACCATAATTATTTGAGTTTCAACATAGTTATGGACCAGAAATTAAGATCCTGAACTGGGAGAAAGCTGACTGTCTTATGGTAACACAGGACCTGAAAAGAGTGCATTTGGAGCAGCTAACTACACACAAAACATGTGATCAGTGGGAGTCATATGTCATGAACCAGCAACAAAAGAAACACACTGTGCATGATTCAGTGTTAAAAACTATTTTATTAATCACTACTTATGATAATACGTAAAATAAAAGTAAAAATGTTAGTATGTTAGAATTCAAGAATGTTAAACCTCGAACGTTAACCCCAAAACTAAACTCTTCGTGTGTGTGTGTGTGACAAAGTCCAAAACTCCCAGTTCCTGAATGGTTCTTAAAGTTCAGTTCCGCAAGCCATAAGGTGAAACATGGGCAAGGGCTTCTTCAACAACCACCGTTGTCTGAAGATAAGATGTAGATGTAGAAAAACATAGAGAGAGTACATACGAAATCCAAATGTTCCACGATGGAACCCAAACGACACTTCAGTGTTTACTCGGTAGTGACTTCCTCACCCTGAAAAGCATCCGAACCGTGGTCGTCCACACACAAATACCTGTTTCCTTCTACAGGTCAGCAACAAAGTGAACTCCACCGGATTACTTCCAACTTCCATACATGGATTTCAGTGGCAAACACAGTTATTGTTTCTCATCCATCGATAGAGAAAACAAGCAGGCTGGTGTCTCTCTCCCTTCTCTCTCTCTCTTTCTTCTTCTTCTAACAACGTCATTACGTCCTTTATCTTCTATTGACGTAAGCACGCCCCACACACACATACACACACACTCTCTATCTTAAAGGGACTTTCACTGAGTCCGTAACACATACAAAAAATTAAGTGGTAAGAGTTCATGCCAATGTGTTCCCAAAAGGCAACATGTGACCATTAGTAAGGTTGAACAGCTATACAACTATAATAATTAGAATTTTGGTTTCAAGTACAGAAAGCCAAATTCAAAAGTAATATTCCATCCCCTCCTTCAAAAAGCATGAATGTCCAGTGCATCATCTAGACAAAAACAAACATTGCTTTTCCTCTTGAAATTCAACCCAATTGAAAACATTTATCCTACTTAATACTTCTGGGTATGTTTAATTTAGCTAAAAAGGGGCCCAGTAATCTCATTTACACAAACCTAAAATGGTTAAGAGAAGAGAGTAAGCTCATTATCCCACATTCCCAAAGGTGCCTCCTTTGAAAGGATTGTTTTTCTAACTCTGGTCCATGTTTCTCCCATGTGTAATCCCCAAATTAGGTTAGAAGCCCAGCAGATCTTTGTTAGTGATCTGAAACCTTAACCGTCCAGGTTAGGAAAAGCCCATTGTTACAGCCCTAGAAATGTATGAAGGAAGAGCTGGCTAGAAATACAAGTATTTAGAAAATGAGAAGAGGATAACTTTTCTTAAAAACAATTAAAGGTGCCATGCACATTCAATTGGAATTAGACAGAGGAGATTGTTCTCTTTACCCTAATATCAGGCAGGTTTTATCTCTAGATATATGCTATTTGTTTAGCTTCAATGTACTCAGAAGCCTGATTCAACAAAGATCAAGTACGGTTCACTTTTACCGACACATTCAATCTCCTGACGAATTTCATCCCAGTGTTTCTTTTGGGTTTTAAGTGAAACTGCAGAATATTAAGTTTATTTTCCATACAGTATCATGCAATATAAATCTGGAGTTTCTGTGACATTTCAGTTCTTTGGCTCAGTAGTTCAAGGCTCACAATGTCCCACGATATTTCATCATTTCAACTGGCCTTCATCCTTTTGCAAAAGAGGTGAAGCAAATGACATTCAATCCAAAGTGACTGCTCATGAAGAAAAACCTTTTCCAGTCCTAGAACCCTTCGAGAACTGTGTTTCACTAATTGCAATTTCAATCCACTTCAACTCCAATTGCAATCTCTGCATGCAATTTAGCTAGTCGTCTAAAAATAAACACCAAACTCCATATGAATGTAGGTGAATAGAAGATTAAAGTTTTCATTTTTCTTCTCTCTTATCTCCTTGCCATGAATTTTTTAAAAAGTACAAATCATCTTTTTGGATTCTTGGATGACAACCTATCATCCTAAACCATTCCAAACCACCACCACCTTCGTACAATTCATCCAACCTTATACAATGCCTTTGAAGATCATCCATAGTCTCATGTTAAAAGGAATATTAAAGCCTTTATTTTGACCTAAATTTAATTTCTCAGCAGGTTAGTGACACTCCCAAAAGCAAGGAAAAGAGAATACACTTAATTGAAGTAGTTGCAAAAGCAAAATAAAAGCCATAGGATAAATGACTAAGCCAGAATTAATCACAGACATGGTTGATTATTTAATAATAATTAGATCAGCATTTGAATTTCTATTGATCACTTAGTTTAGTAAATGGATATATATGAAATGTAAGAAAGTCATTGTAGTGTCACGAAATATCTATTTAAATAGCCTCCAGAAGAGTATCAACCAAACTGAAGCATTAGTTAATGAAAACTGCCCAAATGCTCACATCAAGGGGTTTTTCATTTACTAAGTGTTTTGGGGGGCATACAGGCAGGAGAACAAATATATTGTCACAGAAGATTTCAAATTGCTGTTTTTTTATCTTATAGTACAGGCTTATATGTCATTTGAATTTGTCTCAGAGGAAAATGCCTAAACACCATGAAGTTTAAAGTTTCATGCATATTTATTCGAGAGTGACACCTTTAGTAAATCTTTAAAAATTGTGCAAATAATGAGGTGTGAGGATTTTGGAATGTGAGACTGAGAAAAGAACTGTTTTTTTTACAAAAGCTTGTGAAAAGAAGTGTGTATAATTGCAATTCCAACAGATCTGCAAGATGTTCAAATTTCATTACTAGTTGGAAAGCCTGCAACTACTTTCCATTTTTATTCCTTCCTCTAAAATAAAATCTTATTGCAGAGTGGTTTACATTAGTCAATGTTTTAGTTTTCTCCAAACTGACCCCTGACAGCTATTCATCTCCACTGTCTGGAGGAGCCTGTTGCTACAAGATACAATTTAATAATTGAAATGCATTGACTCTTGTTTTAAAAAAGGTGCTGAAAGCAGGATTAGTTAGAATTCATTGACAATGAGCATTCTGTAATATTAATCAGCCTGGTTCCTATAATTAGTATGAATATATTTAAGAATAGACAATAAATTCTGGGCAAAAATGGATAAAAAAAAGAAAAAGAAGAAAAAGAACTTTAAACTACAAGCAGTTTATTATGCTATTTATTCATTTACTACTGTGCACAAATTCTGTGCACAAATTGACTTCTATATTTACTTACATAACTGTGACTGTACTTCTTAAGTGTTTTAGAAGATGGCAATGTAGTTTGGGATCTCCCCAGGAAGCAGTGAGGTGCAATTAAATCAACTTTGTTTATTCTTTCTTATCATTTTAAATCTTTATTACCCAAACACAATATTAAGAGTTTTAAATGATTCCTTCAATTTTGATGGTAAAACAAATAAAAACAGACTGAAAATCTATTAAAAAGAATAAATGTTTTGGCTTCATTGTTGAGACGTGATATTGTCTCAGATTTTGCTGGGGTTCCACATGTAACTTAAGGCATTTCCCCACATATGAGCCAGCACATCCGGGATTTTCACATAAGCATGCACAAACATGGAAGAAACAGATTTTATGATAGCTGTTCACCAGCTCATTCCAATTACTCTCTAATGCCGGATACTTCTTGTAGCTTAGCATGGGGAGCAAGGTTGTAGAGATTTTCCAGCACTTAGAAGGTTTCGCTCAAACTATGTGCGCCAATTTAGGCTTTGTGTAGTGAGTTTTCTTCCATTGATTTCAATGAAGGAGAGTGACTAGGAGGGGAGAAAGGAAAGTAATAGTGCATACAACTTTAGATAACTTGCTCTTTCTTTCTGCTTGTATCAGGACAGGATGTTATTGCCTGCCATTCCTCTTTTCCTGTTTTCTTTCATTTGCCTATTCTGGTCTGCTGGGCATGTCCCGCTGGGTCAGACTATACATTACAACACATTACAGAGACAAAGGAGCTTAACTGTCCTTTAATGGCCACATTAGTTCATCCTATCAGAGAAATTCCCAATGCCCTCCTCAGCTTTATCTGATCCTAGACTAATTTGCTCTCCTTCTCATACCTGATGGTCTCAGACTTGAAACATTAACTGTTTCTTTCTCTGCAGATGTTGCCTGACTTGATGAGTTTTTCCAGCACTTCCTGTTTCTGTATATGATAGTGCTTCTAGATTGTTTTTAATTATTTGAGTTTAACTAAATGTTTTTGTGCTTAAATGCAGTTTTCATTGCAACATTTTACAATTTTTCAGTGCTTTAAAATTAATAGTTTTGAATGTTTCTGAATACTTTGTGGGGAGAGTGTGTTCCTCCATCATCGTCACCCCATCCTGCCCTGCAACCCCATTCACCCGAACACCCACCTCCCCAAATGAGGTGGCAGAAAGCCCTATTGTTCTGCACAGCCCCATCACCAAGGATCAGGCTGGCTTCTCTCAGCAAATTGCTACAAGTGGAATGATATAAGTTCGACTTTCTTTGGCCTGAAACAAGTAGGCACTCCTCTGTGCTCACTGCAAGTTTTGGGTTGATGAATCCTTGTCATTCACAGTTTATTTCACAATTAGTCCAAAGGTTTAATTAAATCAAATCAAACACAAATATCAACCCCAGTCTTCCTGTTCATTTTCACCTTGGATTATGGAATTAGGTTTCAGTCATGAAATGAATAGCAAGCAATTACAGCACATCGGCATGAGGTTCACAGTTTGCACAAGACACTCTTGTCTCTGACCTACTGGTTAAATCTGAAAAAAAGACTACTGGAGAAACTCAACAGGTCAGGCAGCATCTGTGGAGGGAAATGGACAGTCGACATTTCGGGTTGAGACCCTTCATCTGAACTGAAAGATAAAGAGGAGGTAGACAGTATAAAGAGGTGAGGGGAAAGGGGGGGGCAAAAGCTGGCAAGTGATAGGTGGGTCCAGGTGAGGAGGGTTGATGTGCAGATGGAGGAGGGAAGAATGGAAATGGCGACGGAGGTTGGGAGGTGATAGGTGAAGGCAGCAAAAGGCTATAGGTAATAGAATCTGATAGGACAGGAAGGTGGATCATGGAACCAAATAAGGGAGGTAGGGTGGGTAGATGGGAGCAGTCAGGGAAAGGGACCCAGTGGGAGGAGTGTGTGGGTGATGGACAGGCGGTGGAAGAGGGTAAGAAACAGGATGAAAAGGGGCTGGGGGCATGGGGTAAGTGTAAGTGGAACTGGGTAGATCGGGGGAGAGAGAAAAGGGACAGAGGGGAAGCAGGTATCTAATTTCAGATTCCAGCATCTGCATCTTTTGTGTCTCCTGGACCTACCTAATACAGATTTTCCCACCGGAAAGCCATGCTGATCCTTGTTGATGAGGACATGGGCCATGGTGGCATCTTCCCTGATCTAATTCCATGAAGTGGAGGGAGGAGGGGTGATGAGAGCAATGAGGGAGTTGGGCAAGGTGATGCGGGGAAAGATAATATAAACTCCAACAAAACAAAATCGGCTCAAAAACCTTCACCTAAAACAAGCTGCATCACACAGCCTGCTGTTAAAACTATTGACTGCTTCCAACATTCATAATCCTTCAAAAATATTCAAAAATTTAGTCATACAAATTTAATGACAAATAATTTTTTAAAAATCTGAACTAAAATAAAAATAAGATTAAACAATTCAAACGTTGTAAATTAACTGAAGTTTACCTTTGTCCCTCACAGATCAGTCATTTGCCTGACAACAATTATCATGATGGTTATGAAGACTCCAAACCTCTGCTGAAGCACACATTACTCCAAGAACACTTAGGTCCTAAAGAGTCCTTCCAGGCGAGGCAGCAATGCACTTGCATTTCCAACATGCTCTTTTTGTTTCCTATTTCTATCAATTGTTGTGCTCTACATTTGGTAGTTCCAATGTGTTCTTTCTTTTTTTTTCTAACTGCCAACACCAATAGTAATTATTACTTGGACAACCTTGATCTCCACCTATCACAGGTACTCTCCTCTGTTCTCTCTGCTCCTTCCCCTCTCTGCATTTGTTTTCTCAACTTTCCAGTCCTGAAGAAGGGTCTTTAACCTGAAATGTTGATTCTGTTTCTCTCTCCACAGACGCTGCCTGATCTGCTGAGTATTTCCAGCAGGTTCTGTTTTTGTTTCAGAATACTGCCCTAGTCTGCTTAATCTCTCCTCATCTGACAAACCAACCATCCCAGAAACTGAGCTGGTGAACCTTTGTTGCACCCCATCTATCACAAATATGTTCTTCCTTTAGTGGGGAAAACAGACCTAAACATAACATTCCAGGTGCATTTTCACCAAGCTTCTATATTAATGAAACAATATTTCTCTACATTTGCATTCAAACCCTCTTGCAATTAAGACCAATATACCATTTGCTATCTTAATTTCTTGCTCTACCTGAACGATAATTTTTGGTGGTGCATGTAAGAGAGCATCACCCCACTAATGAAAAAAAATTCCATATTTAATTTGTTTTCGACCAAAGTATCTGAGTTTTGAAATGGTTTATGGACGTTAATGTTTCCCTGGATTTCCAACCTATTATTTTAAACTCCAGGAACATGTGGCTTTCCAAGAAGTAATAGGTTTGATCTGTGTTTCTACAGACCTTGCACTCCCTGCCTTGAACATGCAGGTTGGTAGATCATTGTTGCATTGCTGTGTGTGTGTCTCTCTCTCCATCCCCTCATTTCCATTCAACAAGCACCTGAAATGTCTGTGCAGAACACAAAGCTTGTTCTGAAATTTGACATATTTAAAAGACAAGGTCTCAGTAATCCTCTTGATCTCAGCAATATCAGTGTCTCTGTGTTGTCTGATTGAAATCTTATATATACAAATATTAACTGGAGCAAAGACTTTTGCTCTGGTGACATCGGTCATACTGTACGTGACTATTCCATCCTTTTGTACCCATCCTCCTGTCACAAAAAATCCAGAATAAGATTCTGAAGTACATGATAAATTACAAGTAAAACTATACCTAAATAGCTTTTAGAAATCTCTACTTTCTCCTACCAAATGCTTTTTCAAAGTTACCCGACAGAAATGAAACTGATCCTTTTATCCTCTGTCACTTATGTTCATTGCCTTTTTGTTCAACTGATTTGAAAAAATCATGTTTTGCTTGATATTACTCAAGGTCTTATTGAAAGATCATTATGTGAAAAATTGACAATGTTGGGAATGGAAATCCCATCATGGGATAAATGAATGATCTACTACCAGAATATAATGCAGGGAACTTATTCTGCTATTTAAATCCAGATAATCTTTGCCGAATGTGTACAAATCCCAAATATAGTGTATTTTTCATGAAAAGTGCATCAAGAGAACACGGACACTCCACTGGCTAATTTTACATAATAAGTAATTTATTAAATAAATGTTCTCTATAAAGAGGATCAGTTTGACTGAAATCGCTTTACAAAGCTGACAAATAAGAAGTTTTGGAGACACAAGAGACTGCAGGTAGTGTAACCTGGAGCAAAAAACAAACTGCTGGTGGAACTCATTGCGTCAGGCAGCATCTGTGGAGGCAAAGAGATATTTGACATTTTGGATCAGAATCCTGATGTAGGGTCTCGATCCGAAATGTCGACCAGCCTTTTACCTTCACAGATGCTGCCTGACCCACTGAGTTCCTCCAGCAGTTTGTTTTTTGAAATGAAAATTTTTATTCCCTGAGATTCTTGGATTGCTTTGGCTGAATAGAAGAGGGAAGTCTAATTCCTCCACCTTGAAGAAAACAGGACAAAATGATGGTGTAGGTTAATTTCCTTCATAACAGTCTTTAAAGTGAGCACAATAAAGGTGTACACTGAACCTACAAGAGTCTCAACAGCAAGAATTTCTCACTCAGAAAGCACTCTCATTGAGATTAATTGATACAATTGTCTATCTTTCTTTAAAAAATGAAACAAGATTCAACCACCTGTGGAAACATGCTCTAAAATGCACTGCTTAGTATTGCAGGAGTATGATCCAGGGAGTAACTTGCAGGTACATTGATAAAACATTGGTTAGACTGCACTTGGAGTATTAGGTATAATTCTGATCACCATATTACAGGAAGGATATGGTAGTAATAGAGAGATTGCAGAAGAGATTCACCGGGATGTTGCATGGAATGGAGCACTGCAGTTATAAAAGGAGACTAGATAAACTGGTTTATTCTTACTTAGGAGGCTGAGGGGTGACCTTAGACAATAAGACCACAAGATATAGAAGCAGAATTAGGCCATTTGGCCCTTTGAGTCTGCTCTGCCATTCAATTATGGCTGGTTTATTTTCCCTCTCAACCCCATTCTCCTGCCTTTTTCCCATAAACTTTGACACTTTTACTAATTAAGAACCTATCAACCTCCACTTTAAATATACCCAATGACTTGGCCTCCACAGCCGTCTGTGGCAATTAATTCCATAGATTCACCACCCTCTGGCTAATGAAATTCCTCCTCATCTCTGTCCTAAAGGGACTTCCTTCTATTCTGAGGCTGGGCCTTCTGGTCATAGCCTCTCCCATTACTGGAAACATCATGTCCACTCTGTCCAGGCCTTTCAATATTTGATACATTTCAATGAGATCCCCCCTCATCCTTCTAAATTCCAGTGAGCACAGGCCCAGAGCAATCAAACGCTCCTCATACGTTAGCCCTTTCATTCTTAGGATCATTCTTGTAAACCTCCTCTGGACCCTCTCCAATGCCAACACATCCTTCCTTAGATATGGGGCCCAAAGTTACTCACAATACTCAAAATGTGGTCTGACCAATGCCTTATAAAGCCTCAGCATTACATCCTTGCTTTTATATTCTAGTCCTCTTGAAATGAATGCTAACATTGCATTTGCCTTCCTTACTACAGACTCAACCTGCAAGTTAACCTTTAGGGAATCCAGCACTAGGACCCAAGTCCTCCAATTTCTGAATTCACTCCCCATTTAGAAAATAGTCTATTCCTTCTCTTTTCCTTCTTGGTCTTTACTCCTTCTACCAAAGTGCATGACCATACACTTCCCTACGCTGTATTCCACCTGCCACTTCTTTGCCCACTCTCCCAAACTGTCCAAGTCCTTTTGTAGACTAACTGCTTCCTCAATATTAACTGCCTCTCCACCTATCTTTATATCATCTGCAAACTTGGCCAAAAAGCCATCAATTCCATCATTCAGATCATTAACATATAACATGAAAAGTAGCGGACCCAACACAGACCCCTGCGGAACACCACTAGTCACTGGCAGCCAACCAGAAAAGGCTCCCTTTATTCCCACTCTTTTCCTTCTGCCAGTCAGCCAATCTTCTATCCATGCTGGTATCTTTCCTGTAATACCATGGGCTCCTATCTTGTTTAGCAGCTTCATGTGCAGCACCTTGTCAAAAGCCTTCTGAAAATCCAAGTAAACAACATCCATTGACTCTCCTTTGTCTCTCTTGTCTGTTACTTCCTCAAAGAATTGAGTAAGTAACCTTGTAGAGGTTTATAAAATGATGAGAGGCATAGATAGGTTAGACAGTTAGAAAGGCAGGGGAGTCAAGGACTAGAGAGGACAGGTTAAGGTGAGAAGGGAGAAATTTAAATGAGATTTGAGAGGTAGGTTTTTCACATAGAGGGTGGTGGTTATCTGGAATGGGTTGCCAGAGGATGGAGATACAATTACGATGTTTAAAAGGTGCTTGGACAGATACTTGGATTGGAAAGGTGCAGAGCGAAATGGGCCCAATGCAGGCAAATTGGATCAGTGTTGATAGGTATGAACAAAGTGAGCTGAAAGGACCCATTGCTGTGCTGAGTGACTCTGTGACTCTGTGATAGAACCAAGGTTTTTATCTTTATCAAATATTCAAGCAGGTCTGCCCTCTACTTTTCAGACAGGATCACCTGTTCATGGACCGTGCTGCTTCTGCATTGCATATTCACGATCCAAAGTTGCAGCAGCAATGCCAAACATGCACAGCACCCCAGTTGACATCACTGCTTTATGCCCAATGTAATTTGCACTCCTTCGTAAAACTTCGCCTCTTTATGTTGACTTATATACCACCTAAATGTACTGCAAAGCAAATTTTAATAGATGGCATTCCAAGATAAGATAAGATATCTGTATTAGTCACATGTACATCGAAACACACAGTGAAATGCATCTTTTGTGTAGAGTGTTCTGGGGCAATTCCTTTCCTCCCACAGATGCTGCTTGACCCGCTGAGTTCCTCCAGCTGATTGGGTGTTGCTACAAAATTAGATTATACACTTATATCCTCTTATTGGTGGGAGTTGTTGTTTGCATAGTGGCTGCCAGGTTCTGTAACAATTCAACATAAGACAATTTAGCTGTAGGTTCCAGAATTATCCATCTGTGAAAGCTCTTCATAATTATTTCCAGTTAGCTGCATGCATTTTATGTGGCTATTTAACAACTATCCAAGCAGAATGGTTGTGATAGAGTTTGCATATGTTACTACTTCCGAAAATTCATTTTGCTACAGCAGATCTGTCACCCTGTACAAGTCCATCCTGCTCCATTTTCATTAGCTGAAAATGTAGTTACATAGAACAGTGCGGCACAGGAACAGGCCCTTCGGCCCATGATGTCTGTGTCAAGCATGATGCCAGATTAAACTAATCCATCCTGCCTGCACATGATAATTGGTAATTGGTTTATTTTTGTCACATGTACCGAGATACAATGAAAAGCTTTTGTTTGCATGCCATCCAGGCAGATCATTCCATACATAAGTACATCAAGCTTGTACAGAAGGAAAAAAAGGATGCAGAATTATCGTGTTACAGTTACACTGAAAGTGCAGTGTTGGTAGACAAATAAAGTGCTAGGGCCATGATGAGGTAGATTGAGTTATTGGTAATTGGTAAATTATTGTCACATGTACCGAGGTATGTGGCTTGCATGCTATCCATACAGATCATTTCATCATATCAGTATATTGAGGTAGTACAAAGGGAAAAACAATAGCAGAATGCAGAACATGGCGCTACAGTTACAGAGAAAGTGCAGTGCAGGTAGATAATAAGGTGCAATGGCCATGATGAAGTAAATTGTGAGGTCAAGAGTTCATCTTTATTGTACAAGAGGTCTGTTCAAGAGTCTTATGATAGTGGGATAGAATTATCCTTGAGCCTAGCGGTGCGTGTTTTCAAGCTTTTGTATCTTCTGCCCGATGGGAGGGGGGAGAAGAGAGAATGTCTGGGATGGGAGGCGTCTTTGATTAGGTTGGCTGCTTTCCTGAGGCAGCGAGAAGTGTAAACAGAGTCCACAGAGGGGAGGCTGGTTTTCATGATAGACTGAGCTGTGTCCACAACTCTCTGCAATTTCCTGCAATCTTGGGCAGAGTCGTTGCCATACCAAGCTGTGATGCACCCAGATAGGATGTTTTATATGGTGCATCTTTAAAAGTTGGTGAGGGTCAACGGGGACAAGCCAAATTTCCTTAGCCTTCTGAGGAAGTAGGACGGCTGGTGTGCTTTCTTGCCCATAGCATCTACATGGTTGGACCAGGACAAGCTATTGGTGATGTTTACACTGAGGAACTTGAAGTTCTCAACCCTCTCCACCTCAGCACTATTGATACATACAGGGGCATGTGGTCTGCCCCACTTCCTGAAGATTGAGAGATTGAGAGTTCATCATTAGCATATAAGGGGTCCGTTCAAGAGTCTTATAACAGTGGCACTTATGCACCAAAGATGAACTCTTAATCTAGTCAAATCATTCTATCCTTCATTCTCAAAGCTGGTAATTTTCCAGGCCCTTCTATTAGATTCTCTTTTCCACCACTCTTAAATATCACAGCAACAGACAACATTTTCCAACATAATGATTTCCAAAACTAAAGAAAAAAATCATAATTCAGGCTTGTGCAATGCCCTTGCTTCCTTTAAAATCCTTGGAATGGAAAATATCAGGTTCTTGGGAGTTTTCACTATTAAGTATCATTATTTTCTCATTATTGTTACTTTTCAAGTAGTAATTTTGATGGATCTTTATCTCTGATTCAATGTTAGAATTTGTTGGTGTCCAGCATGCTCTTTCTTTATTGTAAACAATAACAAGATAATTAAAAGGAACCCAAGGGGCAACTTTTTCATGCAGAAGGTGATGCGTATATGGAATGAGCTGCCAGAGGAAGTGGTTGAGGCAGGTACAATAAGAACACTTATGTAAAAGATATATGGACAGGTACAGGGATAGGAAAGGTTTTGAGAGATATGGGCTAAATGTGGGCAAATGGGACTCGCTTGGATGGGCATCTTGGTTGGCATGGACAAGTTGGGCCGAAGGGCCTGTTTCCATGCTGTGTTACTCTCTGTTTCTTTTCAACATTTCCTTATTTTCATTATCTTAGGTCCAGTTTTGGTCCTCAAGAGGCCTCCACTGTTGTTACCCACCATCTTTTTACCAATTGATTTGTAAAAATTGTGTGTGCTCTACTGACATTCCTAACAATTTTCTCTTCTTACTCCCTTCCAGTCGTTCTTACTAGTTTGTTGCTTTTGTTAATTACTGCACACCACTGGGATGTGTGCTAGGTTTTTGCTTTTCATGTGTATTTTCTTCCTTTAGCTTAAAGTTGTTCTTTGCCTCTTTAGTCATCCATGGCTTTTTTCTTGGCAAACAGAACTCCTAATCAGCTTATACACCCAAGGGGCATGTATCACATTGAATTCTTTCTCCAACACCTCCTACTGAACTTCTGTCGTTTCATCTATTTACAGATTGGCTCGGTTTACCACCAGCCTCACCTAACACTAGAATCTTGGCGGCTGCTTTTTGTTTCACTTTCAGGAACAGTTCACTGAACTCAGTTATGTTAAAATCACTGTTAGATACATCAGGGTTTGAATTCACAGAGAAATCTATCAGTGTACAAAATACTTATTGGGGAATATATCAGCAAAGAATACTGATCGTGTCTAGCAACATAAATGTAGATGGTATAAAGGCAGTAATAAAAAGCTGGGAGTCTTCAACGTATCTTCATTCCATCTGCCTTGGGCTAGGGTGCTTGGATGTTTTTACCCATCTACCTCACCACGTCCTTACTGAAGCTCTTGTTGAATTAACAATGGAAATCGTTATTAATTCTATCACTGAGTGAAGTTTAATTATCAAACTGGATGAAATTTGACCTCAGGTCTTGTTGATTAGGATTAATAGAGTTTCAAACTGGCACTTGTAACTCCTTTTCCTTTGACTCTTAAATGTAATTGAATCCAAATATCTCTATGGCTTTTGGCCAGTTTTGTAGCTTTGCTTGTAGTGTTAGATGTTGATTCTTCCTAGAATGATTTCATAGGTGAAGCAACAGAAATGATTCAGGTAATTCCAGATTTTGATCATTCACATGCCAAATGCAGGCCATCTTCACCACTACATATGAAGTAGAAGAGGTAAGCCACACAGTCCCTCAACACTGCTCCACCATTTAATAAATACATGGTTGCTGGTTGTGTAACCTCACTGCCACATTCCTGCGTACCCATGGGAACCTTCATCACCTTGGAACCTCACAGCTCCAGGGACCTGAATTTAATTCTAATTGAGTGGAGTCTGCACATTCTCCCTGTGACCATGTGGTTTCTGCCATTTCCTCCCACATCCCAAAGTTGTGCTGGTAAGTTAAGTGGCTGCTGTAAATTACCCCTTTAATGTAGGCAAGTGGCAAAAGAATTAAAGAGGAGTCAATGAGCATGCAAGAGAAAATAACCTGTCAAGTTAGAGGGAAATTGGAGGGGGGAATGGGGCCAATGGATTTGCTATATGGGAGCCAGCATGGATGCAATGGGCTGAATGGCCTACTTTGGTGCCATGGTAACAAGGTTACTCTATCTACCTCTGTCTTAAAAATATTCAAAGACTCTGGAATTATCTTCCACGGAAGGTAGCAGAAGCAAAGACTCACAACCCTCTGAGAAAAAAAAAATTGCCTCATCTCTGTCGTAATGGACAACCCCTCATTTTTCAATAGTGATCCCCTCATTCTGGATCTTCCCACAAGAGGAAATATCCTCATCACATTCACCATGTTCAGACCCCTCAGGATCCCGACTTCTGTGTTCCCTTAGCATTATCATCTGGGTGATGCCCTCTTCCAGCACCCCACAATTTGGCTAATGCCTTCTTCTCGCTGCTATCATCAGGCAGGAGGTACAGAAACCTGAAGTCCCACACCACCAGGTTCAGGAACAGCTACTTTCCTACAACCATCAGGTTCTTGAATTGACCTAATCATACCTCAGCAATGGAACACTACGGACCACTTCTTGCGCTACGATGGACTTGTCTTTGATTGTGTCTTCGTTTTTTTTGCAGGAAGGTCTTGCACAGCCTTTGTTTTCACTGTGTGGTATAATTTTATGTATAATTTATATTCTGTGTGTTGTCTTACCAACGTGCCTGTGGTGCTGCTGCAAGCAAGTTTATCATTGTACCTCTACTTGAACATTCTGTTAGGTTTCTAAATTACTTATTATATCTGTACACTAGCCTTTGGTAAGTTGTGCTCTAAGGACACCCAGATCTATTTGTGACTCAGAGATTGCAATCTTTCACCATTTAGATAATATGTTGTTTTATTTTTATTTTTCTTGCCACAGTGGACAATTTCACATTTTCCCAAATTTTACTCCATATAGCAGATCTTTGCCTTCTCACTTATATGCCCCTTTGAAACCTTCTTTTCCCAACCTACTTTCCAACCTATTTTTGTGTCAACAGTAAATTTCACTGTCTGAGATATTGTTGCTTCACTGTAAAAAGTTGAGGTCCTGGCACTGATTCCAGTGTCACATCACCTGTTAGATCCTGCCAACCAGAAAAAGACCCATAAGGACACAAGAGACTGCAGATGCTGGAATCTGGAGCAACAAGAAATATATTGGAGGAACTCAGCAAGTCAGGCAATATCTGTGGAGGGTAAAGACCCAGCATAAAAAGACCCATTTATGCCTGCACTCAGATTCCCGTTAGCCACTCAATTTTCTATTGATGCCAATGTGCGAATTCTACACCTGTCCTTAAATATTCCACATTAATCTTAGATGTAACACTTCATCAAATGCCATCTCTAAATCTAAATATCGTATGGTCTCCCTTTTATCCATAGCATGTGTTACTTATTCAAAGAACTCCAATATATTGTTGAAGCTACTTTTTGCTTTCACAAAACTAAGCTGATTTTTCTTGGGTACGTCAGATTTTTCTAAGTGCCTTGTTATAATGTTGTAAGTAATAGTTTCTAAGATTTTCCCTGTAATGGATGTTATGTTAACTGGCCTGTGGTTTACTGTTTTCTGTCTCCCAATTCTTTTACTGGAAAATGAATTTATATTTATATTTATTATTGTCCAATCCAGTGGAACCTTCCCCAAATCTGGGGAATCTTGTAAAAATTATAAGCAACCATCAATCAGCTTCTTGTGTAAGACTCTAAATGAAGTCCAGAAAGACTCTATGTGTGATTCTATATGTGAATCTCTTACTCGCTCTCCAGCTGTTAATCTTTCAATAATACCTTGAAAACACTTTTCTCATCTAAATTTATCTGAAAAAAATTTCCAAAGTATTTACCGCATTTTAAAGTTGCTATTGTTACTGTCTGCATAGTCAGGAAAGCACAACACCAAAATACAAGGATGTTGGAAAGCCGAATTAAATGCTAGAATTGATGGTGAAGTGTCTCCAATTGAAATGCTAACTCTGTTTCTCTTTCCACAGACGCTCCCTGACCTGCTGAGTATTTCAGACATTTTCAGTTTCTGCAGTTTTTTTTTTATTTTCACTTACTGAAAGAGATGGGGCTGGGTCACATTGCACATGGAAGTCAAGTTGAGTTTATCGTCATATGCACAAGTATGTGAGGTACAGATACAAGGAAAAACTTGCTTACAGCAGCATCACAGGCACGTAAATTCAGACAACACACAGAACATAAATTCTACATAAATTATACATAAAATATACAAGACAGTGAAGAAGAAAAAAGACTATACAAAACAAGACATTAGTGCAAAAAAGCATAATCAGAGACAAGTCCATGGTAATGCAAGAGGTGGTCCATAATGTTCCATTGCTGAGGTGTGGTTAAGGTTGTGCAGGTTGGTTCAAGAACCAAATGGTTGTAGGAAAGTAGCTGTTCCAGAACCTGGTGGTGTGGGACTTCAGACTTCTGTACCTCCTGCCTGATGGTCGCAGCGAGAAGAGGGTATGACCCTGAAGGTAATTTTCATTATTTTATTGTAATTTTTATGTCTTTATATCTTGCACTGTATGCTGCCACAAAACAACAAGTTTCACAACATATGTCAGTGATAATAAACCTGATTCTGATGGGGATCCTTGATGATAGATGCCACCTTCTTGAGGTAGTGCCTCCCGTAGATGTTGTCAATGATGGGGAGGGCTGTGCCCATGATGGACCGGGCTGTGTCCACTACTCTCTGCAGCCTCTTGAGTTCCTGTGCATTGGAATTGCTGTACCAGGCCATGATGCCCACATTTTGTGGTCATCACCCCCTTACCTTGTAAGCTCTGGGGCTGTGCTTGTGTTTTGAGGCTTTGGTGCTGCAGTTGGGGCAAGGCAGGACAGGCCACAGGTGGTAACTCAGACCCTGGCAGCACAAACCGAAGTCCTGCCCATAGATCACCCTGATGGGCTTCTGACAGCTCGTATAGCCAGGGGACCTTGACATTATTTCCAAATGACTCTATTTCTCCATGACTCTGAATGTTTCTGAACAAAGACATTTAGAAACAGTTGGAAAAAAATGGAAATAGTTTAAAAAATTCATACAAACCTGTGCACCATTCACCTGTGCACACAAACCATTCACCTGTGCACACATGCTCCCCACCATGTCATACAGACTCCCCACCTCCCAGCACTTTAATTGGAAATATATCACCAGCCCCTCATCATCACTGGGTCTAAATATCGGACTCCCTCCCCGGGAACACTTCACCAGAGGGACTGCAGCAGGTGAAGGAAACAGCTCACCACCATTTCAGGAGCAACTGTGGGGGGCAATAAATGCTGGTCTTGGTAGCGACAAATAAATAATTAAAAAGATTAAAATAATAAATTCACTTAAGACAATTAACTGAGGTGAATAAATTAAAACATCATTATTAATTAAACTTACCTTTTTAATTAAGGTCCACGATCCCATTAAAATGAATCTCCTTATGCACCAGCTGTTAAAGGCTTAAAGTTGAGGGGCAATAAACAAAGTGCTTCCAGCCCTTTAGCTCAGTAAATTACAGTTTGCAGTGGCACAGCTGATAGAGTTGCATTTTGACAGCTCATGCGATCTGGGTTCAATCCTGACTTCCACTGCTGTCTGTGTGAAATGTGCTCGTTTTCCCTGTGACCACGTGTGTTTCCTCTGAGGGCTCTGGATTATTCCCACAGGCCAAAACTGTCCAGAGCTGTTGGCCGCAAGTCATAGGATGCATCCACTAGTGGCAATTTACAGTGACCGAAGGTCCACAAAGCGCTGATGCACACACTGCAACATGCTAACAGTTCTTTACAACCTCATCTGCTGTCTATCAGCATGATTGGAATTGATATTGGTATTGGTTTATTATTGTCACTTGTACTGAGGTACAGTGAAAAGCTTGTCTTACAAACCGATCATACAGGTCAATTCATTACACAGTGCAGTTACATTGAGTTAGTACGAAGTCCATTGATGTAGTACAGGTAAAAACAATAACAGTATAAAGTAAAGTGTCACAGCTACAGAGAAAGTGCAGTGCAATAAAGTGCAAGGTCACAACAAGATAGATCGTGAGGTCATAGTCCATCTCATTCTATAAGGGAACTGTTCAATAGTCTTATCACAGTGGGGTAGAAGCTGTCCTTAAGTCTGGTGGTACGCGCCCTCAGGCTTCTGTATCTTCTACCCGATGGAAGAGGAGAGAAGAGAATGATCTGGGTTGATGGAAGTATTCATCATGTCAGGCAGCATCTGTGGAGAAAGAAACAGAATTAATATTTCAGATAGAAAGTGATGAAAGGCTGTGCTTCGACCTGGTGAATAATAGTGACTTGGAGTGACTTAATATTCCTGTGAGTCTGCTGTTCTCTTCCTTCTTGATAGTGGAAGGTACAAGTTTTACAGCTAGGCTTGGAATAGCCTTTGCAAGTAACAGCAGTGCAGTGTACTTTGTTGATGAAACACACCGCAGCCTTGGCACATTGGCGATGAAGGGAATATACGTTTGCGGTGATGCTGGTGTCAAGTTTACTGAATGTTGTTGGAACTATGTTCATCCTTCTAAGTGAAGTGTATTCCGTTATGCCCCTTATATGCCTTATAGATTGTAGAGGCTTAAGATGAACAAGAAGGAAGTCACATAATGACTGCAAGCAGAAGAACTACCAAAATAATGTAGATTACTTATTTTTCTAGAAAAACACATGCTATTTTAAAATTTCCTCTTGGAATTTTGGAAGATGGGAGTATGAAAGCACATCAACCCCCTTCAAGTCAGTTGTGGCATTCCATATGATTTTTGACCATAATTCATATGCTCACTTTTTCCCCAATAGAATATGAAACAGAAAATGCTGGAAATACTCAGCAGGTCAGGCTGCATTTATGGGAAGAGAAACAGAGTTAACATTTCGGGTTGAAGATCTTTCATCAGAACTGATTTATAGATTTCCAGTATCTGCAGTTTTTTTTTGATTTTCACCTTTTCTCCAAGTTTTAATATTGTCGATGAATAAACTCAACCATTCCCAAATTTAAAGTTAACAAGTAATTGTTCATGAGTTGCTGTTTGTTGAGGAGAGCTCCAGATTTTTACCTTTGTATGTTTCATAATTCTCTATCAAGAAAGTCCAGCTCTAATTTTCATACAAATTCCTATAACCCAAGAGTCTCAAAAAGTGGAAATAATTCATCTCCATCACCAGTATCAGTTTGGTAGATGTACTGAAAACTTCAGTGAAATATTCTCCTAAATTTAAGTTTCATGGAATGTAACCCTGTCCTGTTCAGTCTCCCTTTGTAATTTAGTCATTCAAATTCAGGTATCACCACGATAAATCTATATCAAAGCTAATAAATTGTTCATAAATTACAGTGTCCAAAACTGTTCGCTGTACTACGGAACTTTGCAGAGTGAAGACAGATTCTATTCCCTCGTATTCTAATCTTCCAGATTCTGAGTCCTAGATTCTACTAACCTTCTTGATTATCTTTTTTACCTCAAAGTCGAGTTTATTGTATATGCACAAGTACATGTATGCACAGGTTCAGTCAATACTACTTGCAGCAGTATCACAGGCAAATAGCATCAGATAAGCAGCATTCACAAGAAAAAAAAATATACACAAATTTTACAAGAAAGAACATAACTGGATCAAAAAAAGTCCACTGTAGTGCAGAATGATCAAAGTAATCATAGTGTTGCTGTACTGAGGTATTGATTAGGGTTGTGAAGGTTGGTTCAAGAAGTGAAAGATTGAAGGGAAGTAGCTGTTCTTGAACCTGGTGGTGTGGGACTTCAGGCTTCTGTACCTCCTGCCCGATGGTAGCTGCGAGAAGCTACCATCACTTTGCATGTCAATTCCATCACGCTCATCCCTGTACATTGCCTCTCAAGATTCTTTGGATCTCTCTTGTTTGTAAGTACTTTCTTACTTCCCTTTTAGGTCCAAAGTTCCCCATTTGCTCAAGCTATGTTATTTCTCTATAATTTAATGCTTTCATCAACTATATTTGCAATGCTACCTATCTTTGTATAATTGTTAAATTTGTATATGTGACTTTTTACCCAAGTGGCAAAGTTATGTACAATTATGGTGAATAGCTGCAGTTCTACCGTCGACCCTTGTGGAACACCCCTAGTCATGTCTTGCTACCTGAGTAGCTGCCATTATCATCAGCAAAAAACAAACTGCTCTGGGAACTCAATGATTGAGCAGCCTCTGTGGTGGGAGAGGAATTGTTGATGTTTCAGGTCAAGAATTTCTTCCCCTCCCATAGATGCTGCTCAACCCAGTGAGTTCCTCCAGCAGATTATTTGTTGCTTCAGATTCTCTGCCCATAACCACCACTCTGACTTCTGCCACATACCTAATTTTTAAGTCAGGTCAATTATTCAACTTCAAATTCATGCTGATGAACTTTACCTGATAGTGCCACATTAAGAACTTTATCAAGTGTCTTCTTGAAGTCCAATTAATTCATATCCATAGATGCTCTTAAAAAATTCCAACAGGGTCATCAGCCGTGCCCCATCCTGTATAAGTCTCTGTTGACTTCCTATTCTCAGTTGGAAAATTTCCAAGTGTTGGATAAGCCTATCCTTAATTAAAGACTCCAGTTATTTCTCAATAACTGCTGTTACGCTGACTGGTCTATAATACCCAAGTTTCAATGGAGTGGCACGTGAAACTTTCAGATCCTTAGGAACAGTTCCTGAAGAAGGAAACTTTTGGAAAATTAGATGAAGAGCATTTGTAATATCCACACCTAATTTCTTTGATCCTGGGTATTTAATACTCAGGAGGATTTTGCGCTCACCAACAATAACCTTCATTCATAGAGTAATTTTAAGGAAATCTTTTTTCTATTTTGAGTACCCATTATATTCATGGGTAAAGTATAATAAAGACTGGTACAGAGTAAAACTCTGCGTACTCTATTTCATTCATACCTCTCAGGGCCCGTATCAGACAATTGCACTGTACTGCGCCTGTGATACATTCACATGCCCCACACTAATCGTCATTTTGCCTTTCTGAAGAAGAGAACAAATTAGTGCTAATTATGAGCAATTTTCTGCCACAGAGTTGAGCCCACTAGGAGCTCTGTTGCAATGCCCAAACCAATTTCACATAAGACCTTTATAGTTTAAGAAGACTTTCATCTGCCAGTTTAATCTGGATTCAAGCCCAGGTCCTGGAGGTGAGGAAGGATTGTGTATGTGTGCATGTTTGATGTTTTATACAGCCTGGTAGTAATGTAATCATAAGATGCAGAAAATGTTATAAATTCTGAAAACAAATCTTGGTTGGTCCAAAACAGTCATCACAACTAAGATTGAAGTAGAATCTTAAATTCATTAAGAATTCCGCTATTATTTATTACGTTTATGTGGTGTAATATTTTCTTTTTAATCTAGTTATCTTTCTATCAAGTTTCAAATCTGTGATCTATTTTCAACCATGAGCTGTTTAATTTTAGGCATTTTTCCACAGAATTGCATTATATATTAGATTATTGCATTAAAACATTCTAGATCAGAGGTTTTCAACCTGTGGTCTGCGGGTTGCCGGGGGGTCCGCGAGCAAGCCAAGAAAAAAATGGAAAAGCGACCTGTTACAAAGCTGTAGCTTACTTGCTTGGTCCAGTTTTCCACTATTCAGAAAATCGGCCATATCTATTCTATCTGTTATAGGCGACAATCTTAGAGACTAAGACGGTGTTCCCTTCTGGTAAGCTGCCGCTTAATATTCGATTTGTGTAGTCAGAGTAGTCAGTAGTGTTCACTACTCACTACTATTCTGTTGTGCACTGTAGTGTTAGCAAGACTGAGTGACGTTGTTGGTGTGCCTTAATAATATTGCTTACTTACCATGCATTTACGCCACAGTGATGTCACTGTTAAAGGAAAAGTGCGCAAGCGTGTAAATTTTAGATTAGTTTTGATAATTTTGTTTCTCAGTAATAGTAATTAAACTGTTCAGCATGTATTGCTGAGTATGGAGAAATTTTTGAAGAGAAAAGCTGACCAGAAACCGGAAGATTCTGATGACGCAGGGGATAAGGGTGACCGAAACAGAAAACAACGCAAGTACAATCCAGAATACATTTCATATGGCTTCGTCGCAGTGGGGACAAATGCGGACCAACCTCTCTGTGTTGTGTGTTTGCAAACACTGTCCAACAATGCAATGAAATCAGCAAAATTGAAGCGCCATTTAACAACAGTGCATCCAGATATTGGCAGTAAGCCGAAGGAATATTTTGAGCGGCAAAAGGAGCTGTACCTCAAGCAGAAAGGCAAAATGACAGCCTGCGCCACTGTAAATGAGAAGGCTATTCATGCATCATAGTTGATAGCATTACAAATAGCACGTTCCAGAAAGCCTCACACAATCGGAGAAGAGCTTATACTGCCTGCAGCAGTAGATATGTGCTAGGTTGTGCTGGGAAAAGAATCCAGTCAAAAACTGAAAGTCATTCCACTGTCTGATAACATAGTAAGCAGAAGAATTGGCAATATGGCGGAAGATATACAGAGCCAGCTGATAGCACATCTTCAGCAAGTCAGATTTGTGATTCAGCTCGATGAAAGTACTGATGTTGCCAGTGCTGTGCAGTTGTTGGTTTATGTTCAATATTGCTGGGAAGGAGAAGCTTTGGAAGACTTTTTGTTTTGCAAGGCGCTCCCAGGGCGTACAACCGGTGAAGAACTTTTCCGTGTGCTTGACACTTTTTTTGTACAATCGGCATTGGCGTGGACACAGTGTATTGGAGTATGCACGGATGGTGCTGCTGCAATGATGGGACAGAAGTCGGGTCTAGTCGCACGAGTGAAAGAAGTAGCTCCACATGTCGCAGCAACCCACTGCATGATTCACTGTGAGGCTTTGGCTGCAAAGGATATGGATGAAGATCTTGCGGATGTGTTTTCCACGTGCATTAAAATCGTTAACTTTACCAAAGCCAGGCCGCTCAATCATTGCTTGTTTGAAAACATATGCCGTGAAATGGAAGCCAAGCATAAGCATTTGTTGCTACATACAGAAGTCAGATGGCTGTCACGTTGTGCAGCGTGTATATGAATTGCGAGATGAACTGCTCATTTTTCTAAATGAGCATAACGGATCATTGGTACATTTCTTGACAGATGAAACATGGGTTGCCAGATTAGTTTATCTTGCAGATATTTTCAACATTTTGAACAGCTTAAATCTATCATTGCAAGGACCTGGCTCAGATGTTCTGAAAACGCATGACAAAATCAATGCTTTCCAGAAAAAAACTCCGTATCTGGAAGGGAAGATGCGAGCAAGGTGTCTATGATATGTCTCTGTTGCTGGCTGACTTTCTGACAGTGAATGAGATTAAGACAGAGGCCATTGCGAGCACCGTTTTGAACCATATTCAATAGCTGTCACATTATTTCTATGAGTATTTTGGCGACGATGACACGAGCATGTTTGATTGGATTCGAAATCCGTTTGAATGCATGCTTACTGATTTAACTGGACGTGAACAAGAAGAATTGGCTGAACTGTCATCTGACAGGACTTTGCGCTTGCAGTTCAGCCGAATGTCACTGTTGTCGTTCTGGATAGCATGTTCCCAGGAGTATCCACTGCTGTCCGGCAAAGCCATCAATGTTCTGTTACCATTTGCAACCACTTACTTGTGCAAAATAGCATTTTCTGCAGTCACTGCCATGAAAACCAAATACAGATCAAGACGGAATATTGAGGATGACATACGCGTATGTTTGTCGCACATACCACCACGTTTGGACAAACTCTGCAGTGCAAAACAGGCACAACCTTCACATTGAACTGAACACAGAAAGACACCACTGGTAATTACCGGTGATTGAAATAGTCACTATTTCAATAGGGCCTATGTGCAGTAATTTAAGCGTTGTATGCATGAATTATCGATTGTTTGATTTTGTGGGCTTTGGGGGTCCGCCATCTAACAAGGACGTGTTTTGGGGGGCCGCAGCATGAAAAAGGTTGAAAACCACTGTTCTAGATGATGCACATACATTTACTTATCTCAGGTGAAACCTGGGTATTTCAATGTGGTGTTCCTAGTCACCTAAAGTAAGGCCCAAGACATTTGGAGAGACATTAAAGATGTCCTACACTAATTTGTCTTTGCATGTACACTTATGCTGAAAGCCAGTTCAATAATGTATCCATGTCTATACTTCATCATATGTAAAATACTGCCCTGCTACCAGCTTTTGAGTGTTGAGTACCTGCCTTAAAATAATTAGATCCTTTCACTGTTAGATAATTACAAGGCAATGCTATGTGCTGAAGTTGTCTTGGATAACTGGCACAGTGAAGCTGTAATTTGGAATTGGAGTTTGAGAATTCTTTGTATTATATTTCATGTTAACCTGTATACTTAGAAAATAGGGAAGCTGTGGTGCACTATACCATAGAGATGTCTTCCTTTTCACATCTGGGTCTGATTTTATTCAATTCAGACAGCAGCATTATACTTGTTTTCTCAAGGCAATTGGACGTTCTGAGGATGGCAGTTAAGACATTGCAAAACTTTCACTAGCTATTTCATATTCAATTTGCAGTTAGGTTAAAATTGAGTGTGGGAGATGACAGAAGTTTTCTAAGAATAGGAAACTTTAAGGGAAAGGAAAATCTCAGAGACATTTATAAATTGTAAGAGAATGCTGACAGTATTCAGCAGGTCAGGCAGCATCAACAGAGAGGGAATCAGTTAAAATTTTAGGTTTATGACATTGAATACTGTACTGTTGAGTTATCTCACTTTGCTTTCAATGAGAAATTGTTGATTGCTATTTGACCTCATTGATTTTCCACTCACAGTGATAAGCTTCTTCAAAAACCGAGATCCAACATTAAATTTCCTTTTAAGCCTTCACCATCAAAGCCATCCACTCACTAAATTAGTTAACATATTTCAGATTATTGAACAAATCACGCAAAATATTAGCTACAGATAATGAATGAGTCCATTGTAAACAGTATATAAATTCATCACGAGATGTCAATGCAATATTTCAGTTTATTCATTCCCCTTACTTGCTCTAACCTGGTCTCCTCTGAACTTTCAGTTCTGTCACTAAGGACCAATCCCAATATCATCATCGGACCTGCTGACAAAAGTGTTGGGTGTTGTGGTCTGGTGCATGGACCTCTATCTTCACAGATCAGCTCTCAGACACCTCCTCATATGTCCTTCTGGACTGTGAACCTACCACTGATCATCAATCAGGTGATAGTCTCCAAGAGTCACTGACCTCATTTCCACAGAAGATCTTCCCTCCACAACCTTCAGCCTTCTCGTCCCTCAATCCCACAGAGCCTACAGAACTTTTTGGACAGGCTGTCATTTCAGCCTGCTCTTATCCTACTCTTATCCTACAAATGTATCTCTTCCTACTAGACTCCTTTCTTTCTCGCCTGATCCCATCCCTTCCCACTTACATCTGTGATACCTCTGATGCCATCCATGACTCAGAGTTTTCAATTTTCTGGTCTGAGCTAGTACAATCCTCTGCGCTCCATCACACACCAGGATAGTCTGCTTAAAGCCTAGAACATGGAACAGTACAGCTCAGGAACAGGTCCTTTGGCCCACAAGGTTTGTACCAACCATGACGCTAATTTTAACTAATCCCATCTGCTTGCACATGGTTTGTATCCCTCCATTTCCTGCCTGTTCATGTGCTTCTTAAACATTGCTATCATGAAGTGTTTCTTCCTTGAACAGAGGATGAAACAGTTCCCCTCTCCAACACACTAATTTATCTGGCAGAATTCATTCTTGCATTGGACACTGGAGACATAAGAGACTGCAGATGCTGGAAGCTGGGGCAACACACAAAAACCTGTCCAGGTGAAGGGTCTCAACCCGAAACGTTGACTGTCCACTTTCTTCCACAGATGCTCCACTTCCCTCCACAGATGCTACTTGACCCTGTTGAGTTCCTCCACGATTTTGTCTGTTGCTTAAATTGAACAAATTCTACTTCAACTTTAACCATTTTCTCCAGACCAAAGCTGTAGCTGTGAGACTCTATATGGGATAAGCTACACCTGCCTTTTTGTGTGATGTGTGGAACAGACCTTGTTTCAATCCTATACAGGCTCCCTCCTTCAACTCTTTTTAAGGAACATCAACGATTATATTCGTGCGGCTTCCTCCATAAAACCTCGCCATTACAGATGATGCTGTTCGTGGAGAGATTATTGGTTGGACCTAGACTGTGGTTGGACTAGGGGGAGAGGGAAGGTGGGGAAGGTGATCACAGGGAGAAATAACTAGGGAAGAGGGGATGCCCTTGTGTGGGTCCTGATGCAGGGTTTTGAGCGCGGGGAAGAAGAGAAATAACTTGGACTCCCTGGGAGAAACTCAGGCCTGTTAGATAAATTCTAAGGCAGGAAACTGGTGGCCAGAGAAGCCCATCTTCATTGCTGTAGACTCTGCCTGCTCAATGGTTTGGTTTTCAGAGAGTAATTCATACAAGAGATGACAAAACAAATGTTACACCATATTTGTTACCACTAGGCACACCGAGCAACCTCCACAAGTATGTGTATCATGCAATTGGAGGACCCATATCTAATTCAGGTGTTCACAAAGTGCACAATCACATTCATGATTCATGTTTTTGAAAAAATAATTCACCACACAGAATGAAATTTCACACAACATGATAAAGTTTCTTACCTGCTCTATCCAGAGGGAAATATTTACAGAGGTGAAAATTCCACAAGGATTCTCCCATTGCCAGACTACAACTTGGATTGAACCCCTAAGTATGTCATAAATGATCATGCATGCCTTTTCTCTGTATGATCGGAGTGATCGGGGATTCCCCATGAAACTTTGTTCTGCAATGCATGTGAATGGATATATTGGAGGCAAAAAGGGATTTAAAGATTATATTTACATAACAAAAACAGAAATGCTGGAAGAACTCAGCCAGCTAAGTAGCATCAGTGGAAAGAGAAACTGGTCAACGTTTTGGGTCACTGACTCTTCTTCAGAACTGGGGGAGAGTGGAGGGCTCACAGCAGAGGGAAGAAGTGAGACAAAAGACAATATGGAGATTGATTAGGACTGATCAGATGATAAGGGACATGAGTATTGACTTATAGCGTGGCACTTTATTGAAATGAGGTGAGAAAGAGACAAAAGCACAACAATGGGAAAGAATAAGACAGCAGTTCACCTGAAGGTGGAAAATTCAATGCTCATTTGAGAAGGTTGCAAAATGCCCAGACAGAAAATAAAATGTTGTTCTAATTTACATTGGGTTCTCACTATGGCAGTGGAGGAGCCACAGACAGACAGACCGTAAGGATAGTGGGATTGAGAATTAAACTGGCATGCCACAGGAAGCCCAAGGTCAATCCCTGCGGACTGAGAAAGCGATCACCCAATTTGCGTTTGGTTTCCCCAGTGTAGCAGAGGCTACATTGTGAACACCGAATGCAATACACTAGGTTGGAAGGAATGCAAGTGAATCACTGCTTCACCTGGAGGGACTGTTTGGATCCCTGGGTAGGGGGGAAGGAAAGAAGTGAATGTATAAGTGTTGCATCTTCTCCAGTTGCATGACAGAAATTCTGGAAGAAGTTGGACAATTCAAACAGAATATATACAAAATATAAAAAATATAGTTCAATCTTTTATATATTTCGATATCACATAGGAGGAAGCCATTCATCCCATTGAGTCTATGCCAGCTCTCAGAACAATCCCATTCTCCCACTAATTTTTCCTCTAACCCATTCTCCCCACACTTCCATCCGTTCTACCACCCGCCTACACACTAGAGGTAACTTACAGCAGCCAAGTAACCTACCAACTCACATGTCTTTGGGATGTGGGAGGAAACTGGAGCACCTGGGGGAAACTCATGGGGTCACAGCAAGAACATGCAAACTCCACACAGAGACAGCCCCGAAGGTCAGGATCAAACCTGGCTATGCAAGTGGCACAATGTTAAACCAACCTGCATGACTTAACACTGGTACTTGAGGTAAACTGTTGAGCAGGTCGAAAACATGCCACCTTTATGAGAAGTTAGCATGGTCACTAGCCAGAAACTTTATCTCAGAGAGGGTGGGCACCTTAGATCATCAGCACATTAAACCAGCTGTACTCAATCAAAGTCAAAGTCGAGTTTATTGTCAAATGCACATGTACATGTATGCATAGGTGCAATAAAAAACTTAAATGCAGCAACATTACAGGCATATCGCATCAAATATGCAACATTTACAATAAAACATAAATTAAACATAAATTATACATAATTTTTATAAGAAAGAACACAAATAGAATTATAAAAAAGAGTCCATTATGGTGAAAAGTGGTCATAGTGTTGCCATCCTGAGGCAGTGAATTCAAGCATTAGTGTAAATAAATCATGTCTCTGCCACCATTAACTAATTACAGGTCTTTTCATATCTCCTGGGTATCGATTATTATGAACATAACCACCAGAATCTCTTGATTAGATTCCAACTTTATAATCGCTCTCAGGTGGCCATTATTCCATAGATGAAAAGTCCCAACCTTTTTATTTGATTACAGATGTATTATCCTTGGGAATCTATTATTCTCACACTGCCAGACCTTAGCAGCACTATAATCATATTCCTCTTAATAATTCTATGTAACAGCAAAACAATTAAAAATTACTCATATGATAATTATAACTAATTGGTATATTCACAGATGAGAAAGGATAGAGTCTTTCTGGTGATGCTTTCTGCTTCTGAGTGATTTCATAATGCGTCATTTTCCCACCCTCTGATTTCCGCACCCCCCCCCCCCGCCCACCCTCCGACTTCACCATATTTCCCCCCAACCATCACAATTCCCCTTGCTCCAAGGCACAGGTAGGTGATCACGGAATCAGCCTTCAGATTTAAGATGTGCCATTTGCATTCAACAATTCTGGGAACAAAAGAGTATTTTAATGACAAATGGCACTTTATGTTCAAAACAAAATTAGCCAGTGAATTATCTGTGACGAACCAACCAGATGCTGGAGGAATTCAATGGGTCAGGCAGCATCTATGGAGGGAAATGGACAATTGATGTTTCTAGTTGTTGTTTGTTATAATCTGGAGGACTGGTGATTTTTTTTCTCCTAACATAACTGTTCTCTCCATTCTATTCCTATTTTTCTTCTGCTTTATCAATGTGTCTTTAAAGATGATTCTTTCTGACCTCTTGTGCAGAGAGTTCACAGATTTGTCCAGCAGGATTTCCTTTTTATCCTGGCCAGCAGAGGGCACTACCCATCATTTGTGGATGCTCCCAAATTTACCCATTTCGCTCAGCTCTGTCACGTTCTGATTGCCTCCAAAACATTTTCAATTTTTCCCTTTGCATCAGTCTCCTACTTGAACAATTCTTTTCTTCTATAATTTTCTCTTCCACATCTGTTTTTTTTATTATTTTATGTCCTTTGTTCACTGTCCTACATATTCCATAAACTCCTTTCTTGCCCACTTGCTGACTTTTAGTTCAGAATATTTCACTGGCTCACTTCTCCTTCCAACTAGTAAAGGAGAAACAGAGCCAGACACATAGCCATGAGCCTGTTCTCTTAAGAAATGAAGGGCTCCCTGGAGTGTAATCAAGTTGTATTTGCTGAAGGTAATTGGAGATCAGATCCTAGGTTGTAAAGAGCACAAAGTTTGAGCTGGCAGAGTAACTCCTTTGCAGAGAGCTATGTATTTATTTTATTACAATCTGGAATCTTAGCTACATTTACCACATATTAATTGTTGCTATGCTCTGCCTGATTTAGGGTTGCCTGGAAAAATACATGGAGTTTGATCAAATGGCATTCTGATTGCATGAATTTAATTGCACCCATTTGCTGATACCTGACAACGTGACATCTACAAAGCTTATTGCATTTACCATTTAATGTCTGTGTGTTCTGGGGACCAGAGTACCTCTGCTCATGGTTTTGTGGTAACGGCTCTTGTTCCAGAAATTTCAAGAGCTACAATCCCACTGCTGAGCAAATGAAGAGGGGAAACTGAGAGTCAAGAGACAGGGAAACTGAATATGGAGTGGGATTCACAGAATAGAAATCAGAACTGGAGGGAGGGGGATTTTTTGATCCATTAGAAACTATTTGCCACTCACTGAAATTGCATTGATAACAAATAGTGATACTGCAAATAATCAAATTCACTTCATGATAGGGTGGTAAAGAAGGGATATGGCATGCTTGTCTTTATCAGTCAAGGCATTGATTTCAAGAGTTAGGAAGTTATGTTGCAGCTTTATAAAACTCCAGTTAGGTCGTATCTGGAGTATTGCATTCAATTCTGGTCGCCCCATTACAGGAAGGATGTGGAGGCTATGAAGCGGGTGCAGAAGAGGTTTACCAGGATACTGCCTGGATTAAAGGGCATATATTATAAGGAGAAGTTGGACAAATTGTGTTGTTTTCTCTGGAATGATGGAGGCTGAGAGGAGACCTGATAGAAGTTTATAAAATTATGAGAGGCATAGATAGAGTAGATAGCCAGTATCTTTTTCCCAGGTTCGAAGTTTCTAATTTTGGACGGCATGCGTTTAAGGTGAGAGAGGGTAAGTTGAAAAGAGATGTGCGAGGCAAGTTTTGTTTTGCACAGAGAGTGGTAGGTGTCTGGAATGCTCTGCCAGGAGGCTGATACAATAGAGGCATTCAAGAAACTCTTAGAGAGGCACATGAATATGCAGCGAATGAAGGGATTTGGATCGTGTGCGTGCAGAAGGGATTAAATGTCACTAATTTAATTAGTTTGGCACAATATCGTGGGCTGAAGGGTCTCTTCTTGTCCTATGTTCTAACAGTGACTCATTAATGCACAGAGAAACTAACTATGTCACAGTAAGCCCCTTATTCACTCTTTGGGATACTGGAAATGGTTGACAATATAAACTATCAATGATGATCATTTATGGAACAACTTACAGAGGCATCTAACATCCTTGCCTTTGCTTTCTCTTAAAAAGCCTCATGCTGGAACTTCTTCACCAAATAACTACTGCAACAACCAGCTATAAATAAAAACAATCCTTAGGGGGATGACAACATTTAAGGAACAACTATTATCCATGAGCTGATAGTAAATGGAACACAAATGTTAAATGTTCAAATAATGATAATAGGTGCAATACTCCAACAAAATTCCTGGCTATAATCCTAAATTTTACTGCTATTCCCACACCACCAGGTTCAAGAACAGTGACTTCACTTCAACCATTTGGGTCTTGAACCAACCTGCACAACCCTAATTCCTACCTCAGTATAGCAACACTATGAACACCTTGCACTACAGTGGACTTAGTTTATTTTTTGTTCTAATACTGTTCTTTCTTGTATAATTTATGTTGAATTTTTGTTTTTCTTGTGAATGTGGTGGCTCTGATGCTATGTGCTTGTGAGGCTGCTGTAAGTTTTTCATTGCACCTGTGCATACGTGTACTTGTGCATATGACAATAAACTCGACTTGACTTGACAATCCAGCTGTAACTACTGCAAAAATCTCCAATGGAAGTAGTTAGTTGGTAACGTACAGAGGTTCTTTTGGTCAATTATGATAATCCACCCACCCAGCTTTAGAGATTATCTCTGGGGACTTTGCTGACTCTCTCCAGAAGCACCACAGTAGTTTATGCAGCTGATTGGATCAAAATACATAAACAAAAATTCATCCTGGGTTGCAATGACCAATGAAAATCCCCCAACGAAAGAGCCAATATATATCATTTAGTTACCGCATATTTCAAAGGTGTATGCACCTGAACCAAACTAATTATATATTATAATTCATTAGCTACTTAGTTACAGATTAGATATTATTAGAACATAATTATGATTGGATTACAGTAAAATATTCTACTCTTGAAATAGAGGATCATCTTTCATTGCTCCTCATGCAGTCGACTCCCCTTTGTGAATGACTGATTTGTTCCAGCATCTCTTTCAGAGATCTACCCCCAGGAACAAGATAAACAAGATAGTGTACAGAACTTCATGGAGTCAGGTCCCAGATATGGTGTTCTTTCATTGTTAAACAGTGGAGAAGACAAAAAAAGAAAAAGACAGCAAAGGGGCAAATTTTTGAGATCATTATAAAAGCAGTTTTAAAAACTCAGCCTTTACAAAAATTATCAACCTTTGTTTTTAGCATTCTGAAATAAATGGATTTCAAATATGCAATTTATGTTGCAACACTCAAAAAGCTGGAAGAATTCAATGGGTCAGGCAGCATCTATAGAGGGAAATGGACAGTCGATGTTTTGGGTCGAGACCCTTCATCTGGACTGAAAGATAGAGGGGAGATAGCCAGAAAAAGAGATGGAGGGAAGGGGAGGAGCAAGAGATGGAAGGTGATAGGTGGATCCAGGTGAGGAGGGGTGATAGGCAGATGAAGGAGGGGAGATAGAAAGAGCGCCAAAAGCTAGGAGATGATAGGTGGAAGCGACAAAAGGCTGAAGATGATAAGAGAGGAAGGTGGAGCATGGGATCAAGGGATGGAGGTGGGGAGGGCAGATAGGACAATGCCGTCAGGTTGTAACTATCCAGGTGGAATATGATGTGCTGTCCTAGTTTGCAAATTTATGTTGCTATGGATGAAGTTGGAAGTAAAGATTAGTTATGAACAGCAGTTTGCAAAATTAGTGCTGCTTTTAGTAGACCAAACATTGAAGTGACTGACCAGATGGAATATAAAGGGTTATGAGAGGATGAATAATTCTAGATTGTTTCACACTGATTGGGTTGGGAACAAATTTAAGATAAATACATGGAATAACATTGATCACACAAATAAATTAAATAAAGATTAAAAGATAGTTATTTTTCTATAAGGTTTTTCTGTAAAGCAGACTCCATAAATCTTTTCAAAGGAAGCTAGACAATTTCTTTGAAAGAACAATAGCAAAGTGAATGAGGTATGAGACAAGGGAGAATTTATATAGTTCATACAGAATAAATACTAGTACAAACTTGATGGGTCAAATGGCCTATAACTGCACTCCAATATTCTACAGTTCTCTCAAACAACTGCAGTGTAATCTATGACAACTAAATAGATCTGCAATGATATTTATCAGATATTAGTGGAATTCATTTATTCAGTTTAAAAATAGCTACAACTGAGTGATCATCTCACAGGGAGTTTTACTATGAAGAGAGAGGAGGATTCAAACTAAATCGGCTGGGTGACAAGCCATGTAAGAATTGAAACATTGGATTAAGTGCACAAAAGCAGTAGGAGAGTTAGATAACAACAGAGGAGGAAGCAACACGGTATTAGACGGGAGCAGATCAAGAGTGAGTAAAAGACGGAAAAAAAAAACTGGCTGTAGAATGCACAAGTATAAATAGCTGAAGCGTACTGAACCAGGTGAGGATATGATGTGTCGGCGATAAGTGAAGCATGGCTCAGTAAAGGGCATGACCAAGCACAGTTGATATTCTTGTGCACAAGGTATTCTGAAAAGGTCATGAAGAATTAAGGAAGGTATCCTCCAGAGATTGTCAATCCTTAATTCTCTTTGCAAAGATGATGGGGCACATTACTGCAGTCCTTCTGGTGAAGGTGCTCCCACAGTGCTGTTGGGACAGGAGTTCTAGGATTTAGATCCAGAAAAAACAAAGGACAAGCAACGTATCTCCCAGTCAGGATGGTGCATGACTTGAAGGGGAATCAGAAGATGGTGTACCAAGGTCTGGAGCAGACTGGACCTGGTGAAACCCAAACCAGACATCAATTAGTAGATTATAGGTGATTAAGTGCCACTTGATTGCACAGTTGATGTCCATCTTTCATCATTTTGCTGACGACTGAGAGTACACTGATTCCGTGGTAATCAACTCAATTAGATTTGTCTTCCTTTAAACAGGACACTTCCCACATTGTTGAGTAGATCCAGTGTTGTAATTTTACATGAACAGCACAGTTTAGTCAAAGTTAAGTAGCAAGAAGGACAGAGCCATGCTATTGGAAGGTTTCTCTTGGCCACTGAATAGTGAGAGCCAGAGGAGAATATTTGCAGAAATTATGATGAGGTGCAAGAATTATTGAACAGTGACATTAAGGACTTCAATTCAGCTAATATTGAGTGGAATAATGTTGGAGTAAAGTGCAGAGAAAGGATTTACTGACATGTGCTTGATCAGAACGTCATCACGCCACTGAGGGAATCACTCACAATGATTATAGCATGGAGGAAGCCATTTGCCCATTGAGTCTGCACTGGATCTATGCAAGAGCAATCAGCTAATCCCAATCCTGTACCCTCTCCCCATAATCCTGCAAGTTCTTCCCATCGGATACTTTTCCTGCTGTCTTTTGAACACAGGATGCTCTGCTGAATTTGGTTCTGGGGAATCAAGTGAGTCAGATGGACAAAGTGAGAATCCTTCGGAAACTGATGATTTTATCATGAGATTTAGATTAGTGATGGAAGAGGTAGTAATCAAAAGTAAACTTGTTAGTTGGAGGAGTGCTGACTGTAATGAGATGAAGTTGGCCAAGTTAAAGTGAAACCAAAGATTACTAAGTAAAACTATAAAGGACCTTTAAAGGGGAGATGTCTCAGGTTCAGGCGAGTACATTCCAACAAGAGGAAAGAGGAGAAACAAAGCGCCCCAGTTGATAAAGTAGATAGCAAACAGGATGAATCAAATAAAATGGGTTTTCTCTGGGTGCCCCAGTTTCCTCCCACGTCCCAAAGACCTACTGATTGACAGGTTAATTGGCTATTGTGAATTACCCCTAGTGTGTAGGTGAGGGATAGAACTTGTGTGTGCAGAGGAAGGTAGTTGATAGGAATGTGAGGAGAATAGATTATGAGGAAAATCAATAGCGGAACGGGATTGCTCGAACAGCCAGTGGAGACTTGATAGACCAGATGGCATTCCTCTGTGTTGTAAAGAAACATAAACAGTACATAGAAATCATATACATAGAAATCAGGTGAATAATTGAAGAAAGAAGCAGGCTGAATAAAGTAGGCTGAGAGGGGAGGTGTAAAAGGAAAATAAGATGGCCAGAGAAAGACAGAATATTAATGAGCACAAAAGAGAGTTCAAATGTCTTCTGTGAATTGTAAGCGATTAGTAAATGGAGATAGGGCCAATTAAGAAACAAAAAGGTGATCGATGCGTGGAGGTCAAAGGCATGGCTGGAATTATAAATGAGTATTTGGTTCAGTTTTTACTACGAAAGAAGATGCTGCCAAAAGTAGAAGGTATATTGGAGAGAATAAACAGAGTGAAACTGATAAAGAGGTACTACAAAGATGAGACATGCTTAAAGTAGACAGGTGTCTTGGTTCAGAAGGGATAGTTCATTGGTTACAGAAGAAAGTTGGGTCGAAACTTGACGAGCAGCTTTCCATACTCTTCTCATCCATCCTCGATATTGAAAAGTGACTAAAGTGAGACACATATTGAAAAGACTATAGGCTGGTCAGTTTAACCTTAGTGACAGTAGTTTTAGAAATGATAATCATGGAAAAAAGTTAGACATTTTGAGAAGTTTGAGTTAACAAAGGAGAGTGAGCAAGGACTTGTTAAATCTAATTGAACATCTGATGAGACAATAATGAAAGTTCTTGTCATGATGGATTTGAGGAGACATTTGACGAAAGTCAAGATAAAAGGCTGGTTAATGAATTGGAGTCCCCTGGAATGAAAGGACCAGTGACAGTATGATGGAGAAATTGGCTTAAGAGAATTGTAGTAAATAGAATTTTCTTAGACTAAAAGGATGGAGTTGAAAATGGTGCTCTCCTGGAATCACTGCTGGGATCTTTGTTTTCTCTTAACATATATTAACCACTCAAACATGATGTACAAGATAAAAACTGAAAACTTGCACATGATCCAAACTGGAATATGAGGTGAACAGTGAGAAGGATAATAATAAATTGCAAAGGGGCATAAACAGTTTGGCAGAATGGTTATACAAATAATAGAAGAAATTTAATGAGAAGAGTGAAATCACACATTCTGACAGAACGAACAAGGAGAGACAAATGGACAACAGCACCATCCTAAAGGGTGTACATTTATAGAAATCTTTAAAAGTGGCAGGTCGTGCTAAGAGAGCAGTGAGTAAAGCATAAACAGTCCTGAGCTTCCTGAATAAACAAAGAGTACAAAAAACAAAACATGATATTAAACCCTTATAAAACACTGTTTCAGCCATAATTGGAGTAGACGATCAGTTCTGGTCACCATATTTTAAAGAAAGATGTGAAGAGGCTACAGAATAATTTCAGCATCAGAAGATTTCAGCTACAATGTTAGAATGGAAAGGCTGGGGCTGATGATCTTGGAACAAAGCTTGAGAGTGATTAGATAGAGGTGTAACTAGAAAGAAGCTGTCCCATTTGTGGAAGTTCCCAGAACCAGGGGGCACAGATATGAAGTGATCGGCAAAAGATAGAGGGGGATATGAAGAAAAGCATTTTTAAGTGGAAAGTGGTTATGAACTGTGACTCCCTGCTCTTAAAGGTAGTGAGAACTGTGTTAATCAAGGATTTCAAAAAGGAACTGGATAGGTATTGAAGATACAGGGAAAAACTGAGTAGATTGTTCTGCAAAGCATAGACACAATGGCCAGATAGTCTCTTAGTGCCAAGATATTTTAAGATCCTATTCTTTGATTCTAATACAAATGGACTTTCGCCCTTAATCAATGTCCACAATTAGGACTTATATTTTCATTTTTGGTCCTGTTGAGGGTGTTCTCTTGGTTTTTATCACTGTTTAGCAAAATTGGATTATCATTGGTTACTTGTAAAGGAAGTCTTTTGTCAAAAGATGCATCAACTTTTAGCTTCCATTAAGCAACACTAATTTTAAATCAGTAATAAAAATAACACAGGTATAATCAAAATCATCAACCTTACCAACAGTGACCAGGTCACCACGCTTTTGCCACTAACCTGTTACCAGGTCACTACCTTTTTGCCATTAATTAAATGCGATTGGTCAGAAGTCTTTATATATACTTTCAAAGGCATGCATGTGATTCTTAAAGCAAAATGAATGAAAATGCAAGTTCTGCATGGTTGCATTTATTGCTAGCACAGATGTTACCAGTGAATAAAATTCCAGAATCAGATTTATTATCACTGACTCATACGACATGAAATTTGTTGTTTTGTGGCAGCAGTACAGTGCAAAGATATAAAATTACAATAAATTACAGAAATAAATAAAGTGCTAAAAAGGAATAATGAGGTAATGCTCATGGGTCCATGGACCGTTCAGAAATCTGATGATGGAGGGGAAGAAGCTGTTTCTGAATCATTGTGTGGGTCTTCAGCTCCTGTACCTCCTCCCTGATAGTAGTAACGAGAAGAGGTCATGTCCCGGATGGTGATGGTCCTTAGTGATGGATGCCACTTTCTTGAGGCACCACCTTTTGAAGATGTCCTCGATGGTGGGGAGAATGGTGCCCGTGATGGAGCTGGCTTAGTCTACGACCCTCTGCAGCTTCTTGCGATCCTGTGCATTGGAACCTCCATACCAGGCTCTGATGCCACCAGACAGAATGCTCTCCGCCATACATCTATAGAAATTTGCAAGAGTCTTTGGTGACATACCAGATCTCCTCAAACTTCTAATGAAGTAGAGCCACTAGCATGAATTCTACATGATTGCATCAATGTGTTGGGCCCAGGATAGATCCTCCAAGGTGTTGAGGCCCAGGAACTTGAAGCTACTCACTCTTTCCACTGCTGACCCCTCTATGAGGACTGGTGTGAGTTCTCCCAATTTCCCCTTCCTGAAGTCCACAATCAGTTCCTTAGTTTACTGATGTTGAGTGCGAGGTTGTTCTTGCAACACTAGTCAACCAGCCTATCTATCTCACTCTTGCATGCCTCCTCGTCACCATCTGAGACTCTACCAACAGTGGTGTCAATGGCAAATATATAGAGGCATGTTAAACTAAGATTTTTGAAAATATTAGTTAAAACTGAAAAATTTGCAATAGTTTTCCTCAAATCATTAAATCTGGCCTCTGTCTATACTTCCTGCTGCCTCGGTAAAGCAGCCAACATAATCAAAGACCCCTCCCACCCTGGTCATTCTCTCTTCTCCCCCCTTGCATCAGGCAGAAGATACAAAAGCCTGTAAGTACTTACCATCAGGCTCAAGGTCAGCTGTTATAAGATGACTGAATGGTCCCCCTAGTATGATAAGATGCACTCATGACCTCACGATCTACTTCATCATGGCCTTGCACCTTATTGTCTGCCTGCACTGCACTTTCTCTGTAACTGTAACACTGTTGTGTTATTGCTTTTCCCTTGTACTAACTCAATGTACTGATGTGATGAAATGATCTGTATGGATGGCATGCGAAACAGAGATTTTCATTGTACCTTGGTATATATGACATTTACCTCCCAGTACACCAAGTGATGTTTCTGTAACATTGATCACAGAGCAGCCTTTGACCTGTTCAATCAAACCATTCTTCTCTTGTGTCTTTCCTCCATTGTCTCCATGTAGTTGCACTCTTACCTATCAAATCAGTGCAGGACCAATTATAGGAATGCCTTTGCTTCTTACTGGTCCTTTGTCACCTACAGAGTTCTGCAAGGATCCATCGTTGGTCTCCTCCTCTCTTTGATCTCTCTTCTGGTCCTTGGAACATCAACCACAAACTTGAGGCCAGCTTCCAAGTGACTGTCAATGACTATTTCTCCATCACCAGCCTGAATCCTTTCATCATATCTGTGGCATCAAACAATCAGCTAACATCTAGTCTACAAGTTCCTTCAGCTTAACATTGAGAATTTGGTCAATTGTCCCAGGCCGATCAAGACTATGTCCTACCATTGCCCCTCTCTTGACCTTGATCTTAGCTTCTAAAATCTCACCAGAAAGTCCTCTTCTTGCACCTCTGTTTTTGCATACCTCTGCCCTACTTCAACCTGTTTGCCACTTGAATTTATAATGACTAAAGATTAAGTTAACAAGGGGACATGGAGAAATGAAATCAGAAATGATGGGATTAACGTGACTGTTAATTTAATACTTCCTTGCTTGTTTTTCCCCAAGTAAGGCCGGTTAAAATTAAGGATAATGATACAAATCTATTAGAAAGAAATCCAAATACACAGACATCTACTTTGTCTTTGCTCGGTACTTCAAGGGTTTCAAGCAGAAACTGCCTCTTCAATAATCCGTCAGCAAAGGGTCGGGATCCAATCTGTTGGCATTTCACCCTATGCTGTCAGCAGGTTGATTTGTGGTAATGGGGGGGAAGTGGATATTTGACCGCATTACACTGGCCATCTATATAATGATAGTGATCAATAGCCACAGGCTTCTAACATTTCATTACTGAACCTCTAGTGCAAGATTGGCAGAGATATTATACTTACTTATGGCTTACGCTTTCCTTGACTGAGATCCTAAAATTTGCTTCAGTCTCTCGATTTTGTGTTCAAAGTGTTGCTCAATCGCTGGTCCCAATTCAACGGGGAAACTGGTGAAGGAGTGTTTGAGAGCAGGAAAGAAGGTGAGCATGCAGAGAAGTTCCCCAACTCTCAGACAGGAATCAGGGTTGGAGGGAGCTTGGGAATGGGGACAAGATGCAGTGACTGGGGGGTTGAACAGAAGATAAGCTATCCACAGTGTACAAATCAGCTGAACAATATTTGCATAATACTCCTGATAACAGAAAATATCTACTCATCATGAAATAAGCCACTTATTAATTTTCTCCAAACAATTGAAGAAATTGTTGTCCACTAACACTGGTTAGCAATAGTTGACTGGAAACAATACTCATCTCAGAAAGTCATTGGTGAATTGTGTTATCATTTTGATTAAGTGGTAGAGCAGTGACTAAAGTTTTGTTCCTTAGAATAACAAGTGGTGTGCTAAAATAACAAATGAATTTGCATTTCTATGATGATATTCAGAGTGTACACTATACAGCCATTGATGTGAGCAAACTTGGCAGCTAAATTACGTACAAGATCCCACTAACTGCAATAAAGTAAGGACTGAAACAAAGAACGGTCCATCTATATACATAGTTGTGAAGTGTGAAACTGCTCTGAACACCCTAATTGGTATGTCCACCAGGTCTGTCCAGCACCTGAACTACATCTTCATCACATCAATGAGACATATGATGATTCTCTATGGCACCACTGGGACCCATGCCTTGAATTTCTGAGGAGCGCAATCACTCTTGTTTTATTTCTCTATAAGTAGCCAGCTGGTAACTCTGCTTTCAAGGTTCATTAAGATCAGCGAGGGTGGACAGCTGCAGCACCAAAGCATTAGTAACAGCTGCCTGGGAATGTTGCGCATGTGCAGAGAGATCTCATTACGGCACACACCAGCTGCTCATTTATCAAATGGAAGGCCTTCTTGAGAATCAACAACTGTTGGTGATCAGTGAACGCCCCGATTGCAACGTGTGTGCAGTCAACGATGCCTTGCACGTGTGGGAGGCCAACTAGAGGCACAAATCCAAAAGCATGCTCATTCTAAGTGTTTACATTATATGCAAATGAATGTAATTGACAGCCTCAGCGAGCAAGCCATGAGCCATCTGTGCATCACCAAAGAACCTGCAATTACCTCGGGCAGCAGAAAAGAAGGTGGGGTAATGACATTGACAACCACTAGGAAAACATGGCCTGCAGCAGGCTGTAAATCAAGTTCAAGTTCAAGTTTATTGTCATGGGCATACATACCCAGGGTATAAATGCCATGAAAATTAGCTTTTTGCAACAGCAGCACAGTACATTATGAGCAAGACAAACATAAGTTAACTTACATGACATAATAAACAAAAATAACAGGATGACACCAGTGCAAGTTAAGGGGAATGTAGTCCAAGGTGGAATTAGGGTTTTTCAGGTCGGTTCAAGAACCTAATGGCAGCGTTGTTGTTGTTGCTAAGAAGCTGTTGTTGAACCTTGTGATGTGGGCTTTCAGACTTCTATATCTTCTGCCTGATGGCAGCATTGAGAAGAGGGCATGGCCTGGATGGTGGGGGTCCTAAATGATGGATGTTGCCTTCCTGAGACATCTCCTTTTGTAGATGTCGTCGATGGTGAAGAGAGCCGTACCCGTGATGGAACTGGCCAAGTCCACCACTCTCTGTAGCCTCTTGTGTTCTCGTGCATTGGAGTTCCCATACCAGGCCGTGATGCAACCAGTCAGAATACTTTCCACTGTACATCTGTAGAAGTTTGTCAGAGTCTTTGATGACATGCTGAATCTCTTTAAACTCATCAGAAAGTAGAGACACTGTCACCACTTGGTGTGCCTAATCCTCCTCAAATACTGGCGCTTCAAAAGATTATTCTCACGAACCTTGTGTCATAATGTCAGAACAACAACTTAGCCTTTAACGTCAGCGACACAAAAGAGCTGGTTGTTGACCAAAGGAAGGGGGGATGGTGATGAACACAACCCTGTCCTCATCAACGAAGCTGTTGTAGAGATGGTTGACAGCTTCAAGTCCAAGGCATCCATATTACCAGAAACCTCTCGTGGTTCCTCCATACTGATGTGGTGATCAAGGAAGCATATCGGCGTATGTACTATCGTAGGCACCCAAGAAGATTTAGTTTGTCCATGAGGATTCTTTCCACCTTCTACAGATGCTCTATAGAAAGTACCCTGATGGGTTGCAAGGCCTGGTATGGCAACTGCTCTGCTCTAGACTATTGGAACCTGCAGAGAGTAGTAAACAGTGCACAGTCCATTACAGGCTCATCACTTCCTTCCATCCAGTTCACCTTCACGGTGCATTGCATCAGGAAGGCTAATAGTATTATCAGCCTGCCACGCTGGCCATTCCATTTTCTCTCTTCTACTTTCTCGGAGAAGATACAGGAGCTTGAAAGCCTGGGTGACCAGACTCAAGAACAGTTTCTTCACCAACCCCCCCCACCCCCACTATCAGACTTCTGAACTAATCACCTCTTTCAGATCCTCTTCCCAGCAGTGCTGCCATGTTCTTGAACCCTTAATTCTATTTCTTCCGTTATGCATTTCTTTTTACACTACCACTTTTTGCAATACTTCACTTTGCACCATTCCATTGTTTTGTGCTCAGACCTGTATTTATTGTTGTATTTATTACCATGTTTACTGTTTACACTGTGAGCTTCATGCAAGCAAGGAATTTCATCGCACCCTAGTGTATATGACAATAAACTAAACTGAATCTAAACTAATCTGGCTGTAAAACTTTTCTGTGAGGGATTGCCTGCTGGAAGTTGCACATCTCTCCTTTTTCCTGTTGGGCTGCAGACTTGTGACCAACAGATTACTGCCATTCACGTAACAAAAACAAAAATGCTGGAAGAACTCTGACAGCCAAGCAGGATCTGTGGAAAGGGAAACCAGTTAACATTTTGGATCAGGGATCCTACCTCAGAATTGGTATTGCTGTTCCTGGTCAACTTGGATCAAGCTAAAATGATGTGAATATAGATCTTATATACCAAAGTGATGACCAAAGTAATGTGCTCTGATGAGAAATGCCTTTCACACCAGTAGTTATTAAAAGTGAGTCGAAAATAGGTAATTGCATATTTCTGAAATTATTTCAATCCTCATCTATAAAGTCATAGAGTTATACAGCATGGAAACAAGCTTTTTGGCCCAACTGGTCCATCCTAACCAAGGTGCCCCATCCAAGCTAGTCCCATTTGCCAGCATTTGACCATAACCTTCTAAACCTTTCCAATCCATGCACCTGTCCAACTGTCTTTTAAGAGTTGTTATTGAACCTGCCTCAAACACTTCCTCTGGCAGTTCATTCCACACAGATACCACCCTTTGTGTGAAAAAGTTGCCCCTCAAATTCCTATTAAATCTTTCCCCTCTCACCTTCATGTTTCTCACCTTGATTTTACCAGTTTGTTCTAGAAAGACTAAGAAACACAAAGAGACAAAGTTAAAATAAGAAATTGATGACAGCATTCTCCAATCAAGCAAATAACCAAAATTAAGCAGCATCTCCTCTTATGAGGTTGTTCATGAGCAGCTTAAGCACTGTAGTGAAACCTGGAAGTCAGTGCCATCAATTTCACCAGTTTTTTAATTCGTTAATTCCCAAATTCACATGCTCCCACAAATTAATCCCAGCCGTAAAATTTCTGATGTTTATCACATTCACAAATGAATAATTCTCACTCATCTCCAAGACAGAAAACTTATGAAATATGTTAAACAGATGTCAATCTTTCTCAGTAATGCTGACCATAAAACACCAAAAATAGTTGCATTTAAGCTAGAATATTCAAACCCTGTATTCATTAATTCTAAGTGATATGAATTATTCCTCATTTCTCTTGGGCATTATGCAATGTTATTTGTGAAAGCAGAGAGGATGATACTTGACCAACTACTTGCAAAGCCTCTTGTTGCCAACAAGTTTTTCAATGATCATTGAATGAAAATTTAGCTTTGCCTTGCATGAAAATTTCTCCTGACTTTTACTAGAATATTAAAGCAATTGCCCTACAATTGCTTTAATATTCTAATTCATTTTCACCTACCTTCGGAAACATGAAGATCTAGCCAACAAAAGTAAAGTCTTTCTTCTGTTGAACGTTCTTTGTTGTACGTAAACTTGAACAAAAAGAGATGCAAAAAACAAAAACATACAACCTTTGAACATACAATGCAATCAATATCTGAAACTAAAAGATACCCTAATTTTAGGGGCTTTTCTTCACAATTTCATAAAGAATTACTGGTTCCTTGAAGAATAACTACAAACTCCTAGGTATGAGCAAGTGAATGTGCTTTTTAAATAGCATTGTCAACAGCCATAATGGTAAAGGCAACCCTGAATTTAAAAGGTGGCACTTTGGAAAATAAAATTGGTTGGGCTATAAAACAGGGCCATGAATTGGATAGATATATTCCAAGAAAAAATGTTTTGAATGGAAAAAAGGCACAAATGTGGATAACGAGAGGTGAAGGCTAAAATAAAAGTAAAAGGGACTGCATATAAGGAAGCAAAGATTAGTGGGAAAACAGAAGACTGGGAAACTTTTAAAAACCTGCAGAAAGAAACCAAGAAAGTCATTAGGAAAGAAAAGATGAATTATGAAAGGAAGTTGGCAGATAACATTCGAAAGGATACTAAGAGTTTTTTTAAATATATAAGGAGTAAAAGAGAGACACGGGTAGATATAGGACCAATCGATAACAGTGCAGTAGAGATTATAATGGATGATAAAGAGATGGCAGAGGAACTAAATGAGTATCTTGCATTGGTCTTCACTGTGGAGGACATCAGCAATATACCGGATAGTCAGGGGTCTCAAGGAATGGAACCGAGTTCAGTTAAGATTACTAGAGAGAAGGTGCTAGGAAAGCTAAATGGACTAAAGACTGATAAGTCTCCCGGACCGGATGAGGTGCATCCCCGGGTTCTGAAGGAGGTGGCTTTAGAGATAGCAGAGGCATTGGTGATAATTTTCCAGGAATCGATAGACTCCGACATGGTTCTGGAGGACTGGAGGGTCACAAATGTAGTTCCACCATATAAGAAAGGTGGGAGGCAGCATAAAGGAAATTACAGACGTATTAGTCTGACGTCAGTGGTGGGAAAGTTATTAGAATCGATCCTCAAGGATGAGGTAATGGAATACCTAGAGGTGCAAGGCAAGATAGGTCCAAGCCAACATGGTTTCGTGAAGGGAAGATCCTGCCTGACCAACCTATTGGAGTTTTTTGAAGAAATCTCAGGTAGGGTGGATAAGGGAGAGGCGGTAGACGTTGTGTATTTAAACTTTCAAAAGGTGCCACACAAGAGACTGATTAATAAGATGAGAGGTCATGGAATTACATGTAGGATAACAGAATGGGTGGAGCAGTGGCTGGTTGGCAGAAAGCAAAGGGTGGGAATAAAAGGATCCTGTTCTGGTTGGCTACCGGTTACTAGTGGTGTTCCGCAGGGGTCGGTGTTGGGGCCGCTTCTTTTTACCCTGTACATTAACGATTTGGATGATGGAGTAAGTGGTTTTGTGGCTAAGTTTGCGGATGACACCAAGATAGGTGGAGGAGTAGAGGGTGTGGAGGAGACAGGAAGGTTGCAGAGAGACCTAGATAGTTTAGGAGAATGGGCAAGGAAATGGCAAATGAGATTCAATGTTGAGAAGTGTGCAGTTGTACACTTTGGAAACAGAAATAAACAGGCAGATTATTATCTAGAAGGGGAGAAAATTCAAAGTACAGAAGTACAAAGGGAATTCCAGGTACTCATGCAGGATACCCTAAAGGTTAACCACCAGGTCGGATCAGTGGTAAGGAAAGCGAATGCTGCGTTGGCACTCATTTCGAGAGGTATAGTGTATAAAAGTAAGGAAGTGAGACCTCATTTGGAGTACTGTGTACAGTTTTGGGCCCCATATCTTAGGAAGGATGTGCTGATGTTGGAGAGGGTTCAGAGGAGATTTACGAGGAAGATTCCTGGAATGAAAAGGCTTACGTATGATGTGCATTTGTCATCTCTTGGACTGTACTCACTAGAGGACAGAAGAATGAGAGGGGACCTCATAGAAACATTTAAAATGTTGAAAGGACTGGACAGAGTAGATGTGGCCAAGCTGTTTCCCTTGGTGGGTGAGTCCAGGACCAGAGGGCACAATTTTAGAATTAGAGGGTACAGGTTTAAAACAGAGATGAGGAGAAATTTCTTTAGCCAGAGGGTAGTGAATTTATGGAATTCCTTGTCACGTACAGCGGTGAAGGCCAGATCATTGGAGGCGTTTAAGGAGGAGCTAGATAGATATCTAATTAGTCAAGGTATCAAGGGATATGGGGATAAGGCCGGAAATTGGGGTTAGAATAGTTTTTTTTTGCTCATGGAGCAGACGTCCCCCCCCCCCCCCATTTCTCATTTCTTTTCTCTTTTTCCCCTTTTCTTTCGGGCAGACTCGACGGGCCAAATGGCCTACTTCTGCTCCCTTGTCTTGTGATCTTGTGATCATCAGCTCAGCAGCATCAAGTGCTCTTTCACCTTGATGGGAAAAGAAAAAGAAATCTCAGAAAATAAACACAAAACTGTCTGTGAAAAGAAACTGAGATACTGGAAGTAGCAGCAAAGGATTAAGGTACAATATGTTAATACCGTAACTGGCAGAGGAATATGCAATTCCGTGGAGCTTGAGAATTTTGATGCAAATGGAGATCTGTATCATTTTGTTCTATAATAATTACTCTACAGTTTTTCATGGCTTCAGAATGTCGAGTAAAGTAAATTTAGTCCCCCTAATTTACCCCTATCCACACTCTGAGAAAATCCCAATTTATGCACCAGATGAGTGGCTAATTGATTGGTAAGTCACTTTGAAAGATTTGGAGAACCATCAAAATTGCTAAAGGCGGCAGATCCACTTCAGCTTAACATACAGATTTGTCCTGTGGGAAATGACTTAGAGAATGTTGTGAACTTCTTTGGGTTAGTAAATGAGTGAAGTAGAAACACAAGAGGGAAAACACAAGAGGGGACAAAGGCTGGGAATGCTTTTCCCTGACAAAGTGGGGATGACTTGGTGACTCTCCATCAATTAATCCAGTTGGCTGGATTCCTATAAATGACTGAAGTTGAATTTATGCACATCGTTTTTATATAACCATCCTCCACCAACTACATTTTTCTGTAGACATTTCCTTGCTTTGATGCTGAGAAACTGCTATAGTTGTCCTGCGTTATGTCTCCTCTGCTCTTTTTGTTGTTTTCCAAGTATCACAGAATTGTAAAGAACAGAAATGGGCCCTTTCAGCCCACCTTGTCCATGCCAACTGTGATGCCTATTTACACTAATTCCATTTAACTGCATTTGGCACATATCGCTCTATGCCTTTCCTATCCACATATCTGTTCAAATGCCTTTTATCTGCCTCTATCACCTTCTCTGGCAGCTCGTTCCATATTCCCCCAGCCCTGTGTGAAAAATTACCCCTCAGATCTCCTTTAAATTCCTCCTCTCTCACCTTAAACCTATGTCCTGTAGTTTTGGACTCCCTGGGGGAAAAGGGCTCTATCCTATCTATGCCCCTCATAATTTGATAAACCTCTGTAAGGTCACCCCTCAGTTTCCTACATTCCAGTGAGAATAAACCCAGTCTATCCAATTGTTCCTTAGAAGTAAAGCTATCCATTTCAGGCAACATCCTCAGAATCAGATTTATTATCACTGACATATGACATGAAATTTGTTGCTTTGTAGCAGCAGTACAGTGGAAAGACATAAAATTATGATAAATTACAAAAATAAATAAATAGTTCAAAAAAAAAGGAATAACAAAGTAGTGTTCATGGGCTCACGGATCATTCAGAAATCTGATGGCAGAGGGGAAGAAGCTGTTCCTGAATTATTGAGTGTGGGTCTTCAGGGTCCTGTACCTCCTCCCCAATGGTAGTAACGAGAAGAGGGCATGTTCCGGATGGTGACGATCCTCAGTGATGGATGCTGCCTCTTGAAGATGTCCTCGATGGTGTAGAGGGTTGTGCCCGTGATGCCTCTTCTGCACTCTCTCCATTGCTGTAACATCCTTCCTGTAGTGTGGCAACCAGTACTGCTATAGTTGTCCTGCGCTATGTCTCCTCTGCTCTTTTTGTTGTTTTCCAAGTATCACAGAATTGTAAGGAACAGAAATGGGCCCTTTCAGCCCACCTTGTCCATACCAACTGTGATGCCTATTTACACTAATTCCATTTACCTGCATTTGGCACATATCGCTCTATGCCTTTCCTATCCACATATCTGTTCAAATGCCTTTTATCTGCTTCTATCACTTTCTCTGGCAGCTCGTTCCATATTCCCCCAACCCTGTGTGAAAAATTACCCCTCAGATCAAGTACTGTCCAACCAATGTTTTGTACAGCTGCAACATGACCTCCCAACTCTTATACTCAAAACCTCAGCCTATGAAGGCAGGTATACCAAATACTTTCTTCAGTACCTTATTCACCTGTGTTGCCACTTTCACTGAGCTATGGATTTGCACTCCAAGGTCCCTTTGTACATCAATGCTCCTAAACATCCTTGTCATTTACTCTATAATGTCCTTCCAGAATTTTACTTTCCAAAGGGGATTATCTTGTCTGGATTAACTTCTTTCTGCTACCGTTCCACCCAACTTTCCAGCTGAAAGTTGGAATGCTTACACAACTTTCTTCACTATCTGCAACTCCACCAATGTTCATGTCATCTGTAGACTTACAAATCAGACCACCTACCTACATTCTCATTCAAGTCATTTATATACATTATAAACAACAGAAGTCCCAACAACAACCCTTGTGGTACACCACAAGTTACAGACTTCCAGTCAGAAAAACATCCATCCACTGCTACCCTCTGCCTCCCATCATCAAGCCAATTTTGGATCCAGTTTGCCAACAGACCTGGGATCCCTTGTATTTTAACTTTTTGGATCAGCCTACCATGCAGGACCTTGTCAAAAGCCCTACTGAAGTTCATGTAAACCATGTCTACTGCTCTACCTTCATCAATTTTTTTAAGTTACCTTTTCTATCTTAAGTCCTCTATATTCCCTATAATCCTCAAGGAGACACAAGGGACTGCAGATGCTGGAATCTGGAGCAAAAAGCAACAGCTGGAGGAACTCAGCGGGTCAAGCATATCTCTGGGGAGGAAGGGATGGTCAATATTTTGGGTCGAGACCCTGCATCAGAACTCAACGATCCAGATTCAGGGTCTTGACCCAAAACGTTAAGCATCCCTTTGCCCCCACAGATGCTGCTCAACCTGCTGATTTCGCCCAGCAGTTTGTTTTTGCTCAAGGCACATTTGAATTTCTTTTGAAGGTCAGAGCTTGCTGCTCACTTGGAGTGGCTTAGTAAATTCAGATTTCTTGATTTTATTGCATATGTTAAGCTACAGGAGAATAAATCTAGACTGTAACCACAAGAGGCACAGTGTTGTAAATTTTCAATAATTCAACATGGTTCTTGAATGTTTGATAATGAAAGCAAATAGCACAATGTAATTCAATTTTCCAAAATAGTTTTTCTCTAGTCTGGTGGTGTGTGTCTGAGTTTTACTCCACATCACTATATATCACTTGGAGGCACAGTCACCCTGATAAGTAGAGGAATTGGTATACAAGAATACATTCCCTTAAGATCAGTAAGAACACTACTGGTCTGTCTCTTAGCCCTAATGACTCAGCATGATTCCGTAACCATGACTGGCTTTGCCTAATAAATATCTGTTCATCTACCGATTGGTCTTCATACACAGAGCAGAAGACTGTTCAGCCCTGAATGCCCGCTCCATAAACAGCTGATATTTTGCTTCAGCACCATTTTCCTGAACTCATGCCATATCCCTTGAATCTATTAACATCCTTGCATCTTCACAACCTGAGCCTGCACAGCCCTTGGGTGGAGAGCTCCAAAGGTTCACTACCCACTGGTGAAGAAATTTCTTCTCATTTCAGATTCATATTAGTTTATTGTCATATACACCAGGGTGCAGGTTCCTTGCTCACATGAAGCTCACAGAATAAACAGTATAAATGGTAATAATAAATACAACAATGACTCCTTATACTGAGATTGACTCCTGATATCAGACACCCCAGGTAGAAGAAGCATCAGCTCCACCTCCACATCTACCCTGTCAAGTCCTGTGAGGAATTGAGATGTTTCAATGAGATCACCTTTCCTTCTCTGAGACTCTACCGAATAAAGGACCAGTATGCTCATCTCCCCTGATGGGAAAATCCCTCTTCCCAAGAATTTTTTTGTGCATTCAAGAAAGAGGGTTTGGTTGTGGGATAAACACAGCCCCTTAATATTACAGAGAAAAGACCACTTTGTTAATGTGCTTAAACTTCTGCGATGAGACTTGTGAGCACAAGTTCCTGACTCAGAGGCAGAAGAGAAGCAACTGAATCAAACCTGACATTTCAATCAGGATAAAAGCCAAGAGCTCTACAAAATCACTCGGAAGCATGCATGCTACAAAATAACTGACCCATTCATCTGTGCTATAAATGTGCAGGTAGAGAGACTACATATCCTGTAAACATTTCAAGGAAAGGTCATTATACAGATATCTCTAAATCAAAGAGTTCTGAAGAAATATCAAAAGAAATTTAGGGCTATTTTCAGCATCGAGTGTGTTGATTTTCTTCTCCTTTTGATTGCCTATTGTGAGCACTCCTTTTTGATGTTGCTTGCACAACATGGCTCAGTAGCACAGGTGTCATGTGCACTGACTGAAAGGACTCAGGACAGGCAACAGGTGTTGCCAATCCCTGTGCATTGCTGATTCAGTAACAGCCCTGTCAGATTGTGATGATCCAGCTGATGCCAAGTGTTAATTGCGCATGAGAAACCTGTTGTTTATTGATGGGAGGTATCCTCAACCCCACCTTGCATCAACACCAAAAGGAATAATTTATTAATTATGGAGTTGTTGGTGAGTGGTTGAAAGGAGAAATGGCTGGCGGGAAATAATGAGGGGTCTGGACAGAGTGGATGGAGGCAGGCTTTAGTGGAGGATGACAGGGTTAGAATAAAGGGGAAGAGAATTAATATTGACATTAGAAAAAAATGCTTTACACAGCATGTTGTTGTTGAGTGCATTGCCTGCAGGTGTGGTGGAGACAGGTTCCATTGTGGCCTTTATGAGGGAAATGGATAAATATATGGAGAAGCAAAAAGGTTACAATGAAAGAGCCAAGGGGGTGGAATGAGTGAGTTACTCTGGTTAAGGACCGGCACAGACACAGTGGGCTGACTGGCCTTATTCTGTGCGATAACCATTCTGGGATTCTACAATACGATGAAATTGTTCACCCTCCCAAGAGAAGATCTGTCAGTGGGTGAAAGGAGATTTGCAAGAATGGAGACCTTGCAACACAGGGAGCCATTGACTGCACTCACACAGGATATGGACATCAGTGATGCCAGCTTCACCATTGGTCTCTGAGCCGAAGAGGCAGTTAATAGTCAAGTACAACAGTAGGTCTGGAGTCACATATAGTTGACAGGCTGGCTCAGGACTGCAGATTTCCTTTTCTCAAGGACATTATTGAAACCAGTTTCCTTTGGTCATCCAGTAGTTTCATGGTTTCCAATACTGAGATGAGCATGAAGAAAGTTAGGTTCTGCCCACAGCCCGCCATGACCAGCTCAGACCACAATTAGGGGTTGGTTCATGCTGACAGCCAGCCAATGAGAAAAGTTGGAAAAGATGTAAATAATTAATAATGATTTAAATTATTAGACAAATTAAAAAATTAAAAAAACAATAAATTCCCTTAAAACACAGTTAACTGATGTAAATTAATTGAAACGTTAATATTTATGACCATAAATTAACATAATTACCTTCACTTATCTTCTTAATGAAATGTAGTGGCTGCATTCAGAGGAATGGGCAGCACTAGGATTAGCTGGTGTAAAGCTGAGGATCTACAGTGGTGCAGCTGGTAGAGCCACCGCCTCATAGCACCAGAGACCTAGGTTCAATCCTGACCTCGGGTGCTGCGCGTGTGGAGTTTGTATACTTCTTTGGGTGCTCCGGTTTCCTCCCACATCCCAAAAACATGAAGGTTGGTAGATTAATTGGCTGCTGTAAATTGCTCCTAGTGTGAGGGCGAGTGGTAGAATCTGGGAAGAATTGATGAAAATGTGGGAAGAATAAAAAATAGGATTAGTGTAAATGGGTGGTTGATGATTGGGGCAGACTCGATGGGCTGAAGGGCCTGTTTCCCTGCTGTATCTCTCTTTGCCTCTTTGACCCAGTTACAGAGTGTATCTAGCCCCTCAGCAGGTAAGTCACAGAGTGTCCCTGGGCTGAATAGTGAGTCTTGGGTAGCGTAAAAAGAGTCCAGCTGCAACAGTATCTGACCTAAGCACCTCCTCTGCTTCTGTGCTGCTATGTGGCACGGAGGTCCATTCCATGTGACACATGCATTGCCAACTGGAAACTCTCATTGGTTGGCTGTCAGCATGAACCAAGTCCTGATTGTGGTGATCGATTCAATAAGAGTAAGTTGCCAGATTGGTAGTACCTTCAATGAAGTAATGTAACCCACACTCCCTGAAACCGTACTACCCACTCTCCCTGAATTCATATTACCCACTCTTTCCGAAACCGTATCACCATCATTGCCTGAAGTTGTATTACACGCCTTCAGTAAACCTATACCATCCATCTGCACTGAAGAAATACCAATTAGCATTACCAAAACATCACCCAACTTCACAGATACCAGTACTCTCATGATGCATCTTCATACTTCTTCGAATGTTGCTATTTTACATAAACATGCATATTTATAAACCTGGTAAATCACAGCCCATCAACAGTCAAGTGTAGAATTTATAGTGTCTAAATTATCTTTGGCATATTTGGTGGCTATTTTCATATTCTTGCATCCTACAGTTACTGCTAAGGAATTCAAAATAAAATGATTTAAGTTAAAAATTAGTGATAAACAGGGAGTTTTCCTTGGATATTAACAAATTATCTGGTAATTCTAATTTATTATAAAGGGCTCAAAATAACTTGGAAAATGGATCTAAATATCAGCAGTGACAGTGATCGATGCTAATGTATACAGAAGAAACCTAACTCTGCAGGTTTGAGAAACTTCTTCAATTTAACAGGTTTTTCCTTTGCTAAACCCTTCAATCTTCCTTTTGGTGAAATGTCCCATATCCTGTCTGATACTGAAATACACGATGATGCTGGAGGAAATCAGCAGGCCAGGCAGCATCCGTGGAGAAAAGCAGGCAGTCAACATTTCGGGTCAGGACTGTTCTTCAGGACTGAAGATAGGAAAAGGATAAGCCTAATATGTAGGAGGGAAAAGGAGAGCAGTGATAGGTGGACAAAAGAGGGGAGGCAGGGTGGGCACAAGGTGGTGATAGGTAGATGCAGGTAAGAGACAGTGATAGGCAGGTGTGGGGGAGGAGGGGAGAGCAGATCCACCAGGGGATGGGTCAAAGGTAAAGAGGAGAAAAGAGGGGTAGAAGGAAGAGAGATAGGCTAGGAAAGGGAAGAAAGACAGAGACATGTTTGGGAGTGGGTGTTGGGGACCTCCACCACTGCTGGGAGAATTCCAAGTGCAAACTGGAGGAACAGCACCTCATATTCCATCTTGGAACCTTGCAGCCTAACGGCATGAACATTGAATTCTCCCACTTTAAGTAATCCCCACACCCACCCCCAACCATGCCTCTCTCTCTTTCTTCTACCCTCCTTCTTACCTTAGACCCATCCCTCGATGGATCTGCTCTCCCTTCCTCTCCCACACCTGCCTATCACTATCTCTTACCTGCATCGGCCTATCACCACCTTGTGCCCACCCCGCCTCCCCTCTTTTGTCCACCTATCACTGCTCTGCTTTTCCTTCCTATATATTGGGATACTCCTTTTCCTATCTTCAGTCCCGAAGAAGGGTCCTGACCCGAAACATTGACCACCTGCTTTTCTCCACAGATGCTGCCTGGCCTGTTCCTCCAGCATCAGAGTGTTTTTTATCCAGATTCCAGCATCTGCAGTCCTTTGTTTCTCCTGACTGATACTTCAAGTTCAAGCCCCGGTAATTTGAAATGGAGCATACCCTTTTATATGGTAGTGAGATGGGTCTAACGTCGGCTGTCTTTGGGAGTCTGTCATCCATCTGAGAGCTCTGGACTCTATTGAAAATTACTGAGTAAGTTATTAGAGGCAGGAAGCTGAAAAAAAGCGCCTGCAGTGAATCGTCTCAACGGTACAATACTTCCATGTTGAGGGAATACATCCTACAGGAACTTCCCTTAAACCTGTACTGCCAATTTCTGTTAAAGTTAAGAGGTTATCCAAGATTGAGTTGAGTTCTCAAGATGAAAACATTTTGATGGTTTGACAATCAGCCATAAATCATGAGGCACATAGATAAGGTGGGTGGTCACTGTCTTTATCCCAGGGCATTGGTTTAAGGTGAGAGGGAAAAAATTTAAGAAGGACCTGAGGGGTAACCTTTTCCACACAGAGGGTGGTGGGTGTATTGAACGAGCTGCCAGAGGAAGTGATAGTGGCAGGTACAATTACAACATTTTCAAAGACACTTTGGACAGGTACATGGATAGGAAGGTTCAGAGGGTTATGGGCCAAATGCAAGGAAATGGGACTAGTTCAAGTTGACAATTTGGGCCGAAGGGCCTGTTTCCGTGCTGCATAATTTTTTTGACTCTAATTTATACATAGAGTTGAGAAATGTGGATGGCGTGGATTCTAGACTTGTTGGCATTATCCTGAGCTTCAATTATCTACCCATTACTGTCCAGTATCTTAACATTAGGTTCTCAGTTAAAGGTCAGTTCAGTCACATTGATGGAATCCCTGTAAGTCATCTCCCAGTTGGGCGTGAAAATGTTTTAAAGCAATGGTCAGGCCCATTCATCAGTTTTGATCTTCAATGTTATACAGGCAAGTTCCAGAGACCACCTGCATTGGGAAAGTTAATTCCAAAGGTCCCCAGGGGTGCTTTGTGCTGCAAGTGTTCAATGTGGCAATTTTGATATTCCAACTCAGCAATTGACACAAGTCCTGGAACTTGCTGGTCCTCCTGATAAAAGGATTCTCATGGTCACATTCCAGCTTGCACAGAGATGAACAAATAGTATGTCAATGGACCTCACAAGAGACTGCAGATGCAGGAGCCTAGAGCAACAAACAATCTGCTGGTGGAACTCTGGATCAAGCAGCATCTGTTGGTGGGGGGGGGGGGGGGGGGGGGGGGGGGGGGGGGGGGGGGGGGGGGGGGGGGGGGGGGGGGGGGGGGGGGGGGGGGGGGCGGCGGTGGGGAAGGAACTGTCGACATTTCAGGCCGAAAACCTGTTTCAGGACTGGTGTTGGGTTATGACCTGAAACATCGACAATTCCTCAATTCCTTTCCCCCTCACAGATGCTGCTCGACCCACTGAGTTCCTCCAGCAGATTGCTTGTTGCTGTCAATGGGCCTGCTGTTTCTGCTCCGATTCAGCTGAGGGAATTGCAGACATAAAGTCTTCCTACTGAGGCAGATACATTAATGGTAGTCCAGTGTCTGATGTAGAGACTTGAATCACAGCAATTATCTATAAGGGTCCTTTGAAACCAGTTCATTAGACTGAAGGATTACTCTGGATATGCTAATAAATCCTCTTAGGCACAATTATTGCTGATAAAATCATTTCTATAGTGCTGTTTGTAAACTACAACAGAGGCAGGGAAACCATTTAACAGGAGGGAAGGATTCCATCCCCATATCTTAGTCACTGTTGCAAAGGTGCTGGAGGAATGTTCTGTTCTTCAGTGGAAGCTGGACAATTGATTGACCATCTCAGTGTCATGTTATTTGTCACTTTGTCTATAAATAATGATAATGCCTTTCAGAAGCAACTGGTGGTGAGGTCTACCACACTGGTGAGCATTTGAAGCCAGAGCATCCCAATTATTGACTTCCTGATATTCTTTGTAGCTGCTGAGATTTCTGGGATATCCTGACCCACAAGAGCCTTTCATTGGATTTGAGTGGTAGCTTAAATGTGGTGGGCAAAGCAGACTGCCAGAGAATAAATGAGTCAGGCAAGCTTCCTTGATACACAACATTGACCGTAATGACATTTGGTATCTCAAGTAATTGTGTGTGAATGATCCAGGGGTTAAGCAGCTCAGGACTACAGTGAAAACACAAGAGACTGCAGATGCTGGAATCTGGAACAACAAACAATCTGCTGGAGGTGCAGATTATTTGTTGCTAAGGACTACAGTGATTTCTACTTCCACAGGCTATGAGACTTGAGTACTGCCTGTAACAGTTAACTGATCTCATTCACCCCCTCCTTTTACTATATTAGCCCCTAAACATATTGTTTCTACAGCAGGTAGACTCTAAGATTGCTCACATGTGATACCAAGAAGCAGCTGGGAACACTGGATTTGGCAAAGCATCTGGGACCAGACAATATCCCAGCTTTAGTACTGAAATCGTTATTGGCAAGCTGGAACACTGGTTACAACTCTGGTGTCTGTCTGACAATGTGAAAATTGCTCATGTATTTCCTGTCCACAAAAACAGAACAAATTCAATCAAGTTAATTACTAATCTATCAATCTATTCTCAATTAGCAAAGTGAAGGATGGTACAGTTGACAGTACCATTAATCCACACTAAGTGACAATCAGATTAGTTCACCAATGCTCAGGAACACTCAGATCTAGACCTTAAACATTGACCAAGGAGCTGAATTCCAGAGGTGAAATGAAAGTGATTGCCCTTAACTTCAAGGCGGGATTTGATTAAATGTGGCATCAAGACACTGTGGCAAAACTGAAATCAACAGAAATTGGGGGGGGGGGCGGGGGGGGGGGGGATGGGGGGTGGAGAGGGAACTCTCCACAGTCTAGTCATGGCTTGTTCAGGAGAAGAAAGTTGTGGTTGTCAGGGGTCAATCATCTCAGCCCCAGGATAATGCCACAGCATTTTCTCTGGGCAATGGCCTCACCTAAACAACATCAGCTCTTTCTTCAATAACCTTCCTTCCCTCATAAGTTCAGAAATAAGGATGTTTATTGATGATTGCAAATGTTTAATTCTTTCTCCCCAGCTCCTCAGTAACCAAAGCAATCCATTATGTGTGTCTGCTACCTACAAAATACACTTGCCAAGGCTAATTCGAAAGCATTACTCAAACCCACATCCTCTACCAGAAGAGACAAGGGCAGTAGATCTCCTCCAAGTCACACATTGTACTGGTGTGCAATTGTATTACCAATTCTTCATTAACGTGAAGTTCACATCCTGGAACTCTCTACCTTGTAACCTAGTAGATGCACCAGAAGGACTTCAGTGGTTTAAGAGAGTGGCTCACCAACTTCTCTCAAGGACAACTATGGCTAGGCATAAAATGCCCATTTTGCCAATAAATACACACATCCCACATGTGAATATAAATAGAGGACATAAGGGATTAGTTCTCCCCTTCCTACTTTGTACTCCTCTGCAAGGAAGCCTTGTATCATGACTCTTTATGTCCTGTTTGCAGTCATGAAAGAAGTTCAGCTGAACCACAGCAAAAGCTCCCATTTTCCAGGCAAAACAGTAACTTCTACCTCACATCTCAAAAATAACTTCAAATGATTTCTGCAGCTCAGCTTACCAGAAGAAGCTGCACCGCCAACTCAGTCCATAATCCCATTAAACAGCACTGATGAATTGTTTTTCCTACTGTTCAGACCAGGCTTCCTATACATGGCTCACACATTTATCTGGGACGTATATGCAAGTCACTTTAGCACAAATGTCAAATCAGCAATGCATGAGGTTTGATAATGTGCATCAGGTGCATGGAACCATACACTTCAATGGATATATAGTGCAAATTTGCAAGCATAATTTGCGACTGAATTTGGAAAAGTCCTGCACCTTTAATGCTAGAAAAATGGAAATATCCATTTCGGTTCCTTGGAGATTGTTCTAAGCAAGAAAAGAAATTACAATTCAAGAACATTGATCAGTTATACTGTTTCAAGGGTCATTTATGCATCTAATTATGCAAATGAACCTGTGCAAAAACTTTAAAGCATAAAATCGAACCAGCATAATTTGTTTCCAGAATTGTCAATTGCAAACATAATGGAAACCTAACCCCTTCTTTTAAATTAATGTGAAGGTTTAACGTTCCAGGTTGAGCTCAAGTTAACACAGGCAAGTTTGGAAAATGAGGGGAGTTTTTGTACCTTTCGTACAATTAACCAATAAAATAAATCAGGGAAGATAAATGAAGGAAAAAATATGAATGGAATCAAGAAGCAACTGTGTGGATTATCTGGAAAAAAGTAAGTGATTGAGATCGAGGTGAAGAGGCAGAAAAGGAGTGGCTTATTGTGTTGAACTTTCCTTGTCCCAATGATTTCTGGGAGGAGTCTCTGCCACCTCTTCCTTCCAGTTCTATGTGCAATGTCTGTACCAGTGTCAGTCCACTTATCATGGGCAAAACTCTCTCCAAGATTGCATCTCCCCTCTACTCTTCAGTCCAGGTGAAGGGTCTCAACACAAAATGTCAACTGTCCATTTCCCTTTGTAGATGCTGCCTGACTTGAAAGAGTTAATATGATGGAAACTCCAATCTCTGTGCAGAGCATGGATCAGAAACGAAGGTCACTGTGACCAATTGGCCATGTTCCCAATCTCCAATCATTAATTTTAATGAAAGGAAATGTAAAGAGTGCCACAAATAAAGCACACTGATTTTCAATCTGTACTTATGTTGAGCAAGATTCTGGGACACAATTCTGTCACACAACATGGACTCCATGCAGAGTAAGACGGAATTTGAAAAAAAACACTTTCACAAAATACTTGATTTTGGGATGAAAAATGCTAAGGAAAGTAATCATTTATTTAATTCCAAGCTCTAAAATTACCTTCACTTTGTTTAACAGTTCATTTGAATTTAATTGATGCATTAACTGATAAAGTATATGAATTTATTTCCAAGAATTGTATTACTGATCACATGCAGTGCAACTTCCCCACATTTTAGGAATTTGTTTTTTTCCACTGTGAAACACTGTGTACAGCTCTGAAACACCATTTAAACCAGCTGGAAAGTCTTCAGTCAAGCCCATGTGTCAAAAATCTTTGAGCATGTTGAGAAGGCAGAGTTTGAAGTCAAGCTCTCTATACTGAGTACATGTCTAGGAAAACCTGGTGTTTGTCTCAAATTAATGGCATTTGAAACGTCTACATTTCACTTTAACAAATAGCAGGCAAACCTGACATTCTGAAGATAGAACTAAAACTCAAGTGTAGCAGAGCAAACTAACATTGTAATGCAGAATACATTTGTTCAAATCTAAAAATAAGGATGTACTGGTAAATCCTCTGGCATTCTTCCTGCTAAATATTCATTACTTTTAAGAAGAATGGTTTGACAGGTGTGTAATTCCCTTTACTTTCTCATTGCAATGATGCCTTTTGAATATGTTGACCATGAATCGTCTTATCTTAACAAAAAGCTGTTGTGATATTCAGTTTAAGGTTTAGAGAAGTACCATTTTATATGGATGAATGAGCCAGCAACCTCAAAACTCTGTCAATGTTCTCTTCATTTGTTTTATCACCAATATTATTACACACCTAACAGCACACTGCCTGTTGTTCGATAGTTTATTCACAGCACAGAGGAGGTTCTCTTTGCTTCTCAATCCTTCCACCAATGAGAACAGCTTTTTTCCATCAACTTTGTTTCATCCATATTGTTTTGAATACATCTATCCTTTTGGCTTTCTTCGCTCTGAGAACAATCCCAGCTTTTCCATTAAAATAAGTTTGTCATCCCTGGAACCATTCTGGTACATCTTTCCTGCCTCCCCCTCAAACACACCCTCAAGGCTTTAACATCCTTCCCAATGGGAGGTGACCAGAACTGGGTGCAAAACTCCAGTTGTGGCCAAACCAGTGGTTTCTAAAGCCTTGTAATACATTCTTTGAGTTTGTATTCTCTATTTATGAAATTCAATATTCTGTACAGACTTTAAATTGCTTTATCAGTCTTCTCTGCTACCTTCTAAGATTTCTGTACACATTTGCCCATGTCTCTATGTACCCTTCGCTTGATCTGGAGAGAGATCCTACACTGCCCTGTACTTCATCCATATGTGGGGGCTGAGTTCCAAGTGGAAGTCCATGCTCTAGACTTCACAGGAAGAAACAACACCATCCAGAGCACAATCAGCAATCTTTGATCTGATTCACTATATTTTATTAGCTCTCGTCATCCTTCCTATGAAGATGTCCCTTCTCTCATTTTTGCATTGACTTTCATCAGCCATGTGTTGACCCATTCCATCCATTTCTTGAAATCTATTTCAATCTTCTTTACTTTTCACTATACTTCAGAGTATTATGTAATGAACACATTTTGAAATTGTCTCTTGTCCACCCAAATCCAAGTCATTAACTGTTTATTGAGAAAAGTAATCATCCTAGTGTCAACTGTGCTGAATAACCATTGTCTCACTTAGTACAGTCTTCAACACTAGTCAACAACTCTTCAACACTATTCTATTTTGTGCCACTGAGCCAATTCTAAAGTTTTGCTGCCACTGCTCCTTTAAATCTATGGACTTCAGCCTTGCTAACAAGTCTATTAAGTAGCACTTATTCAAATACTTTTTGGAAACCATGTACATCAAAGCAACAACATGGCCTTCATCCACACTTTCTGATACTTCATCAAAATATACAATGATATGCCTTTTACAAGTCCATATTCATCCAAGTAACAGTTTATTTTGTCCCAGATTATTGTTCCAAAGAGTTCCCTGTCACTGAGGTTAAATTGACAGATTCTTGGGTTTAAAGCACTTATAATTCTCCTGTTCTCTCACACCACACTTGTATCCAAGGATTTTTGGAAGACCATAGTAAGTGGCTCCAAAATTTCCATCCTTCTCTCAGCAATCTGGGATGCATCCTATCCACACCTGCAGTGTTATCTACTTTAAGCACAACTGTGTACAGTTTTGGTTACCCTTTTATTGGAAGACTTGTGTACAGTTTTGGTCACCTTGTTATAGGAAGGACATCATTAAGCTAGAAAGAGTGCAAAGAAGATTCATGAGGATGTTGTCAGGCCTGAGTTTATAATGAGAGGATGGGCAGGGTAGCACTTTATTCCTTGGAGTGTAGGAGAATGAGGGGTGACCTTATAGAGGTGTATAAAATCATGGAAGGCATAGATAGGGTGAATGCACACAATCCTTTTCCCACGGTTGGGGAATCAAGAACTAGAGGGCATAGGTTTAAGGTGAGAGGGGAAAGATTTAAAAGGAACCTGAGGGGCAACTTCTTCACACAGAGGGCTGTGCGCATATGAAATGAGCTCAAGAAAGTGGTTGAGGTAGGTACGATAATGACATTTAAGGAACATTTGGATAAGTACATGGATAGGAAAGGTTTAGAGGGATAAGGCCCAAACGTAGGCAAATAGGACTAGCTTCGGTGGGAACCTTGGTTGGCATGGATGTGTTGGGCCAAAGAGCTGTATTACTCTATGACTCTAAGTACACTCAACCTATCTAGTAACTCTTCAGTTCAATTTTTAGCATCTACCTTATTGTGACTGTGGCAGATCATTTAGTATCTCAGTTATAATTTCCTTGTCCAAGAGCAGCTCTTCATTTTGATTCCTAATTTGCCACAACTTTTTGCTTCATATCTGTTTGCAATTTATGTCCTCATAGAAGACTTCTGCATTTATCTTATGTTAGCCAGGAAAGCACTGTCGTATTCTCCCTTTGCCTTACTTATTTCATTTCTCACTTCCCCTATGAGCTTTCTATAATCAGCCTGGTTCTCACTTGCATTATCAACCTGACAGTTATCATGTGCTGCCTAGGGGATGTAGATCTGGTAAAAACATTAGTATTTGTTTCATACAACGAGATAATTTCATTGAAGTGTGTCATTCTGTTCTATAGCTAAAGCCACAATGAAAGAAATTCACAAATCCGTCCCCTCCTGGCATTTGTCTCAGTGAGGAGCAAATAGTTGTCATGTCATTTGTCACATTATTATTCAAAGTTTGACAAAACAAGGTCATTTTGACATATACCACAATACTGCTGGAGCTCAGTGGTTTACACTGAAGTTTCATTCTGTGTAAGACTGGCCTCTGGACTGATTACTGCAAAACATCTACTCAAAACTACAAAATCAAAAGTGCAATTATTCTAAGTTGTTCAACAGTGGAATGGTGGTTAAATTACAGTACTAGTAACTTGGAGGCTTGGAATAACAATCCAGAGACAAGAGTTCAAATCCCACAAATGACATCCTTTGGGGAAGAAAATATGACATTCTTATCAAGTCTGGTTGATATGTGACTCCAGACCCACAATGGTGTGGTTGGGTTTTAGCAGCCTGCTCAAATGGCCTAGCAAGCTACTGAGTTTCATCAAAACCTTTACTTTAAAGTAAAAGAACACAAGCAGACAGTCACTCCCAACCAAGCAAATTTCACAATATCTGGCTACTGGTGTCTATTATGGGATAGCTGATCCACAGATTAACAAGCAAGCTCTTAATGTCTTCGTGCCAATAGAGTCATAGCTTTCAGCCAATACTTCATTCTCCTCCATCAGAATCCCTTTGACAGACAGGACCTACCTGAGTTAGGACACGGTGGTATACAGGTGGGATGGAATCAGACCAAGTGTCCTCAACATTGATTACAGAGCCAGTGAAGTCTCATGGCATCAGGTCAAACAGATAAGGAAATCAAAAACCTGCAGATACTGGAAATTTGAAGTAAAAACACAAATTGCTGAAGATACTCAAAAAGTCAGTTAGCATCAATGGATACAGAAGCAGAGTTATCATTTCAGGTTCAAACCTCTTCCTGATTGCCACCTTCAATTCTTCCACAGCTGACGAATCAGTGTCTCTTAATACTTAACAACACTTGAAAGAAGTACTCAGAGTAGCAAGAGCACAGCAAGAACAAGTGTCCATTCAATGTCCATCAGCCAAACTGGTTTGGGAAACCGCCACTGACTATGTGGCTAAGTCCTGAAGGACAAACCTGCCTCAGTCTCTTTCCCGTAAGATGCTGGAGGATAATTAACAAATTAAATGAGCAAACAGTAATCTATCGAATAAATGAAAAGCTTACAGAGAGGGATAACTTTCTCACTGTGTGTTTACTACTGCACAAGCAAGCTAGTTCCGGCAAGTTCTAGACTAAGCAATGTAACAAGAAATAGAGCATCTGGTCATATACTAGATTTTTAGAATGGTACCAAGCAATGTTACATGTGTTACAACAGCTGTCAGACAATTTCAAACAGGTGGTGAGTAAGCCAACACTAATGATGACTTTAACATATCCAAAAGCATCTTTCCATTACAGGATGGATAAGAGAGACAACATCGCTGAGCTTGTGGAGATAAATTTCTGTCTTCAGAATGAAATTGCACCCCATTGTATTGTGTAGCACAACTATTGTGTGGGATAGAATTGGTTCATATGACTTTTGGCAGTTGGTTATCCAGGGGGCAGCTGTAGAATTTAATTTATGTACGTCTCAACCGGGCACATCCCTTGCTTTACCAGAGGGATTAAGCCAGAGGACCAAGTCTGTTTCAATGAGGAGTGCTGAAAAACTTTCTGGGAGCAGTACCAGACATACCTATAAAAGGTGCCTACCTGATGGACATTGGATACATGCGTGCTGATTTGGAAAAACAACATGCCACAGACACAGGAATGTGATTTGACAGTCAGTGGATCAGATCAAAGTTCTGACGTTATGCCACCTGCAGTTGTGAATGGTAGCAGACATTAAACAGTAGACTCCAGAAAGATCCTCACACTCAATGAGGAAGGAGTCTGGAATGTAAGTGCCAAAGTTTAGACAGAAGAACTTCCAAAGTCTGTCAGCCAGAGCAGTGGAAGATCCAAAAACAAACAAACTGCTGGAGAAACTCAGTGGGTCAGGCAGCATCTGTGGAAGGAAATGAATAGCTGACATTTCAGGGTGAGACCCTTTCAGTGCAGATGAAGGGTCTCGACCCGAAACATCAACTGTTCATTTCCCTCCACAGATGCTGCCTGACCCGCTGAGTTCCTCCAACAGTTTGCTATTTCTTCCAGATTCCAGCATCTACAGTCTCTTGTGTCTCCAAGTAGAAGATCCATTTTGACTTCATTATGAGCTCCCCACCATCACTGCATCCAAAATTTAGCCAATTTGATTCAGTCCCGGTGATAGAAAGAAACAGGTGAAGGTATTGGATATAACAAAGGCTATGAGATACAAGAACACACTGGCTATAGCACTGAAGTCTGGTGCTCCAGAACTTACTATGCCTTCAGCCAATTGTTCCCGTAAGGTTACAACACTGGCATTTACCTGACAATGTGAAAAATATCCCATGTACGATCTGCCCACAATAAGCAGGACAATCCTATCCAATTAATGCCCTCCCAATCTACTCTCAGTCATCAACAAAGTGAAGGAAGTTGTTGGCAATGTTATTATCAAATGGGCCAAAGAACTGAATTCCGGAGGTGAGGTGAGAATGGCTGCCCTTGGTAGCAAGGCAGTGTTTGATTGAGTGTGGCATCAAAGAGCCCTGGTCAATGGGAGTCAAAGGGAAAATGTCTCGATTGCTTGAATGTACCAGTCAGCTTTAACCTAGACCATTTATTGTCAAACATAGGGGCTTTGGTGACCATTCATTAAGAACAGTTCTCCTATATCAACAACCATTCCCAAAAATAATAATGGTGAATGCCTGATATGAGAGGTGAAGCCTTGGTTGCTTTACTTTGCTATAACCTGCTCCACCTGCTATTTTTATATCCATTATCTTCAGACCAAAGGATGTCTACTCTCCCCTCCTCCCCCACACCTGCCTCTCACTATCTCTTACTTGCATCTACCATCTTGTGCCCACCCCACCTCCCCTCTTTTGTCCACCTATCACTGCTCTGCTTTTCCCTCCAAAATATTGGGCTTCCCCTTTTCCTATCTTCAGTCCTGAAGAAGGGTCCTGTCCCGAAATGTTGACCGGTTGCTTTTCTCCATGGATGCTGCCTGGCCTGCTGAGTTCCTCCAGCATCATAGTGCTTTTCATCCAGATATTCAAACATCTGCAGTCCTTCGTTTCTCTATAAAATCCTCATGCTATGTATTCACTCCTTGAAAATCAAAAGAAAGATGTAGATGTTGAAAATCTGAAATAAAAACAGAAAATGCTGGAAACACTCAGCAGGTCAGGCAGCACCTGTAGAAAGAGAAATAGTATCAATGTTTCAGGACAGTGTTTCAGACCTAAAATATTAATTCTGTTTCTCATTTCACAGATGCTGCCTGACCTGCTGAGTTTTTCTATTTTCAGTTCTTGAACTATCCAACAGGCATTTTGCAGTCTAGAGTGGCACAGGTGTCCAAATGTGTTGTTGTCCTCCAGAACAGACAGTTCCTCAGGCTTAGCCCCATCCAGCAGATTGGGAGCAGGAGAAGGAGGAGGAAGGACAAAGGGGATAATGTGGTAGAAGTAAAGAGCCAACATTGAGAGTTCCTTTCCAGTTGGGAAGTCATGGAGCATCTTATTGGACATTCATTGAAAATGTCCAGTCTGATCATCAATACTCAGGGAATGAGTGTTTCTTGCCTGTATTTAGCAAGACATGAGCAGCTTTTAGTCATAGACTGACAAGTGACAAGCGACATTTCAACCACACAAGTGTTAAGCAATGTCTAGCTCCACCAAGAGATTGTTTACTCACTTCCCCTTGACATTCAAAGGCATTACCTTTTCCAAATTCACCACTGTCAACACCCCAAATTCACCATTAGGTAACTTTACGAGCGGGTTACATAAATATATTGAGGCAACAGGAGCATGACAGGAGCAAGCTAATCTGTAGAGAGGGACCCAACTTCTAACTCCCAAAGCCTTCCCTCTCTCTACGAAGCACCTCAGGATAGAAATTTCCTAATTACCTTAATGAGTACAACTTGCAAGATATCATACAACACAAAGCAGCCCATTGGTTGATGCTCCCTGGATTTTCCCTCTCTCCCTCCCTCCCACTGGTGCATACAGTCACAGTAGGTACCATTGATAAACATACTGTTGCTTCTTCAACATCACCTGGTGAACCCACAGCTTCCACCAGCTGCAGGGGCACAGCAGCAACCACACAGTGGCAACATTACCTGCAAGGTTACCTCCAAGTCATGGACTTGGAAATATATCACCATTCCTTCATAGTCCTGGGTTCAAAAATAAAAATAATGGATGATCCTTTAAATAGTTAATTTAACTGCATCTTGCTCCTCCTAAACATTGAATTTCACATGCTTGCTTAACACCATGCATTAACTAGACGGACTTAAGGGGCATTGGTAGCACAGATATGAAGTGAGCTGAGACAACAGACGTTTGTGGTGAGTAGTTGTTTATCAGACTGAAGGAAGGTGAACAGTGCCATTCCTCAGGGATCGGAGCTGAGGTCATTGCTTTTTTCTTATTTTTATTAATGATCTAGTCCTGGAGGTGCATGCCATAGTTTCTAAATTTGTGGATGGCACTCAGTTTGGCAGTATTTCGAACCGGGAAGAGGGTAAATTGCAGCAGAATATAAATAGGCTGGTGGAATGGGCAGATGTGCGGCAGATGAAATTTAATGCGTTATAAAAATTAATAATTAATATGGCTGTAAATATGAGCATTGTTACTGTAAAACATCAAGAGTATCAATTCTTGTTTCTTTCATTCAGATGACATTTAGTTCTATTAATGTATTTTCCAATGTTTCATGACGTGAGAAAAATGCTTGGCATTTTTTGTTTTTTAAAAGTCTTTGGGGAGTAGACTCAATGGATTTCAATAAAAGACTAAGGAGCAATTAAACACACATGATCTGTTTGCTTCTTCCGAAATCACATTTTAAATGATCTGAACATGCAGATATCCAAAATACTGTGGAGTTTAATTTGCATCTATCTCCCAGTCACTTATATTATTTAAATTTCTGCCACAGTTCCCACTGCTAAATGATGCATTCAATCTGATTTGAGTTGAATACATTATTGTAACCATTGTGCGCCATCCTTTGGTTCGCCTGTGCTATTAAAGAGAGAAAACAGCCTTGATGAAAATTTCAAGTTGAGACATTTTCACACCCAAGTGATTAAGACAAACAGAGTGAGATTTTCCCTGGCTAAAAATCAGAATGGGATAAAGCCAAAGCAAGATTCATATCCACAGCATATGAAATCAGCCAGTCAAATCATATTTTCTGGACATTATTAGTTGTATTATTATAGGCCAGTTAAAAGGAGGAATCTCCCCATAGTGAGGGGGAAGGTGAGGAGAATTGCTGAACAATCCGAAGGCTTGAAAGGGCTCTCTGGCTGATTTAGCAGCACAACTTCAATGTGCTCAGCACAACTGGACTGCAGAAGAGCTGACAGATTCAATTATGTAATTCCTTACGTGGCATCCACTAAAATTGATACAACCACAGATGCTCTGCAATCCATTCCAATCTTTGAATTGACTTTACCTTAATGGTACTCACAGATCTCCTTGAAGAGCTCATAGGTGCCTTCAGACTTGATTGCTTAATGAGTGTTCGAGTCCGGGCATGGTGGAATACTTTAATATGAAATCATTGACACAGCCATGGGAATGAAGCATGGTCACACATGCTGCTGGCTAAGATTAAGACCTACTGGGTTGGAATGGGTTTCCTGTTGACATATCCAATGGTTTCAGTAAGGAACCACACACAATCTCATGGGTGTCATCTACCTCTCTGTGTAGTTGATTCATTGTTCCACCTTTTAAAATTTAAATGCCTTGTCAGACTGCTGCCCATTGTTTTTGGAGCAGTGGAAAAACTTGTTTGTTTGACAAGCAAGAAATATTGGTGACATGTTTTAAGTACCTGACCAGTGCAGTTTGGCCAATATTACTGACATCCCAGTTTAAACTTTGTAGCCATCACAATAAGGGTGCTATGACTGAGGTGGGCTACAAGCCAAGTTTCAGCATGAAGAGAACACATAGTGATCTTCTTTGTTGAAATGCAAGCTCCATAATTATCCTGCATTGTCATTGGAGAAAATAGAGGAAGGAAGAAGGTATTTCTTATCCATGCATCCACTATGTTTTTTCCAATGCCAAGGCCATCTGCAACCAAGGGTCCATCTCTCTGACAGCTAAGAAGAGCTTATCAAGGACAGAGAGGCAATTGGTACTCTACTGGAAAGGGTACTTTGAAGAACTCCTCTACGTGACTGTCCTGAACCCAAGTGTCCTTGACCCCATCCCACAGCACACTGTCCAGTCCAGTCTTACCATCAACCACGGGCTTACCAGAGGTTGGAAAGCCCATATGCCAACTGCCCCCAGAAGCAGACTAACCCTGGTGACAGAGATGAATTTCAGAAGAAAATTTACAGCCACATCTGGGAAGAGGAAGACATGCCAAGAGATCTTGGAGTTATTGTAAACATGGCCACTGTCCAGAAAGGGAATGAACCCATTATGGTCACAGTAGTATGTCTTTGAAAATTCATCAGCAGGGTCTTTGTCATTTGGCTCTGCATAGTGGTGAAGAATTGTTTCCTGAATCACAGTGTGGATTCCACCCAGCGTGACAGCTCCAAGAAAAATGCAAGGAAAATTATCAACCACAATAAAAATTATCAGCCATAATCAACAGGGACTGAGGGGCATCCTTCACAACTCTGACTGCAGTTTGGAGTCTACATCTGTTGCATAATGGCATTCAAGCTGTGATCTTAACTGACAGGCCACAGCAAATCCAATCCCAGGAAAACTGGGATCAAGCAAGTCTGTGATATCTCTTCACCTTCTCTTAGTCTTTCCTACCTTAATATTGTCCCTCACCTCCAACAAGCTTCCAGCTGGAGTAGAGCTAATCTACAGGAGGAATGCAAAACTACTCAACCTGCTTCATTTCCTTTTGAGAATCAAGGTCCCTCCAAACTTAATCACCCAGCTCCAGTGCGCAAATGATGCTTCCATTTTTGCACATTCAGAGGCAGAGCTCAGAGACACCATCAACTCATTCAATGAAGCAAAGAAACCTCACACTAAATGTTATCAAATCAAAGAAACTCTATCAACCTGCTCCCACTGCACAATTTTTACCCCCCAACAATAAAGCTCGACAATGAGACTGTGGAAAATTTGGAGCACTTTCCATATCTTGGGAGCCTTAGTAAAGGTGAACACCAGTGATAAAATTCACCTCAGAACACACCAAACCAGAGTGGAAACAAGTCATCCTCAAACCTGGAGGCCAATCTAACAAGAAGAGAAAGTTCTAGCGCAGGGGGTTCTTGTTGGTTTCTCAAAACCATCCAAGAATTCCTGTTAGTCGTGGCATCTCTCTTTGTATAATAAAATGGGAAGGGTATAAAACTGGTATCTGCCTGGAATCAACTGTTTCTCACCCACTCAATTTGGCAATAATTACCCTAAGCACATTTGAGCCTCTTTGGAAGTGGAGTGCTTAAAATGAGAGTTCCAGAGGAGAAGGCAAAAAATGGTTGGACAAAGTTGTCAGTAGTGATAACAGAAAATAAGGATTATAATTAATTAGAAATAAACTCCCAGAAGAGTCAACTAACTGGGTCCTATGTAAATAACATTTATCAAATCTGGATTCTAAGATGATAAAGAACAAATATTTTATCTGAGGAAATAGTTTGTTCAATTAAATAGGTAAGCAGATACCAGTTTAAGAAGTAAGCGTTTAGATCTATGTTAGATATCAGTAAATGTCTTTTCCCCCCCAAAAAAGCGATTCGTTGGAATAAGCTACTGGTTCCAATGGTAGCTGGACCTAGTTCTGGCAGTGGTGGTGATTACTATGTACAAGGGTTTGGGCACTAACTAGGAGTATTAAAGTGTAGAAACAAAGTGCATAGAGAACTGGGGGAGGTGGAGTTAGAGATAATAGTTTCAGAAGGGACCATAGAAAACAGGTCAACGTCTCTGCCTTTCACCCACCAACTGCTGTTTCCCAACTCCATCCCTCCTCCTCCCCTACCTAGCTCTATTTGCCCATCAACCTCTCCTCACCTGGATCCACCTATCTCCTGCCAGCCCCTGCCTCGCCCCTCCCCTTCATCTCTTTATTCTGGCGATCTCCCTTCTACACTCTCCTGATACAGGAGTGTCAACCCAAAACGTTCACTATCCCTTTGCCTCCACAGATGCTGCCTGACCCCCTGAGTTCCTCCAGAAGTTTGTATTTTGCTCTAAGTTACAGCATATGCACCCTCTTGTTTCTCAATGACAGCCTTGGAGTGTATAAGGGCAGCTGTAGGAAATCTGGTTAATAAGGTTGCTGAGCTATAAGTGCCAATAGCCTCTGGGAATATGATATAATGCAGAAAAACAAGATTGCTCAAAAATATTGAGGTTTGGATGCGCAATATAACTGTAGAGTAATTCAGGAAAGAGAGGACCAACAGCATTACTGAGAAAATATTACAATTCTGAAAAAAAGAGAACATCCTTGTGGGGTCAAAGACAGAATTTGTTTGGAACTGACATCATTGGTGGATGTAGAAAGCCAGATGGAATCACAGGGGGTGTTTGTAATGCAGTTTCCAAAAGCTGTAAAAACTATAGAGTGGTGATAATGGGATACTTCACCTCAGTGCTGAAAGTTGTGATTGTGTTAAGGTCTGACAATACTCAGAATTTCTTAAGTAGACTCGGGAGAATTTTCTTGATAAATTATGCTTCCTGCTCAATGGGATAGAAGGCTGGATCCAGCCTGGAGTAAGAAAGGGGTTAGGGACAATATCAGGAACAATGATCATAAAGTTTTCATTAATTCAGGAGAAGGACAAGGAGCAACACAGGGTTAACTGGAGGAAGGCAAATTTCAGCAAGTTGGGACTGGTGTTAATAACTGGCAGGCAGAAACACAATAGAGTGACAAGGGGCCTTTAGAGAGGTGACAGAATAGTGTGGTGACTCTGATGATGGTGAATCTTTGAAATTCTCAAACTCAGGGGGGTTTCAATGCTCATCCTTTGAGTAAACGCAAAAGTGAGATTGTTGGACATGAAGGCAGTCAAGGGATATGGAGTTTGATGGGAAAGTGGATGATGTTGAATTTTGATCGTGAACAGTGACTAATGGAGCAAAATTCGAGAGGCTGTATAATCTATTCGAGTTCCTGCTATTTTTTTACATTTTAATCTGTTTGCACCAAGATTTCTTACAGTATTTTAGCTGATTTCCAATAATTCGTTAAATGTTCATGTGATTTTCACTTGCAACCTTTTGACCTTTCACCACATTCTGAAAATGTTCCCTGGCATTTTACTGACTTGTTGGGGCTTAGATCAAATTAAAAGGCCAATAGCTTTTTTCAATTTTTTTCATTTGTCGATCTGGTGAAATCGATTTGTTTTCAATCTAATTGCAGAATTTGAATTTAGATGGAGGCCTGGAAATTCTATCATACAGCATGATGTCTTTGTGTTCCAAGGAGTAGAATTTTATCATGAATTCATTAAAAGACAACAAAATACATTATGCACTGGCAATGACTTCTGGATTTTTGATCCAAGTCCTGTGTCCATATCCACAAGGCTTATTGAGCATATGCAGTGTTGTCAAGTAGAACTAATCACTTGATTAGCATCACTTGGGTGAATTTTCACCACATATTTGAGGGCTGTGAATCTCCGCAACAGCTCCCAGATCATCTCCCATCATTGTCCATCTCCTCCAATAACAACAAAGCTTCAAGTGCCTTCTGATGTTTAATATATCTTGTGTTCTGCTAACTAAATGGTTTGATGAGATCAGAACACTTATCTATGGTTTGATCTAGTTTGAGAACCAATTTCTTGTTATATTGAGGTAAAATAGACAGTTTATTTAAGTAAATTAATAAAAATGTTCAAAATCTTTGAAAACATGTCTAGCAGATTCCTTGTGGAAAACCATCTTAATATTTCCTTAGGTTCAGTCCCAACATTAGTGATCAAGTGATGAGTGTGATTAGATTTTTGGGTGGGTCGACTTCAAGCATGATTTTTTTTTAAACCAGTGAAAAATATCACAGAAATTCAAATGGCATATGAGATAGATACTGCTTAAAATCTGGCAATTTTTAGGGCAGATTTCAGAGAAATTCTGACAATTAGATCAAGCGGAGACTTGCATTGCTCAAGATCATAACACAAAAAGAGCCACTGTCCCTGACAGTTATCTATTGGTCACTCTTGGAAAGGTATCAGTTGGATCAGATTGAAGTAATCAGTCAGGTCGTTTGGGCAATATATCCAGAGTCAGGTAGAAGAGTTTGAAACTGAACTCCAGTAAGTAGAGTCAATACCATCCAAAAGATTATGCAGAAAATGAGGTGGCAATGTACAAAAATAACCCATGATGTTCTTAACAAGAATTTATATTTTTAGGATCCCAGTCTCAGCTAAAACATTGAAATCAAAAAGTCTATGATTACAAGTAATCCTATCCGCTGATTGATTTATCTACATGGTGAAGTAAATGAGGGGCCATAGACAATGCAGTGAGACTGGGAACAAGTACTGTTTGTTGAACCCTGGTCACACACGTCAGCTAATCCCTTTGAATTTTATGTTTGGATAGTCTGCTTTGGAAAATGATTGACCTTCCTTGATCTGCTTACAGAGTAGTTACTTCAAGATTTTAAGAATGCTGCCTGTTTCATGGCTTTCATGCAGTATAAATTTGAATGGATGTACAGGATATTCTGTGCCCTTATGTTTTTCTCTGATTAATGTAACAGTAACAGTATTTATCTCGAGCAATGTGTCATCAGCTCAGTCTAAAGATGGAAATGTCTTTGTGATCCATCCCCTGATGTTTATGAGAATTAATACAAGATCAATCTTGGCATTATCAACTTCCTTTTTTTGTCCGGCACATATTAACTTCCAACAGAAAGGAGTATTATACATTGTTCTGCTTCACATGTGATTAATGGTACCCCAATCTAAAATCCATCCATCCATCCATTTTCACACAGTTCATTGAGGATTCATACTTGCTATAGATAATGAAAATGATCTTTCCTATTATATCACAGTGCTGGAGGCTTTTCTAAGCAATCTACAGAAATGAACAGTGCTTGAAATGCAACTAAGTTGGCAACACACAGGAACTAATGGAAGAGACACTGTTCAGAAATCTGTAGCATAAAGGATATTTGATTATTTGATCTTTTTTGATGGAAAACAGCTGGAGCCTGTTCCCCAACACGCTCTGCCAATGGCACATCACAAACCTAACAATGTATGTGCACAGAAAACCTGACATATAATAGGTGGAAATATAATAGCTCTAATGGATACCCTCAGTAGATAATATCTTCCCTTCTCAGTATGGATAGACACTGCAACCTCATTATTCTTGAGGGATTAGTTGTGCCAGAGAGCATTGAATACAAAGTAAAATGATTCCAGTAATGAAGGTTTTAGCACCTGTTACATACAAGTCATATGTAATATTGGTTGTCAACAATAATTGTTGTATAAAGGATGTATCATCTTAGGATTGTGTCATGTGACTGACTGCTCTTTGGGCTGCAACATAACTTATTGTGGAAACTCTGGAAGAATGCTGCAGCCAGAAAACGCTGTCCCAAAACTGTACAGTCTTTCTCTATTTGGTAAAGTGGCCTTGTTATTCGCTTGAATAGGAGCTATTTTCAGTACCTTAAAGGGAAATACTGCAACAACATCTATTCACAGTTCTCATTTTTACCTGACCCTTATTGCTTCATTAGCAATAGTCTAATTCATTGAATTCTATATTTCAGGTAGGTAGCATACTAATGCTCTCTGATATATCAAAAAACTCCACCAGGTGAGTTAGAGACACAAGAGACTGCAGATGTTGGAAATCTGGAGCAACACACAAAAGACCTGGAAGAACTCAGCAGGTCAGGCAGCATCTGTGGAGGGAAATGGGTAGTCGACATTTCAGATCAAAACCCTTCATCAGGACTGGAAATAAAGAGTGGATATAGCCACTATGAAAAGGTGGGGGAAGGGGTGAGCAGGAGCTAGCGGGTGATAGGTGGATCCAGGTGAGGGGGTTATAGGCAGGTGAGAGAGGGGGGAGAGTGGGAATAATGTAAGAAACTGGGAGGTGATAGGTGGAAATGTTATGATAGATTAATTAGACATGGTTTGCCTTTAGCCATGCCGACTTTCTCTAATCATTCTATACTTGCCCAAGTGACTGTTAATTCTATCCCTTTATTTTATTTCCAGAACATTCCCCACCACTGAGGTTAAGCTACTGTTTTTTGGTTGAGAACATAGAACAGTATAGAGGAGGAACAGGCCCCTCAGCTCATAATGTTTTGCTGAACTAATTAAACTAGTAATTAAACACCTAACTAAAACTAATCCCTTCTACCTACACAATGTCCATATCCTCCCATTCTCTGCACATTCATGTGCCCATCCAAGGGCCTCTTAAACACCTCTGTCATATTTGCCTCCACCACCACCCCTGGTAGCGCATTCCAGGCACCCACCACTCTCTGTGTAAAAAAACTTGCCTCGCACCTCTCCTTTGAACTCATCCTCTCTCACCTTAAATGCATGCCGCCTAGTATTTGACATTTCAATGATGGAAAAAAGATACCAGCTGGCTACTCTATCTATGACTCTCATAATCTTATAAACTTCTATCGGATCTCCCCTCAGCCTCTGCCGCTCCAGAGAAAACAGCCCAAGTTTGTCCAACCTCTCCTTATAACACATGCCCTATAATCCAGGCAGCATCCCGGTAAATTCTTCTGCACCTTCTGCAAAGCCTCCACATCCTTCCTATCATGGGGGAACCAGATTTGAATGCAATATGCCAGATGTTTATTCCAACACCTTGTTATGAACAATTCACCCCTGGATCTATCAATGTTTATGGTCAGGGGCCTCATTTTCCAGAACCAAGTCCAGCAGTGATACCAATGTCACTGGACCAGATACCCACTGATCAAGGACATTCTCCTGAACATTCTTCAAAAACTCTCTCATTGTCTCTTGTGTTACTGCTAACTCGGTCTGCAGTCCCTCGTCATCACTATTCCTCAGCTCTGAAACATCTTTGCGACACCCCTGCAATTTTTTTTCTCAATATGCCCTTCCCATTAGTTGGCTGCCTGTAGAATAGTCCCACATCTCTATTATTTCTTAACTCTAAACAAATTGATTCTGTCCACAGTCATTCCAGGACTTCCTCTTCCTCCAGCACTCCTTAATCAATTCTAGCGCTTACCCCTCCCTTCTTATCTTTCTGGAACACGGTATCCAGGAATGTGAAGAATCTATTCCTGCCTGCCTCTTTTATTATCATATCACAATCCCATGTATCACATGTAACTAGAGCTCCAGCTCACCAACTTTGTTTAACATGCTTCTTTGCCCATGCTTCTGGGAATCATGTTGGTGATTGGTAATTTGTTTATTATTGTCACATGTATTGAGATACAGTGAAGGGCTTTTGTTTGCATGTCATTCAGACAGATCATTCCATACGTAAGTACATCAGGGTAGTATGAAAGGATCAATAAACAGAATGCAAAATATAGTTTTGCAGTTACAGAGAAAATTCAGTGCAGGTAGACAAATAAAGTGCAAGGGCCATGATGGGGTGGACTAAGAGATCAAGAGTTCACCTTTATCATATAAGAGGTCTGTTCAAGAGTCTGATAACAGTGGAATAGAGCTGTCCTTGAGCCTGGTGGTACATGTTCTCAAGCTTTTGTATCTTCATGCAAGCTTTCAGACAGAACTGACAATGCCCTTCACATTTGAGTACGCAACCACATCAGCTTTTATCTATAAGCAGCCCCATTGTCATCCTCACCTGAATCTTCCATTACAGGGCAGCTGTCTCTGGGGAGCTGCTCTTTCCCAGCAAACCCTACCCTGCCACCAGAGTCTGCTGTCTACTTGTGTCAGGTACAGATCCAACCTCCAAACTCTACTGGTGTCAATTATTCTGAGGTAAACTTTGGATGCGGCTGAAGCTCTGGTAAGTTTTGCTTCCAGTAACAGTAAAAGCATACAGGAGCTTCAAACAACAAGGACCCACCTACATGTGCTATGCAGATCATATATCCATCTATCTGAGACATCACGATCACAGACTGCATGGGTAACTTACTTAACTATATGCAACGCACAGACTTTCTTTCCCTCTTTGGTGGATGATGTTCACATGTTTTCTCTGATGTTCATTGTGTTTACAGATTCATTCTGTTAACTGGTGTCCTTAGTCAGTTTGATTGGCTCAATTGTTCTTTGTCTCTGACTTTCCTGTAACCAAGAGGCACACTGGTGGAGTAAGGGTTAACTTGCCAGACTAATAACCCAGAGATTTCTCTGTGACTCTTGAAGAATAATTAACTCTGTATCGACATCAGCAGTAGATGCATCATCATACATTATTTCAGTGTCTACAGCTATGTCTCTTGCTGTAGTCATCTGATCCATATGGACAGTTCTGGCGTTACTTCAGTTGCAGAGTAACTACCATACGGACTACAGATTAGGTTTGCTGCTCTCAGGGCCTGCTGCTGAGTCTCATATTTGCTCAATCATTGGTGACACAACTCACAATCAACACATTGTCTGCTGCTTCATTTGCTGACTCTTCCCTCTGGGCTGTACCGAGCTCAATCATTGACCAGGGTGATGCATTAAAAGCTTTGCCAAGGTGAAAACTGCAGGAAGAGTTGGAGTGGTACGGCATTTAAATGGAAAAGTAGCCAATTAACCTTTGAATACTTGCTTTCTCGAATCTTCTTTTAAAGTATGTACAGATCTCTTTCCTGCCTCTTTGGAAGCAAGTTGATACAGAGCAATCAATAAATATTTGATTCCATCACATACATAAAAGTCTTCAATAAATGCAATGTGAACCATGATCAATTGTCTGGCACTAATTCTGTAGTATTCCATGCAACCATTTTAACTCTTTGATGCACATTCTGCAGTTATACAATACCTGGTGCAAGCACAAGGAACGGATTGTTTCCCTTTCAACAAAATTCAACATGGTTGCAATAGCCATTTCCATGTTCTTTATGGTGTCTTGAGTGGTTTTGTTCCACATTGCTACGAAGATTTGCAACTTTTTATCAATGTTTTGCCAATACACAAAATTTCTGACAATGGCCTTCATAAAGAAAATTCCAGTGTGTTTGATGTGAAGCTCATCTAAAATTGTTTCACTGCAACACTTGGAGTGACTACTTGAGGTCTCCATTAAACATTTAAAACATCATTGGTTAGTCAATAATTCTAACTGCAGAAGTAGAATGGCTGTACAAAGATATCTCGCTTAGTGCTGCCCTACAGAGTGCTGACTTGTCAATGTGCTCATGATTACCCAGTTTGAACATTCACAGGTACATACACACCTGCACTTTAAGAAAATCATCCATTCTGGCTGTGCTGGGAAGCTGGCTCCAGTGCTTGCTGTCTGCTGACATTCTTGCAGCAATGAATCGCCCATAGCTCAGTGTGGAGAGACTGTGAGGACTTGATGTTGGGTGAGCACTGTAGCTGCTTAGACTTGAGATGTGGGGCTCAGGGACACATCCTCACCAGTATGGTGAGTGTGGCTAAGCACAGCTCCAGTACCATCTATAAATTTGCCAAAAACACCACTGTTGTTGGCCAAATCACAGGTGGTGATGAGTCAGCGTACAGGAGTGAGATAGGACACCTGATTGAGTGGTGCCACAATAACAATCTCAATGATAACATCAACAAAACTAAGGAGCTAAGCATTGACTTCTGGAAGGGGAAGTCAGGAGGCCATGTACCTGTTCACATAGATGGGGCAGAGGTGAAGAGAATAAGCAGCTTCAAGTTCCTGTGTGTTAACATCTCAGATGACCTGTCCTGGGCCCAGCACATAGATGTAATCATGAAGAAGGCTTGCCAGTGCCCCTACCTTCTTAAAAGCTTAAGGAGATTCGGCATGTCACCAAATACTCTAACTAACTTCTACAGATGTACTGTTCAAGGTATTCTGACTGGTTGCATCATGGCTTGGTAAAGCAATTCCAATGCACAGGAACTCAAGAAGCTGTAGCATGTTGTGACCACAGCCCAGTCCATCATAGATACAGCCTACCCCACCACTGACAGCATCTACAGGAGGTGCTGTCTCAAGAAGGCAGCGTCTATCATCAAGGATCCCCACCATCTAGGTCATGCCCTGTCCTCGCTGCTACCATCGGGCAGAAGGTACAGAAGCCGGAAGTTCCACACCACCAGGTTCAGGAACAGTTACTTCCCTACAACCATCAGGTTCTTGAACTGACCTGCACAACCCTAATCCTACCTCAGCAATAGAGCACTGTGGACCACCTCTTGCACTACCATGGACTTGCCTTCAATTGTGTCTTTGCTTTCTTTTGCACTAAGATCTTTTTTTCCACTGTATGGTATAATTTATGTTTAATTTATGTATTATTTATACTCTGCACTGTTGTCTGTAACTACGTGCCTACAACGCTGCTGTAAGATGTTTTTCATCGTACCTGTACCTCACTGTACTTGTGCATATGACAATAAACTCAACTTGACTTGACGGGGACTGACAGTGGCTACTCCATGTGTTCACTCACCACCTGGATCCTACTGTCTCTCTCATCCCCTCCTGATGGATGTGATGGAAGCTGCTGCTCCCCCCCCCCCATGTTTGGCTGCAAAAACTCAAAGGTCAGCGGCCACTGTCTTTTTGCCACGGAGAAATCTCTGGGATGGGAGAGCTACACAGCCAGAAAGAGAGAGGGGAAGACAGCAGCTACTCTCACATCCAATGGGAGGTGATGAGAGAGGCCACATGGTCCAGGTGGCCTGTCAACACATGAAGACTGGTGCAGAGAGAGTCCAGCAACTGGATCAAAAAACAGAACGCTGGAGGAGCTGAGCGGCTCCTCTTTGCAACAGGTGAGCCGAACGTTTCGGGTCGAGACCCGAGGGAAGAGAAAAGATAGCCAGTATTTAGCAGTACAAGGGGGTGAGCGTGAGGTAGAGGCTGAGAGGTGATAGGTGGAACCAGATGGAGAGAGGATGATGGACAGAGAGAATCAGGTAAGGGAGGGGATGGGAAAGGTGAACAAAGGGAGAAGAAAACTGGGTGAACAGCTGAGTGTGTGGGGGAGAACACAGGGGATGTAGGTTACCTGAAATTGGAAACTTCTATGCTCATACTATTGGGTTGTAGGCTTTGCAAGCGGAATCTGACATGAGACCCAGAAACTGGATATGTGATATCATCTGCTGTGACTATGGTAACTCATATCACCAGATATCAACATTTACCATGTATCACGTCTCTTCCAAAGTTTTCAATATTTGTCTTGAATGAGATTTAAGACTGATACTGTTCCTTACTGAAGACAGATGATGGAAATTCGTGCCATATACTTTCTTCCCTTAGTGCAAGAGTATGCACCCATGTTAACCTGCTTGTCTACTGGTTTTCCATCACTCAGGATGTAACCTTACAATCCTGTCGTTTTACACTGCAGTTGTCTGTAGGAGAGATTCTATATAAAGTAAATTTTGTGTCACCTGCAGCAGTTGTAATGTTGCGCAGATTCCCTTTTTTCAGCTTCTTATCGGAAATTCATTCCCTCGGTGTCAATATTGCATTTGTGACTATACCCATGTCTGTTTTCTTGTGTTTCATTTTACAAGCTGCTGCTTGGTGTTTCTGCTTCTGACATGAGTAGCATTTAGATGCTTTAAAAGAAGAATTACATGGAAAGTGGCTGCCGTACATTGACAGAAACTCATACCATTGAGGCCACATGATGGTTTCCTTGTTTCTGAATCAAAGCTTTAAAAATTGTACTTTAACTGTAGGTACCATTACATTAATGACTGCTGCTGGGTGGAACTCCCATCACATTATCCATGGATTCCACAACTCTATTCAATAATTCATGTGTATGGCTTTTAGTGCCCAACAACTTTGATTGGATCCTTTTATCAGCTACCATCAAGCAGGAGGTACAGAAGCCTGAAGTCCCTTCAACCACCCTAATCACCGCAGTTTAGAAACACGATGACCACTTTGATCATTTTGCACTGAAATGGACTTTGTGATTTCTTTGTTTTAACTGTGTTCTTTCTTGTAAAAATTGTGTATAATTTATGTTTAGAAGATAGAAGATAGAACATAGAACACAGAATAGTATAGCACAAGACAAGCCCTTCGCCCCACAATGTTGTGCGGAACTAATTAAACCAATGACTCCTAATGACTCCAATCCCTCCCTTCTCTGCATATTCATATGCCTATCCAAGAATCTCTTAAATAGTCCTCTGCTATCTGCCTTTACCACCACCCCTGGCAGTGCATTCGAGGCCCCCACTGTTTTCTGTGTTTATGTTTTTCTTGTGAATGTTGTTTATATGATGCTATGTGCCTGTGATGTTGCTGCAAGTAAGATTTTCATTTCACCTGTGCATACATGTGACACGCATATGACAACAAACAAGACTTTGACTTTGTCTCCTGTTCCACACATGAATCTGTCACTGATTGCATGACTTAGAACTCTCCAATGTAGGAACAACGTTATCACTCAAGATTTCTTCTAGCTTTTGATTATGTATGCCAAGCTTATGGGATATTGCTACCTGAATGGCTGTGGGTTGAAATATTCTTCTAATCTTGGAACCTCAGCAAAAATGACTTCTGTAGCTTTCTGCACAGCTCAAGAGTTGGAGAGTTTGGTGTGATTTCCTTTGGTAATATTGTTTACTCACATTCCCTCATTGCAGCATTGACTGACTTTGTGACTTCACAAGCATCTTCCAGCTCAACAATATTATTGGAGACACAAGAGACTGCAGATGCTGCAATCTGGAACAATGGATCAGGCAGCATCTATGGAAGGAAATGAACAGTCGATGTTTCAGGTTGAGACACCTGAAACGTCAACTCACCTTTTCCTTCCATTGATGCTGCCTGACCTGCTGAGTTCCTCCAGCATCTCATGTGTTGCTCAACAATATTTGTGACCATGAAAAGAAATTCCATCCTCTCCACATGAGATGTGAATGATTCAAATGTCTTACTCTTTCACCCCAGGCTATCTAACAAGCCCTTTTACACGTGAGCTGCCAATTTTCTTTCTTTTCCTGCCAAGCAGTTCTGGAATTGGAATTGGAATTGGTTTATTATTGTCACTTGCACCAAGGTACAGTGAAAAACTTGTCTTGCCTACCGTTCATACAGATCAATTCATTGCACAGTGCGTTGAGGTAGTACAAGGTAAAACAATGCAGAATGCAGAGTAAAGTGTCACAGCTACAGAGAAAGTGCAGTGCAGAGCGACAATAAGGTGCAAGGTCATAACAAGGAAGATTGTGAGGTTAAAAGTCCATCTTATCGTACTAGGGAATCATTCAATAGTCTTATAACAGCAGAATAGAAGCTGTCCTTGAGCCTGGTGATACGTATTTTCAGACTTCTGTGTATTCTGCCTGATGGGAGAGGGAGAAGAGAGAATGTCCAGGGTGGGTGGGGTCTTTGATTATGCTGGCTGCATTACCGAGGCAGCAAGAAGTATAGACAGAGTCCATAGAGGGGAGACTGGTTTCTCTGATGTGATGAACTGTGTCCACAATTCTCTGCAGTTTCTTGCGGTCCTGGGCAGAGTAGTTGCCACTCCAAGCCATGATGCAACCAGATAGGATGCTTTCTGTGGTGCGTCGATAAAATTTGGTGAGTGCCAAGGGGGCATGCCAAATTTCTTTAGTCTCCTGAGGAAGTAGAGGCGCTGGTGAACTTTCTTGGCCATGGCACCTACATCATTGGACCAGGACAGGCTACTGGTGATATTCACTCCTTGGAATGTGAAGCTCTCAACCCTCTCAACCTCAGCACCGTTGATATAGACAAGTACATGTGCACTGCCCCCCTTCCTGAAGTCAATGACTGGCTCTTTTGTTTTGCTGATATTGAAGGTAAGGTTGTTGTCAAGACACCATGTCATTAAGCTCTCTATCTCCTTCCTGTACTCTGACTCTACATTATTTGAGATACGGCCCACTACGATGGTATCATCTGCAAACTTGTAGATGGAGTTAGAGAAGAATCTGGCCACGCAGTCATGAGTATATAGGGAGTAGAGTAGGGGGCTGAGGATGCAGCCTTGTGGGGCACCAGTGTTGAGAATAATCGTGCCGGAGGTGTTGCTGCCTATCCTCACTGATTGCGGTCTGTTGGTCAGGAAGTCAAGGATCCAGGTGCAGAGGGAGTTGTTGATTCCCAGGTCTCAGAGTTTGGTGATGAGTTTTTAAGCCTTTTGCAGCTTTGAAGCCTCTCGTGTATTTGCACTTTTACTCTCAACAGATACACACTTTCTTTTTTGCCTTAATTTTGCTTTGAAAACCAGTCACTCCAGCTTTCAGAACAACTGGTGCTGCTGCAGAGTCAGGAGCAGCTGCCTGGAATTCTCCATCTGCCTTTGATCTGACCCTTGGGACTCGTGTAAAACACACTTACTCAGCCTGCAGTCGGGAAATTGAACCTTCTCAGCTTTTCTGTCTTTTCCCGGACTATTTTCCTGGCAGCCACCGTTTTTCAAACAACCCCTGCTTATAAAGATGCAACTTTGAATTTTTTCCCCTTTTTTTCAATCCCAGCTTTTTTAACCCTTCCAATCCTCACTGTCAGTTGTAATGTGTCATGAGGCAGACCATGAGACCATAAGATATAGGAGCAGAATTAGGCCACTCGGCCCATCGAGTCCACTCTGCCATTCAATCATGGCTGATTGTTTTTTCTCAACCTCATTCTCCCACCTTCTCCCTGTAATCCTTAACCCCCTTACCAATCAAGAACCTATCGATCTCTGCCTTAAATACACCCAATGACTTGGCCTCCACAGCCCTCTGTGCCAATGAACTCCACAGATTCACCACCGTCAGGCTGAAGAAATTCCTCCTCATTTCAGTTCTAAAGGGATGACTGTGCCCTCAGATCCTAGACTCTCCTACTCATGGAAATTTGGAGTTTGGACGCTGCTGGAATTCAGTTAAGTTTTATTTACAATGACAATTACAGGGCACAGGATTTTCAAAACAAGAGTGCTTATCACAATTCTAACTGCAAGGAATTCGCTACACATGGTGCTTAAGTGTTCGTGACATCACTCCATCTTCTGACCGCAAGAAACAAATTCCTGGAGAAACTCAGCAGGTCAGGCAGCATCTGTGGAGGGAAATGGAAATCGACATTTCGGGTTGAGGCCCTTCATCTGGACTGAAAGAACAGAGGGAAATTAACCAGTATAAAGAGGTGAGGAGAAGGGGTGGAGCAAGACTTGGCAAGTGATAGGTGGATCCAGATGAGCAGGAGGTGATAGGCAGATGGAGGAGGGAGGAGTGGAAATAGTGACAGAGACTGGGAGGTGATAGGTGGAGGCGGCAAAGGGCTACAGATGATGGAATCTGATAGGAGAGGAAGATGGAACATGGAACTAAATAAGTGAGGTGGGGAGGGCAGATGGGAACTGTAGGAGGACGGGACCCTGTGGGAGGAGTGTGTGGGTGACGGACAGGTGGGGTGGGTGGAGGAGGAGAAAGAAACTGGGTGATGGAGGGGTTGGGGGTTGGGTGCGTGTCGAAGGAACTGAGTAGAACAGGAGGAAGGAAGAAAAGGGACAGAGAAGGGACACAAGAGATCCTACAGATGCTGGAATCTGAAGCAATACACACAAAATGCTGAAGGAAGTCAGCAGGTCAGGCAGCATCTATGGAGGGAAATAAACAGTCGACATTTCAGGTCGAGACCCTTCGTCAGCAAGTTACGTGAAATTGGAGCATTCAATGTTCATGCTGTCAGGTTGTAGACTGCCCAGGTGGAACATGAGGTGCTGTTCCTGTAGTTTGTACTTAGCTTCACCCTGGAAGGGGAGGAGGCCGAGGACAGACAGGTTAGTGTGGGAATGGAGAGGGAAACTAAAATGGCTGGCAACCGGGAGCTTCAAATGGCCATGGCGGACAGAGTTTGGCAAGGTGGTCACCTAGTCTGAACTTTTTTATTTTCCAGTTGTTCATCAGCTGCTGTGCACAAGGAAGTTTGGTAAGGCAAGTAGGGCTTGTAAGAGGGACACAATGGAAGTATCTGAATCATATAAACTCAGGTGAGATAGTGAGATCACAGCAAAGTAGAATGAGAGAAGGAGGATTAAATATGACATGTGACCATATTTAAGAATGCTCAGACTTAAAGCAAATTCTGTGGCATTTGGTCTCACAATCACCATAAATCTATTCTGAGTCTGTGGGGTAAGGGAAGTCTCCCCTCACACTACCATCTATCATCTTCCTCTGAAAGAGAGGACAACTGCATTAGTGAGTGTGTTCCACACATTCAACTGTTGAGCAATGGCAGATGCATGTTCCAGTAGTCATGACTGATGTTACGGACTCAGTGAAAGTCCCTTTAAGATAGAGAGTGTGTGTGTATGTGTGTGTGGGGCGTGCTTACGTCAATAGAAGATAAAGGACGTAATGACGTTGTTGAAGAAGTCAGAAGAAGAAGAAGAGAGAGAGAAGGGAGAGAGACACCAGCCTGCTTGTTTTCTCTATCGATGGATGAGAAACAATAACTGTGTTTGCCACTGAAATCCATGTATGGAAGTTGGAAGTAATCCGGTGGAGTTCACTTTGTTGCTGACCTGTAGAAGGAAACAGGTATTTGTGTGTGGACGACCACGGTTCGGATGCTTTTCGGGGTGAGGAAGTCACTACCGAGTAAACACTGAAGTGTCGTTTGGGTTCCATCGTGGAACATTTGGATTTCGTATGTACTCTCTCTATGTTTTTCTACATCTACATCTTATCTTCAGACAACGGTGGTTGTTGAAGAAGCCCTTGCTCATGTTTCACCTTATGGCTTGCGGAACTGAACTTTAAGAACCATTCCGGAACTGGGAGTTTTGGACTTTGTCACACACACACACGAAGAGTTTAGTTTTGGGGTTAACATTCGAGGTTTAACATTCTTGAATTCTAACATACTAACATTTTTACTTTTATTTTACGTATTATCAATAGTAGTGATTAATAAAATAGTTTTTAACACTGAAACATGCTCAGTGTGTTTCTTTTGTTGCTGGTTCATGACAAAATTGGGGGCTCGTCCGGGATAGTTCCCAAGGTTAACGAGTGTCGTCTGGGATTGTACCCCAGATTGACGAAATTTGTTCGAGATTCAATCCAAAGATTTTTGAGGGAGGTCTGATAAATTTTTTTTAATTGGCTTGTGTGTGTGGAAACCAGCAGCAATGGATATTAAGGCATTTTTGGAGTCACCAACCCAAAAGGGATTGGAGGTGGCGAAAAAGGATGATTTGATAAAGATTGCTACAAGGCTAAACCTTACAGAAGTAAAGCAGTCTATGAGAAAGGCAGATATTCAGAGATTGATAGCTGGCCATTATGTGGAAAAGAAGGTGTTTGAGAAAGAAGTGTTAAAACAGTTTCCTGGCAGTGAAATAGCAATTTCTGAGGCACAGGTGCAGCTGGCAAAGATAGAAGCTGAACGAGAGCAAACCCAGTTAAAGATAGAGGCTGAACGAGAGCAAACCCAGTTAAAGATAGAAGCTGAACGAGAGGAAAAGAGATTAGAGGCCGAACAAAAGAAATTAGAGACTGAACAAAAGCTAACTCAGATGAAGATAGAGGCTGATCTAGCAATGAAGCAGATGGAATTGAAGAAGATGGAGCTGGATAACGAGGAGAAAAAGAGGCAGCATGAGTTACAAATGAAGCGTAGGAGTTCGGAATCTGATTCTGATGATGGTTTTTCAGCCAGCAGGGAGGTTCGATTAGTCCCTCCGTTTGAAGAAGATCAGGTTGATCAGTATTTCCAACATTTTGAAAAGGTTGCTGTGAGTTCAAACTGGCCAAGGAAAGGATGGGCTCTTATGGTACAGAGTGTGATTAAAGGTAAAGCTCAAAAAGCTTATTCTGCTTTGTCTGTTGTAGATGCAGCTGATTATACCAAGGTAAAACAAGCTATATTGAAGGCCTATGAATTGGTCCCTGAGGCTTATAGACAAAAATTCAGAGATTTGAGGAAATCTGCAGATCAGACTTATATGGAATTTGCCAATGGAAAGAGAATATGTTTTGAACGATGGTGCCTGGCTAAAAATGTAGATGGGGATTATGATAAATTGACAGAATTGATACTGGTGGAAGACTTTAAAAGATGTGTTCCAGCTGAATTAACAACATATTTAAATGAAAAGGCAGTGGAAACTTTACAAGAAACTGCTAGGTTGGCAGATGATTATGCTTTAACCCATAAATCCAAATGGGGACAACCTAAAACCTTTCAAAAGAGTTACAAAGACAATCCAGGTAAACCAGAGATTAAATTAGGAGGTAATCAAAAGGAAAAGATGAAAAGAAGCCAGGGCTGGAGAAACCTGTTGAGCGTACTTGTTATTACTGTAGGAAACCTGGCCACGTGATATCTAATTGTGCCCTTTTGAAGAAAAAGAAGGAAGCTGGGCCCAATGCTTGCTTTCAGGCAATTAAAAATCAAAAAGGTTTAGGAGATGCTGTTAAAGATCAGTCCTTGCAAGAGGGAAAAGCGGAAAAGTTGGAGGAGGTGAGAAAAGAATTCCGTTCGTATGTATCAGAGGGTTTTGTTTCACTGAATGATGAGTCACCCCAGGTGCCAGTGAAAATTCTTAGAGATACTGGGGCTAGTCAATCTCTCTTGCTGGACAGTGTTTTAAATTTTGGTGAAGAAAGTGACACTGGTGAAGTAAATCTAGTACGAGGCGTTACAGGTGAGACCATGTCTGTCCCTTTTCACAGGGTGATTTTAAAGTCAAAGTTCGTAGAAGGACCAGTCGAGATAGGGATAAGACCTAGTTTGCCAGTGGAAGGAGTTTCTTTGTTATTGGGAAATGACCTTGCAAATGGAGAAAGTGATCCTGTGGTACGGTTAACAACCAAACCAAGGATTGATGAGTCTGAGGATGATTCAGATGTTTACCCATCATGTGCGGTGACTCGAGCTAGAGCTAAAGAATTAGCCAAGACAGACAGTCCGGTGCAGTCTGATGTGGTTCCTTGTGACAGTCCTAAACAGGAAGAAAATTTTGATGCCTTATCTGAGACTTTTCTGTCTTCACTGGAGGATCAACATCCTTATAGTGAGCCTGAATTTAAAGATTTGTCTTTGTCGAGGAAGGATTTTATGGTGGAACAGACAAAGGACCCTGAGTTGGCAGAATTGAAAGAAAAAGCACTCTCATGTGAGGAGATTGAAAAGGTGCCAACTGGATACTATGTCAAAAATGGAGTGTTAATGAGGAAATGGAGACCTCCTCATGTTCCTGTTACTGAGGAATGGGAAGTTATTCATCAGGTTGTTGTTCCAAAAGTTTATAGGGATGAGATTTTAAACCTGGCCCATAGTATGCCTTTGGGTGGTCATTTTGGTGTGAATAAAACTGTAGGGAAGATCTTGAAACAATTCTATTGGCCTGGTTTGAGAAAAGATGTGGTGATGTTTTGTCGAACCTGCCACACATGTCAGATGGTAGGTAAACCAAATCAAAAACCCCCTTGTGGCTCCTTTGAAACCAATTCCTGCTTTTGGTGAACCCTTTTCGAAGGTGATTGTGGACTGTGTTGGCCCCTTACCAAAGTCTAAGACTGGAAATCAGTATTTGTTAACCATCATGTGTGCCACTTCTAGATTTCCAGAGGCAATACCCCTTAGAAATATTAAGGCCAAGACAGTGTCAAAGGCTCTTGTAAAATTTTTTACCTTGTTTGGTTTGCCAAAAGAAATCCAATCTGATCAAGGTAGTAATTTTATGTCAAAAATTTTTCAACAAATAGTCTATGAGCTGGGAGCAAAGCAGATTGTATCATCTGCATATCACCCAGAATCTCAAGGAGCTCTGGAGAGATTTCATTCTACTCTCAAAAATATGCTGAAGACTTATTGCTTTGAAAACACCAAGGATTGGGACGAAGGTATCCATTTACTTTTGTTTGCCGTTAGAGAATCGATCCAGGAGTCAATCGGATTTAGTCCGTTTGAGCTTGTGTTTGGACATAGGGTGAGAGGACCTTTGGAGTTGTTGAGAGAGCAATGGGTTAATGAGGAAGTTCACTTGAGTCTGTTGGACTATGTCCAAAAATTTAAAACTCGGTTGGAGAGAGTCTGCCAGCTAGCGAGAGAGAATTTGAAAACAAGCCAGATAAGAATGAAGACATATTTTGATAGACGTGCTCGGCCTAGGACATTCGCAGTGGGGCAAAAGGTGTTGGTATTTTTCCCTAGCCAAAATAATCCCTTGCAAGCTCGTTTTTCTGGACCCTATGTTATTGAATCTCGAGTGACTGATCTAACATATATAATCAAAACACCAGATAGACGCAAGAAAACACAACTCTGTCATGTAAACATGCTAAAACCTTATTATGAGAGGGATTCAGTTGTGGCCTTGGTGGATGGTGAAAAGGTTGTTTCTAGAATGCCTGATGTTGATGTTGAGGAAGGCCAATTTAGACCAAATATTGTTCCATCGAAACTAAAAAACCAAAATATCATGGAGAACCTTGAAACGAAGTTGGACCATTTACAAGTTTCACAAAAACAACAGATGAGAGAATTAATTTTAAAATTTAAAAATCTGTTCCCAGATGTTCCAAACAGAACATCGATAATTACCCATGATGTTGATGTTGGGGATGCAAAACCAATCAAACAACACCCATATCGAATGAATGTGGAAAAAAGTAAACTTGTTGATCAGGAAATAAAATACATGTTGGAAAATGATATTATTAGACATTCTACTTCAAATTGGAGTTCGCCCTGTGTTATTGTACCTAAACCTGATGGAACTGTTAGATTTTGCACAGATTACAGGAAAGTGAATGCTGTAACAAAGTCAGATGCTTACCCTATTCCTAGGGTGGATGATTGCATAGACAGAGTGGGAAAGGCAAAATTTCTTACAAAGATTGACCTATTAAAAGGGTACTGGTGTGTTCCATTAACAGATAGAGGAAGGGAAATTTCAGCCTTTGTAACCCCTTCTGGATTGTATGAATACAATGTTTTGCCATTTGGAATGAAAAATGCTCCGGCAACATTTCAAAGAATGATTAATTCAGTGATTCATGGGTTAAAACATACAGATGCCTACATTGACGACTTAGTGACTGGGAATGATACTTGGGAAGATCACATCTCTGCGTTAGAAAGGTTGTTTGAAAGACTTTCCAAGGCTAACCTTACAGTTAACTTGGCTAAAAGTGAATTTGGCCATGCCACTGTGACGTATCTTGGTTATGTTGTAGGTCAAGGCAAGCAAGCTCCTGTTCAGGCAAAAGTTCAAGCAATATCTGAGTTCCCTATTCCCACAGGTACGAGGACTGTTAGAAGATTTTTGGGAATGGTTGGATATTATCGAAAATTTTGTAAAAATTTTGCTGATATTGCTCTTCCCCTAACTAATCTTCTGAAGAAGGGAGTAAAGTTTGTTTGGACAGATTCTTGTCAAGCATTTGAGAAGCTGAAAGCCATTTTATGCTACCATCCTGTGCTCAGAACACCTGACTTTGAAAAGCCATTTTCATTAGCAGTAGATGCCAGTGATGAAGCTGCAGGAGCTGTGTTGTTGCAGAAGGGTGACCTTGATGATATTGACCATCCTGTAGCTTACTTTTCAAAGAAATTTAATGAGCATCAAAAGAATTATTCCACCATAGAGAAAGAATTACTGTCACTTGTTTTAGCCTTGCAACATTTCAGTGTATATGTTTGCACCGCTCAGAAACCATTGACTGTGTATACAGATCATAACCCATTGGTGTTTCTGAGCCGAGTCAAAAACAAGAACAGAAGGCTGTTAAACTGGAGTTTAATTTTGCAAGAGTTTGATCTCATGATAACTCACATTAAAGGCAAAGATAATGTGATTGCTGATTGTCTTTCCCGATGTTAAATGGGAAACATGTATCTATACTAATCTGATAGTCTGTAGTTGTGTAGCATGATAATTATTAACATTACTAACTGTATGCGCGGTTAAAATTTTCTTGAAAATTTTTTTTTTAGGTGGGAGGTGTTACGGACTCAGTGAAAGTCCCTTTAAGATAGAGAGTGTGTGTGTATGTGTGTGTGGGGCGTGCTTACGTCAATAGAAGATAAAGGACGTAATGACGTTGTTGAAGAAGTCAGAAGAAGAAGAAGAGAGAGAGAAGGGAGAGAGACACCAGCCTGCTTGTTTTCTCTATCGATGGATGAGAAACAATAACTATGTTTGCCACTGAAATCCATGTATGGAAGTTGGAAGTAATCCGGTGGAGTTCACTTTGTTGCTGACCTGTAGAAGGAAACAGGTATTTGTGTGTGGACGACCACGGTTCGGATGCTTTTCGGGGTGAGGAAGTCACTACCGAGTAAACACTGAAGTGTCGTTTGGGTTCCATCGTGGAACATTTGGATTTCGTATGTACTCTCTCTATGTTTTTCTACATCTACATCTTATCTTCAGACAACGGTGGTTGTTGAAGAAGCCCTTGCTCATGTTTCACCTTATGGCTTGCGGAACTGAACTTTAAGAACCATTCCGGAACTGGGAGTTTTGGACTTTGTCACACACACACACGAAGAGTTTAGTTTTGGGGTTAACGTTCGAGGTTTAACATTCTTGAATTCTAACATACTAACATTTTTACTTTTATTTTACGTATTATCAATAGTAGTGATTAATAAAATAGTTTTTAACACTGAAACATGCTCAGTGTGTTTCTTTTGTTGCTGGTTCATGACACTGAACAGTCAAACGTGTGTCTAAGGTATGACACAGAGAAGGCACAATGCTGGTCCATTTAGTAATTGCTTCCTACATTGCATCTGTGAGTTTGCAATGCCCAAATAATAATTTTCCAAGCTTGTGCTTTAAATCTTAAACTTTTTATTGTTAACCCTTTACTCTCGAAATATTCCAAGTTCCTGGCACAGATTAAGCTTCCAACTAAAGGAGTCTAATTGATACTTTTCCCATATTCCAGTAGTTAATGTATTCACTGACCATAAGCACACCTCTGAACTTAACACCCTTCTTGAGGAACCAGTATTAAAACATACCAGAACTACTTTCCTTATAACATCCTTTGCAATCCTTCCCCGATGTCACTTCATCCTGTAAACCACGAGGTTCCTGGGTCCCATCTTCTGGTGGCAACCTCTTCCACAAGGATTTCAAAGGCAACTTCTGAAAAGCTGGGTGCCATCTCCTCATTGAGTCAAAGAGTTGTACAGAACATAAAACAGGCCCTTTGGCCCAACATTCATGCTGAACATTTTGCCCATCTACACTACAGCCACTTGCCGACATTAGGACTGTATCCGTCAATACCTCACCTATGTATGTGTCTGTCTAAAGGCATCGTAGACATAGTGATTGTATCTGATTCCACCACATCCTCTGGCAAAGCATTCCAGATAGCAACCACTCTCTGTGTAAAAAAAATTACCCCTCAGATCCACTTTAATGCTCCTTCCTCTCACCTTAAATACATACCCTCTTGTTTCTGACACCCTTACCATGGGAAAAAAGTTTTTATTATCTACCCTATCTATAGGTCTCATAATTTTATATACCTCTATCTCATCACTCTCTCAGCTTCCTTTGTTCCAGGTAAAACAAGCCCAGCCTATCCAAACTCTCCCCATAACTAAAGTCCTCCAATCCAGGCAACATCCTGGTGAATCCCCTCTGCACTCTCTCCAGCACAACCACATCCTTCCTATAGTGCGGCGACCAGAATTGCACACAATATTGCAAGTGTGGGCTAACCAATGTTCTGTAAAGTTGCAACATAACATCCTAACTCTTATATTCTAATATTCTATGTCTTGACCTATGAAGGCAACCATGCCATGTGCCTTCTTCACCACCCTATCTAACTGTGTTGCCACTTTTAGGTAACTATGGAGTTGGACCTCTAGGTGTCTCTGTTTATCAACATTCCTTATCTCCCTATTTACTGTATATGTCCTACCTTTATTTGATTTTCCAAAATACATCACCTTGAACTTGATGAAATTAAACTTCATCTGCCAACGCTCTGCCCAACTTTCCTTCTAATCTATATCCTGCTGTAGCATTGGACAACCTTCTTCGTTAACCACAACACCCTCAATTTTCATGTTATCCACAAACATAATAATCATATCCCTACATTTATATCCAAGTCATTAATATATATCACAGAGAGCAAAGGTCCCAGCACCAATCCCTGTGGTACACCACTAGTCACAGGTTTCCAATCAGAAACAGATACTTCCATCACTACCCACATCCTCCAATCCCAAAGCTAATTTTGGATCCAATTAGCCACTTCAAGTCACTCTCCTGGTGGCAACCTCTTCTGCAAGGATTTCGAAGGCAACATCTGAGAAGCTGGATGCTATCTTTTGTCTCTTTGGTTCCTCTAAATGCTCCCCAAGCAGTGTAATAACATCCATGAGTCCCATTGAGAGCTGTAGGTATGACTTCAATCAGCGTAGGTCATTTTCAACTGGTCTGCAGGAATCCTGAAATTTCTCATTGCTTCCATGTGCTTAAGGTAACTGAGATTGCCACTATTTCAACAATCAAATCATTGCACCAAATATGTATATAAATGTATGTGTGCAAACAGATGCCACCATTTCACCACATAGTTTCCAATGTAATTAAACTACACCCCATTATCTCTGTCTTGTAACCCTTCAGTTGACCTGGGGTGCAAGTTAGAGACTCTCTACTAATATGTCGGGATAGTTTAGATCTGTAGAGGTGGGTGGAGTTAGTGCAAGGGGGCAGGGGCAGTGGGGGTGTAATAGGACTTAATAGAAACAAAATAATGGCAATTGTAGACACATATCACAAATGCACAGCACAATACATCCCTTCCCACCATCAGTGGTATCTACAGGAGGCACTGCCTCAAGAAGGCAACATCCACCAGAATCAGAATCAGGTTTATTATCACTGACATATGTCATGAAATTTGTTGTTTTGCAGCAGCAGTACAGCAGTATATACATAAAAATTACTATAAGTTACAAAAATAAATAAATAGTGCAAAAGAGGAATAACAAAGTAGTGTTCATGGGTCATGGACCATTTAGAAATCTGATGATGGAGGGGAAGAAGCTGTTCCTGAAACATTGCGTGTGGGTCTTCAAGCTCCTGTACCTCCTCCCCGATGGTAGTAATGTGAAGAGGCTATGTCCCGCGGGGTGGGGGCCTTCAATGATGGATGCCGCCTTGTTGAGGCACCGTCTCTTGAAGATGTCCTCAATGGTGGAGAGTGTGGTGCCCATGATAAAACCCTCTGCAGCCTCTATTGATCCTGCACATTGGAGCTTCCATACCGGCAGTGATGCAGCCAGTCAGGACCCGCTCCACTGTACATCTATAGAAATTTACAAGAGTCTTTGGTGACATACTAAATCTCCTCAAACTCCTAATGAAGTAGAGCCTCTGGCATGCCTTCTTTGTGATTGCATCAATGTGTTGGGCCCAAGATAAATCCTCTGAGATGCTGACATTCAGGAACTTGAAGCTGCTCACCATTTCCACTGCTGACCCCTCAATGAGGACTGGTGTGTGTTCTCCCAACTTCCCCTTCCTGAAGTCCACAATCAATTCCTTGGTCTTGCTGATGTTGAGTACGAGGTTGTTGTTACCACACCACTCAACCAGCCGATCTATCTCACTCCTCCTCAGATGCCTCCTCGTTGCCATCTGAGATTCTGCCAACAACAGTGTGTCATTGGAGAATTTATAGATCGCATTTGAGCTGTGCCTACCCACACAGTCATGAGTGTAGAGAGGGTAGAGCAGTGGGCTAAACACGCATCCTTGAGGTGCGCCTGTGTTGATTGTCAGTGAGGAGGAGCTGTTATTACCAATCCGCACTGACTCTTGTCTCCCGGTAAGGAAGTCAAGGATCTATTTGCAGAGGGAGGTTCAGTGGCCTAGGTTTTGAAGCTTGTTGATTAGTACTGAGGGGATGATGGTATTGAATGCTGAGCTGTAATCAATAAACAGCAGCCTGACGTATGGAGAGCCGAAAAAAGAGCCAGTGAGATTGCATCCGCTGTAGACCTGTTGTAGCAGTAGGCCAATTGCAGTGGGTCCAGTTCTTTCCTCAGGCAGGAATTAATTCTAGCCATGACCAACCTCTCAAAGCACTTCATCACAGTTGATGTGAGTGTTTCCGGGCGATAGTCATTGAGGCAGCTCACCCTGCTCTTCTTGGGCACCGGTATGATTAATGCCCTTTTGAAGTAGGTGGGAACCTCCATCTACAGCAGTGAGAGGTTGAAGATGTCCTTGAGCACTCCAGCCAGTTGGTCAACACAGATTTTCTGTACCCTGCCAGGTACCCTGCCAGGGCCTCATGCCTTGCAAGGGTTCACACTCTTGAAGGATGTTCTGATGTCAGCCTCCAAGACCAAGATCACAGGGTCACCAGATGCTGTGAGGATTCACACAGGTGTAGTGTTATTCTTCCTTTCAAAGCACGCATAAAAGGAGTTGAGCTCATCAGGGAATGAAGCATCACTGCCACTTATGCTGTTTGGTTTTGCCATATAGGAAGTAATGGCATGTAAACCCTGCCACAGCTGTCATGAATCCAGTTGTGTCTCTAACTTCACACGGAATCGCCTTTTCACTCTCACAATGGCCTTCCGTAGGTCATACCTGAGCTTCTTGTAGGGTTCATCAAACATCCTCACCACTTGGGCCATGTGACCTTCCTGCAGCTACCATAGGGCAGGAGGTACAGAAGCCCGAAGTCCCACACCACCAGGATCAAGAAAAGTTACTTCTCTTCAAACATTAGGTTCTTGAACAAACCAGCACAACCCTAATCACTATAAGTTTAGCAACACTGTGATGACTTTAACTACTTTGCACTAAAATGGACTGTTTCTTTTTGTTCTAATTTCTTGTAAAAATTGTGTATAATTTATGTCTAATTTGTGTTTCTCTTGTGAATGCTGCTTATCTGACGCCATGTGCCTGTGATGCTGCTGCAAGTAAGTTTTTCACTGTACCTGTGTATACATGTACTTGTGCATATGACAATAAACTCGACTTTGAGTTTGACATAATAAAACAGAATCCCAATGTAAATAAATAGAATCAATGAATGAAGTATGTTCAAGTGCATGTTCTACAGATTACAGAATATTGGAAGAGAGTAGAGAAAGATAAATAATAATGACACATTAAAATAATAATTTGAGGGGTAACGTAGCGGTTAAGGTATAGGTGGAGCCACCAGAGTTGTGGACCTTTGCTCGTGACACAAGTTGCAATCCATCCCCTTTGGGAAATGAGGCTTTGTAGGTCTGAAGCGGCAATGACAGGATTTGGAATCAGAAATGATGTAAACATAAAAGCAATCCTCTGGCACCATGGTGTTGAAGATTAAGGGCATTTATTAAATGTTATCACCTACATCAAAGCTAACTCCATCGAAGCAAAAGTTGCTCTGATTACATAATTCACTCCATATTGTATATGAAATTACTACATTCTGTTGGATCAGTCAAAAAGTGATTGAAACAATTGATCAATATTTCACAGAACTTTGATAATTTGCTGTAAGAAAGGCTTTAAACACAGGTCACTGAAGGATGTATGTCAAAGCAACTTTGACAGGAAGCCCTTGAAAATATCTGAGCTGCTGGAGTTAACAAGATCACTGTCACTTTCAGAGCACAGAGCAAACAAAGACAAGAAGCTGCTGTTGCAAATAAAAGTGGGAGAGAAGATGAACACCAGGACCAAACCTTTTGCTTGAAAACATCAACAATGAGCAAGTGCCAGCATTGTCGAGATTGGCAGGATTCAGAACAGTACAACCACTGTGGTGACACAAGAGAGACTGCAGATGCTGGAAATCTAGAGCAACACACACACAATGCTGGAGGAACTCAGCAGGTCAGGCAGCATCTATGGAGGGAAATGAACAGTCGACATTTTGGACCGAGACCCTTCATCAGGGCTGTGATATGGTGCCAGCTCCCCACTCAAAGCAGGATGTCCTGCTGAGGGGAAGCAGTGCAAGTTATGCGGAAAATCCAACCACCTCTCAAAGGTTTATTATTCAGTACACAGGGTACATCAGAACTCATCAGACCACATAGTAACTGTTGAAGACGATGCAGGAGACAATTCTGATGAGCCTGAGTCAGTATTTGCTTTTCACTGCAGCCATCAGAACTCTCAGCCAAACATAGAAGTGAATATTTGCAATTTCTGAATAAATGTGCTGATTAATAAAGGCACATCTGTCAACGTGATGAGTGAATAAACTTTCAACAACCTTTACTGTCATTCGATTCTAACTCAGCAAGGAAATCCCAGGATATTTCCTTACACCTTTGACAGTTCTGGGAACACATTTATCCCAAATAACATTCAAATCCGAGAGTATTAACATGACATACTATGTCATCTCAGGTGACTGTGATACTCCTGAGTTTTAACACAATGTCAGCTCTTCACATTGTAGAAATCATAAGTGCAGTGCTTATGTTTAATGACATCTAATCTAGATTCACAGATTGGAAGGCTAATGGCAGCATGGTGGCACAGCAGTTAGTGCTGCTGCCACATAACTCCAGAGACATTGGTTCCTTCCTCTCACCCGAAACCAATCCCTCTTGCTTTAGATAGCTCTACCATGGGGAAAGGATTCTGACTGTCTACCCTATCTAAGCCTCCCATAATTTACTCTGTCAGGTCACCCCTCAGCCTCCTTCACTCCAGGGAAAACAAGCCCAGCCTATCCAATTATTCCCCAGAACTAAAATCCAATCCAGGAATCTCCTCGATCAGTGCAAACCCATCTTTCTTAAGGTGTGGCAACCAGAACTGCATACAATACTCCAAATGTGGCCTAAAGTTGCAACTCAATGTCCCAACTCTTATATTCCATGGCCCAACCTATGAAGGTAAGCACACCACATGCTTTCTTCACCACCCTGTCCACCTATGTTGCAATTTTCAGGAAACTATGGCCCAAGGTCTTTTTGTTCATTGAGTAAGATGCACTGTCAGTCACCTGGGGTACTTAATATTTTCATCTGTGCACGTACAGTAGCAACTTTGTTGTGTGACTGACCATAGTTTGTTTAACCATTCTAACAGTTAGCTGCCTACCTGCATCAAACACTGGATATCTAATTTCCAAGAACATGATTACCATGTCAATATCAGCCAGGAAAGTTAAATCCTGCTAATTACACTTCATTCTTTTACTACAACCAACCTTGCACATGATGAGAAAAGGTTGCATAATAGCATATTGGTTATATGAGCATCATTGCCCAGAACAATCACACTAAGCAAAATCAAAGCCACAATGACACAATGTGTTACTCTATCTTTGAGTATGATAGTAATTCAGTTCTTAAAATGGAAATAGATCATTGAAGTTGTATCCTATGGCAATCTCACTCTGCTAGAATTGCTTAAAGTTCATAAACATTGTTAGCACATGAGTTGAGGTACTGAGAGTGGTGAAATGAGGTCACCACAAGGTTATCCTGTAGTTGCTGATGGGACCTGTTATAGACATTGTTTGAGAAAATTAAACTATTGTTAAAGGGGGAGATTTAGTTTGCAAGAATGGATTGTTTGGTTGTACATAAAATCAATGAAGGTCTTGGAAGTCATGCAAACACAATGTCAAACTTACCAGAACCGATACACAAGTCAGAGTTATCCAAAGGGCGATAAGTTAACCCTGCTGCTCATTTTGCAAACCTGTTACATTATGATGATCATTTGCTTGTGTCTGTTGATGACTATGGTAGACTCTCCACTGTAGAAATCATCAGTACTCTTTCCATGTAAAGCTGCTGAAGCTCGATTATATCTTCACACTGTTTGGAGAACCACAAGTAGTGAGGACAGATAACTGGCTACCATTCAACAGTAAAGAAGTTTGCAAATTACCTATGTTTCACAAATCACAAGATCACACTTCACTGGGTATGAGTCAGTGGTGAAGTTGAGGGATTTATGCAAGTGAAAATCATCCAAACAACTTGTGCCAAAGGAAAATCATGGGAGTTAGAACTTCATAAGTTTTAAAGATGTCACAAAGAAACACTGCATTCCATGATAGAAATACCAGAAATTACACTTGTTTTTTGCACAAATAATGTTGAACTGTTTTTGAGAGATACCCACGAGATAAATAACCAATAGCTACAAAGCCCAGAAGAACATTATAGAAGCATTATGGAAACAAGTGAAATTCAGATCGACACCATTACAGGCTGGGAGTACAGTTCTTGTTAAATGCAATATCCACATTGGGCAAGTAAGTGACGCTCAATGACGCTCAACAGCCACGAAGTTACCTCCTTGTATGGTTCCATGATTACAGTATTATATGGTTTGCAAAGCATCAAAAAACACGTGTCAGCCCTCAAGGGCATAAAATACCATCCGTCATTGGTGAAGTCAAAACTGATTGGTCAAAAATTCTCCCGCTCCTTTTGGCCAATCAACTAAAATTTACATTTTTAAAACCTACCTTGACATCTCTGGCCTCTCTTTGACTGTCCTTGTGTTTTTCCTGCCAGGATTGACCCAGGAGTTAAATTGAGATCATTGTGCCAAGGACAAGATTGGACCAATATAAACTTGAGCCAGTTGCAATGGGACTTTTAGCCAACTTCATAGCTCAAAACTGGATGGTATGGACCACCAACAGCATCAGAAAAGTATGTCACCATAATCTGTAACCTCATAATCTGGTATATCAAACCAGGGATCAGTCCCAGTTCAATGAGGAGTGCAGAGGGCATACCAGGAGCTTCAGCAGGTGTAACTGAAAATGATGTAGGGTCAGCTTGGTGAAGCAATGATACTGAACCAAAAGCCCATTAAACAGCAAATGCTGCATGCAATAAACAATACTAAGCTTTCTCACAACCAACAGAACAAATCAGAAACCTGCAGTCCTGCCACATGCAGTTGTGAATGGGGTAGGACAATTAACCCGGGAACTGGAGATGGAGGATCCAAGAAATTTCCATCCTCCATGATGAATGGGCCCAGCATGTGAGTGCTTAAGACAAGGCTGAAATATTCTCAACAGTCTAATGAAGTGTCTAGGACCTAAACCATTAACTGTTTCTATTTCCACAGATTCTGCCTGAGCTGCTGAGTGTTTCCAGCATTTTCTGTTTTCATTTCAGATTTCCAGCATCTGCATTTGTTTCAAGTTTTATTTTCAACTACATTCTGTCAGAAGCGCTTTGTGCTTGGTTCATCCTGATGTCCTACTGAGATCTTTATCATTTCAGATGCCAGTTGTCAGCCCACATCAAGGAATAGGTGACACAGGATAGAGCGAAGGCTTTGGGAATGGACAACATAACAGGTATTGTACTAAAATCTTGCTCCAGATTTAGCCATGTCTTAAGCCAAGCTGTCCTATACAGACACAACACCAGCCTCTTCCTCACAATGTATAAAATTGCCCAGTGATGTCCTGTTCATAAAATACAGGACAAATACAATTCAGTCAATCACCAGAAATCAGTTTGTTCTCAGTCACCAACAAAGTGATGGAAGGTGCCATTGACAGTACTATCAAGTGATATTTACTCACTGATAAACTGTTCACCAATTCTCAGTTTGGGTTTTGCCAGGACCGTTGAGAAAGTAAATGGGTCTTGGCAACCTCTGGCAAGTGACTCACCTCCTGACACCCCAAAGCCCTCCTATCATTTACAAGACACAAGTCAGGAATACAATGGAAAACTATCCACTTGCCTGGATGAGTGCAGCAACAATAACCCTCAGGAAGCTCAGTGATATCCAGGACAAGGCACTGGAACTCCATCTACAACCCTAAACATTCATTCCCTCCACCACTAATGCACAGTGGCTGCATCTGGTTCCATTTACAAAATTAATTGAAGTTCCATGCCTCTGCTTCTGCGACAGCACCTCCAAATCTCGTGATCTGTACTCCCAAGACTTCTGATGAATTTGACCACCAACTGACACAGCATTCTGTCTTGGAAATATATCGCTGGTCCTTCATCATCACTGGGTCTAATTCCTGGAACACCCACCCTAATAACGCTATGGGAGAACTCTCACTAGAAGGACTGCAATCATTCAAGAAGGTGGCTCTCTATCACTTTATGATGAACGATTAGGGGTGCACAATAAATGCTGGCCTTGGTAGGTAAAGGAAGGAATTCTATTCAACTCCATTGATCCCTGGTGCACAATTTCCCACCATTTCTTAATTGTCTTATTTTAACTGGGGCAGACTCAGCAAAAGGAGAAGCATTAGCCTTTACTCAGCTGCTTCCATCTGATTTACTTCCAATAATACAATAGGCAGAAAACTATGGCAGTTTAAACTTGTCAAATACTCAGTTCTGATTTAGTGATGCTATATTTTCAAGGTAGAGTTTATGCTACATTGCTAGCCTAATCTGTGGATTCTGGACTAAACTAGTTATCCTTCTGACTACATGTCCTCTAGATTGCTCATAAATGACTAGGATAAAATAATTTATGGGGTTTTTTAAAGATCCTTTGGTGTAAACTATACTGGCTATTTTTTTTTATGTTCATTGGGCTGAGGGATTTTATTCTGGTGAATCGATTCCAACAGTCAGTGACTAATCAAGAATAGCATCTTATTTATGTGGCATCTTTACTGCAATAAAATGGCACAAAAAGTTCCAGTGGAGTGTTATCAAACAAAAAATTGACAATGCGCAGCATTAAGATATACAAGGAAACAGAACAGGTAGGTCTGAATAACAATGGCCACTAGTTGCATTTGTAGAATACCTTTTAACAAAGCAAAACATCCCCAGATGATTAACAAGACCAATTGTGACAAAGAGCCACAGTGTGAGTTATCAGTACATTGTCCACATTATGCACAAGGGGCATCAACTTCCCATGGATAACACAAAACACACATACCACTAAGACCTTCTCCTTAGTACCCAATATATCTATCAAATACTCATAAATGTGTATGAATAAAGATGTATGAATAGCTCTTAATAAACACATTCAGGGAATCACCCACCTGAACTTCCCAGGGCCCTACCATTTCCGGTGAAAGTCCTTGCACTTATCTGAATTATCTGCTATTCCTTGGCTCACCAAGTCAGGTGATCAAGATCCCACTGTAATTCTTGATAACTTCCTCACTGTTTTCGACTCCACTTGGACCTCCGAGCAGCTAAGCGTTTTTTCTAATCGGGAATAGTGGGGCAAGACTGCGCAGGCGCGTGACGTAAGCGGGTAGCGTGCAAGCAATTTAAAAAGAAGAAAGCCATATCCAGTGGGCAGCATTTGGAGTGGGCAGTGGAGTGAGAGGTAGCAGAGTGATTGGGCTTTGGATCAACAGGCTTAGGCGGTAATGGGTGAGCTAGGTGCTAATTGAGGAAAGGAAGGAGTATGAGTGAGGTTTTCTGTGCTCGGTGTCAGATGTGGGAGGTCCTGGAGTCTCCCAGACTCCCGAACAGCCACATCTGCATCCGGTGTGTCGAGCTGCAGCTCCTAAGGGACCGCGTTAGGGAACCGGAGAGGCAGCTCGAAGACCTTCGTCTGGTCAGAGAAAATGAGGAGGTGATAGACAGGAGTTATAGGCCGGTGGTCACACCGGGACCACGGGAGGCAGGCAAGTGGGTCACAGACGGGAAGGGGAAGGGGAAGGGGAAGGGGAAGGGGAAGGGGAAGAGTCAGGTACTAGGGAGTACCCCTGTGGCTGTACCACTTGACAATAAGTGCTCCTGCTTGAGTACTGTTGGGGGAGACAGCCTACCTGGGGGAAGCAACAGTGGCAGTACCTCTGGCATCGAGTCCGGCCCTGTGGCTCAGAAGGGTAGGAAAAGAGAGGAGGGCAGTAGTGATAGGGGACTCTATAGCTAGGGGGTCAGACAGGCGATTCTGTGGAAGTGAGCGAGAATCCTGGATGATATGTTGCCTCCCAGGTGCCAGGGTCCAGGATGTCTCTGATCGGGTCCACAGCATTCTCAAACGGGAGGGAAAGCAGCCAAAAGTCGTGGTACATGTTGGTACCAATGACATAGGTAGAAAGAGGGATGAGGTCCTGATGAGCGAGCCTAGGGAGCTAGGCAGAAGGCTGAAGAACAAGACCTCAAGAGTAGCAATCTCAGGATTGCTGCCAGTGCCATGTGATAGTGAAGGTAAGAATAGGAGGAGATGGCAGATGAATGCGTGGCTGAGGAGTTGGTGCAGGGGGCAAGGTTTTAGATTTTTGGATCATTGGGATCTCTTCTGGGGAAGGTGGGACCTGTACAGAGTGGATGAGTTACACCTGAATTCAAGGGGGACCAATATCCTTGCAGGCAGGTTTGCTAATGTGGTTCAGGAGGGTTTAAACTAGTTTACAAGGGGGATGGGAACTGGAGGGATAGGTCAGTGGAAGAAGTGCATGGAGTAAAGTCAGATCTAACATATAGAGAGGCTTTGAGGAAGGGGAAGCAGAGTATAGGGTATAAAATTAGTAAGGTGCATGGGCTAAAGTGCATTTACTTAAATGCAAGAAGTATCAGGAATAAGGGTGATGAACTGAGAGCTTGGATAAATACATAAGATAAGATCTTTATTAGTCACACGTACATTGAAACACACAGTGAAATACATCTTCTTGCATTATGTTCTGGGGTCAGCCCGCAAGTGTCTCCACGTTTCCAGCGCCAATATAGCATGCCCACAACTTCCTAACCTGTACGTCTTCGGAACTATGATATTGTGGCTCTTGCAGACATGTGGCTGTCACCAGGGCAGGAATGGATGTTGAATATTCCCGGATTTCAGTGTTTTAAAAGGGATAGGGTGGGGGAGAGAAGAGCAGGAGGGGTGGCGTTACTGGTCAGGGATACTATTACAGCTGCAGAAAGGGTGGATAATGTAGCAGGATCCTCTCTAGAGTTAGTATGGGTGGAGGTTAGGAATAAGAAAGGAGCAGTTACTCTGCTGGGAGTATTCTATAGGCCCCCTGGTAGCAGCAAGGATACTGAAGAGCAGATTGGGAGGCAGATTTTGGAAAGGTGCAAGAATAACAGGGTTGTTATCATGGGAGACTTCAACTTCCCAGATATTGACTGGCACCAGCTTAGTACCAAAGGTTTAGACGGGGCAGAGTTTGCAAAGTGTGTCCAGGACGGATTTCTGTCACAGTATGTTGACAGGCCGACTGGAAGGAATGCCATATTAGATCTGGTATTAGGTAATGAACTGCGTCAGGTGACAGATCTCTTAGTGAGTGAGCATTTGGGGGACAGTGATCACAGCTCCCTAAACTTTAGCATTGTCATGGACAAGGACAGGAGCAAAGAGGACAGGAAGATATTTAATTGGGGAAGGGCAAATTATGAGGCTATAAGGCTAGAACTTGCGAGTGTAAACTGGGATGACATTTTTGAAGGGTAATGTACTATGGAGATGTGCTCATTGTTCAGGGATCTCCTGCAGGATGTTAGGGATAAATTTGTCCCAGTGAGGCAGAGAAAGAATGGCAGGGTGAAGGAACCATGGGTGACAAGAGAGGTGGAACATCTAGTTAGGAGGAAGAAGGCAGCATACATAAGGTGTAGGCAGCAAGGTTCAGATAGGGTTCTTGAGGAATATAGGGTAGCAAGGAAGGAACTTAAGAAGGGGCTGAGGAGAGCAAGAAGGGGACATGAAAAGACCTTGGCGAGTAGGGTTTAGGAAAACCCCAAGGCATTTTTCACGTGTGAAGAGCAAAAGGATGACGAGAGTAAAGGTAGGACCGATTAGAGACAAAGGTGGGAAGATGTGCCTGGAAGCTGATGAAGTGGGTGAGGTCCTCAATGAATACTTCTCTTCAGTATTCACCAAGGGTAGGGGCCTCAATGACACTGAGGACAGTGTTGGTAAGGTTAATGTTCTAGAGCATGTGGATATCAAGAGAGAGGTTGTGTTGGAGCTGTTAGAAAATATTAGGACAGATAAGTCCCCAAGGCCTGACGGAATATTCCTCAGGCTGCTCCAAGAGGCGAGGGAGGAGATTGCTGAACCATTGGCAAGGATCTTTGAGTCCTCGTTGTCCACGGGAATGGTACCGGAGGATTGGAGGGTGGCAAACGTTGTCCCCTATTCAAAAAAGTTAGTAGGGATAGTCCAGGGAATTATAAACCAGTGAGCCTTACATCTGTGGTGGGCAAGCTGTTGGAAAGGGTTCTTGGAGATAGGATCTACGAACATTTAGGGAATCATAGTCTGATCAGGGACAGCCAGCATGGCTTTGTGAAGGGTAGATCGTGTCTCACAAGCCTGATAGTGTTCTTTGAGGAGGTGACCAGGCAGATTGATGAGGGTAGTGCAGTAGATGTAGTCTACATGGATTTTAGTAAGGCATTTGACAAGGTTCCACATGGTAGGCTTCTTCAGAAGGTCAGAAGGAATGGGATCCAGGGAAGCTTGGCCATGTGGATTCAGAATTGGCTTGTTTGTAGAAAGCAGAGGGTTGTCGTGGAGGGAGTGCATTCAGATTGGAGGGCTGTGACTAGCAGTGTCCCATGAGGATCAGTTCTGGGACCTCTGCTTTTCATGATTTTTATTAATGACACAGATGAGAGGGTAGATGGGTGGGTTGGCAAGTTTGCAGAAAACACAAAGGTTGATGGTGTTATGGATAGTGTAGAGGATTGTCGAAGATTGCAGAGGGACATTGATAGGATGCAGAGCTGGGCTGAGAAGTGGCAGATGGAGTTCAATCCGGTAAAGTGTGAGGTGGTACACTTTGGAAGGACAAACTCCAAGGCGGAGTACAAAGTTAATGGCAGGATTCTGGGTAGTGTGGAGGAGCAGAGGTATCTGGGGGTCCATATCCACAGATCCCTGAAAGTTGCCTCACAGGTGGATAGGGTAGTTAAGAAAGCTTATGGGATGTTAGCTTTCATAAGTTGTGGGATCGAGTTTAAGAGCCGCAAGGTAATGATGCAGCTCTACAAAACTCTGGTTAGGCCACACTTGGAGTACTGTGCCCAGTTCTGGTTGCCTCATTATAGGAAGGATGTGGAAGCATTGGAAAGGGTTTAGGAGATTTACCAGGATGCTGCCTGGTTTAGAGAGTATGCATTATGAGGAGAGACTAAGGGAGCTAGGGCTTTACTCTTTGGACAGAAGGAGGATGAGAGGAGACATGATAGAGGTGTACAAAATATTAAGAGGAATAGATAGGGTAGACAGACAGCACTTCTTTCCCAGGGCACCAATGCTCAATACAAGAGGGCATGGCTTTAAAGTAATGGGTGGGAAGTTCAAGGGAGATATCAGAGGAAGGTTTTTTACCCAGAGAATGGTTGGGGCATGGAATGCGCTGCCTGGGGCAGTGGTGGAGGCAGGTACATTGGTCAGATTCAAGAGATTGCTAGATAAGCATATGGAGGAATTTAAAATAGAGGAATATGTGGTAGGAAGGGCTTAGATAGTCTTAGGCAAGGTTTAAAGGTCAGCACAACATTGTGGGCCAAAGGGCCTGTATTGTTCTGTACTGTTCTATGATTCTATATTGGTGTCACCTGCAAACTTACTGACCATTGCCTCATACCTTCTCATCCAAGTCGTTGATATAGATTACAAACAACAGTGGGCCCAGCACTGACCGCTGAGACACACCACTAGTCACAGGCCTTCAGTCCAAAAAAACAACCTTCCACCATCACCCTCTGTTTCCCACCATCAAGCTAATTGTGTATCCAATTAGACAGCTCTCCCTGGATTCCATGCGATCTCACCTTCCAGAGCAGCCTGCTATGGGGAACCTTATCAGAGGCCTTACTGAAGTCCATACAGTCCATATCTACTGCCCTGATCTTATCGACATTCTTGGTCACTTCAACAAAAAACTCAATCAGGTTTGTAAGACATGATCACTCACACATAAAACCATAGAGTCGTAAAGGATGGAAACAGGTCCTTTGGATTAACTGGTCCTTGCTGATCAAGATGCCCATCTAAGGTAGTCCCATTTGCCTGTGAGTGTCCATGTACCTGTCCAAGTGCCTTTTAAATGTTGTCAATATACCTGCCTCAACCACTTCTTCTGGCAGCTCATTCTATATACGGACCACCCTCTGGGTGAAGAAGTTGCCTCTCAGGTTCCTATTAAATTTCTCCCCTCTCCCCTTAAACCTAAGCCCTCTAGTTCTTGATTTCCCAACCCTGGGAAAAAGACTCTGCATTTAGGGTGTGCAAATAAGCAGATAACGAGGGCTGTGCATATGGCCAAACAAATATTTGTTTCAATGTGTAGGATTTTAATGCTATCTTGTGCCCTAATAGTGGAAAAGCTTTGTGAAGTCTGGAAGTTAAGACACTCACTTCAGAATACCGTACTTCTGTCAGAAGCTTTGTGATGTCTGGAAGTTAAGACACTCACTTCAGAATATCGTACCTCGGTAGACATTGTATTTATGTGGCTGATCCAGTTAAGTTTCTGCTCATTGGTGATAATGATGAGTTTGACTCTGATATGGTAGTAGAGATGTTGCTTGCTGGATGTAGAATTTGTATGTCAGTTGGGTGGTGTGAATGTGACCTGCTACTTGTCAATGTGACCCTAAATGTTGTCTAACCTGGTTTCTGGGCTGGTTTAGGAATCCCACTTCTCAATATGTGTTTCCATTGTGGAAGCCTATGTATTGGCAGTGTTAAACTAAATAGTACAACTGGAAATCAGAGAAGGATTAGATTAATAGCTTGAGGGTGATTCCTAACTTCAAAAAGCTCATTGAAATAATCCACAAAACTTTTGGTTGTAAGCTATTAAGAAGTAGAAAATGAATTTTGCAAGATTGTTGGCAGCACAGATAAAAGCTTTTGACAACTTTAATGCTATCGTCATTCAGATTGTTGAGAGTTCTCCTGACAAAAAGGTATGAAACACCTGTCCAGTCATTTGGTGAGATCAAAGTTACCATTTAAAAACATATAGCCAACATATGCATTTGAGCATTTACCCCAAACCAATGATAGCAAACAGAAAATGATCCTTGAATATAGGCACTGTAGACTGGAGCATTAAAAAAGCTTGCTTTTGGGCAGTAACATATGTGTTTTCATCTAAACCTTCTTAGTAATTTCTCCATCTTTGTTTATCCATTTGCAGTCCCCAGCTTCATCTACCATCTCCTCTCCTTCTCACTGGTGTACGTCTCTCTGAGACTGGAGTGAAGGAAAAATCAGATGGCCCATTTTCATGAATCCTATCAAACGTTTGCCCACTTTAACCCATTCCTTCCCACCACCTCATTTTGTTTAAATTCTCTGTCTTTCCTTGCTATTACTTACTTTGGGATTTTATAGCCCAAGCTCATCTTCACTTAGGCATACCAAATGAATCCTTCCTGATTTACACTATCCAGTACTTTACATAAATTATTTTACTCTTAGTAGCAAGAAGTATTGAGTGTTTGCCAAATAGACCTTTATATAATTTTATTGTGCAGTGCTGCAGAAAATGTCTACCTTTTAATTTTCACAAATCATCATGTTATAACTGTCACCCACATGCAGGAAAAAGGAAACGAAATACAGCAAAGGAAAAAAAAGGCAAGACTCTTTCAAAAAGGGTGGAGCAACACACAAAGGAGCAGGAGGAATTCAGCGGGTCAGGCAGCATCTATGGAGAGAAATGGACAGTCAACGTCTCAGGTCAAGACCCTCATCATTTCCATCAAGAGGTCTCAACCCGTAACATCGACTGTCTATTTCCCTCCACAGATGCTGCCTGACCCACTGAGCTCCTCCAGCTCCTTTGTGTGTTGCTCCAGATTTCCAGCATCTGCAGTCTCTTGTGTGTGTCTCTCTCTCTTTCAAGAGTGTGCCTGTTTGTTATATAGTGTGCATGTGGAATTCATGCAATTCATTACATTAAGCATTTAGGAACTTATATATCATTTTACCAAGTTTCACCAAGTCCTTGAAGTTCATCACACCACACATAATCATTAATGTTTTTTTTACAGAGATGGTAGTCATTTAGCCTGTCATGTCCAAAGCAGCTGCTTGGCCTAATCCCATCCTCCAGCACTAGGTCCATAGCCTGAAGGTCAAGCTTTTACAAGAATGCATCCTAGTACTTTTTAAATGTGATGGAGGTTTCTGATTCTACCACCATTTCAGGCAGTGAGTTCCAGACACAAGAGACTGCAGATTCTAGAATCTGGAGTACAGAATGAACTGCTGGAGGAACTCAATGCGTGAGGCAGCATCTGTGGAGGCAGAGCGATGGTCAACGTCCTGATGCAGGGTCTCGACCCAAATTGTCGATCATCCCTCTACCTCCACAGATGCTGCCTGACTTGATGAGTTCCTCCAGCAGTTTGTTTTTTGCTTGCAGAGAGTTCCAGACCTCTATTACCCTCAGAATGAAAACACTGTTCCTCATTTCCCATTTGATAATTTTACTTCTATGCTTCCTTCATTTTCAACCCCTCTGCTGAGGGAAATAAGTCGTACTGTCCAATTATGTCCTTCATGATTTTATACACCTCAGTTAAGTCTCCCCTAGGCATCCTTTATTCCAAAGAAGACAATGAGAGCTAATCCATCTTTCCCCATAGCTACAACTTTCCAGTTCTGGCAACCACCTCATAAATCTCCTTTGCAGCCACTCCTGTGCAATCATATCTATGTGGCAATGTGGTGGCCACAGCTGCACTCAGTATCCAAGTTGTGGTCCAACTGATGTTGTATATAGTTCCATTAAAACCTCCCTGCTCTGATATTCTATTACTCAGATCATAAAGGAAAGCATTCCTTATGCTTTTTATTGACCTGCCCTGCCTTTTAGGACAGGTGGACTCCAAGGTCCCTTTCTTCCTCCGCACTATTCAATCTCCTTTGGTTATTTATTCCCTGGATTTTCTGCACTTCCCAATCCTTTTTTACCTCACACTACTGTAGATTAAGTTCAGATTGCTGTTTTTCTGTCCAACTGACCTGGCCATCCATATTTTCCTGCACTTGAAACCTTTCCTCCTCACTGTCAATCAAATGTTTGAATTTTGAGTCATCTGCAAACTTTTCTCTCTGGACCTTATATGCAGTCAGGAGGATATTAAACCACAAACCAAGCAAGTTCCAAAATTTTAGCAAGCAGTGCTGTGTACAGGCAGTCCCCAGGATATAACAGGTTCTTTCCTGAGAACTGTTCGTAACCCAAACTGCCTGAAGTTGGAAACGATAAACAACAGCATGTGGGAGAGGGTCACAGAAACAGCTGTGATCGGCGAGCAGGCAGACACGGGAAGAGCAGCCACCAGCTAGCTTCACTGACTCAGTGAGTGAGCGAGAGAGTCTGCTCCGTGCTCCCAGCTCTACTCGGCTCGACCTAGCCCCCAGTTGCTGCAATTCAGGGGATGGAGTTGGGGAGTGAAACACATGGAAATGCACTGTTCCCACACGGCAGAAGATGCCTGCAGCAGCCAGCAAATCCATCCCTATCCATCCCGCCGGTCTCCCAAATGCTCATTCGTATGTATGGGATGTCCATACACTGGGCGTTCGTAACCCAGGGAGGATCTGTATTCCTGAAGCCTTAATTACTGCATTCTCTTTCATAAATCCTTATTATTTTTGGAATTCTAAGACAAAATAACATATTGATCAGGCTTTTCATTTGTAGGTCAAGGAAAGGCCAAAAAACATGATTGAGGCTTCATTTCTTATTTAGTTTAGTTTAATGTAGAGCTACCAATTACAACATGTAACACATTGGGAATGGGAAAAGCTGCTGGAGGGTGATTGTCCTGAAATTTTCTGCAGGCCATATGGGACAATCCAGTTTAACAGCCATAGTGTCAGCACATTGATTTGAAAGTTAGAATTAATGAGAGTGGGCAGCTGTGATGACACTGCATGACTCTGTTTCCAATTCACAAAGGTAGGGAGGACACCGCAATTGTACAGGGCTGCAGTGAGAATTCATATGGAGCACAACATGCAGCTTTGGGCTCCGCCCTTAAAAGCTTTACTTTCTTTTGAATCAGTGTAGTGCAGAATTGATTACCAGGATTAAAGAGTGTGGAGTAAGATTGGCCAATACCCACCAGAGCCTTGGAGACAGATGTGATTACATGATACATACAGGGTTCTGGCAAAAGATTGGCAGAGTAGGTCCTGGGAGGTTGCTTCCTCAGGCGGGATAGCTGAGAATTAGCAAACATAGTCTCAGAGACTGGCCATTTAGTACTGAGATTAGGTGAAATTTCTTTGCACGGAGGGTTATAATCTTTGCAATCCTCTGTACAGAGGACTGTGGATGTTCACTCATTGACTGAAATCAATAGATTTTTGGACACTAAATGAATTGGAGGTACAGGGATCAAGAGGCACTGGTTCAGCCACAACCTTCTTAAAATAATGAAGTTTCCTCACTTCTACTTCTACTTCTTTGGGTCAAATGTTCCTATGCCAATTGCCAATTTCTTGGCCTATTGATTTTTACCACTGGGCAGCTGGAGGTAATCCAGAGAGCCAGACTAACAACTTGGAAGCATTTCAAATTCTAGCACAGAAGCGGGGAAATTTAATTTCAAATAATTAAATTATCTGAATTTTAAAATAAAGGTAGTATCATAAGAAGTGGAACTCAGCAGGTCAGGCAGCATCTGTGGAGGGGAATGGACAGTTGACGTTTCGGGTTGAAATCCTTCACCTGTCTGGAGGAAGGGTCTCAACCTGAAATGTCAACTGTCCATTTCCCTCCAAAGATGCTGCCTAACCTGTTGAATTCTTCCTACATTTCATGTGTTGCTCCAGACTCCAGCATCTGCAGACTTGTGTGTCTCCATTAGAAGTGTAACAAGCAGTAGGCCATAGATCATGGCTGACTTTTTACCTCAGTGCCACTATCCTGGATCCTTGGATTCAGCTAATATATCCAAGAACCAATCTATCTCATTGATGGTCACCATGGAACCATTGGAGTGCTATAAAAACCCAACAGGTTTATTGATATCGGCAGGAGAAAGAAATCTGCTGCCCTTACATTGGTCTGCCTCTGTGTGGCTCCACAGTCCCAATAGTTGGGTTAACTCTTAAATGAAAGCCAGTTGTGTCAAAACTGGTTGTTTAAAACAGAATAAGAATAAAACTGGAGCAAAAGGCATTAATTTCTGACATGCTATGTTCTGGTCCAGGTGAGTGCACCTCCGGACATTGCAAGTGAACTGAGACAGCTGCCCCAAAGGCTAATTCACCAGCAGCCTGACACGGTTATGTTTACAGAGTCAATCATATAGGTAATGATCTGGAATCCCTGGCTACATCCTGTCCTATTGGCTGAAAAAAATGCACAGGAGGTGGGGTACGACAGGCAGGAAGTGTCACTGGGAGTTCTCAGCATTGACCGCAGACACAATGAAGCCTCAAGGCATTAGGACCAAACAGACAAGGAAGCTGTGTCTGGGTTTTCACCTACAGCTGGTGTATCAGTTCTGCTCCATGTTGAACACTTTCTGCAAAAAGAATTGAAAGTAGCAAAGGCGCAGAATGCTCTCAGCACAGGGGACATCATATCCATCAACAAGAGTGGATCAATAGAACATGGAACATAAAACATGGAACAGTACAGCACAGGAACAGGCCCTTCGGGGTCAAATTTATGAAATCTTCAGTTTCAAATTTATGAAACTGTCAAGTTCTGCATGGGTGCAAGAGGTGGCACCAATGCAGTCATTGATATAGCGGAGAAAGAGTTGAGGAATGGGGCCGGAGTAGGCTTGGAACGGAGACTGTTCAATGTAGCCAATGAAAAGGCAGGCACAGCTAGGGCCCATGCAAGTGCCCATAGCTACACCCTTGGTCTGCAGAAAGTGAGAAGAATCAAAAGAAAAGTTGTTTAGGGTGAGGACAAGTTCAGCCAGGCAGAGGAGAGCGTTAGTGGAAGGGGACTGGTTCTGTCTCTAGTTAAGAAAGAAGCAGAGGGCAGTGAAGCTGTCAAGATGGGGATGGAGGTATATAGGGACTGGATGTCCATGGTGAAGATGAGGTTGTGTGTGCCAGAGAACTTAAAGTTATGGAAGAGTTGGAGAGTGTGTGAGGTGTCAAAGATGTAGGTGGGAAGGGATTGGACCAGTGGGGACAGAATAGAGTCCAGGTACAAGGATACGAGCTCAGTGGGGCAAGGCATGAAGAGACAATAGGTCTGCTGGGACAATCCTTCTTGTGGACTCTGGGGAGAAGATAGAAGCAGGCAGTCCTGGGTTGCAGGACTATCATGTTGGTAGATGTTGGGGGGGAGGGGCGGGGGGTCAGATCTCCCGAGGTGATGAGGTCAGTGATGGTGCGGGAGATAATGTCCTGCTGGTTCTCAGTGGGGTCATGGTCTAGAGGTAGGTAGGAGGAAGTGTCCGGGAGTTGGCATCTGACCTCTGCAATGAAGAGGTCAGTGCACCAGCCTGCCACGGCACCACCTTTGTCAGCTGGTTTGTCAATTCACTTGGACTATCTCTGATACCTCTCTCTCCTTTCTTGATCTCTCCATCTCCATCTCAGGAGATCTATTGTCCCAGCAGACCTATTGTCTCTTCATGCCTTGTCCCACTGAGCTTGTATCCTTGTACCTGGACTCTATTCTGTCCCCACTGGTCCAATCCCTTCCACTGACATCTTCTACAAACCCACTGACACCCACAGCTACCTCTATTACAGCTCCTCCCACCCTGCCTCTTGCAAGGACGCTATCCCTTTTTCTCAATTTTTCCACCTCCGCTGCAACTGTTCCCATAGTGAGGCTTTCCACTTCAGGACATCCGACGAGATCTCCGACTTTTTTACTAACCATGGCTTCCCCCTGACTGTGGTCAAGAGACCTCGCACCCGCATCTCTACCATGTCCCGCACCTCTGCTCTCACCCCCACCCCTCCCAGACCCAACAGGGATAGGGTCCCCCTTTGTCCTCATATTTCATCCTACCAACCTACGTATCCAACACATCATTCTCTGCCATTTCCGCCATCTCCAACGGGACCCCAATACCAAGCTTATCTTCCCCTCCCCACCCCTTTCTGCCTTTCGTAGGGATTGCTCTCTCCGCGACTCCCTAGTTCACGCCTCCCTCCCACCCATCCCGCTCCCAGCCCGGGTACTTTCCACTGCTTCCGCCATAGGTGTAACACCTGCCCCTACACCACCTCCATCACCTCCATCCAGGGACCCAAACAGTCCTTTCAGGTGAGACAGAGATTCACCTGCACCTCCCCTAATATCATCTACTGCATTTGGTGCTCCAAGTGTGGCCTCGTCTCCAGTGGCGAGACCAAACGCAGACTAGCTGACTGTTTTGTAGAACACCTATGCTCCATCTGTAACCGCTATCTGCATCTCCCCATTGCCAGTCACTTCAATTCCCACCAACCCCCCCTGCCCCCCACTCTATCAGTCCTCAGCTTCCTCCACTGCCGGGAGAAGTCCAAACACAAACTGGAGGAATAGCACCTCACTTCCCGTCTCGGGACCTTACAACCTAACGGGATGAACATAGAATTCTCTCACTTTAAGTAAACCAACCACCCCCATCCCCACCTTGCCTCCTCTTTTCTTCCCTTTCCTAGCCTCTCTCTCTTTATTCTCCTCGCCATTTTTCCTCTCTCTCCTTTTCTTCTCCTCCCCTCTCCCCATGCCACCTGCCTTCTTATCTTTGACCCATCCCTTGGTGGATCTGTTCTCCCCTTCTCCCCTGCATCTGCCCATCACTATCTCTTACCTGCATCTACCTATCACCACCTTGTGCCCACCCCACCTCCCCTCTTTTGTCCACCTCTCATTGCTCTGCTTTTCCCCCCTGATATATTGGGCTTCCCCTTTTCCTATTTTCAGTCCTGAAGAAAGGTTCTGACCCAAAACGTTGACTGTCTGTTTGTCTCCACAGATGCTGCCTGACCTGCTGAGTTCCTCCAGCATCTTATTGGTTTTTCATCACTGAGTGACTCACCTCCTGACTTCTGAACACCTTTCCACCATCTACAAAGCACAAGTTGGGAGCCTGGTGGAATACCCTGAATGAGTGCCGTTCCAACAACACTCATAAAACACAATACTAAAAAGAGCTACTCTAAAGACAAGAGCAGAAGATATAATGAACACCACCTTCTGCAAGCTCCCTCCACTCCCTTCCCTTCCTCTGCCCCCAAAGAGGTCACAGACTATTTTGAGTTAGAATTATATTGCTTTCCTTCCTCCTTTGTTGCCTGGTCAAAGAACTCCCTATTGTTTACCAGAAAGACTGCAACAGTTCAAAAAGATTGCTCACCACCAGAGTATGCATGAAGTTAAGAATGGGAAGTAAACACTGGTCTCATCCAAAGTATGGATACTTTTTCCATAAATAAAAAATATCCGAAGTGCCAGGCAAATCTCACAGGATGGAAATTCCTTTTGGGTGTTGTAAAGCCCAGGCCCAATATTAACAGAAGCAAATGGTACTGAATGTGCAAAGGTCAGTACAACTGGTAGCCAGTACTCTTGTATGTGTTTAGCTGTAACAACCACTACTCTCCCTGAGTCTTTTGATGAGTGCTCTGAGCAGTTACAAATTGTAAATCATACTTTATTTGATACTTAAACTGACATTGCCACTATTCTCCTATTCAATGAACCATTATGCTGTTGTCATTTGTGGTCTTCTAATAATCTGTTAAAAGTGTTTATGCTGTGCATTTTATAGGCTGGTGCTTAGCTTAATAATCGATCATGTCTCTCCAGAGGGAGGAAGAGAGTATTCCACAAGAGTCAAGAGGTGAAAGGGAATTAAGAGCAGATCAAGTGGATTAATGCCTGTATAGCATGGATAAATCATGCTGTCAGCCATTTCATTACAAAATCATTAGGGATTACTAGAATTGGTGACAACTGCATTATATAGTTGAGAGCATTGGCAAACAGATCTGAATGAAAACAACATATATTATGGGGAACAGCTGGATGTCCACTTTAAGCCTTGTTCGAAGAAGTTCTATTTAGGACTGTGAAAGAATTCAATTCTATACATTGGTTACCAAGTCAAATCTGGCAGGAAGCATACTCACAATTTTTCCATAATGCTGCATGTGAAAAACTGAACTGAAAGCTGAACTGTTTAAATCAAGGCTTTTGTAACACAGAGACTGCTATCCATTTTACTTCAGGGATATCTCTTCAATGCAGTGATTTATTTCTCATTGGCAAGAAGTGTTGGAATCAATTTCTATTTCAAACTGCCTTGTGAGAAAAAAGAGTTGAGATGAGAGGGCTGAGACAAGGACAGAAATGGCTGAAGTGAAAACAGAAATAGATTCTCATTGCAATGAGAGAGTGGTTTGGAAATTCTTCATAGAATGAGTCACTCATTTGCACACAGTTACCTGGGATGGTACAGTATCTGCATCCTTGGTATGGAGCCTGTGGTATGGCGGTCAAAGAGGTCTCGGATGTGAGGTTTGGGAAAAAGTTTTTGCAAGGAAGAGGAAGAGGAAGAGCGAGTAATGGAGAAGGATATAGATCCAGCACCAAAGAGGAAGCCAAAAAATACTCATATACTGTCGAAGAATCTGGTAAAAATTGATAAGGAGATGATACTACGCAGGCTGGCTGGCCTAAACCAATTTCTGCAGACAAGATGGCTTCAGAGGACATTCTTCTGGGAGTGCAGCATGTCTGAGAGAATGAGCAGAACTGGGTAGCGGTGTGAGAGGGAAAATCTCAGTGAGGGCCACACCACCCAGGCTGTTCAGGAAGCAAGTTTCTAGTTTGAATCTCAGCAAGGAATACTGTCTGCACTGAAATCGACCACCTGTTCTGGCCACAGTTGCACCTCACAGTAGGATGAAGACCACATTGCCAAGATGCCTGTGACCTTGAATATTAAAGTTTTGGTTTACTTCTAATCTTGAGCTCATCGTGTTTGTAATATCAGTTTGTCATTCAATTTGCATAAGGCCAATTACCAATGCTCCTTTTTCAGAGAGAGGTGATTACATTTCATTTGCCATGATCAGGAGGAGCAAACATATAGCTCCAAGGATTTTAGGTTTCCTTATTGTACAAAGTCCCACAGACTGCAAGCACCTCACTTTGTGGAAACTTTATTTACATGTAAAGGGATTTTTCTCCATCGGTGCCCACCAGGTGAATAACCATATCCATCACATTGTGCATATGTTATGTCAGCAGCAACAATATCTTTGTTTAGCAGGATCCCACTGTGCTGTCTGTGTTTGAGCTCCCACAATGAACAGAACATGGCAGTGGATGACAAAGAGTATCTGCTAATGAAATGTGGTGTACAACAGGGAACAGTGCTGGGATTTCCATCGTTTGTAGTAAATGACTTGGATGAGGTTGTAGGGTGTATGATGAGTAAGTTTGCAGACAACACAAAAATGGGTGGAGTTGTAGATAACAAAGAAGGTTGTTTAAAGATACAGCAGGACATAGATCAGATGGAAAGTTGAGCACAGCAGAGGCAGATGAAATTTAATCCAGACAAGTGTGAGGTAATGCACTATGAGAGGTCAACTTCTGTAGGACATATAGACTAAATTGTAGGGAACTTAGGAGAATTGTTGTACAGTGAGAACTTGGGGTGCAAGTCCATAACATTCTGAAAGTGACAACACAAGTGGATAGGGTAGTGAAAAAGGCATTTGGTATGCTTGCCTTCATAGGCTGACGCACTGAGTACAAGAGTTGTGATTTCACGTTCCAGCTTACAAAACATTAGTTAGACCACACTTAAGAGTATTGTGTACTGTTCTGGTCACCACAATACAGGAAGGATTGGTAGCAACAGAGAGAGTGCAAGAAGAGATTCACCCAAGATGTGAGGGCTGTGGTTATAAGGAGAGATGGCATAGGCTGGATTTGTCCTCACTGGAACTTAGGAGGCTGAGGGGGTGATCTCATAGAGGTGAACGTCAACACATTGCCGAAAATAGCAAGACAGATAAATGGCTACAAAATCAATTCACTGATTGGCCAAGGCATGGAATCAAAGAGCAAGGGTGAAAGACTTACTTGAGTTTCAGCCAGACTCATCTATACGGTCCTGGTTGTCGTTGGTGGTGGGAGGAAGTGTTAAACCCTGCAAACAAAGGGACCATGCATACTGACTAGGTACCCGACCAATTTTATCCCCCCACTGCCCCCACCCCAACCCCTCAATCACCAAACTACCCCAACATCAATTCCCCAACTCCTGAACTCTCCAATTTTTGGTATGTGTGTCAAACACATTGTCAACCTGACACCTGAAAACAGGGCTGGGTCAGTATTTTCAACCCACATTTCTGGTGCTGACTACGAGGTTAATTTCCAACTTGAGTCCAACGTCAGAAGAAAGTGGGTTAGTGAATATAATTGCTCAAAGGTCACTGAAGAGAAAGTCCAAGCAATTTGTAAGCATTTAGAAATCTTAAGGGAAGATGTGATGGTTTACCTTCCATGCTAAACCAGATTGACTTCAGAATCTGTTTCCCTTTCTATGTAAAACAACATCTGAAGTGACACAGGGCACCTTACACGTGCACAAGATTTGATCAAAGAATTTGGTGATTAGTGTTCTCTACCAAAGAAGCTGCTTAGAAGAAGTTTCTCAAACCATGTTTCTTTTTTTCATATAACATCTAACGTTTGTGGCCTTGTAAAGAAGATAATGCAGAAAAATTCAAACAAATTTATTGAATTAGTATTCCTGAGAAACATAACCTAAAGTATAGTAGGAACTCAGATGGACAGCTTGCTCCTTGGATCTAGAAAGCTGTTGCTAGGCTGTGGGCAGAGAAAACTAATTTATAGCTCCAATGCATGGACAAGTCTGCAGTGCATCTTCCAAGGGCTGTATTGAAAACCAATCTGCATTATCTTACATACATAACCTCAGCCTGCAAACCAGTATCTGACTTTTTGCTATTTCTGTCAGGGTCAAATCATGTTTCTTTTTGGCATAAGTGTTTCATTGATAAACTCTCTTGATATTGAAAGCTCACCCCAAAGACTGGTGCAAAAGTTGTATCACAACTTATGTTTCTGCTTTCTTTTGATTTACCAAAGTAAAACCATGATGTGAAGGTGCTGACAGCCAGTTATGTTAAAACTGAACACATCTCAACTGGTGTTTGGCAAGTTTTAACTTTAGTTCCTTTTTAGAAATAACTCAGTCAATCCCTGCAGAAATGAGACCTGATTAATAGTTCACCAAGTGCTCCATTAATCCTCAATCTTTCCCATAATTATGGAGATCTGCTGAGCCCTTTCTTCTCTGGAACAGCTAATTGGGCTCACAAGGTGGCAGCTGAATAGAACAGTGTCAGAGTCTAACTGTACCATCAGGACTCTAAAGGTACAGGGGCTTTCAAAGGCTGTAGACCTTTCCTTTTGAGGAAATATTTTTTTTCTTAGAGATTAATTTATGTAAAAATACAGAGATAATAATAAGGGGTTTCTGCCATGCAAATCAGAAATAGGATATATGCTGTACTTTCAAGTGATTGTATGTATCACATTGACAGGACGTCCTAAAGATGTCACAACCAATTTAAAAATGTTGTTATGAAAGAAAGCCAGCAGCTGGTCCAGACAGAGCAATGTTCCTCAATCAATGATGCAATGTTTAGTTAATGTCGTTCAGGGATAAATATTGGCCAGAACTTGGTTGTCCCATTGTAATCAGTATTAAAGGAACTCCATTGCACTAGCTGGAGCAATAACAAAGAGTCAGGAGCCAAGGAAGAAGCAGTTCATTCTTATCCTTAAGATCATCCTCTACATAGAGGATGGAAACTGAGAGGGAAAATGGACCACCTCAAAATAAAACAGTTACATAACTTACCATTCAGCATGTCATCGAAGACTCTGACAAACTTCTACAGATGTGCAGTGAAAAGCACTCTGACTGGTTGCATCACGGCCTGGTATGGAAACTCCAATGCACAGGAATGCAAGAGGCTACAGAGAGTGGTGGACTCAGCCATTTCCATCATTGATACAGCTCTCCCCACCACTGAGGACATCTACAAGAGGCAATGTTTCAGGAAGGCGACATCCACCATCAGGGACGCCCACCATCCGGGCCATGCCCTCTTCTCGTTGCTGCCATCAGGTAGGAGGTAAGAAGCCTATAGACCTACACCTCAAGGTCCAACAACAGCTTCTACTCCACTGCCATCAGGTTCTTGAACTGACCTGAAAAACCCTAACACTACCTTGGATTATATACTTTTTCCTCTCTCTCAATCTTGCACTAGTGTTGCTATGTTTCTTTGTTGTTTATTTTCCACATGTGTACGTTATGTATAATTTATGTTAATTTGTTTATGTGAATTTATGTTTTTCCTCGTTTTGTAAAGTACTGTGCCCACTACTGCAAAAGCAAATTTTCATGGCATTTATACCATGTGTGTCTATGCCAATGACAACAATAAACTTGAACTATACGGTAAAACTGTTAGAGGTTCTAACAGTCCGGCATCTGGCTCACTCATTAGTCTGGAATGTGAGCCAGAGGTCTAGAGAGCTAGTGGGGTGTGTGGACAGAGGCAGGGGTTTGGAGTGTGGGCAGGATGTGTAGCCAGAGCCAGGGCTGAGGTCGGAACACCAGGAGTCAGGAATATGGATGAGTTTGTGACTGGAGCCAGGATCTGGTTCCAGTCACTCCCTTTAAACTCACCAAGTTCACTGGAGAATTCACTAAACCACTGAGTAACATGTAAAACAAAATGATGTACAAATGTGCTTGGATATTGATAGGAGTAACAGCCACTAGTCTGGAAAATCTGCTCATCCAGCACCAAAGTCCTGAAGGTGCAAGATTATCAGAGTTTTACTTCAGATGACATTGATCACATTCCTGCTGTTCTTCAAAGTACTGTCACAGGATCTATTTACACCCATGGTGCTCAACCTACACCCTACAGCACAATTCTCTCCGGTCCCGTCTTGGTGAATGTCAAGCTGTCTCAAATCGCCTCTCTCCTACCTGTCCTTACCTGCAGCCAGCCTCTGATTGACAAGGTCCAAAGGTAAAGAGGGTCTATTGCTGACAGGGTCATTCACCCAGCTTATTATCTGTCCAAAGAATGTCCATGGATATCTTTGACAGCCGCAGACATTAAAAAATAATATTCAAAAACTATTGAAAAGAATCATACCATTAAATAATGTAAAAATGACTTAAAAATTGAAGTTTTGAATAAATTTTAAAATAAATGCTTTAAACACCAAGAAAAATACTTTAAAATAATGAATATCTTTAAATACATTTAAAAAAAAGCATTTTTTGTGTATCTCCAGTAATTTGAAAAAAAATGTGAATATTCCAAAACTTCATCTTCAGTCATGTGTTCAAAACTCACCAGGGCAGCTGAAAAATTTGATTCAGGTAATGAAGTAAACCTGAAACTAAAAAAGGTTAGTCTCAATAATGTTAACCACAAACCCACCAGAATGTGGTGAAAATCAGACTGGGTTCACCAATGTCCTTCAGGGTGGAGATCTACCATGGTCACCCACTATACGTCACTTCAGAGTCACCAACATGGTTGACTCTTCACAGCCTCCTGAGTTTAGGGTCAACAAGGATTTAACAATAAATACTGGCATTACCAGCAATATCCACATTCTCTGAACAAAGAATAAAAATTGGCCTGTCTCTCTTGGAGCTGGTGAATGACACTTGGGTTCAGTAACTCCATTCATTCTAACAGAATGAGTGGAGTCACTGAACCCAAGTGTAGAGTCCATAGTTTTTTTTTGTGTTGCTTCATATAATCAAAGAAGAGCTCTAAGGCAGAATATCTTTATTCAAAGGCAGTACTCCTCAACAAGTTGCAGTATCTGAATGCCACCAGAGCCATCCTAAGTGATAGATACTAGTTCTTAAAGGTATATGCCCACACACAATGCACAGGCTCTGACCTGTGTCTTCTAGAAAAGCCATATTTCCCAAGGTAATTTCCAGAAAACTGCAGGAGGTTGATCCTCTGGTGCTAGACAAAATGACAAATCAAACCATAGAAACTACAAAGACAGCTGTGATGATCTTTTGAGAAGTTCTGTTGTGTGAAATGGTTCTTTTCAGTCTTAAGGATCAAGGACTCTGGACACGAGCTTTGGATATCAAAACTAGTTTAATCACAAAGGCAAATGCGGAGACAAAATGGATGGGAACAGACACACACTCACATACATGCAGGAGACCACGAACATGCGAGGGACGGGCATCGCAACTAGGATAAGATACACTCACACACACACACAGTGATACACACAAGCACAATAACAATGTTCAACTTCAGGATATAATACTTCAGTGCTTGACCCACACTAGCATTGGCTCTTAAGACTGCCTGGAATCTGAATGAAACGCTCCCAAACCACATGGTGATGCACTCTTACCAGTGATCTCTGCAGTGTTGTCTCACTACTCCTGGGGTCATCAAAGAGGAAGGGCTAGGGGATTGCAGCCCCTTTTATGGTGCTAGGAGGCTGGGTGGAGCCTCACTGTTGTGATTTAAATGAGCCAATGGTTTGGGGGTCAAGGACAAGGTGCTTGCCACAGCCAATGGTCAAGCAGGTCAGAGACAAAAGGTACTCTCACACCTGAGGGGTGGGTGGAGTCGCACCTTGATTGACATAGTATCACTTCCGATCAGAGGAGCAATGCTGTCCTCCAACCAGCAGGGGTCAGTGTTGTTACTGTCACGTGACAGCCATGTGCTGTCTCACTACAAGTTCAGGATTCAGAGAAAAAGATATAATTTTGGAGGCTTCTGATCTACACATTCTGGCTTTTATTTCTCTTATAGCCAGGAGGGCTGTGTTGCTTAAATGGAAGGAAGTTACTCCGCCTACTCATGCTCAATGGTTACGGGATGTTATTTCATATCTGAATCTAGAGAAGATCTGCTGTTCAATTCTTGGATCTGACTTAGACTTTCAATCCCTGTGGGGACCTTTTTCGATTTATTTTCAAAACCTTTGATTTGGTGACTAAAGTACAGATATTGGCTGATATCGTTATGTCTCAAGGGTCTTTCCTTGTCTTTTCTTTTACCAAACAGCTTCGGTTTCTGGTAGTGGGTGTAAATTTTTTTTATAATAAAATTATTCCAACTTTTCCTTTATTAACTAACTATCACATGTGATTATTAATTTAGAGTATTGTGATCTCAAGTATGATTTAACACAATGTATTCAGTAGTATTTTTATCCTATCTTTCAGGCATGTACTCTGTATTTATTTCTGTGGAATTAATAAAAATATTCTAAAAAGAAAGGATTTGGTACATAAGTCCACAGATTCCTGAAGGCAGCAGCACAGGTGGACAGGGCAGTGAAGAAGGCATATGGGATGCTTGCCTTTATCAGCCATTGCACAGAATATAAGAGCATGGACAATTTTATACCACATTGGTTAGGCCAGAGCTGAAGTATTGCATGCCATTCTGGTCATTAACAATGGGAAGGATGTAATTGCACTGGAGAGAGTGCAGTGGAGATTCACTGGGTTGTTGCCTAGATTAGAGAATTTCAGTTATAAGGAGAGATTGGATCGGCTGGGATTTTTTTCTTAAAGCGGAAGAAGCTGAGAGATGACCTGATAGTGGTTTATAAAATTATAAGGGGAAAGATAGGTTTGACAGAAATAATCCTTTACCTCTGATAGGGGTGCCTAAATAAGAGGGCATAGATATTAGGTGAGATGGGGGAGGTTTAGAGGGGATCTGGGGGGGATTTCTTGCATACAGAGACTGGAAGGAATCTGGAACACGCTGCCTGAGGAGGTGGTGGAGGCAGATGCTCTCACAAATTTAAAAAGCATCCATACAAGTACGAATTGCCAAGACATAGCAGGACAAGGGGAAAATTACAGGTATATGGGACTAGTACAGATAAGTACAATGGTTAACATGGACATGGTGGGCCAAAGGGCCTGTTTCTCTGCTCTACTTCCCTCTTACCCTATAATTCTATGATTACCATGTTCCCGCAAGTGGCCCCAGAAGTGTTTCAGCTTATTCGCTAGGACCTCACCACAATAACATTATGCACCACAGTTTTATGTCCATCTGAGAGAGCAGAGAGAACTGTTTTAGAAAACAGCACCTCCAATACTGCAGCACTTCCCTCAGTACCATTCTTGAGTGGCATTCTAGATTTTTGTGGTCAGATCTTTAGCATGGTTCTTCAACCTGAAGCATTCTGGCTCTGCAGAAAGATTGTGACAGCTGAGAGTGTAGGAAATTAAAATGTCATCCTGGTGTTGTAAAGAGGTCTTTGGAGAGTGACATTGAGACACATTGTCAGGGCAATGTCAAGAAGGCTTGATTTATATTTGATTCAACATGTACTTGACTGAAGTGGCTAGATACTGTCAGTGAGAACACAATGTAACCGTGCTCCATCTCCCAACACCACAATCCCTCGCTTTAATGTTTGTGTCATAATCCTATTCATTACTGGGCTATTGATGAAATATAATGGCTCTCTACTTATTTATTGACACATTAGTCATCAAGTATAAGGGGGGGCTAAGTTGGACAGTCTCTGAAAATTCGTGTGGAGACCTTGTTGCGCAATTAAACATGCTTAATGTAAGCAGGTCTTCAAATTCTTGTTGCCAGTCAATTCTAATGATAACACTGCCTTGCCATAAACAACTGCAAATGCTAAATGGCTGCTCACCTCAGAAGTCCCCCATGTTGTTAGTGATGGACACTAATTAAGGCTAGTCTGCACTACTTAGAGCCAGTCTGCACTGCTTAGAGGTGATGGAAGTAACTGTGCAGCGAATATGACTTGTCAAAATGCTCGAGGTTTAATGTGGGAGAGAATGGGTTTTACTTCGCGCAGAAGGTACAACAAAGGAGAGGTAATATTTTCAGAGCAGCCGTGGACCATTCTGATAAGTTTTGGCAGAGGTATTTATGGCAGTCATTGCCAGGAGTCAAGATGCAACAATCCTGATACAACTGTTCATTCATTACAGGCACACCACACAAATCTTACTACTCCCTGCTCTCTTCCGGTGGGCAGAAGATACGAAAGCCTGAAAGCAAGTACCACCAAGCTCAAGGACAGCTTCTATGCAGCTGTTAAAAGACTATTGAATGGTCCCCTAGTACGATAAGATGGATTCTTGACCTCACAATCTACCTCGTCATGGCCTTGCACCTTATTGTCTGCCTGTACTGCACTTTCTCACTAACTATAACATTTTATTCTGCATTCTGTTATTGTTTTCCTTGTGCTACCTCAGTGCACTGATGTGATGAAATAATCTGTATGGATGGCATGCAGAACAAAGTTTTTCACTGTACCTGAGTACATGTGACAATAATAAATCAATTTACAATTTATAAATGCATTCCTTAGCCTGCAGTGACATGTCCCCTTTTGCCACAGAGGAAGATGGAAAACACCAGGGGGCCTCAGTTAACCAAAGATGGACGGGCTTGGCTGCATCACTGACAACAACCTCATGGAGGACAAAATGCGAGTGGTCATTGGATTGGCTACTGCAGGAACTATGGCGTAGAAGCCATGCCTGAACATGGCATACTCATACCTAATACAACTTCATCCCAAATCCATGATTTCTCCTGATTTTCCAACTGCTGATGGTGTAATTATGCACCTCGTCCTTTTAACCAGCTCTCACCACAACACTGTCAGTGTGCCTTTTTTTGTGCAGACATTTAGTCACTAAAAGCACTACAGAAGGACATCCAGTGTCAAAACTACAACAACTAATACAGGAAGAAAAAACTATGCAGACAGGTTCTAACTACATAACTACAGCAATAATGCTAACTAAACAACCACAAAATGCACGTTTTCTGATGAGAATCTCATTCACACCGTCCACGGCACACATGATCCCCTGAGGGGCCGTCAGTGTGCCTTTCTTCTGATGAGAAACACAACTTGGTCAGGTGTTGGCAGAAGAGCCAGCCGAGGGCAGAGATGAAGCAACATCTAGGGCTTTTTTAACATTCCTGCCACCATCTCTGAGATTAACTCTTTAGAGGATAATTTAGAGGAAGATTCTGAGGCAGTGGCAGTGGGCAAGCACCAAAAGTTAAATTTTCCAGATTTTGAAGGAGCATACTCACACAAACTTAATAGTTTTTAAAAGAATGAACAGGGGCATTCAGTTAAAATAGATAAAAAAAGTAAATAAAACTTGGCAGCACAAAAAAAAAGTTCACATTGTATCATTGTGCTCTTGTATCTATAGCCAGCTGTGATAGTCACGAAAATCTATCAGATAAAAGTTCATTATTTCTTGAAATGGAATAGATGTGAAGATGAATGGTATACCTCCCCAAAAGAAGAGCTACATCTTCATAATCAATGTGTCCTCCCTATGAACAAAGCTTAACTTGGCAACTAAAAGTAAAGAAGGGATCAGGGAGATGAATTTTGATACTGGATTCAGCCATTTTAATCTTGCAAGTCGTGGTTATGGAGTCATAGAGTCATACAGCATGGAATCAGGCCCTTCAGCCCAACTGGTCCATGCCAACCAAGATTCCCATCTAAACTGGTCCTATTTGCCTGTGTTTGGCCCAAATCCCTCTGAACCTTTCCTATCCATGTACCTGTAAAAGTACCTTTTAAATGTTGTTAAATATACTGGCCTCAACCACTTCCTTTGGCAGTTCATTCCATATACACACTACCTTCTGGGTGAAAAAGTTGCCCCTCAGGTTCCTATTAACTCTCTCCCCTCTCACCTTAAACCTATACCCTCTAGTTCTTGATTTCCCAACCTTGGGAAAAAGACTGTGCACGTTGACCCAAGCAATGCCCTTCTTGATTTTATGCACCTATATAAGATCACCTCTCATTCCCCTACATGCCAATGAAAAATGTCCCAAAGTGCTCAACCTTTCTCCATAACTCAGTCCCTCAAGTCCTGGCAACATCCTCGTAAATCTCCTCTGCACTCTTTCCAGCTTAATGGCATCTTTCTTATTTCAGGAACACAATATTCTAAATGTGGCCTCACTAGTGCCTTGTACAACTGCAACATAACATCCCAACTCTATACTCAATGCCCTGACTGATGAAGGCCAGTGTGCCAAAAGCCATCTTCTCCACCCTGTCTACCTGCAACACCACTTTCAGGGCTCTAGACATTAATTCCTGAAATGACAGGTGAAAAGGCACTGAAGGGGATGGTTAAAAGTTGAAATGAGCAGAATGTAACCACAAACCATCAAAGAGGCTGCAAACTTCTTTTTTAAATTTCACCTACTGTTAATATACTATCAATCTCCACATCCAAATGTCCAGGGTATAATTACAATAATGAGTGGTCCATTGAACCTTGTCTGAACAAGTCAAAACAATGCAACACCACTGCGAAGAAGTCAGAAGTAAAGTGCATTCATACTGAGCAACTCACTTTTATTCATACGTCAACCTCTGGAGATTCTCAGGCTCTAAGTAACAAATTCATGAACATTAGGTCAAAGATATGAACTTGTTTTAACTAAGGGGTAAACAAGATGATCTGTGTTTTATGAACTTTTGGATGGAACTATTATTTTTATTCTTGACTTTGTCTCTGGAAAATAAAAGATGTTTGTTTCTGTATCAAATTATTAATTAGATTTTCTTTTAGATTTACTTCCTGTGACCATGGAATCATAAAACACAAAATGACTCATGCCAGTTGTTTGAAAGAGCTCTCCCATTAATCCCACACTTCTGATCTTTCCCCATACAACTGTAAGATTTTCTTTTCCAAGTATATATCCAATTCCCTTTGGAACCTGTATCCCCCACCGTATTCAGAAAGGTAGTCCAGATCATAATAATTCAATGCATAAAATGAATCCCCATCTTCCCACATCTCAAATCTTTCCTTAAATCTTTGCTGCCAAGTTAACAAGATCAAAACCTTTCAGAACTCTGAGCATCTCTCTTAAATCTTCCCTTAATCTTCTCTGCCCTAAGGTGAACCTCCCCAGATTCCCTGGTCTCCAAAGATTACTGAAATCTTTCATCCCATATACATTTTTAAAAGGGTCATAGAGAGATACAGCATGGAAACAGGCCCTTCAGCCCACTGAGTCTATATCAACCATCAACCACCCATTTACTTCAATACTACAATAATCTCATTTGCTATTCTCCTCCCATTCTCATCAACTCCCCCCTCACCAACACAGTTGGGGCAATTTACAGCGGCAAGTTAACCTACCAACCTGCATGGCTTTGGGAAGTGGGAGCAAACCAGAGCACCTGGAGAACATGCAAACTCCACACAGCCAGCACTGGAGGTCAGTATTGAACCCCTGACTCTGGTACTATGAGGCAGCCCCTCTACTACCTGTGCCACTGTGCTGCCTTTCTCTGCATTCTCACTAAGATCCTAAAATCTTATCAAAAGTGTATTTCCTATAATTAACCCAGCTGAAGCTTAACCAGTGGTCTTTATTGTCACTTTGTCTTCCTTTCTTTCCAACCAAGCAATTAAGGAAGCTCAACATTTCAAGCTAAGATCATCTCTATACTCCTTGGTTAAGAAATTTGATCGTGCCAGAAAATGAGACTAGAGAAAGCATGCAGACATTGGACGAACCTCTGGGTGATGATGCAGGTAAGATAGGGTCTGTTGAGACGGAAAGGCCAGGATGTATAAAGCCATCTTCAGCAAAAGGCCTGGAATTTAGTTGCACTGGGAGTGGTGACCATGGCAACTCCTGCTGATGAACTTCTTCCTCATCCAGATTTTGTACCTGACGGCAAACCAGTAGATGACTGGAACATTGGATTCCCCTTCACAAGTATAATGCAAAATTCCTCCTAAATTATCTAGGCAACAGAGATCTTTTGACCTAGTTAGCCTAGTAGCCAGTTACTGAATATCATGATTATCCAAAGTTTGGATATCCAAAGATTTATTTAGGTTACCCATTAAACTTTGTCCACCATATTCCAACCACCATGCCAAACCAACAGTGGCTGTTGGGGACAATGGCTCTGCTTTTATTCCTGGCTCCCTGTCCCTAGCCTGGGCTTCTGATCAAGAGCAGCATGTTCTTAGAATGCCATGCAGCTGCACTGTATAAAGAGGAGGTGGTTGACTCAATGCTTTAGATACCTGAACTAGGGTTACACTCAAGTATAGTGCAGAAAGGATCTCTCATTGTGTGGCCTGCTGCATTTTTCATCACCTGGATACAGAACTTACCAGTGGCCACAAAGCATGAGGGGGAGGAACAGGTGAAAAAGGAGGAAGCAGAAGAAATGGAGGATGATGAGAAGAGAAGAAGCAAAGGAAGAGGCAGTGATGAGATACCCTCCCTGCCTGTGCCGTGACAGAATAAGTAATAATCTCCTGACGGCTCCGCTGAAGAACTTCAGCATTACCAAAGTCCTGTTAACAACTGCTTGCCTCCAGGAGCCAAGACCTTGAACAGCATTCAGACTTGGACTGATAATTGATAAGTCACTGGACTCTACCAAGCCTTATGTATTGATAGCCCTTGTGTATTGTCTAAACCTAACCCTAACTTTTGCAGCTATGATCAGGCAGGAGGTACAGAAGCCTGAAATCTAACACCACCAGGTTCAAGAATAGCTACTTCACGTCAACCATTTGGTTCTTGAACCACCCTGCATAACCCTAATCACTATCTCAGTACAGCAACACTATGACTACTTTGACAACTTTGCACTACAATGGACTGTATTTTATTTTGTTCTAATTGAGTTGTTTCTTGTATAATTTTGTATGATTTATGTTTAATTTGTTTTTCTTGTGAATGTTGTGTCTCTATTTTTCTGTGCCTGTGATGCTGCTGCAAGTAAGTTTTTCACTGCACCTGTGCACACATGTACCTGTGCAAATGACAATAATCTCCACTTTGACTTTGTATGTCCTACTCTTATTAGTCTTTCCAAAATGCATTATCTCCCACTTCTCAGAATTAAATTGCATCTGCCATTGCTCTGTCCATTTTGCCAACTGATCAATATCATCCTTTCGCTCTATGACTGTCCTCCTCCTTATCAACACCACCACCAATTATCAACAGGGCCTCGGAGATACAAGAGACTGCAGATATTGGAATCTGGAGCAACAAAGTATCTGCTGGAAGAACTCAACGAGTCAAGCAGCATCTGTGGGAGGAAAAGAATTGACAACATTTTGGATCAAAACTCTGTATTTTTGGGTCTAAGTGCTGCTGTAGGGTTTCAACCCAAAACTTCAACAATTCCTTTCCTCCCATAGATGCTGCTCGACCTGTTGAGATTGTTTGTTGTTTCAACAGGGCCTCAGCTATTTCCTTCCTTGCCTGCCATAGCAGCCTGGGGTAAAATCTCATCAGGACCTAGAGATTTATCCACTTCAATAACAATATGGTTAGAATGATTTTGACATGATTTCTCAGGGTTGAGGAATCAAGAACTAGAGGGCATAGGTTTAAGATGAGAGGGGAGAGATTTAATAGGAAGTTGATGGGCAACTTTTTTACATAATGGGTGGTATCTAAGTGGAATGAGCTGTGAGATGAAGTGGTTGAGGCAGGCACAATAACAACTTCTAAAAGACAGTCGAACAGACCATGGATAGAAAGGTTTAGAAGGTTATGGTCCAAACATTGGCAAATGGGACTCACTGGGACAGGGTATCTTAGTCGGCATGGACCAGTTGGGCCAAAGGGCCTGTTTCAGTGCTGTATGACTCTATGATCTACATCAGTGTCTACAAATTTATTCTTGTCAGTAACACCAAATGTTCTGTATGGTATTCAGAAGAAATGGATCTGCATTCTTATCACACCTGCTATGAGTACCCAGATTCAAGTCTGGTTAGTATTTAGACATGATAAAACTGGGAATACCAGGTGTAACAGGCTTGCTGCCTGGGGAAATAGATGATCCAACCAGCAAACTGAATTCTTGCCTCAATGAGAATCTTGGCCAATTTGCACCTGCTAAAAAAACTCAGATCCATCAGACAATGATTTTCAGAAACAGAATAAAATGAGTCACTGTAACTGTATAGAACATTTGGAGCATCTGACTGCGGAGCAGTTTTTTAAGCAATTATCTTTTAATATAATTTCCCCATCTAACTCAGACAACTGAGTAGTCCATTTGCAGGATGCAATCATCTTGGTGGTGTGATTGTCAGTGTATGTTGGAAGCAGTGAACTCAAGCTGTGATCCTGGCAGCCTTGCAGTTATTTATGAGAGTGTTTGTGAGATGTATTCTTATTTTGGCCACTTCCATCAGGACATGATAGTCCTTGGGAGATTGGAGCCATCTCCTGGGGACAGAGCTTCAGACTGCTACCTATATCTCACACCTATTGTTAGCTGCCTTTGTAGTCTTCTCCCCACCTGTGGGTTCAATGTTTTTGGACTTTGTTATTCATTACCTTAACTGATACATGTTCTTACTCCTGTTCCTTGAGACAAGGGTCTTTTCTCCCTCGTGTCTTTACATAATCTTTTATCATTCATTATTCACAACACCTTCTCCTTTTCTATTTTTCCCAGTTGTTCTGTAATATTTTATTGGGAGTTAGGAGTCAGGGGTTCAATGACTCACAGATACTGTACTAAAAGCAATGTTGCTCAGGGCAGTGTGAACTTTATCCCCACAAAGTTAATAGACATAGTAAAGAAAATGTTCACAACATTAAACAGATGCTTTATTACCTTTTAAGTATTGGCTGAAGTGCATTTGCACTGGCAATATTGATCAAGACTGATTTCTGCAAGTGTACCCAGGTGACCCTGACCATCAGATCACAACCATGTTCAGCCAGAGGCACCAGGTGGGTGATATGTCTCAGCTTCCTCCTGACATCCCCACCATCACAGAAGCTAGTCTTCAGCTATTTCATTCCACAAGATGTAAAAAACAGCTGAGATCCAACATTCCTGCTGTATTACTGAAGACACGCACTCCAAAACCTCTAGCCAAGCTGCTTCAGTATAGTTACAACACCTGATCATGTAGAAAATTGCTCAGGTACATCCTGTTTGAAGGAAGGATAAAACCAGTCTACTCCCAATCATCAGCAAAATGATGGAATGTGTCATCAATGGCACTATCAACCAGCACTCGCTCACCAATAATCTTTTCACGGATGTCCATCCTGGGTTCCACCAGGACCACTCTGTTCCAGGCCTGATCACAGCCTTGGTCCTAACATGGACCAAAGAGCTGACATCAGGTAGCATTTGATTGAGTACAACATCAAAGAATCTTGGTAAAAATGTTTGGAGTCATACCTCACATGTAGGAAATTAACTGTGGTTGTTCGAGTTCAGTCATGCCATGTCATTCCAAGACATCACTGCAGGAATTCCTCAAGGTGGTACCCAAGGCTGACCATCCTCAGTTGCTTCATCACTGACTTTCATTCCACCATAAAGTTTGAAGTGGGGATGTTTGCTGCTGATCCCACAATGTTTAATTCCATTTGCGACTCTTCAGCATGTGAACTAGTCTATGCCTGTTTGCAGTGAGGCCTACACAACACCAACTTCCTGGGGGGTCACCACCGACCAGAAGCTCCACTGGATCAGGCACATAAATACTGTGGCTCTTGAGAGCAGATCAAAGGTTGGGCATCCTGCAGCAAACAACTCACTTGTGGAGGAACACTCTCCACTTGCCTGGATAAATGTAGGTCCAACATCTCTCAAGAAGCTCAACACTATCCAGGATAAAGCTCCCCACCATCCTTAACATTCATTCTCTCCAGCAATACACGGTGGCTACAGTATGTACCATCTACAAAATGATATCTACACACTTACTCACCTAGGGGACTCTGACTCAACCTCCCAACACCATGACTTCTATAACTAGAAAGGACAGGAGCAACAAGGGAACATTGCCACATGCAATTTCCCCTCCAAATTACACACCATCCTGAGTGTGAAATACATCGTCGGTCTTTCATCATCTCTGGGTCAAAGTTCAAGAAGTCCCTACCCAAAAGCACTCGAGGAGCACCTATACTAGAAGGGCTGTAGCAGTTGATGAAGGTAGCTCACTACTGACTTTTCAATAGCACTTAGCGATGAGCAATAAATGCTGGCCTTGTCAGTGATGCCCTGGTTCCAAATATTGATTGTACTTTTTTAATAAAGGTTGATGGACAGGTGGCTTTAGGTTCCATCCAACATGAATAACTCTTGAAGGTCTTGTTCTGCCTTTGTCTCATCTATGAAAGATTTCTACCTCCAATTTATACCAGTTAGTCTAAATATCGGAAAATAATGTTTTATTCCCATTAGACTAATCGGGTAAATCCAAGCACTCTTCATATCCTTTTATCAACAATTTTATCTTCTAAAACTTTGCTGTTCATTCCACTCATCTATAGTGCCCATTCCAAGAGTTTTTTACCTGTTGGTTGCTTAGAACAATTAAAGTCTCTTTAATGTTCAAACTTAATGTTTCAACATTTTCAGTCGGCATCGTTTCCCATCATCAACCTTTCAGTTGTGAATTCTCATACTTTGCAAACATATTCCTATATTTCACAAGAGTCAGGCACTTTGATGGTTTTAGTTTACAGTCTGGTTACACTGTGACCTCCTTTCAGTAACAGCGACTGGATCAAACTCAGTTATAATCTTTGTGAAACTCTTGATTGCATCCTGTCGGATTACATGGAAAGCGAACCACTGCTCTGCAATATTGATTTTTGCTGTTGACGTGTTTATCTTTAACTAACTACCCCACCTCCTAATGCATGTCTTAATGGACACCTAGAGTGTTGTATCTCTTGACAAAGATCACTTCATCTGGTTTTACTGTTCTGCTGTTCTTTTGCTTAGGTACAGTTGGTATGCAAACACTCTGCCCCTGGAGCTGCATGTGAATCACTACATAGCAGGATGAGCTGCTGGAAGAGAAAGGAAGTGAGCCACATCCTATGCAGGAGACTCAACCTATTGCAGGTATCTTATATTGTCTTTACGCAATCAATAGTCTGCTTAGCTATGGTGCTGGGGCCTCAAATTTTTACAATCTACAATTTATATCAATGACTTGGATGAAGACACCAAAGGCATGGTTGCTAAATTTTCTGACAACACAAAGGTAGGTAGTAAAATAAATTGTGATAAGGAAACCACAAAGAGAAATGGATGGGTTAAGTGAGTGGGGAAATATCCTGCAAATGGAGAATAATGGAGTAAAATGTGAAATAGCTCATCTTGGCAAGAAAAAGTAAAAGAAGCATATTATTTAAAAGATGAGAGAGTTCTGAAATGCAAAGGGACTGGGGCGTCCTCATGCACAAGTTGCAAAAGGATGATATGCAGCCAGTAACAAGGAAAGCTAACAGAATGTTATCAACTAACAAAACTATTGGTAGAGAAATTGGATTCATGTATAAGAAGGTTGCGGACACAAGAGACTGCAGATGCTGGAATCTGGAGCAACAAACAATCTGCTGGAGGAACTCAGCAGGTCAAGCAGCATCTGTGAGAGGAAAGGAATTGTCGAGGTTTCAGATTGGAACCCTGCAAGTCCTGATGCAGGGTTTCAACCCAAAACATCAACAATTCCTTTCCTCCCACGGATACTGCTTGACCCATTGAGTTCTTCCAGCAGATTGTTTGTAAGAAGGTTGTACTTCAGTTGTATCGGATGCTGGTGAGACCACATTTGGAGTACAGTGTACACTATTGATCTCCTTATTTAAAAAAAGAATATTATGCATTGGAAGTTGTTCAGTAGAGATTTACAGGACTAACACCAAAAATTCTTATGAAGTAAGGTTGAATGGACTAGGCTTGTTTCTGCTGGAATTCAGAGTAAGAAAGAACTTTATTAAAACGTTAAAACATCCCTGGATCTAAATTCAGGAAGTCCCTCCCCAAAAGCACACCAGGAGGCCCTTCACCAGGAGCGCTGCAGCAGTTCAAGAAGGTGGCTCACTGAGGGGTCTTGAGAAGGTGGATGTGGAGAGGATATTTCCTCTTGTGGAAGAATCTAGAACCAGGGATCACTGTTTAAAAATATGGGTTCACTCATTTAAGACAGAGATGATATTCATTTTTTTCTCTCAGATTACAGTGAATCTGAGAAAGGGTGATGTAAGCAGAATCATTGCATATTTTTAAGGCAGAAATATGTTTGTATGTTGGCCTCCTATCAGATGGAGGACAACCCTGACAGACCTAGAATTTTTGGTGTGGGATGCAGCAATCTGCACTCACTGTTGGATTGCCAGTTTTTCCAAAGACCAAAACCTGGGGTATGTATTGACACTGGATTGGATAAAACACTCAACTGTCTGACCTCTGCACAAATCAATAAAACCATAGTATTGATATTTTTAGCTATCTAGTTTGAAGGATACAATGGATAAAGTAATTTCTGCCAACACATTTAATTATTTCAGTATCATGTAAATTACTTCATGTGTAACAAAGAAAAACGCCTTACATTACACAATACATTGCATTGTATAGTACGTTATTTTTAATGAAGAGCAAAGCTCTCTTGCATACAGACATAAAATATATTTTACATGAGTAATTTTCATTTGATTTAGCAGCTTTCAGGACTTTTGAGTTTCTCAGTACAAAGTCATAAAATTCTCCACAAGACCCACTGAAATTAAGTCTGATGCAAATTTCTCCCTCAACTTCATTTCTCCAAAAGATTTTGCCTGATACTCAATACTCAATCCACAAATACTTTGCTGACTAAAATTACAAAACCACAGTTTGCAATTTTGGAAGATTTGGAGCATTGCCTTTGTCAAAAATATTCACCTACCTCTGGTTCTCTGAAACTAAATGGGATTAGTACATAGAACATAGAACAGTACAGCACAGGAATAGGCCCTTCAGCCCACGATGTTGTACCAAACCGATTAAACTAGTAATTAAACGCCTAACTAAATTAATCCCTTCCGCCCTTAATGTCCCTATCACTCTATTCTCTGCATATTCATTTGCCTATCTAAGAGCCTCTTAAATGCTTCTATTGTATTTGCCTCCACCACCACCCATGGCAGCACATTCCAAGCACCCACCACTCTCTGTGTAAAAAACTTGCCTCACACATCTCCTTTGAACTTGCCCCCTGTCACCTTAAATGCATGCCCTCTACTGTTAGGCATTTTAACCCTGGGAAAAATGTCTACTCTGTCCATGTCTTTCATAATCTTATAAACTTCTATCAGGTCTCCCCTCAGCCTCCGCTGCTCCAGAGAAAACAACCCAAGTTTGTCCAACCTCTCCTTAATAGCACATGCCCTCTAATCCATGCGGCATCTTGGTAAACCTCTTCTGCACCCTCAATATGCAATGTGCAATATGCAATGGGTTGCATGGATATGTGGACCAAAGGATCTGTTACTGCGCTGTATGATTCTGTGACTTCGTCATTCGATTAGATAATTCATAGGACTCCTTTCAAGATGCAATATCCTTGAAATCTCACCTAAATTCTCAAACATGAAGATAGCTTTAGGCATCAGACTGAGAATGCCAGTTTTCTGTAGGTATGAATCTGGTCGGAAATATAATCCACCTTCATAAGGTTTTGTGAAATACCAGATGAGTTACAGTCAGCTTTCTTCTTGCTGAACCACATGCAACTGCACTGCAGGCCAAGTTTATCTACAGCCGTGAGCAAAATTAAGCATCTTGTAGGTACATGGTGCAAAGGTTTGGGATATGCCATCTCCTTTAATTCAAAGCAGGATTTCAGCTCACTGACATGCTTATCATTGCAGAAAAATTCAACGTACACTTTAACAACAAACAATCCTATTTCATGTGCCACCTTTTTACAGCTGTACTTCGTAGCACTAGAAAATCAGGAACAATTGCAACCAGCCATGAGAAGACTATTTAAATTCTTCAAGCTGGTATATATAACATGATCCAAATCATAGTCCGTGGCCACATTGTCAGCAACATGTAAAACTATACACTTGAAATCAAGATGGTAATTATTGAGGGCCTCCTGGTTTCCAGTCACCTTAGGTCAACTGGCTACTGAATCAGGACCCTGCTCTACAAGTCCACATGGTAGCTGGTGTGCAATGGCTCCCCTGCATTGAAAAAAACCAAGCACAGGCAATTTCCATTCCATGTTATATAGTTCTGAACCTGGAATGTCAGGACCCACACTGCTCCTCTATCACAGAGTGGGAACTCAGAGACTTTGACATCGACATTCCTGCTCTGAGTAAGACGTGCAGGGAATAGCTGGTTTAAAGATCAAGGTTTTGGGTATGCCTTCATCCAGAGGGGCAAAACAACAGAGGAGTACCTTCTTCACTGAGTGAGCTTCACTGTCAAGAATGATCCAGTACAGAGTCTCGTCTCCTCTGCCTGTGGAATTAATGAATGCCTTATGCCCATTGTAACACAAAACAAGCACACTACAGTCATTTGTGCATACGCCTCAACCCTGGAGGTTTCGGACAAGGTCAAGGAGGACTTCAACTTCAACACTGCAAATTTCCTGGACTGCATCCCAAAGGGAGACACTCTGATCCTCCTGGTTGACTATAACACCAGGGGGTGAGAAGGGCTGTAACCCTCTGGCAAGATGTGATTGGCAAGAAAGGAGGAGAGAAGGCTAACTCTTGACAAAATGGTTGGAAAATGGCCTCATCATTATGAACTCCCTGCTTTGTGAGAGAGACAATTGCACATCATCATGGCAACACTCCCAATCCAAGTACTGGCCCCTGCCAGATTGTACCATTGTCTAACCGAGGGGCCACAAAGATGAACGTGTTACCTGTGCCCATAACAGGTACCAGTGACCGCTGAACTGACCACTGCCCAATCCACTTTGTTATCTCCATGAATCTGACTCCAAAACATCAGTGCCAACAGAAGCATTGCCACAAAAAGATCTATGTTGAAGTTCTCAAAGCTCAAATCAGCCAGTGATTTACAAACAAACTGTCAGCTTCCTTCCATGCAAAGTATCCACAGCTTATGGGCTTCCCTGAAGTCTGCCATAGTTGGCTCTTGTGAAGAGTATTGGCTTCTCCAACAAGAACCACCAGGATTGTGGAGATAATTAATCAAAAGCATAAGGCATTTCTGGATTGGAAGCTCCTTCTTTCTTCAGGGAAAAGAAATAGCGCTACAGGCACCCGAAGGCAGTGCTCCAGCTAAGGATTCAGGACCTAGAGAGCACACGGTGAGTGGAAAGAGCACAGAAGATCCAGGAAGTCAACAATAGCCATGAAATTCGTGAATTCTTTAGCACTGTAAAAGCCATTTCTGGGCCCCAGTACCCAAGGCCCCATCCTATTAAGAGACAAGAATGGGAGTAAACTCATCAGGGATAGAGAGGCAGTCAACACCAGCTGGATAGAACACTTCACTGACCTTCTCAACAATGACTCTGTCCTTCACATGAGTGCACTGAACTCCATTCCACTGCAGCCTTTCTGGATAAGCCTTGTCACCACACCTGATCAACAAGAAGACCATATCCCAACTCTAAAATAACAAGGTCTTGAGAGCATATGGTAATCCCGCTGAAATCCTAAAACACAGTAGTGAAGATCTTCCGTCACCAATCCATTGCTTCATTGTCCACATCTGGGCAGAGAAGGATCTTCCAAGGTACATAAGAGATGATGTAATCATAACCATCTTCAAGAAAGGAGACAAGTCCAACTGATTGCCACAAGGAAAGTCATCGCCACCATCCTTCTCAACAACCTCTTTCTGGTGGCTGAAGAACTGTTCCTTAAGTCACAATGTGGATTCCATCCATCCAGTGGAAAGATCTTCACTGCTCAACAACTTCAAGCAAGGTCATGGAGTCATCGAGTTGTACAGCACAGAAACGGGCCTTTCAGCCCATCCTTCCCATGTTGACCCTTTTTGGCCAATAACACTAATTGCATTTGCCCACATTAGGTCTGTAGTTTTCTATGCCTCATCTATTCAAGCGCCTTTCAAAATGCCTCTTAGACATAGTGATTGAATCTGATTCCACCACCTCCTTTGGCAGCAACTTCCAGATAGCAACCGGGCTCTGTGTAGAAGTTAAGCACCTCACAAAGCAAGCAGAATCAACACTCAAAGTTCCATCTAAGTCTACATAAAAATTGATCCTACATTTTTGAGTCCCTTTTTCCTCGGTGAAATAGATCACACACTTACAGGAAGCCCTTCAGATACGCCAGTTTGATACATCAAGAGTGAGTTGAAATATGTTTTCCATCTCATTACCTTTTATAATCGATTCAACTGTCCATAAGTATAAGAATCTTTGCAATTCTTTCACATTTGTTCTTCCACAGTGCAGTTTCTTTTAAATTTTCAAATATCAGAAGACCATACGTGTTGTTCCTACAGTCCTAAAAGAGAAAGAATACTGTGTGTAAATGTAAGCAGCTTGTCTGCTTTAAGTCGCATTGGAGAATGCTCTTGGTATTTTACATTCCAATATTAATCTCTTACGCCCCATGCTGGATTACTGTGGAACAGAGCCTCAGCCTTTAGTAATAAAGTCAGCAGATATGAAGTAATGTTGTCTGGTTAATCACAATAAGGTTAATTACTGTAAATTATTGCATTTTTACTCTTTTGAAAAAAACTTCCTAATATAACCCCATTAAATGTGGCTAGATATACCAATTCAATATTTAATTTATGCCAAAACAACTTTAAAACAATAAATATATCTGTTCAGTCAAATCAACATCCTTCCCTCTGACTCATCACTTCAGTAAATGACAAGAATGGTGCTGTCAGATATGGCCACCAATCAGGATATTTATCTGAGATGGAATCATTGCATTTACTTGTAAAACAGACATTTGAACTTCTCAATTGCTCCCCAGACACAGAAACCAAAAACTGGATCGTTGGTTAAAGAACAGACAAATGGCATGTTGGCTGATGGCATCCAGGAATGCTGACGTCCTGCGAAAAGCCACCTTGGTCCTTTTCTATGAATCTAAGACCTGGCGTGGCACCCCAGCACTCCAAGTTTCCTCTCTGGCACTGAGTTCGATGGAATGCGATACTCTGGAAGCCTCTTGCAGTAGAAGCCCTCAAAGTATGGGTATCTGTGTGGCATCCGGGTGGAAACCCTTCTGTGTCTCACTCACTTCAATCAACAAAAAACAGATAGACAATTGTCTAACCCCCCACTGCACACTGCAATCCACTTCACACAGGTTGGAAGCCCATTCACCAAAGTACATACTGCCACATACTGGAAAGTGGTGTCAATCAATTACTTTTATGTGAGTGTGCACGACACATCCTGGGTATTCTGACAGTGTGTAAAATACCTCTGTGTATACCTATCTGCCAGTAAGATTTGTTTCCTCTTCCAGTAGCTCTTCTGGGGTGCAGCCCCCCTGGGTTCACTAGAGGTTCAGGAAGGCACTGATATATGAGCTGATGGGTGAGCTTCTTCCATCTGTGAGGTGAGGACTGTTGGAAGTACCAAAGCTCTGGCAGACTCATCCAGTGAGAGTATGGATGAGGGTGAGAAGAAGAACAGTGGGTCCCTTCTACCCCATCCCTCGCATGGCCCTCTTGCACTTCCCTGCTGGCAATGAACTGCTGAGAGCTTTGCTACAAGTTAACAGGGTCCTGGATAGCAAGGCCTGTCATGTTATTCAAGATGTCATTTGCAGTGTGCAATCCATGGGTGAGAGTCTGCATGCACCAATGCCTTTGCTGGATTGGATGTTCTCTCCTGGCATGCACTCTTTCCATAGGCAGAGATGTCATCAGCAAAGCCTAAGGAATCACTTTAGGCAGACTCCCCCGTTCACATAATGGGACATAATGGGACATAACTGGGACATCTGACAGTGGCTCAATCTTTCCATGCCACCACACAAGAACACAAGAAAGCAAGAGAACACAAGAAAGCCACTCGGCCCCTCAAACCTGCCCCACCATTCAATATGATCATGGCTGGTCTACCCCAGGCCTCAACTCTTCTGTGTCAATTCCCCAGGATCCTCAATCTCCTGATCTTTCAAAAATGTATCCACTTCAAATATTTGTAATGATCTGGCCTCCACAACCCTTGGGGGCAGAGAATTCCAGAGATTCACCTCCCTCTGTGACAAGAAATTTCTATGTACCCCAGTTTCAAATAACTGGTCCCTAGTCTTTTAGTTATGTCCTCCCGATCGAGTCTCTCCCATTTGTGAAAACATCTCAACATCTACCCTGTCAAGCCCCAATAGGTTCTTACACATTTCAGCAAGGTCACCCCCTCATTCTTCTAAACTCCAAAGAATGCTGATGCAAGCTGTTTAGTCTCTCTTGCAGGACAACCTTCCCAACCCAGGTGAATCTCCATTTGACAACCCTTGAGGTAGACGGTCTGCATCATGATGGAGGGAGCTTAGAGGGCGCTGTGCCCTCTGACATGAACTTCCCCACTTTTCACCCTCTTCTCTCACTCCCTTGTAACTGCAGTTTTAGCTTCTCTGCTGGTGGCTGTGTGCATCAGATCTAGTGATGACCTGCCTCCTTGGTTGCACAACCAACGCTGTATGGCCAGGGCAGAAGCTCTGAACGGCAGTAGCACACAGATAGGATTATAGTCAGGAAGGTGTTCAAGCAAGAGGAGCAATGTTTACATCATCTGCAGCTTGTAAATCAGAAGAAATGGTGTCACAAGAGTTAAGTGGGATGTGAGACAGAGGACTACATGTGAGCATCTCATCTTCTTCAATAATCCTTACACTCCTATTGGCTACAGACTTGGTGGTTGTCACCCTAATAATGGTCAGCACTCTCTTCTCTTGAGTGAGAACATGTGCTTTCCCTCTGCGAGTTTGTTGTTGCATGTCACATCCTCCTTTAAACCAGAGGAATTGTCCCATTGTTGCAATGTGTCTGTTTGACGTGCCTGCTGTGTAGATGACTTCCTCAGTCTATCCACATAGAGAAACCCTCAAATCCTATGCACCCGATTCACTGGGACAACTAGAGCCCCACTGGGAAGTCAGGCTTCTTCAAAACTTTCACCGACCTTGCCAAATGTTTGCAAAGAACTTTAGTTGTATTTCAGGCAATGAACAAGATCCTTTTTTAAAAGGTACATGCACGGCTTCAATCAATAGTGGCAAACTTCTGTTATGACCAAACACTCATGAAATTGGACCCCATTGGAAGATAATTTAATAAGTAACACAGTTGGCACCAGCAGGAAGCAATAAATTTGATACAGAAGAGCAAGCAGAAGTTTGGCATGCCTCCTTCTTTGACTGAAGTTATTCACGTATTCTGATCTCGGTGCATGTTTTACGATGTGATTTCAACTCCACAGTCTACAAGTGTGTACAATATGTAACAGTCAAGAGTACTCTGTGAAATAAGCCTTTTGGCACCCCCAATGATCAGTGCCATTGGTTATGATCTCTGTAATATGGAACATGGAACAGTAAAGCATAGCAACAAGCCTTTCAGCATACAATGTCTGCACCAAACATGATGCCAAATTAAACAAAATCTCTTCTGTCTGTACACGATCCATATCCCTCCATTCCCTGCATATTCATGTGCCTATCTAAAAGCCCTTTAAATGTCGCTATCGTATCTGCTTCCACTGCCACCCCTGGCGGCCCATTCCAGACACCTACCACTTACTGTGAGATAAAATTTTCCCCACATAAATCCTTTAAATTTTCCCCCTCTTAAATGTATGTCCTCTAGTACTTGATATTTCTACCCTGGGAAAAAGATTCTGACTGTATACCCTATCTATGCGTCTCATAATTTTATATGCTTCTATCAGGCCGCCCCTCAGCCTCCAATGCCCCAGAGAAACAACCCAAGTTAGTACAATCTCTCCTTATAGCACCTGCCCTTTAATCTAGGCAGCATCCTGGTAAACCTCCTCTGTACCTTTCCAAAGCCTCCACATCCTTCCTATAATGGGGCGACCAGAAATACACACAATGCTCGAAGTGCAGCCTAACCAAAGTTTTATACAGCTGCAGCAGTTAACTCTCATCATGTTCAGCAGCTTTTCCTCCTGAATGTTTTCCCTCTGCCAGTTTCACACAGTATATGCTCCAAATTTTGAGTGTTGCACCCTGCAAGTTTCCTGTAAAATTGCTACCTCAGTAAGCATTTTTGATATACTGTATAAATAATATAATTTCCTACATAATATTCTATATATAAAGAGTCACCTGCAGCCTGCAGCACTGTGTGTCAAAAGGTGGCTCATGTGGAACTCACTGTTAACACCAGAAAACTAGGATACAGTCTATTTCCTTTTGGCAAACATCTAGCTGTGCTCTATGTTTTCATTAGCACTTTCCAACAGACATGCTAAGTAGCCTGAGGTTGTAGGCTCTTAGTTTGCTGGTGTGTGTTCATTGCACATTCAGCTCCTGCTGCTAGATTTGACAATTTTAACTTTAGCAGATAAAATGTATTTAAAGCAGAGAAAACAAATCTTTTCAGCAGTAATCTTCAATAATCCAGTTCCCAGTTCTTTTGCAAAATGTATTTGGGATCAGTTCGTAGGTTGTATAAATTCATCACAAAATTGAATCACAGAAAATATATTCTCTTTACACTTATTGTTCTTACTTCTACCCATGATAGGTGTTGAGTTCTCGTCCCTGGCTTCCCTCCAGCTTTTTTGCCTCAGGCTCCCATTTGTTACGTGTGATTGAGCAATGTATGGTTTTGCATTAAGGTTGAGCCCAATCAGGTCCACACTCAGTGTCTATAACTCTTTCCTACATGACTCCCTGTCATGGAGGACTATGATGAAGGGACACATTGCAGGTAACTGCTGTTTTAAAGCTAACATTAAATGGAACAATACAGATTAAACACAATAAAAATTCACAATTTCATGTAGAACTTACAGTGCTAGAATCATGCAAGAATCCTGTATTTTTTTTCCCTGGGAGGTTTTCGTTTTAATAAACTGCAACAATTTGGTCTTAAGATAAAAACCAAAAATGCTAAAAAATATTCAGCAAAACAGGCAGTATTTTTGGAAAGAGGAGCAGAATCAATGTTGCAGATCATCACAGTTCTTGTGAAACACCATTGACCAGAAGTGTCCACTCAGATATTGGATGACTCTCAGACAATAACTAGGATATTCTCCTTTTGCTTCAGACTTCAAGCATCTAGAGTATTTTTCTTTGGGTTCCAAATTAAACAAATTAGATTTGATAGTCTACTTGCTAAAAAATGAATTAACTGAAAAGGCAGGGTGCTCCAAAATGTTTTCATTCCAACCAAATTAGAGTTCCCTGGACAGTGAATTTTCTAATTTCAGTGGTCCTGTTAGAAAAAGGTTTTCAGAGAAAGAACATAAGATGCTAGAGGAAAGAAGGAGGATTGAAGGTTACATCTGCCACCTAAGCAGTGGTTGACTACAGCAATGCAAAAAGCAGAAGAATGGATGGGTAATTGGTCCAGGAAAAGCACATGTTGGAGGAACTTCAGGAGAACCTCACTGATAAAAACCCTGGGGAGAGTCTTTCAAGCCCAACTTTTCAAAATCAGATTTCTAAATCTGGCTACTCAGAAGGACAAAGATGTTCAGGAGGAGATCTCCAACCCTTCCATAGAGAAAGAAGAAATACGGAAAGGATGTCCAAATTATATTTCCAGCCAAAAATTACATTTTAAAGTGTAATGTCTGTGAGCTATGTAAAGAATCATAGCAAACAAACCATAAATTACAAAGTTTCACAAAAAAGCAATGATAAAAGGGAACATTTAATATTTTGGTGATGATGATTAAGAAATACATTCTAGGCAGGACATTAAGGGCACTCCTCAACTCTTTTTGCAATCCCATGGGATCTCTTCCATCCAATGATTAAGTACAGACAACTGAATAAGTATGCAGAAAGGTTTAGAATGTTATAGGCCAAAGCTGGCAAACGGGACTAGCTTGGATGGCATCTTGGTCGGTGTGGACCAGTTGGGCCGAAGGGCCTGTTTCTGTGCTGTATGATTGTATGACTCTATAACCTAATGACAGAATCTTCATCAATGTAAAACTCTGGCAAAACTCTGCTCAAGTGTATCATGTGCTCAATTTCTCAGGCACATCTTGAATAGAAGCCTGAAAATGAAAAACTGCTGATGCTGGAAAACTAAAACAGAAACAACAAAAAAGCTGAGGGTCTTTGAGCCGAATCATTAACTGTTTCTCTTTCCATAGGTGTTGCCTGACCTGCTGAGTGTTTCCAGCATTTTCTGCTTTTATTTCAGATTTCCAGCATCTGGTTTGTTGATTTTTAATTATTAATAATTTTAAGGCTTAACAAGTATTAAAGAATATAAAGATATAATTCATACCATTCATTTGCATTGCACATGACTTTCAAAAGTAACTATATTATTTTTTAAATTATTTATTCTAATATTTAATTTCCCCAGTAAAACTAACTGTTGGTCTCCTGATAGAAAGTCTAAAAGTACAATATTATTCTTAGCTTTGAAGCATGATTTCCAGAATAAGAATACAAATGTATAAACTTCCTCAATTTTTTTTTACTAAATTCCTCAATTGCTATATCTCTTCCTTTCTCAATCTGAACACAGTTTTTGATGAACTCTGTTAATACCTTCCTGCTATTATCATTACTTGTAGAGTTCAGCCTAAGCATCTCCCTGTTGCCAGTCACTTCAACTTCCCCTCTCACTCCATCACAGATACGTCAGTCCTCGGCCTCCCCCACTGCCAGGAGAAGTCCAAGAGCAAACTGGAGGAACAGCGCCTCATTTTCTGTTTTGGAACCTTGCAGCCTAACGGCATGAACATTGAATTCTCCCACTTCAGGTAATGCCCACACCACCCCCCCCCCCCCCCCCCCCCCACAATGTCTCATTTTTCTTCCCTTTCCTAGCCTATGTCTCTTTTTCCTACCCTTTTTACCTCCTTACCTTTGACCCAACCCCCAGTGGATCTGGTCTCCCCTCCTCCCCCACACCTGCCTATCACTATCTCTTACCTGCATCTACCTATCACCATCTTGTGCCTACCCTGCCTCCCCTCTTTTGTCCACCTATCTCTACTCTGCTTTTCCCTCCTATATATTAGGCTTCCCCTTTTCCTATCTTCAGTCCTGAAGAGGGGTCCTGACCCAAAACATTGGCTGCCTGCTCTTCTCCACAGATGCTGTGTGGCCTGCTGAATTCCTCCAGCATCATAGTGTTTTTCATCTAACATTTCCACATCTTGCTCTGTACAAAAATCTTCAAAACAATTACACACACATTAATAGTCAAACAGTAAATAGTCAAATAGCAACAAGTAATCTGATCAGTGGTTACCATTAACAAGAAAGCAAATTAGTACTTTTCAATGCTTGACATAATTCACAGTTTTGGTCACTATTATCTATAACTGAGTGTCAAATTTCTAGACTCAAATAAGATCATGAAAGCAAGCAGTTGTGACTTTTTTCAAACAACATCATTTTGAAGGTTTGCTTGATGCCCAAGCAAATTGATAATTTCTAAAAAAAAGTGTTCAATCTCTTCCCAGCATTTACATTGTTAACAGTTAATGAAGCAGCAAAATAACCCCTTGTGTCCGATTCTGATGAAACACAACATGGAGATACCACAGTCAATAGTATCAGGCTGAAGGCTTGGTATTTAGTCCTGGGAGTGTAGAAAACCCACTAACCAGGTACAGGGTGAGAAATGTTTAAACCAGAGAGTAACCCTCACTTTGCAAATAACACACTTGAACGTTCTCCATACAATCTTGCAAATGTTGATGTTGCGCAGAAGATCAAAACTTGGCTTAATTGGAGACTGGAGGCTTAACCACATTTGCTTCTCCACTCCATCTGCTTCCTATCCATTTTTTGTCAGGTCACTAGGTGTGGCTGCTGTTTGGGCGCTATATGTGTTATTTTACTGGGAATGTAAATCACAATGCACATGTGTACATTTATCGCATGATATGAGCTGTCTAGTTTATTAGAAAGAACAGTAGATTCTGTCATCCTTGAACATGCCAGAGACATGGAGAGTAGACAGATCCTGATATCAATTGGTGTGAAATACTGATTAGATGCCAGTGTTTTTAAACTGGACCGCAGCAATGAGCTAATACTTTGAAATCAACTTGTACAGGGGACTTATCAAGTCAAGTCAAGTTTATTGTCACGTGCACAAGTACAGTGAGGTACAGGTACAATGAAAGCCTTGCTTGCAGCAGATTCACAGGCACATAGGTACGGACAACACATAGAATATAAATTATACATAAATTATAGAGTATTATCAAGAAGAACTTCCCCTCCTACAGAAGGATAGCAAGAGGTAGTAGCACTGAAAGCAGTCCAAAGGGGATTCACCAGGGTAATTCCTGGGATGGGAGGGTTATCCTAGCATGGGAAGTTAGATAGTTAGGGTTTATATTCCTTGTATGAAAAGAATGAAGGGTGACCCTATTCAAATACATAAGATCCAAAGGAGGCTAGACAGGGTAGGTGCTGAGATGTTTTTACTATTGGGAGAGCCTCAAACAAGGGACATAGCTGCAAAATAAAGGGCCAGTTGTTTAAAACTGAGGTGCATAAAAACTTCCTTCAGATGGTAGTGAATCTCTGGAATTCTGTACCTCTGTGAGTTGTGGAGGCTAGACCATTAGATATATTTAAGGTGGAGATAGATAAATATTGGAAAGGTTGAGCAATAAAGGGCTATAGGAACTGCACAGAAGAGAAGTTAAGTTCTTTTAAAGTAGGGATGTGAATTTTGTCACTGAGTCAATTTTAATCCTCCAAGATTATTATGTTTACCCCATAGGCAGAGGATTTTGATCATCCATTGAATGGCAGGGCAGGCTTGAGAGACCAAGGGGACTACTACTGACTCTATTTTCTTGTGTTCTTAAAGGGATTTTTAATCAAATTTGATCAAGTGTTATCTAGAGACTCAGGAGACTGTGGATGCTGTCGATGGACAGTCGATGTCTCGGGTCGAGACCCTTCATCTAGACTGTTTCATCCAAGTGAAGGGTCTTAACCTGAAATGTCGATTGTCCATTTCCCTCCATAGATGCCACCTGACAGGCTGAGTTCCTCCAGCTCTTTCTGTGTTGCTCAAGCGTTATTTAGTTATGTTTCTATAAATTAAAGAAACTATTTTTGTCTGTGAGATCATTCAGCTAATCTGAATTAATATGGATACTCCTAAATTATACCATGCAGTCTCCTCACCAGTTCTCTTGCAGCTCATTCACTCATTTTTTTCCCACTTGCTGAAAACACATCAGCGTTTCCTCTTGTCAATCAATGCAAATTATTTTCTTTCTGGTCTATTTGTAATGAAACGATAAAGCCAGTTATGAAGATCTTAATTACTATTCAGAAAACAAATCTTCTTCCCAGAGGGTATAGTACATTTTTTAGGATTAAAATTGACTCAGTGTCAAAGCCTACATCCTTACTTTGAAAGGTTTAAAGTTCAAACTCTGATGTAGAGGGTACATTACTGATAGTGGTATTCCATTACAATATGAATGCTACATATTAGAGGCAATGGTTTGTAAATTCCATCATGTAGCTCAATGTGTGCTATGCAATGTGCGTTACATGTACCACGTGAATGAAGTTTTCTGTTTTTGTATGTACGTCATGCCGACATGGTAAAACTTTGAGACACAAGAGATTGCAGATGCTGGAATCTGGAGCAACACACAATCTGCTGGAGGAACTCAGTGAGTTGAGTCCTGATGCAGGGATTCGACCCAAAACATTGACATTTTCTTTCTCCCCACAGATGCTGTTTGACCTGCTGAGTTCCTCCAGCAGATTGTTTGTTGGTAGAACTTTGAACTTTGCAGAGAATACACAATTCCACCTGACACTTGTGCATGTGCAATACACTAGAACATAAACCTTACAGAAAAGTAACATGGAGAATTCTGGATGCCATGTTTTTCTGTTACTCTCAGTAACCCAGTTTCTCACAGAGCAATGGAATAGTTGAATGTTGAATCCCTCCGTGAAAAAGGCACATGCTTCAAAATTCTTCTCAACAGTGAAGAAAGCAGATTTATGATGGCTCCTTCTCAATACTAAAAATAATGGAAGAGAAACAAAAACTGGCAGGATGCTACCATCTAATCATTTGACTGTCTGAGCATTGTTCACAGGAAGAAGTTTGAAATGAGAACAGTTTTATCAGCTCCATTGTCACGTTACCTGCCCTGTTACTGCAAACATCAGTAACTCCTAAGGATTGTTGCCTTGATTGACTTAACAGTTGCACATTACACAGTCTGGCAATCTGGTATTCTGGCAAGAAATTCCTGATTTCTACAGACACGGGCTGCTCATTCAGGTGGACTTCGAAAACATGCTCATTGCTTCAGAGTGCAAGTAGTCAACAGTGCTGGAGACCAGACCGAGGACCACTCCTGAGGATTGCTGTTGGCGCCACTCTTTCCCAAATTAAGTCTGCTTCCGGAAACGTGAAAGTGCTGATGGCCATGCTTTTTGAACTTCACACCAAAGCTTCCCACACAATGGAGGCTTGTGTGTAAAAAATCTTTCAGTATGGAGCACGAATCCAGCACTGCTCGCTTCACCTATTTTAGTCACAGTTTTACTTTGTGGTCTCTGATTCATTGCTTTAATTGTTGCAACCTGAGTTTAGCACAGCTGCCAGCACTTAGTTGTATTAAATCAAACTGGGGTGCCAACACTTGTAGGTCATTCTGCACTAAGCCATGGTAATTCTGCAGGTCATAGAGTCCTAAAGAAATACAGCACAGAAACAGGCCCTTCAGCCCACTGAGTCTAGGCAGACCATCAGACATCCAATTACGCTGATCCTACACTAAGCCCATGTTTATTCCCATCAACACTCCTCAGACACTACCACTACACTACGTTGCTATTCATTCTCATGGTGAAAGGGCAGGAGAGGGAAAGAAGTGTGCCTTCCATCATACAGACAATGATCTAAACATCCCTATGGAGAATTCGATGGAGCCTCAGCATGTCCCTGTCTGAAATACTGCAGGCTGTCAGGGATTCCAGTTCCCAGAGAGAAGTTCAGTGAAGCTTTGCTAGAATCATTCAAGGACTAACAATGTAAAATTCTGAAGACCAGCTACATAAAGTTGGTTTTCCTTCATAGACTTAGAAAGATGGGGATGATTTTGAAATGATTAAGTGATTTAATAGGCCAGCTACAGAAAAAAAACTGTGGTCTCTGGAGAAGGTAACCAGATCAAGATGGCACAATGTTAAAACTCAGGTTAAGCATTTTGGGATTGAAATCACAAAGAGATTTTTCACTCAGAGGATAATGGAAATCTGGAACTTATTCACCTAAAATGTTATGGATGCCAGGTCAATTGAAATTTTCAAGTCAGGAATAGAAATATCTTTGTTAGGAAAGAGAATTAATTTAATTTATTAATTCATGTATTTAGCACAAAAGGCACAGCATATATATCCAAAGAAATAATGGGCTATTTTGCAAGGCAGAACACTTAACCTATTTAACTGTTGAGTCTTAAGGCTGTTGCTGCAGTCTGCATGCTTCAGTCTGAGACCTTGTTTCAAAACAGGCAGGATATATGACTCTCCCGTGCAACAAGATCACAGAATGAGCACACACAGTAAAATAGGGGACTGTGCATCCAAACTTGCAGATACAATACTCTGTTCCCCTTTTTTTTCGAAATGAGAAAGATACTTTGTCCAAACCCCTTTATAGTTCCAACAGTGAGATAGAAGTAACATATAAACACTTAATGAACAACAAGTGTAAATGTCACCCAGTAATCACTTTTCAGTATGATTATTATTCACCATAGTAGTCTTGGGTTTGACCCAAGTTTCTGTCTCTTTAGTTCTGAATTTGAATTCAAAGAAAAAATCTGTTTCTTTGTTCGATTTGCTTGGGTTTAGAACTTCACTTCCTGAAGTCTGCACTGGATCCAAATTGGACGGGGATAATAACGTCTAACTTACTGTGTAATGTACACATTATATGTATCACCGAGCATTCAGTTGAATGGGTTTCTGGATTATAAGTAGTTTGGTTCATACCTCCCAGTAGAGACTCCCTCAAGATTTCAATTAACAATATGTACAATAAAATAGCTCTGAATTAAATATACTAACTCTACTGTACCCCTTGTCGTCACTTTGTCCATTAGCCTTTGGTCTTGCTGGCTTTTGCTCACAGTTGCTTTGGAAATTCTGGGGTCAGCCAGTTAACCTGCAATAAGTTGTGGACTTCTACATAGATGCCATCAATGTTTGGGATGTATTGAGGGATTCAGAAGGTTGAATCTATCAGTTCTCTCCACTGATAGACACACTATAGGGTCCCACTGTGGAGCCCAGTCTTGCTGGGATAGGATTTATGATACTTTACAACTGGCAAAAACCTGCAACCATTGTACGAGCTATCAAACACTGTCAGGGGCATTTCAAGGACAAGGTCTCTTCACTAATACCAGCAGAGGACTTGTCACTTGATTCCAAGGTGCAAAGGTGCCATAGAGATAGGCCGATTGTCTTCTGGGTGAGCTCAGTGTGGGGCCAGGCACAGGGACCAGGAAATAAAGATCTAGCTCAATGTCTCATATGGACCTCAGCAAAGAAACATTGGGATAACTTTGTCATCCATTCCAGGATTAGATTCAGAATTTTGTCTCCAGAAATGACTGCCTAATGACTTTCTTACACTACTGCGTTTTCAAACTGCTGCTCTAAGTGAAGTAACAATGCACTTCATTCTAGTATTGTCCGCCTCTCTTCATTCTGTATCCTCACTTCCATTACGTCTCCATCTTCCCCTCTTAAATGTGAAAGTTTGGTGAGTTGAGAAATGAAATAGGGCTAAAGTTCCCATGAAAAGTGAATGTATAATGGGGGGCAGCAGCCCAGGTAGCTTGTTAAATGTGAAAAACAGTCATACCTTCTCTCTTCTACCCTCTTCCATCGGGCAGAAGATACAAAAGCTTGAAAACACGCACCACCAGGCTCATTTATTCATTTTAATTAAAATGCAACCTACGTTTATTCAAATTCAGGTAGTATATTTGTTCTGAATGGATTTTCAAAGTATTGCCAGTCTTTATGTTGTTAAATCCCGTTACTAAAACATCTTTGTATCAAAGTGGAAGGATGCCCATGGAAATGCTTCAATACACTTTATTATAAGAGCTATATTGATAAAATAGCAGCTTTGTGTACCATTATAAACACAAACTCATTCACAGTATTTGAATTTCCAGGGTAAAGGACCTAAGGACTCTGAGACTGGATGTCAACCACTTCTGTTGCTGTCATAGCCACTTTGAGACAATCAAAATTGGGAGTTTTAATGTTTGGGTGTGGTGGGGGAGAGGGGGAGGGACACATGGATGGCATATAACTCTGATAAACTGATAAACTCTGCATGGGAATTTGGTGGTGCTAGACTGGCAGGTTTTCCAGACTATTGGATATTATTCCTATTAATCACCTAACACGTTCTTTTTATATATAAGCTAAATGGTTTTGTGATAAATTCTCCAGTATGATAAAACTCAGTAATTTTCAAAGATAGGTAGCAGCCAGGGTCCTGGTGAGTCTTGTGGGAGAAGAGGACACATCACCTGATGCCGAACTATCAAGGTTTCCAAATGGTTGGATAGTGGATTATCAGAAACTTGCCTGTCGCAAGTTTATTGCCTGTGCAACTCATGAGCTTCTGCATTGTGCAAGTGCTGGCAGCCCATTTGTGCCCTGTGGCGAGGCGTATTATTTCGCTGTCTCACATGCACAGGGAAACAGAATTATGAGGCATTTCAGAATCTCAGGCCATGCTGCTACATGAAGAACCTTGTAATATGCATTAAAATGGTATCAATGAGCTAAACATAGCTCTCAAGAAATTAAATTCACAGAGTACTAGGGATGAGAGACAGCAACTCAGTCTGCTGGAGATCAGTGAAATATGGTTTAATATTCCAATGATTATTCATGCTCATTGTTGCAATGTCAACTCTATTCATTTGAACTCAGTGGGAATTCTTGTTGCGTGGATCCTATTCTTTGGTTGTAGGGTAATCAGTTTGACTAAAAGCTGTCAATTCTCACAATCATCATCCCACTCTACTTGCCGACCTACTTATCTCTGGCTCCCCAATGCTACAAATGTAAAATTATCCTTCTTTTGATCAAATCTATTATGGTCACATCCACTCCACTACAGTTTAGCAACACTATGACCACTTTGATCACTTTGCATTAAAATGGACTTTGTTTTTTTATGTTCTAATTGCATTTTTTCTTGTAAAAATTGTGTATAATTTATATTTAATTCATGTTTTTTCTTGTGAATGCTGTTTATATGATGTTATGTGCCTGTGATGCTGCTGCGAGTAAGTTTTTCCTTGCATCTGTGCATACATCACCTGTGCATTTGACAATAAACTTAACGTTAGCTTTGACCTTGACTCAATTTCTGACAAATTTTCCACTCTATATCACCGAAAAACTCCTCTAACGCTGGCGTTAGCTCATGCTGTCTACACCCACTGCCCTGGAATTCCCTCCTAAACTTCATCATCTTCCTTTGGAACTCTTCTTAAAACCCACCTCTGATGAAGCTTTTTGTCACTGCTCCCAAATCCACTGCTTCGACTCATCATCCATTGTAGTTGATAGCACTTCGACATTAAAGGTGCTGAATAAAGACAAGTTCTCCCTGTCAAAGGCAGACGGAATAAAAGACGTATAGAGACGTCGTGAAAATTAGTTAATAGCCAAGCTGAAATCAGAATGCAGAGGATTTTATTTCCCATTTAACTTAAGCATTAGGATGCATTGATGTTATGCAAAATGTATTGATTGTGAAGGGAAATTCTTTATTTCCCCAAACATTCAACATTAAAAAATACAATGTCAAGTGTCAATGAATGAGTATTGAGCTTCAGCAGACATGGATTAATGCATTCCACAATGCTGTCCCTCACTGTATCTTTCATCCTTCACTGAGTCAATAAAAGTACACATATCTCAGAGGAACATCAGAAGAAACTGAGAGATAGCTGCCAAGGCACTTTTCCATTCCCCTTCTTAATGCAGAAACAAACGTACCACAGGCTCATCATTTCCTTCCATCCAGTCCATCTCCATGATGCGTCGCTTCAGGGAGGCTAATAGTGTCATAAAGGATGCCTGCCACCCTGGCCATTCTCTTTTCCCTCTTCTACCTTCTGGGAGAAGATACAGAAGCTTGTTAGCCCATACATCCAGAGTCAAGAACAGCTTCTTCCTCACTGCTATCAGACTCCTGAACCAATCACCTCTCACGTCCCCTTCCCAGTGGTGCTGCCACATTCTCGGACTCTTAACCCGAAATCTCTTGGTTATTCCGTTATTGTCAGTTTAGCATTCCTTTTGCACTACCTCAGATTGCACTACAACCTATGACCATTCTGCTGTTTTGCTCTCATCACTATTTATTGTTGTATTTATTATTACCATGTATACAGTTTACTCTGTGAGCTTTATGCGAACCAGGAATTTCATTGCACTCTGGTGTATATGACAATAAACTAATCTGATCCAATTTAATGTTCCAACTTCGAAGGAAATAATGTAGAAGGATGTCTACAAAGTCCCTGGTGATAGGGAGATGCACATTTGTTTCAAATCACTTTCTAATGCTGATCCCACGAGCAAAAGTGTACATGCTGATTGGCAGCACTGCTCAGCACCCATAGCTCGATCAGACACTACTCATCGTCTACTCCCCAATGCATTGGTACATTGATGCTATAAAAAGAGAATGAGCATTATTTCAGTAATTGCTCATCACTCAAGATTAGCAGCCTTAGCTGTAAGTGACCCCGAAAGAAATATAGGTCCTTACCCTAGCTCTGAAGCACTGCTGAGTAATCAGGTCAAAGTCAATGGTGGCCAGTCATCTGGACATAGATAGATGAAGCCAAAGTCAATGCAGACTCCACATTCATCGACAGCAGCAATGCAAACTATTACTTGGATTACAACTGTTAATGATCTGATCAGGAAATCCTTTATCAGTCAGTTTCTCTGGAGACACGAGACTGCAGATGCTGGAATATGGAGCAACAAACATCTGCTGGAGGAACTCAACAGGCCAAGCATGACCTGATGCAGGGTTTTGCCCCAAAATGTTAATGGTTTCTTCCCCACCCCACCCCCAACCCACAGATGCTTCTCAGCCCACTGAGTTCCTCCAGTTTCTCTGGCTCTCTGCAGATCACATTCATTTTACAATATGCCTTAGTAGAATAATTATGATACCCTAAGCCCTATGCCAGATGGTCCACTGTAATAGCTTTCTCTCCAACATCGTCTTGTCTTCCAGCTCTGTTATGTAATTATGCAGATTGGCTCCAATATAAGTGACAAATCTGTATTAGCAAGCTTGTAGAGATGGTTGTTTTTCAAAGAACCCTGATGCACACAAGTACATTTTTTCTTGCTTTTTATTTGTCTGATACTGATTTCAGTAGCTCAGTACAGTTCTCAAAATTGATGCCAGTAATGCAAATGTGATTTTGGAAATGTAAAATGCTTTCCTGTATCCCAATACATCTGATCAGTGCATCAACTGTAGTCACAGCAAATGCTGAACAACTAAGTAACCAAATAGTTGACCATTATAATAAAAGCTGGGTGTTATTCAGGCAACTTTAAAAGAACTTCAGTGATACATCTTAGAGGCAATCACATTGTTCTGAAAATTGCAAGTTCAGGCACATCCATCAAGGGTGGTGTCTTCAAGACTATTTCATGGATGTATTTGATCAAAATACTAAAGAATCCTTAGTGAAACTAGTGATGGTTCCTGTTTGCTGAGGAACAGCCAAAACTATTGGTGCAACGGGTGAAGGACAGTGTGATCAAGTGCTCAATCAGAATGATGAAACCTCATAGATTAAGCTTTTGAGGGAATCAACAATAATCCACATTTCTGGGTTCACTTTGCAATAATACTCAACCCATGAGTAGAAGCTCTCTACTTGTCATGTCCAATGAAGTTCTTCTCCCTCCCCCACCTCCCACCCCCCCACCCCCGCATCTGGCAGTAGGTACAAAAGCCTAAAAGCATGTACCACCAGGCTCAAGGACAGCTTCTTTCCTGCTGTTATAAGACTATTGAATGGTTCCCTAGTACGATAAAATAGACTCTTGACCTCACAACCTACCTCGTTACGGCCTTGCACCTTATTGTCTACCTTCATTGCACTTTCTCTGTAACTGTAACACTTTATTCTGCATTCTGTTATTGTTTTCCCTTGCACTTCCTCAATGTACTGATGTGATGAAATGATCTGTATGGATGGCATGCAAAACAAAGTTTTTCGCTGTACCTCGGTACACTTGACAATAATAAACCAATTTCCCTATTTAGTTTGAACACTTTTCTGCAGAGAAGGATGCAATCTTCCAATAGCTGCTGCAAACAAGGTCCACTGAAGTTGAAGACAAGAGCAGCCATGCTACCTGAACTTTTGCCATAGCCCTGTGTCAAGCAAATAAATAGTTGGTGTTGCGTATGCCAACCTTTTTTCCCACATTGCTAAATATGGATACGTGGTCACAGAACCCTCACAGGAATGTGTTCAGGTTAATTTTTGGGCACTCAGATAAAATCTGACAACAGGTTCAGAGATGGCTCCCATCATCCTGCTGTGCAGGAGGATGATCTTCCTTCTCTTCCTCCTCCTCCTTCTGGGTGACCTTCGGCAAGGACTCAGCCCAACGAATAGTGAGCAGGCATTAATAGGAGGGGTGGAGCCAATTAGTGACCAAGATGATCATCTTTGCCTGGAGACTGAAAGCACATCCGGAAAGCTGAATGAGTATTTTGCCAAGGAAGAGGATGTTTTAAAACCCCGGAAGTAGACAAGGCAGTTGAAATAATGGATGGCGTGAAAACTGATGAAGAGCCTGGTTCTAGACAGACTTAGTATGTTAAAAACAAATAATTCACCCAGTCCAGATCAGGTGCAACTTAGGGTGCAGAAGGAGAAGAGGTAGAGATCGGAGAAGGGTTTAGTATTAACTTTTAATTTTCCCTAGGCAGAAGAAGTCCCTAAGTACTGGAAAATAGCAAATATGACACTTTATTCAGATGCAGGTGTAAGAACATGCCTGGCAACTCCACACTGACCCCGGGCAAGTAGAAAGATTTAAGATCAGGCTTGGGTTAATAAAGAAAAGTCGATACAGTTTCATTGACGACAAATTGTGTTTGACTAATGGAAATTCTGATGAGATACAAGAGAAGGTTGATTAAGGGAATGTAGTAGATATCATTCATGTGAATTTTCAGAAGTTATTGACAAAGCCCCACATAAAAGGTAGTTTAGAAAATTTGAGGCATGGTTCAAGGGGTCAATAGCTGGAGCTAACTGATGGGGGAAAGGCCAGAGTCATGATAAATGGGTGTTCTCCCCCACTGGAGAATGATGGATCATGGTGCTCCAGTGGTCAGTGCTGGAACAGTCATTTTCTTTGATATACATTGATGATTCAAATATGGGTGTGTGGAGTAAGTTTCAAAATTTGCAGCAGACACAAAATTTGGAAGCATGGTTAATAGTAAGAAGGACTGTTACAGCCTTCAAGACAAAATAAATGACTGTCTGGATGGGCAGACAATTGACAGATGAAGTTTAATGTAGAGAAGTGTGAATTGTTATGTTGCAAGAAAAAGAACAAGGATGGAAAACATAAGCTTTTATAAGTTACAATGTACACGTATCCCTAGGAAACAGCATTTATTAACCAACCTTAATTGCCCTTGAGAAGGCTGAGGTGAGCTACCTCCATTAACTGTTGCTCTCCTTCTGGCAAATATACTCCCTAGTGTTCTGGGGAGAAAGCTGTAGGATTTAAATCCAGCAACAATATATTTCCAAGTCAGACTAGTGTGCAACTTGGTGGGATACTGGGAACCTGTAGGTACTGGTGTTCCCATGTGCCTGCTGCCTTTGCCTTCCTTGGAAACAGAAGCCATGTGCTTGGGAGGTGACTTTGGATGGGCTTGGGGCAGTTAACAGTGCATTTTGCAGAAGGCATATGCAGCTGCTATGGTGTGCCAGTGATGGTGAATTGCAAATTAAATGTGCTGCTCCATCCTGGATAGAATTGACTTTCTTGAGAGTTGTTAGAGCTGCACTCACGCAGACAGGTGGAGAGTGTGAGATTAAAATGCTGGAAAAGGCAAGTGTGTTTTCATTATACCCTTTAGATCATACGTGTCAGAGACGGTTGGTAGGATGCCTAAACTGAGTTCCCATCTTTGTTTTAGTCAATTAATAATACCTGCAATCTTGATAATTTATTGTTTCAAGATTACTGTATGTAAAAGCTGACAAGCCATTTCAAAGTGAAAATTATTGCTGTCTGTAAACTACTTCCAATGGTGACACTTTTTCCATGCTCTGTGTATCCTTGGGCAGCCTACGGTCTTCAGCATACTAACTGAACCACCAAATATAGTGATCATTTGATGGGCAAAAAGGTCATAGAGTAATACAGCATGGAAACAGGCCCTTCAGCCCAACTGGTCCATGCCAACCACAGCTAGTCCCAGTAGTGAGACCACTCCTGGAGTATTGTGTACAGTTTTGGTCTCCAGGGTTAAGGAAGGATATCCTGGCTATAGAGGGCGTGCAGCGTAGGTTTACGAGGTTAATTCCGGGGATGTCGGGACTGTCTTATGCTGAGAGGTTGGAGAGACTGGGATTGTACACGCTGGAATTGAGAAAATTGAGAGGGGATCTGATTGAAACATACAGGATTATTAAGGGATTGGACAAGATAGAGACAGGAAATATGTTCCAGATGTTGAGGAAGACCAGGACCAGGGGGCATGATTTAAGAATAAGGGCTAGGCCATTTAGGACAGAGGTGAGGAAAAACTCCTTCTCCCAGAGGGTTGTGAATTTGTGGAATGCACTGCCTCAGAGGGCAGTGGAGGCCAATTCTCTGGGCACTTTCAAGAAGGAGCTAGATAGGTTTCTTATAGATAGCGGAATCAAGGGATATGGGGACAAGGCAGGAACAGGGTATTGATTGTTGAGGATCAGCCATGACCTCAAAATGGCGGTGCAGACTCGAAGGGCCGAATGGTCTACTTCTGCTCCTATTGTCTATTGTCTATTGGCCCACACTTGGCCCATAACCCTCCAAGCCACTCCCCTACATGTACCTATCCAAATGCCTCTTAAATGTTGCAATTGTACCCACCTCGACCACCTCCTTTAGCAGCTCATTCCAGGCACTCACCACCCTCTATGTAAAGAAGTTACCTCTCAGGTCTCTTTTAAATCTCTCCCCTCTTAAAAAAATTGAAGAATATAAGCACCTACTGAAACCAGTGCAGGAAATCTCTCCGTGCTATCTACAAGTGTAGGTGCTGGGGACAGTTGCAACATCATATACCTGCTACATGTTGGAGATGTTCCAAGGAGAAATTTTGTAACCCATAGCTGATATAATGTTAAAGGCCAAGCCAGCTATTTGTCCCCTTTCTCTTGGTCTGATTCCTTGATTTTAATTTAGTGTTCAGAGGGTCATTTGGGTTAATTGTCATTTAAAATACAAATTTACACTGCACCTTTTATCAGGTATGGAGGTGAGACTATGACATTGGCCCTACAACTCATGGAGCCCATCCCAGATGGTATCAGCACTCAAAGTTACTCCTGTTTTAGCTTTAAATCAACAGATGGAACTTAAATTATACCAAAGTTTACTAAGTAAAACTCCTTACAACAGTTTGACTGGAATGGTTGTTGCAATTTTCACAGCTTGGGCTTGGAAATAAAACAAAATGGAAAGATTAAAAACTTATTAAAGAAACATTACTCATTTGTATTTTAAATGGCAATTAACCCAATGAACCTTGTTCCATTTGAGGAGATAGAAATGAACTGGACATCTGGCTCTATTCACAAGACACAACAATATTTCGAAATGTGATGCTTCCTGAATTTGCGAAAACTTTCCACGGATACTATCGTTTTGAAAAGATTAAACAATGTTGTCTGTAGTGTTTATTTTTACCTACTATATTTGTCCTTCAATTGATAATGGAACTGTGTTGGTTGGAACTGATTGTCAGCAGTCACTGTATTCAGAACAATTCATGACTTGAATGTTAATTAAACATGTAAATTTGTCCTAATGTAATGTCAATAAAGTCAAATCAATGCATTTGTAGCAATTTCTTTGATGCATTTATTAGATTTGTCTCTGTGCACCTTAATACTGGGTTATCTGTTGATAATTCAGTCAAACCAAGAAGGATCTAAGTTTTGAACCTGACTAAATGGAAATTACTTGCAAATAGTGATCAAAATTAACTGGAGCCTGCTATCCTCTGATGGCAATTGGCAGATCACCACATTGAATGTTGTAGCTTCATGGCGACTGACAATGAACATATCTGGTCACTGATGACTGCTGTACAAGTTCAAAATTCCCGCTGGGTATTATTTCCCATGAAATCATGGACCTGTTCAAAATCAGTACCTTCTTATGACTTTGTCAATTAGGTTTCAGATTAATGTGTAGGCAGAGCTGTTTGGTCAGAGCTATGAGATGGAATGATGAAGTGTGTCCTAGACATAAGATCACTAAACAGCAGGAGTAGCAGCTGGCCTCTTCTGTTATTCTGAACATCGACATAATCTTTATTTTCCTCCATCTGAGAGTTATGTAAAGATCTCATGCATTTCATCTGAAGAAGAGCAGTGAAGTTCTTTCAACGTCTTGGCTACACGTATCCTTGAGTGGGCATTTTGCTATTTCCTGAAAACTTGGAAGGCACAATTCCCTATCCATCCAGAAAAATCTTGTTAAATTTGGTCATCATGATGTCACACTTGCAGATCAAAGCAAATCACCCCTTGTTCCATAACGTTCAGCATTTCCATTCTGTTCAAAGACCACTTACAAAAAAGTACAAGTCAAGACGTGAAATGTACTCCTGGAGAAAGGGAGACAAAGGTCCTGGAACCACTTAAGAAATATGAGGAAGGGGGCAGAAAGGGAGGACCTTGATTACTAATAGACTTTCTTATCTAGGGCTGTCTGGTGACAATGCCAGTTTCTTGTCTTGACTGATACTTGATCGATCCACGTCAACAACTGTGAAATAAAAGGGTTGATCTGAGATCCCAACACATGCAAAGTGAACTTAGTGTTGAGTTAAGGAAAGGCAGCTCTGTGTGGTTTTTATATCTTGAGAAATTAAGAACTGTGCAAAAGTAGAGAAAATTGGTTGACATTTGGAATTGTCCAAGAAATAATTAAAATAACTAAGGGAATTTTAGCCTTTACCCAAGGGGGCAAGGAGAGCAAGTGTTTCTGTCTGCCCATTTTTGTCCCTTTGTCCACACCTCCCCCTCCTGATTCCATCCATCTACTACCTGCACATTCCACCCACTGACTCCCCACTCCACCCCATCTGGTTTCTGGTTCCCTCTGCCCTTCACCACTCCCCTAATGGTTCCCATTATCACCTCCTTTACCTATCAGATTTCAGCACTGGTAGCCTTTGTGTTCCTGCTTATCTCTCTTCCCAGTTGTCTCCACCTTCACCCTCCCCTCCCCTCCCCTCCACCCAACCTGGTTCCATCTGCATTTTTTGTCTGCCTCCATGGAACATAGAACACTACAGCACGGTACAGGCCCTTCGGCCCACAATGTTGTGCTGACTTTTTATCCTGCTCTAAGATCTATCTAACCCTTCTCTACCACATAGACCCCTATTTTTCTATCATTCACGTGTCTATCCAGGAGTCTCTTAAATGTCCCTAATATATCTACCCCCACAACCTCTGCAGGCAGTAGGTTCCACGCACCCACCACTATCTGTGTAAAAAATTTACCCCTGACATCCCCCTTATACCTTCCTCCAATCACCTTAAAATTATGTCCCCTCGTGGTAGCCATTGTCGCCCTGGGAAAAAATTCCCTGACTGATCCACTTGATCTATGCTTCTTATCAATCTTGTACACCTCTATCAAGTCACCTCTCATCCTCCTTCTCTCCAAAGGGAAAAGTCCTAGCTCGCTCAACATATCCTCATAAGCCATGCTCTCCAATCCAGGTACATCCTGGTAAATTTCTTCTGCACCCTCTCTAAAGCTTCCACATCCTTCCTATAATGAGGCGACCAGAACTTAACAAATACTCCAAGTGTGGTCTGACCAGAGTCCGCAACATCACCTCGCGGCTCTTGAACTCAGTACCCCCAACTAATGAAGGCCATACGCCTTCTTAACAACCCTATTGACCGGCATGGCAACCTTGAGGGATCTATGGACATGGACCCCAAGATCCCTCTGTTCCTCCACACTGCTGAGTCCTGCCATTAACCTTGCATTCTGCCTTCAAATTTGATCTCCCGAAGTGTATCACTTCACACTTCACCACACTCCATCTATCACCTGCCTTGTTGGTTTCCCAACTCCACCCCCTCCATGGCTCTATCTGCCCATAATCCTTCACCCCTCCTTAGTCCACTATAAATCCACTGGCCCCTTTCACACCACTCCCCCTAACCTCTATATACTGGCTATCTTCCCTCTCCGCTCTTAGTCCCGATGCAGGGTTTCAAACCCAAAATATTGACAATTCCTTTCCCCCACACAGATGCTGCTTAACCCTCTGAGTTTACTCTAGTAGTTTGACTGTTGCTCAAGTTTTCCTGAAATTTGGTATAAGATTCCAATAGGTTCACATGGAGGTATAGGAAGGGAGATGTTTACTGGATATTATATTGGATCTGAGGAAAACTGCTACTTCCTCCTGCCCACAAGCTGACAGACTTGTAAAGGCACTTCTAAGTGATTTCAGCCTTTCTCACATATTTTGAGGCTTCTAAAATTAAATATAGTCAGCCTCTTATAATACTTAAATACCAAGCAGCTTCTACAAGTGAGGTGGCCATAGCCTCATCAACATGCGTCTGTAAAACTAGAACATGGGTAAGCTCTGGATGAGCTTGGTTCCTGAAACTGACCTTTGTCTAATTTAACATCATACACAACCCCAATCCACCTATATTTTTCCAGGATATTCAACCTTGGCTTGCAATCTATTAACCACAGAGGATTAAGGAGCCAGATAATTGAGATATTAAGATAATTTATGGGATTTGGTGTTCAGAAGAAGGAATAACCTTAAAATTTGGAGTTAGGAAGCTCAAGAGTGCTGTCATTTCCTCACATAAATGTTAGTGAGAAACCATGAACCAGTCTTCCTCCCCTCAAAAAACATAGGTTCTGGGGCACAATCATATCAAGATTTGTTGGACAAAAGTGAAAAGTATGGGAACCAAGCTGGATAAATGGAACTGAGATTGGAATTGGAATTGGAATTGGTTTATTATTGTCACATGTACCGAGATACAATGAAAAACTAACATAGAACATAGAACCCTACAGCACAGTACAAGCCCTTCAGCCCACAATGTTGTGCTGACATTTTATCCCTCTCTAAGATCTATTTAACCCTTCCCTCCCACATAGCCCCCTATTTTTCTATTATTCATGTGTCTATCTAAGAGTCTCTTAAATGTCCCTAATGTACCTTGCCCCCACAGCCTCTGCCAGCAGTGCGTTTCCACGCACCCACCACTCTCTGTGTAAAAAACTTACCCCTGACATCCCCCTTATACCTTCCTCTAATCACCTTAAAATTATGTCCTCTCTTGTTAGCCATTGTTGCCCTGGGAAAAAATCTCTGACTGTCCACTCGATCTATTGCCTCTTATCATCTTGTACACCTCTATCAAAGTCACCTCTTATCCTCCTCCTCTCCAAAGGAAGTAGGGGAGGTCCTTAGTTTTGCAGGCCATCCATACAGATAATTTCAAGACATAAGTACATCAAGGTAGTTAAATCCATGATTTAACAGAAGATGGATCTGGTTTGAGGGAATGAATGATTTATTCCTGCTCTTATACTGCCAATTAGCCTGCTTGCCAGTTTGAACCATCAGTCACCACTCAACTTTCTGTTCCACCACCCAGTTGGACAAAGAATTTCAGTCAAATTTCTCAATCTTGCAAGTTAAATAATAATTAACCTGTTCCTGTTTCCCCAAACATTTCTTTGTGGAAACTAGTTAGCTAATCATTGAAAAGAACAAAGTCGGTTTATTTACACATTAACTTTAGGCATTAACTTAACCTCGTGATTACTACACCTGCACTTTGATAAGTGTGAAGGTTTGGATTATTGACAGAAAGTTGAGCATGGTGACTGATGATTCAAACTGGCAACTAGTGACGTCTAAAATCAATGACTTCTGTGCCAGAATTTTTGGACTCAATTTAAAATCAATTGAACTGATTGAGTGGATTGTCTAAGAATTATATTCAAATATATTTTCTCAATATTAAAAAAATTTCTAGAACACTTCCTTAGTTCACAGTTTGATTTCCTGTTATCATGATATCCGACTGGCTGCCAATATTTATTGAATCTCATTCACACAGTGCAGGGAAGTGTGGGGTTATGCACTTTGGTAGAAAGAATAAAGATGTAGACTATTTTCTAAATGGGGAGAGAATTCAGAAATCAGAGGTGCAAAAGGACTCGGGAGTCCTAGTTCAGGATTCCCTTACAGTTAACTTGCAGATTGAGTCGGTACTAAGGAAGGTAAATGCAACGTTAGCATTAATTTCAAGGGAACTAGATTATAAAAGCAAGGGTGTACTGCTGAGGCTTTATAATACATTGGTCAGACAATATTTGGAATATTGTGAGCAATTTTGGGCCCTGTATCTAAGTAAAGACATGCTGACCCTGGAGAGGGTCCAGAGGAGGTTGACAAGAATAATCCCAAGAATGAAAGGTTTAAAGTATGAGGATGTTTGATGTCTTTGGGCCTGTTATCGATGGAGTTCATAAGGATAAGGCGGGATCTCATTGAAACCTACCGAATACTGAAAAGGCCTCAGAATAAGGGACTTCCCTTTAGAAATGAAATGAAGAGGAATTTCTTCAGCTGGAGGGTGGTGAATCTGTGGAATTCACTGCCACAGAGGACTGCGGAGGCGAAAGCCATTGGGTGTATTTTCTTGATTGGTAAAGGGATTAATGGTTACAGGGAGAAGGCAGGAGAATGGAGTTGAGAGCAATAAAAAAAAATCAGCCATGACTGAATTGTGGAAACAGACTCGATGGGCCCAATGGCCTAATTCTGCTCCAATATCTCGTGATTCATTTTATTTAGCCAGGTTAACACCTACATTGCAGTTACAAGATCTGTCCACAAGGTGGCACCATGAAGCCAGTCTCCCTATTCCTACTGAAAGGAATATGTATAGCAGCTTATGTCAATGTGTAACGGTATAATTGCACTCTCTTGACAATGCTGGCACCTTTGTGTCTTAACTGTGCACCTCACACATCCTCACTCTGTATCACAAAGAAATTTTTCTGCTCCAAGCACTGCTTTCCAAATTGCCACAGGTTTTGCTATTTGCTAATAATGAAATTCAATCAAAGTACAATGCAAAACTCAGGACAGAATTTATATCTTTAAAATGGGAACTAAAGTCAGCATTTATTAATCAAACTGAATGTTGAACTCCTCAGAGGAGGGGAAAAGGAGGAGGAAAAGAAAGGACGTTGCATTATTATGCTCAGCACCCATAAGGCTCCAACGCAAATACTGGCACCATGAGGAATCAAATTAGGATTACAGATGCCTGGAGATGGGTTTGGCACCACCAGGCTGCCGTTAAACCACAGGGAAGGCAGTGTGCCAGGAATACTCCAGTGCACTTAGGTGGGGGCTATAATAGGGGATCACAAATAGGAAGGACTGCTGGAGATGTACATGGAAATGCTGACAAGTTGTCTAGCCTAGCTAGAGGTCAAGAAGCAGGTGCAGGTCCATTTTTAACCTCTCACAGGACTTTTGTGGAGCCAGAAGTGCATCCTTTCTACTGTGGATGTGCTGGGGCAAACAGAATGCCAGATTGTGTTGACACTCCCACTGTGCCATGGCAGATGGAGCGGATTCTGCTTCTATTATGGCACAGGTGGAGGCCATCGATAGACTGCTCCAATTAGAGCTCTGCTGACATCGGGGAACAGATGGCTGCTTTCAGGAGCACTGAGCTGACAACCAGGGGCACACTAGTGCACCAGTGCCTTGTAGATAGAGGCATGGAAAGCCAGTAAGTACCGAGAACAGTATCTCGCTGCTGTCCTGCAGGAAAATTGTTGGGTTTGAGTCATGGAAGGACAACAGGCTTTTTTATGTAAGAGGTCAGACTGTGGTAGACAGATTGATGAAGGTGTATGGCATGCTTGCTTTCATCGATTGTGGCACCGAGTACAAGGGTTGGAATGTCACGGTAGAGTAGCGGTTAGCGTAATGTTTTACAGCGCCAGCGACCCCTGGTTCAAATCCGGCCACTGTCTGTAAGGAGTTCGTACATTTTCCCGCGTCCGCGTGGGTTTCCTCCGGGTGCTCCAGTTTCATCCCACATTCCAAAGACGTACAGGTTAGGAAGTCGCGGGCATGCTACGTTGGCACTGGAAGCATGGCGACATTTGCGGGCTGCCCCCAGAACACTCTACGCAAAGATGCATTTCACTGTGTGTTTCGATGTACATGTGACTAATAAAGATATCTTATTTTATCTTATATTACTACACTGAGAATATTGTCTGCAAAATGTGGGTTAGACCATACAAGGAGTTATGTGTGCATTTCTGGTCGCCTTTGATAGGAAGGATGTGATTAAGCTGGAGAAGGTGCAGAAAAGATTCAGAAGGATGTTGCAGGAACTGGAGGGCTTGAGTTATAAGGGGAGAGACTAGACAGGCTGGGACTGGTTTTCACCGGAGCATAGGAGGCTGAGGGGTGACTTTATAGAGGTATATAAAATCATGAGGAGCATAGATAGGGTAGATCGTCACAGTCTTTTTCCCAGGGTAGGGGAGTCTAAAACGGGAGTCCATAGGTTTAAAGTGAGAGAGGAAAGATTTAAAGGGGACATAAGGGGCAAGTTTCACACAGAGAATGGTGGGTATATGGAACAAGCTGCCTGAGGAGGCAGTAGAGGTGGGTGCAATCACGTTTAAAAAGCATTTGGACTGGTTCATGGATGGGAAAGGTTTAGAGGGATATGGGCCAAATGCAGGCAAATAAGATTAGCATATATAGGCATCTTGGTTGGCATGGATGAGTTGGGCTGAAGGGCCTGTTTCCGTGCTGTATAACACTATGACTCTATTGCAGAAAAACAACGAATATTGACCGTGAGATCAGATGGACATTAATTGTAGATTGAGCAAATGTTACCCACATACACATGCTATAATGGAGAGGATCACCAGGCTCATGATCCCATAGCCCGGCAATGGACACACACTGTCCCGGCAGCCAGTTGCATTTCTTGGTGCAGCACATGCATCACCAGTAGCTCTCCGTAGCATCAGAGAGTGCAGCGGCTTGTTGCTGTCCAGCTTAGATGGTGCATTATTTGTTCATTCACACTCTTGAGAGTGCGTTTTTCTCCTTTTAAAATGTGATTAGTCCTTTAGAGCTTCGAAGTCTCAGAGAAAAGATCATTGGGAGTGTGGGGAGCTGAAGTGCGTGCCTCTGCTTAGTGGACCCCCTGCCTGTACAGGTTCGATCATCTGTGACAGTACAGGTCTGGAACCACTAACAACAGCTGTGCATTGTAGGTCAAACCTGGCACACAACCAATTGGATGCACCATCCAGAAAGTGGCAATGGTATTGTGGAGGTAAAATGTGCTCTCTGGATACGGACATCTCTTTTCCCTCCATCAGTTCCCCAACAATATGTTTGTGCATGGTTCATGGCTAGATAGCCCAGAATGCAGCCACTCACCCTGAGGTAGTGCAATCACCAGCCACAGCCTCCAGGTCCGGGAGTACCACCATGACCATCTGGTCACCACAGATAAAAGAGCAACCTACCACCAGCCTGATTCCCGCAACAGTGGAGCATCATGTAGACATAGGAAGACCAGTAAAACAGAGTTGGAAAGCTCCCATGAAGGAGCAGTCTGAAGAATGATTAGTTAATATAACTGGATACCCACTTCCTCCTTCTCCATGGCAGCTATTCAACACTGAAATTAATATGTTCACAACCTTGGTGATAATATTTGATCATGAGACTAGATACAAACAGATCCACTCCATCACTGAAGTGGCCTCCAATTCCATTGCTGCCCCAGCTCCTCTACCTTTGCTAACTCTTGTCCTAATTATCCCAACGCACTTCTGATCAAAGCTCGCTCGCTCCAATGTTTATACACAAAAAAATTTGGTGCCTGTTCCTCATTCACGATAAATCTCTTTACCTTTCACTCTTAAGAATCACCTCAATTTAAAATTCCTTATCTGTGTTTTCAATCCCTCTGCAGCCTTCTCTGGTTTTCTTCAAACCAACAACCCTTCAGGATTTTGCATTCCTCTAGCTCTGGTCTCTTGAACATCCTAAGTCTATTGCTCCACTCCTGGCAGATGTCTATGGCCAAGCTCTGGAATTCCTTCCCCAAACTTCTTCTGCTTTCTAATTCTCTTTTTTTTCTTTACAGAGCTCCCTAAGACCTAGTTTCTAACTCAAGCATTTGATTCCCTCCCCTAATAACTCCTCAGTGTCAAAATTTTTTTGATAGGATGTATAGGACATTTTTTACTAATAAAGATACCATATTAATTCATGTTGTTACTGTCATTGTTGTATTCATTCCAGCCAGGTTTATTCTGTTTGGAAATAACGCACTGTAGGGTCTTATAGCTCACGTCAAACAATTTATTTTCAGTCATGATTGTGGATATGACGAACAAGGCCATCACTAACTGTTCATTCAAGACAGTGGAGAAGTTTCTACAGACTCCAGTTGTGTGTTTAAGGTGGGTCTACAGTGATGTTAGATAAAGAGTTTGACTCAGCAACAGTACAGTTAATGATAAACTGGGTGCTTGAATTAGAAGGGAACTTGGAGGTGGTGATGTTCTCATGCACCTGTTGTTACTGCCTTTCTAGGCAACAGATGTCTTAAGTTTGGGAGATGCCATCAGCGAAATCTTGACAGGTTGCTGCATCTTACTGAAGGCACACACAGCAGCCACGTTACATCGGTAGGGGAAGGAATAAATGCTAAGACTGGTAAATTGGTTTATTATTATCTCATGTACCGAGGTATAGTGAAATTCTTTGTTTTGCACACCATCCATACAAATCAATTCATCACATCAGGGCATTGAGGAAAAGAGTAACAGAGTGCAGAATAAAGTGTTACAGTTACAGAGAAAGTGCAGTGCAGGCAGACAATAAGGTGCAAGGCCATAACAAGGTAGATTGTGAGGCCAAGAGTCCATCTTATCATACTAGGGGACCTTTCAATTGTCTTATAACAGTGGGATAGAAGCTGTCCTTGTGGCTGGTGGTATGTGTTTTCAGGCTTTTGTATCTTCTGCCTCATGGGAGTGGGGGGAGAAGAGAGAATGTCTGGGGTGGGTGGGGTCTTTGATTATGTTGGCTGCTTTACCGAGGCAGCAAGAAGTGTAGACAGTGCAGACTGGCTTAGATTGATGGATGGAGTCAAATGGTCCCTATGCCCTGGATAGTGTTGAGCATCTTTTTAATCTTCATTCCGGAAAGTTATTTGAAGCCATCCAAACAACTGGAGATTAAACACGTTGATGTGTACTGTAAGATATCCACCCTGTGACCCACCCAGTGATGGTGTGTGGACAGTCTGGGGATCAGCAATTAGCTGAGTGAAAGTTTGGGATTTCTGCTCTCGCTTGGGAATCCTGATCTTCCACCACTTTATATTCCAAACATAACTTCAGGCTGTTAATTGGAAATTCAGATCATTCCTTACACTGGTACCTTGTTTAGCACTCGGGATGCATTCCCAGGAATGAGAGTGCTTGTAGAAGCAGCATTAACGTGGATTATTGTAGCATTAAAGATAAAGAGATGTGTTACTGAGAGCACTGCTCTGCAGGGACCCCAGTTTGAAACCCTGCCATCCATCGCCACAATTGCAGCAGTGAATCTCCCACCCTTGGTGTGGGGAGGCTGCCTGTGAGGGCTGGTGTAAGGCAGGATGGAGCTAATGATGTGGCCGCTCAGCACAGAGACGTGAGCCTCAGGAATGCACATTGGCTAACACAGTGGGTGCAGCCACTGCTGGACACTGGCAACACCTGCTCCATGAATCCTGGAGTCTTCTTGGATGTAACGTCTCCTCCTTTCTTTATTTGGCCACATGCTCAGAGTTATAGAGTCATACAGCATGGAAATAGACCCTTCAGCTCAACTGGTCCCTGCCGAACAAATTACCTGCCTGAGCTAGCCCCATTTGCCTGCGTTTGGCCCATATCCATCTAAACCATTCCCATCCATGTCCCTGTCCAAGTGTCTTTTAATTGTTGTTAGTGTACCTGCCCCAACCTCTGGCAGCTCATTCCATATACTGACCACTCTCTGGGTGACAAATTTGCCCCTCAGGTTCCTATTAAATCTCTCCCCTCCCACCTACGCCCTCTAGTTCTCAATTCCCCAACCCTGGGAAAAAGACTGTGTGCCTTTACCCTATCCATGCCCCTCATGGGTTCTCCCTAGCCTAGTGACCTTTCTCTGGTAGCTAGCTCAACATGAACCACCATCGTTCACCCATGTTCCTAGCCGAGCAGAATGCAGCAGAGGGAGGGCAGGTATTCACACCAGGTTCCTGGTGACCACATTCCCAGTACAGCAGCATTCATCGGTGGGAAGAGCAGAGGTTCACACCAGATTTCCAGCACATGCAGCCAGAGGAGATGACCGGTGGGAATGTATCTGTGAGTATTCACACTGAAGATCCATGAGCTCTGAGTGGTAGGACTCAGCAGGGTACTTGCGTATTCACAGACTGTATATAAGCAGGAAGTCTCATGGGTTTGGTCCATCACAGCCAAATCCTGACAAAGACAAAAGTCATACAGTGAGGAAATGCTCTTATGATTAAGAATACACCAAAGGCAACAGATTGAATAAAAATGCAGTTTGGGATTCTTATTCTGCTCAAATGTAAGAATATACATTTGAATCAATCTGTAAGTTCATTCTTTTCAGCAGAGTTTTCAAATTCTTTGAAGACTGGACTTAACGTAGAGCTGAACCTGTATTAGCATTTCAAACATGCTTAAGCTGTCTTCTGAAGTGTTTGCCTTCCTTTTCAATCCCAGTGCAGTAGTTCTCCCATTGTACCGTCAGAGTTAACTGCAACAAGTACAATTTCTTATCCTTCCCATCTCCAGCAGGGTCAGGCCTTGCTGCAGTAATGCAATCTTTTCTTTCCTTCCATACTGATCTCATGTTCTCCCCCCCTCCACCATCACCATACACAACATCAAGTAGAATCTCTCTCTCTTTTTCCCCCTCTACTTGAAGGTGTCTCAAAGTCTCTGATGCCTCTCAACTGCAGCTACATCGGCTCATTTACCTGCAACTACCACTTCCCTTTCAGTATGGTCAGTCCCCCTCTCCCTTCAACATTTCTTTTGCCCTTATCTCTTCTCTCAAGGTAGTCCCTTCCCCCTTCCTCTCCTTCCATTGAGACCCTCCCTCCCTCACCATTCATCCACCTGACCACAATGAGACCAACTCTGCTCTCTTCTCACTCAATGCACTTCTACCTTGCGTGCTCCCAAAAGTCCAACGAGGTGTACAGAAATGGCTGATTAGACCAATCTTGACTCGAAAGCTCCTTCCACACAGGTGACAGAGGTGTGGGGATGCTGTAGTACTGGTGATTCTTGATTTTTGAGATTCTCCTTTCTTCTGTGCTTCCTCCATTCTAGCTTCCTCAGATGAGCAAGCACCGCTTTTTATGCGGGATTCCAAACAGGACAATCCAATGCTTGTTGATCCCAGTGGTATGTGCCAGTGCTGCACACCATCCATACAAATCAATTCATCACATCAGTGCATTGAGGTAGTACAAGGGAAAAGAGTAACAGAATGCAGAATAAAGTATTACAGTTACAGAGAAAGTACAGTGCAGGCAGACAATAAAGCTTCAGGGATGCTCTAAGAGAGTCTTTGAATCCCTTTTACTGCCCACAACGTGATCGCTTGCCTTCAGTAAGCTCTCCATAAAGTAGTTGCTTTGGTATTCTGTCATCAAATATTCTTCTGACATGTCCTGTTCCTCCCCCCCCCCCACCCTGCTCCCCACCGCCCCCTGCCCTCCCCCCCCACCCCCCCCAATCTGTGGTTCTTTCAACAATGTGTAAAAACTACATATCTACAACAATGGAAAATGAAGGACTCCAGTGTTAATTGGGTATCTCCCCTCTGCTACACACCTTCCCGGCTCTACTCCAGTCATATAAAGCTTGGAGATAAATAATTAATGTGTCATGGTTTGTAGCTTTGAGAGACATCCTTCTAAATGCAGCAATGAAGGATCACTGAAGCATCCCAGGAACACCAGTAATTCAACTGTTAGAATGAAAAATTGCTCCAAAGACTCCAGATAGGATGTCTCCACTTGTTTGAAGAATTCAGACAGGCTGTTAGCCAACAAGGAATAGATCTATTTCAGACACCCAGAGTATGGAATCTAAAGATTACTCCCCAGCCAAGCAAACGTTCCCAATATGTTTTATTGCAATAATGTCTGCCGTACGAGCCAGGAACTACCGGTGGCCAGCCATTCCCACACCAACAAGTCTGCCCACAGCCTTCTTTGCTGCCAAGCTGAAGCTAGACGCAGCTTAGAGAAACAGCACCTCATATTCCACTGTGGTGGTCTCTAACCTGATGGCATGAACATCAATTTCTCTAACTTCCAGTAACCACTCCCCTCTGTCCCTTCCATTTTTTTCCCCTTATCCCACCAGCCCCATCACCCTTTCCTCTTTCATCATTCCATCACCCCTCACCTCTTTCCCTTCCCCCACCCTCTCTACTTGCCCATCACCCACACACTCCTCCCACCGGTTCCCCTCCCCACCTACTTCCCTTTATTCCATGGTTCACTGTCCTCTCCTATCAGATTCCACTTTCTTCCACCTATCAGCTCCGAGTGTCTTACATCATTCTCACTCTCCTCCCTCCCTCACCTGCCTATCAACCCCCCTCACCCTGATCCACCTATCACCTGCCAGCTTTTGCTCCACCCCTTCTCCCCAAGATTTAATACTGGCCACCTCCCCTTTCTCATTCCAGTCCTGATGAAGGGTCTTGACCCAAAACATCGACTGTCCACTTCCCTCCATAGATGATGCCTGACCTGCTGAGTTCCTCCAACATTTTGTGTGTTGTTCCTAACAAACCTCTTTTGTTTTGTCATGTTCTGGTTTCCACCTCCTTCTCCCCTTCTTTTGTAGGACTGAGAACTAATTTTCGTATCCTGCTCAAGTGCTTGCCTTGGTGCCATTCACTCTGCCAGTGTGTCAGCTGGGTGTGCCAGATGGATGTCCTGATCTTGGCCACAAATAGCCAATCTGTTTCAATGCAACCACAACATTGTCACCTAGCTGACACAATTTGGAAAATAACCTGGGTAGGTCCTCTCCGTTAAAAGAATGACAAATCTTTCAATTACTACTCCATCAGTCTCTCCTCATTCATCAGTAATGTGATAGAAACAAAGCAAAAATGAAATTGTTCCCTCAGTATCAGATTTCAAATACAAACTTCAGATCACTGTCGAGTTGGGATGTACAAGTGTGTGTGTCTCGAAATCATATTCCATACCTAGTTCAGACTGAGCAAAAGCCAATTATTCTGTCTTGTGCCAATTGTGATTGCAAAACATGCTACGAATATCAATTTAAAACTGCAGACAAGAAACTATCCCAGAAATCTGCTGTCTGTTCTGAATCCATGACAGGAATGATTATGTGATTTTTTTTAAAGAAATGTCAGTAAAATGTTCATATGCACAGTCCTGCTGCAAGATCTCGTACAAGCTTCAATCTTCATCGGTATAGATGAAATCTCCACCTAAATGCATGATTAAAGCCAGGCTCTGATAGCCTTAAAATCTTAAAAAAACTTGTTCTCTAGTCTGTTACACAGTCTATGATTATTCTTGTAAAAGAAAGAATAAGATAATGCTCCACTTATGTATGCATGGTACATATGCAACTAACATCTTGCTTGGTTTGCTATGAGAGTGCAAAACAGTAATCTAACATGACACCTTTATGGTACATCAAAGCTGAGAGCACAACTAATTTTAAAGCTAGTTAGTTAACCCTCCCACCCCGGTCATTCTCTCTTCTCCCCTCTCCCATCGGGCAGAAGATATAAAAGCCTGAGAGCACAGACCACCAAGCTCAAGGAAAGCTTCAATCCCACTGTTATCAGACTCTTGAACAGAGTTCTCATACACGAAAAGATGAAGTCTTGAACTCCCAGTCTACCTCGTCATGGCCCTTGCACTTTATTTTTCTACCTGCACTGCATTTTCTCTGGAACTGTAACACCATATTCTGCATTCTGTTTTCTTTTTACCACCTGAATGTACTTATGTGTGGCGTGATCTGTCTGGATGGCATGCAAGTAAAATCTTTTCATTGTATCCCGGTGCATGTGACAATAATAAACCAATACCAATTTAGTCATTAGTTGACAATGCCAAGGTTACACACAGAGGGTTTGGCAGAAGCCTCAGCTGGTGTCTCTAGTGGCAGAAGACTGTAAATGCAGGAAACACACCCTCCTGTGACAAACAGATGGCAAATTCCCCTCATGCATTTCCAACCTATTAAGGGACTCTCAAAATTAAACATCAAATGATTGAAATATTCTGGAGGTCAGGCTGCATTTGCATAGAGAGAAACACAATTAATGTTTCAGATTGATGACCTCTCTCCAGATGTGAAAATAGAGATAAATAGGTTTTAAAATGAGGGAGGGAAGGGGAGGGTAGGAGAGAACAAAAAGGAAGATCTGTGATAGAGACAAATGGAAATCCCAGAGAGAAGAACCGAATTATTAACAGGTGAGGTGGACAATGGGAGAATTAATCTTCTGGCATTCCTAAAACTTCATTGTAGTGCAGGCAAAGGACTTTGGGTCAATACCCTGCACAAATATATGCCAACTTATGCCCAAGGAAATGGAGACTCATAATTTTAAACAAACGTAAACCTATAATTAGCTAAGGGAACCATTGTGTTTCTTATTGTGACAACGTGCATCCTAAGCACTAACCTAAACATGCACATCTGTTCTTCAGAAACTTTGCTCACATCCAGAACTGGTGTAGCCTAAGTACTACACAAGATGCTGGAGGAACTCAGCGGGTAAGCTTTCATGAAGAGTTTCAACCCAAAACGTCAACGGTCCATTTCCCTCCACAGATGCTGCCTGGCCTGACTTCCTCCAGCATCTTGTGTGTTGCTCCAGATTCTAGCATCTGCAGTCTCTTTTATCTCTCTAGCTGAAGTACTAATTTGAATTGAATGAATAGCCAATCAGATTCATACTTCTCTCCATTTGAAACCAATTAAATTATCTATTTATTTTATTCTCACATAATGTCTTTTACAGCTTTACTAATTTATATCTTTCTCTTTGTCTGCACTATTTGAATTGGTACGTAGTCAGGATTAAACTGATTTCATTACATCATTTACTCGCTGCCTTGGTAAAGCAGCCAACATAATCAAAGACCTCTCCCACCCCGGACATTGTCTCTTCTCCCCCCCCCCCCCCCCCCCATCAGGCAGAAGATACAAAAGCCTGAAAGCACGTTCCACCGGGATCAAGGACAGCTTCTATCCCGCTGTTATAAGACAATTGAAAGCACCTCTTGTACGATAAGATGGACTCTTGACTTCACAATCTACCTCATTATGGCCTTGCACCTTATTGTCTGCCTGCACTGCACTTTCTCTGTAACTGTAACACTTTATTCTGCATTCTGTTATTGCTTTTCTCTTGTACTACCTCAATGTACTGATGTGATGAAGTGATCTGTATTGATGGCATGCAAAACAAAGTCTTTCACTGTACCTCAGTACATGTGACAATAATAAACCAATTTACCAATTAACTAATTTTATTGCAAATGATTTTCTTTTTTATTCTTCTCCAACAGCAATGCACTTTAAATTGAAATGAAAAGTATTAAATATTTTAAAAGGTTTTCCTGAGCTTCCTCATAACTTAGTAGGTGGATAATATGTGTGACTGCATGGTGTACAGCCCCAGGCTCATCCTTATTCAAGTTTATTGATTCCCAGGAGATGCCAGAATTGGGACCACTAAATATTACTGTCAACTTCAAGTGTGCAACAATGGGAAGATGATTAATTTGAGCTCAACTGTAACACCTATGCAATTCTATTACCTTTGTCAAATGCTCCAAAATTAGAGCAATGTTGACACTGATTAAGACTATCCTCTCATATATTAGCCTACCTCATCCAACAAAATTGCCTCAACTTGGATGAAAAGAAATTACATTAATACCAGCTGCCTCTCCTCACAGACAGAGGCTAGTACACAGAAGCCATAAATGTATACATTTTTCAAGCATATAATTTAACAGACCAGAAATTGTAAACTAAAAGCAGTATGCAACTGGAACTCCTAGAAAAAAACATAATCAAAAGTGGACCATTCAGCCCCTACTGCTGACTCTATCATCCAATGAGAACAAGGGTGATCTTTTATTTCAGTGCCATTTACATGTACTGACCCCCCCAGCCTCTGCCACCCTTCTTATCCAAAGCTTAAAGATCTCCATTTTGAATATATTCAATGACTGAACATGTACATCCCCCTGGGGTAGTGAATTCCAAAGATTCACTACCCTCTGGGTGAAGAGATTTCTCCTCATCAGCAGGAATGTCCAACCACTTATTCTGAGACAGTGACCCCTAGTAGTGGACATCCTGGCCAGGGGAAACATCAACTCTGCATCTATCCCATTAAGCCTCTTAAGAATTTTGTACATTTCAACCTCTCATTTTTTCTAAACTCGAGAGAGTATAGGCCCAGTCTGCTTCATATGACAAATTCAAATTCCCAAATCAGGATTCGATCTGGTGAAATTTTGTAGCAAAGATTCTGTTGCGTACATCCTTCCTTATTGGTACAGAGACCAGACCAGTACACAATATTTAGATACACTCTCACCTGGACCCTTTATAATTGGTGCAAGACATCTCTAATCTTGTAGCAATAAAAGGCAACATTCAGTTTGTCTCTCTAATTGCTTTCCATACCAGCTGTTTAACTTTCAGTGATTCATGTACTAGGATACCCACAAGTCTTTCTGAACACCAACATCCCTCACTATTTGCAAAATAGTGCCCCACAGGGCTGTGTCCTCAGCCCTCTATTCTACTCCCTATATACTCATGACTGTGTGGCCAGATTCTGCTCTAACTCCATCTACAAGTTTGCAGATGATACCACTGTAGTAGGCCGTATCTCAAACAACGATGAGTCAGGGTACGGGAAGGAGATAGAGAGCTTAGTGGCATGAGCTTAGTGGCTCTCTACCTTTCCCTCAAAGTCAACAAAACAAAGGAGATGGTCATTGACTTCAGGAAAGGGGGTGGCATACACGCACCTGTCTACATCAACGGTGCTGAGGTTGAGGGGGTTGAGAGCTTCAAGTTCCGAGGAGTGAACATCACCAACAGCCTGTCCTGGTCAAATCACGCAGATGCCACGGCCAAGAAAGCTCACCAGCGCCTCTACTTCCTCAGGAGGCTAGACAAATTCGGTATGTCCCCTTTGACACTCACCAACTTTTATAGATGCACCATAGAAAGCATCCTATCTGGATGCATCACGACTTGGTACGGCAACTGCTCTGCCCAGGACCGCAAGAATCTGCAGAGAGTTGTGGACACAGCCCAGTGCGTCACGGAAACCAGCCATCCCTCCTTGGACTCTGTCTTTACCTCTTGCTGCCTTGGTGAAGCAGCCAGCAAAATCAAAGACCCCACCCACCCAGGTCATTCTCTCTTCTCTCCTCTTCCATCAGGTCGAAGATACAGGAGCCTGAGGGCACATACCACCAGGCTTAAGGACAGCTTCTATCGCACTGTGATAAAACTATTGAAAGGTTCCCTTATTCTATGAGATGGACTCTGACCTCACAATCTACCTTGTTGTGACCTTGCACCTTATTGTCTACCTGCACTGCACTTTCTCTGTAGCTGTGACACTTTACTCAGTACTGTTATTGTTTTTTACCCGTACTACCTCAACGCACTCTGTACTAACTCACTCTGTACTAACTCAATGTAACTGCACTGTGTAAGGAATTGACCTGTATGATCGGTATGCAAGACAAGTTTTTCACTGTACCTTGTTACAAGTGACAATAATAAACCAATACGAGTACTAATACTCCATGCTCTACCTATGATTCCACCTTTTAAGCAGAATGGTCCTTACGCTCCCTTAAGTGCAAAGGAATAAGTTGTGATATCATTAAAATGTACAAAATGTACAAAAGGGCTTGAGTGAGTAGATGTGTTGATACTTCCCCTAACTGGGGTGTCTCAAACCAGTTAGAGTCTCAGACTGAGAGGTCAACCATTCATAAACCCATTTTCACCAATGGTTTACAAATCATTTTACCGAAGTGGATGATCTCATATTTTTTCCACATTACATACTATCTGCCATGTCCTGACCCATTCACTTGTCTGTTGAGCACTGAATTCTCTCTGTACCTTCCACACAGCACCTAGCTTTATTTCATCAGCAAACCTGAATATATTATGCCTGAACCACTCATCCAAATCATTGAATTAAACAGTGAAAATCTGATGCCTCAGCATCACTCCAATGGTCATTGGCTCCCAACTCTTTTATTGCTACTCTGTTTTCTCTCCTTTACCCAACCCTCAGTCCCCGCCAATACCATGCACTCTAATTTTGATTCATACTCTTGTGTGGTATCTTATCATAGGCCTTTTGGAAGTCAAAGTCAAATTCGAGATTATTGTTATATGCACAAGTACCTGTATGCACAGATGCAATGAAAAACTTACTTGCAGCAGCATCACAGGCACATAGCATTATATAAACAGCATTCACAAGAAAAACATAAATTAAACATAAATTATACACAACTTTTGCAAGAATACACATTTTTATGTCCAAGTACATCACATCAACTAGTTCACTTTTTCTACTTTCTGAGATACAGCCTCAAAAACTACAAAATATTTGTCAAGCATGGTTTTTCTTTCATAAATGCACATTGATTTTTCCCAATCCTATTGTTTTCCAAGTGCCTTATTGCCATTTCCTTCATAATAAATGCCCCCATTCTCACTAATACTGATGTCAAGTTGACTGAACTGTTGTTACCCCATTTTCTCTCTCACTCCTTTCTTAAATAGTGGGGTGAAATTCACTGCCTTCCAATCAGTGGGAACCCAACTAGAACCTAAGGAATTTTGGAAGATGTCAAACAGGACATCTGTTATCTCCAGAGCTGCCACCTTCAAAATGCACGCCATCCAGTCCTGAGAATTTATCACCTTTCAGTTCCAGTAATTTCTCCTTTTTATGTTATTAAGTAATGTTAATTTCTTTTTGTTCTTCGTTCACCCTAGGCCTGTTCCATGAGAAAAAATATTTGTTTAATTTCTCTGTCTTTCCCTTTTTCCCCAATATAATTTCTTCTGTCTCAGTGGGTAAGGGACACACATTATTCTTTTCCTTTTTACAGTTTTAATGTTTTCCTGTTTAAATGTTTCTCACTAGCCTGCTCTCAAATTCTTCTTTCTATTTCCTTAAAAATGACTTGGTCCTCGTTTTCTGAATTCTGAAATTTTCCCACTCTTCAGGTTTACTGCTTTTTATAGCAATGTTATCCACCATTTTCTTTGATTTAATACTATTTTTAACTTCTCTTGATTACTAGTACTGGATCATTTTATTGTTGGATGTTTTGGCTTAAAAAGAGATGCATATTACTTGCAAACAAAGTATTAATTATTTAAATATTAGCCACTGCTTGTTTGTCATAACTTTTGATGTACAACTCAATCTGCCGTAACCAGCTCACGTCTCATGCCTTTGTAGTTTGCTTTATTCACACTCAAGACTCTAATTTCATATTGAACTAATTCGCTTTCAAATTTTTATATAAATATCCGTCACATCATGAACACTGTCCCCTAGAGGCCAGTTAACTACCATATCCTCAATTAACCTGTTCTCCTTAATAATACTGGATCAAGAATTATCAACATATTGAACTATAGAACAATTTTTTATACACATCATGAATTCATCTTCCACATTTATCACTCTTTATTTGGTTTACCCATTCAATATGTAAAGTCCTGCATGACTTTTCCACTATTATCCTTGTTACATGTGCTGTTTTATATTATGCCTTGCATTACCACTACTGTTTGTGGTTCTATATACATCTCCCATCAATGTTTCCTGTCCCTTTGCTGTTTCCTAGCTCCATCCAAATTGATTGTACTTCTTGATTTGTGCAACTAAGATCCTTCCTCTCTTTTTCTGTTTTTTAATATCAGGCTACACTGCCTCCTTTTCCAAAAGTTAATTATCCTGAAATATTTAACTCCCAATGTTGACCACTTTGTAACCACATCTCTGGAATTGCTATTAGATCATATCAGTTTATTTACATTGGTGACATTATTTTGAATCTCTTGTTGGGAATGATGCATGTATTCAGATAGCTTTCAGTTTTGTCTTTTTACTAATTTTCCCTGTTTTGATTACTCTTTTCTCTGTATTTCTACTCATGTATGGCTTGCATTGGGAGCACTAAGGTCACATGCAACAGCTTAATTTTACCATGATTATTTGAAAGCAAATCTGAAAGCACTTACATGTCTTTTAGAAACATTTCCAAAATACTAGTGGTCCATAAATAATTACCCAATATTCCTGCAATATGCTTTCACTCTGAGACCACTGCATTGAAAACATATTCAAAGTGCAGGTATATCATACACAATTGATTACAATGCGTTGCAAAATCAATTATGATTTAAACCTTTACATGAAAAGGCAGAAACTAATATTTTTAAATTTGCTAATGAAACAAAGATAGGTCGGTAAGATTCTTAGTGTTTGGATGGATATAACTTTGCATAAGGTGGCTTTCCCTTGAAGCCAGCACTTCACCACAACAAGCAATCGGTAAGTCTGCAACTAGATAGTGAAAAGAGTCAGAAGACACTACATGAATGTCATCTTCAGAAAGCAAAATGCAAAGCTGCAGCTGGTGTGGTGGGGCTGTGTTTCTATACATTCTGGATTCTGCCTTAAATAACACAGACCTATGCCTTTGAGGCAGTGACTTGTCAACAATAGGTTCTTACAAATACAGCCTACAATTAATTGACACTTAACTTGTTTTCCCTCTGTGCCTACTACTTAAGCAGGTGTTCAAAATAACCTACACCTAGCCTAGACTTGTTCTTGTTGCTATGGTGATCCACCTTAAACTGTGTAATCTTTTCAATGTGTCTTTTTAAGCTTTCTTTTCCTTCAACCATGCTGGAACTAATTTAGCATCAAGCTTTCATTTGTCAGATGAATTCTCGGCGCAATATATCAGGACTATTTGATTGGAATGAGGGGCGGCATATGTGAGGCATAAATACATTCAATGGACAAATTAGACAAAAAGGATTATTTCGTTTCTTGTAAGCACATTGCAATTCTGTGTAAGATCTAAACATTTAAATGTTTTTAGTTTTATTATCATTTAAGTTGCAAGCTTTTTGTCACATGCTCAGTGTATGATTCAAGAATCTTAATCTAAGAATGCTGCATTTGATGTTTCAGGCCTGGGAAATTACCACATCACAAAAATTAGGTTAATCATTAATTTTACACGATAGATATAATACAGGGAAAAAAAAGATCTACCTCACTGAAGATTGGGATGTGTTTACATGTGTATAAATCTTTGCACGTGGCAGGGCAGCTCAAGAACCTAATTAACAAATGTCTGAGATCCTGGCTTTGTAAATAGAGGCAGGGAGTGCAAAAGCAAGGAACTAATGTTGAACCTTTACAAAACACTGGTTGGATCCCAAACAAGAGTACTTTAACCATTTCTGGCCACTGGCCCCTGGAAGGATGAGAAGTCCTCGGAAAAGGTGCACAAAGATTATCCAGACTGTTTTAAGGTCTGAAAGATTTCAGTTACGAGGAAAAGTAAAGAATCAGGAACAGAAAAGGTTGAGGGGAGGTTTTGATTGAGGCAAAGAAAATCTTGACAGGTTTAGATGGGGAAATAAAGAAAGACTGTTCATGTAAGTCAGTACCAAAGAGCACAAATTTAAGGTGGATGGCATATGATCCAAAATGCCTTGGTGCACAGGGAAACATTGTCTGATTGGAAGCAGATCCTATTGCAGCTTTTAAAGGGGAATTAGATAAATATTTGGAGGCAAATAATTTGCAGGGCTATGGAGAGGGCCAAAGAAATGGGATGAACTGGTTTCTCTACAAAGAAACTGCAACAATCTCATGGGCTGCATGATCTCCTTTTGTGCTTTAATGATTCCATGATTCTATGAACCAGATGGTACTTGATATGAACATGCCAACTGCAGTGCCAGCCTGCCTGTAGTAACCTGTGCCCAGGTGATGGTCCATACCTTTTGGCATGTGTGAAAATTTTGGCAGCCTTCTCCTGCAGAGTGCTGTGTGCTGTGACTGACAATTGGGCTTCAGGTGGGAAATCCTGAGGCAACACCCACAGAGCTCCCTGATGCCCTTTTGGCAGTTCACTCCTTTCAAAGGCTCTTGATCTGTTTTAAATGTCTCTAATAATCAGAGACATTCACAACAGTCAAAATAATCTCAAATGATTTAAATACATTTAATTGAAAATACATTAAAGGTAGTAGAAATTGATTGAAAATATTAAGGAAACTGCACAACATTTTTTCCTCAAGATTAGCTGTGTCACTTATGCCAGCCATGTCTGGTGCAGGGGTCGAAGGCAGGGTTGGATATAATGCATCAGGCCCATCAACTCAACACAGCAGTCACCTGTCTTGGATTCAGTGCATCCAAGTGGTGGAGCACGAAGTCAGATCTCCATCCCCTATCCTGTGGTGGGACTCTGACTTTCACATATCAACGCGCAGGGCCAGACATCAGAGACCAGCTGACCCCTGAGGAGGACAATGGTGGTGGTTCACTGCAGAATTACAGGCCAATTGCCTCAGGATCTCCCATCCATAGTTGTATGGAATAATACTGGTGAGAAGCATAATATTAAATTAGTATCAGTGTTTAGGATGGGGAACAAGGTAGCATTCTTTTCATTTCCCCTGCGAATATCTTGTTAAACAGACTCAGACCTGGTTAGAGATTGCATGGGAGACTTCTGGGAATACCAGGTGCAGGAGGCTCACTGCCTGAGGAAACAGGTGATCCAACCAGCAGAATGAATTCACGTCCCAACAAGAACCTCAGTCACATGTATATGCTAGAAAAATAAGGATTACTTGTACCTTTTGGCATGTGTGAAAATTTTGGCAGTTTAAAACTCATTATTCTTTCAGGAGAAAGTGCTGCTGTTTTGTTTTTGATGGATAACAAATTTTCCTCAGCGAAGTGTACATAAAATCTTTCAGTTCTTGTTTAATTACACTATGTAAACCACATAATATTCTTCAGTGAGGTTGCTGGATTTAAATGACTCTTATCAAATTAAATAAGTATATGTAGAATTACCTTCTGAAGGCTTCAATAGTTGTTCCAGATCTAACCCTTTGAGTGAAACACTTCTCACATCCCTTCTTGTTCATCTGCTAATTATTTTATAACTTTGACCTTTGGTTATAAACTCACTTGGTTGAGAAAATAGTTTTCTCAAAGTTGTTCTATCAAGCCTGTCATAAACTTTATCTGCTCTAAGGAGAGCAATCCCGGTTTTCCAGTCTCATCAAGTAACAATAACTCTTAGCAGAATGGTATCAGGACTAACCTTTCAAACCAGCATTGCATCACAACTTGCAGAAGCGATTTTGAAACATCTGCACACTCTGTGAGTAAAAGTTTTTCTTGAGTTCACTCCTGAAAGATCTGGGTCTAATTTTTAGCATATGTCCCTCTTAATCTTCCAAATTCCAGGAATGCAACACTAATTTGCTTGGTTTCATTGTAATTTGGTGTGACAGTATAATTCTGGGAAATCTATGCTGTTCAGTCTCCAAGGTCAACATGTTGTTTTGAATGTACAACTCCAGATTACTTACAATATTCCAGGTGTGTTCTAACGAAATTTAAATTTGTGTATAGCCCTGAAGAATATTGATACAAATGAGGTAATAAAGGACTGCCAATGCACTTCAGATTATACCCCAGAAAGAGTCTATATCGTTGTAGAAAAACTGGATAGACTGAAGAATACTATAAATTTTCTTGGTGTAAGATTTCTACAGTCTCTATCTCGTCCTTCTCATGTGCCTCAGACAATGTACCACAGAGACTCTATCTGGTGTCCAGACTTTTCTGACAAACGTCTATGTAACTATGTAAGTTAAGTTGCAACAGTAAGTTATCTTGCAAATAATTTTACCTGGGTGAGAAAAATGTTTGGCATCTCATCTCATAATTTAATGGGATTTTCCAAAACTTTGTATGTTGTATCTATTATATCAAATTCCACTTATTCAATCCACTTTCTTACCTGCAACCATGATATCTGTGCAACATGAATTGGTAAGTGGAAAATGCAACATCTGTTGAATATGCTGCACATTATTTCACAATTATCTGCTTTCAGCATTTTGTTGTAATGTCTTGGTTATTGAATGCATTCAGATCTAATAACATTAAATCATACATTTGTTAAATAATTTAATGAAATGGTTCAGTCAGACATTCAGAAAGTGATTTTTTATTGGGTAACTAACAAAAATATGATTCATACTGGTGCTTTGTTATTTTAAAGACCTTCTAGAGGTTGAATGTGAACCAAATATAGACCAAGTGCAAATATTCACAAGCAGAGCAGTGAAAAAATTCAAATGTTAGTGTAATTTTAACATTAAAAACCATCAATATTTTAAATCAAAGCATTCACTGGATAAAGCTATTACATCTGATTTTTTTTAAACATTAAAATTAATTATTTTGCTGCCTTTACGTAGAAGTCAGTCTTGACAATACAAAGAGTGCTCAAATACATTTTCACTTGAACTCAGCAAATAGAATCACTGAATGTTTATGGCACAGATCTGATTTAGAAATACTGCATAGTGAAAGATTCCTTACTAACTATAATGAAAGTGAATAGTGTACTTTGGGGATAAACTACCACCCTGAAGCTCAATGAACTCAATTTCCATCAAATCATTGAAGTTCCCAATTTCCTAGAACACACCTTGTCAAAGGGACCAATGATAAATCTGGAATTACATCAGCAATCCTACCACTACAAATTATCAAACCAACACCACAATACAACTTCTTTGGTTTCACAAAAATATCTCATTTTCTGTTGTCCATACCAAAATAGGAACATGTACCAGTTCCCCATGTTGGGTTGGCTATTCCTCTGTGTTATAGGAAAAAATTACAATCAGTTTTACTCTGGCCCAGATTTTATTGGAGGAGGTGATCTTATTGGTCATAGGGAAATACAGTGTGGAAACAGGCCTTTCATCCCACCAAGTCTGTGCTGACCAGAAACCACCCATTTCTGCTAACCCTACATAAATCCCATTTTCTATTCTCCCCACATTCTCATCAGCTCCCCCCAAATTTACCACTCAGGTACACACTAGGGACCAATTAACCTACCAATCTGCATTTTAGGAATGTGGGAGGAAACCCGAGCACCCAGTGGAAATCCATGCGATCATGGGGAGAACACGCAAATTCCACACAGACACCATCCGAAGTCAGGATTGAACCCAGGTCTCTGGTGCTGCGAGGTAGCAGCTCTACCAGCTGCACCACTGTGCCACCCTTTTTTTAACTCATTCAGAGGATATTGATGTAGCTTAATATCTATCCCTAATGTGAAATTGAGGGAATTAAGACCACAGGGGTGGGGGGGGGGGCGGCAGGGGGGCAGAGTCTGCAGTTATACACAGGCCAAAATAAGCAACGGCAGCATTTTTTTTCCTGGATGACTCTAATTGACCAGATCGCTTATTAATTACAATCTAGCAGTTACACTTACTTTTATTGGTTCCTTTTAACATTTCTGATTTGTTTAAGTTCTTGTAGTTAAATTTCTATCTTGCCATGGTTCGATTTAAACTAGTCTCTCTTGATCAATGGTCTAGACACTAGTTACCCACTATGTCACTTCACCTGGGATACTACATACACATCTGGTCTCTCTAGCCAATGAAGGATATATTTGTGATAGGAGGAGTTCAGGAAGGATATGCTGGATTTATTCCTGGGATTTAGGGGAAGGGGACGAGAGGAGTTAAAAACAGAGTTTGTAACACAAGGAGAGTTTAAGGAGACTGCAAATATACCCTCAAGTCTCGAAGAATGAATGGTGATCTCATAAAAATGCACAGAACTTTTGATTGGGTTTGACACAGTAGACATGGAGCAGATGTTTCCCCTGGCTGGGGTGTCCAGGGTGAGGAGTCACAGTCTCAAGATAAGGGGTCATCTATTCAGAACAGTGTTGAGAAACTTCTTCACACAGGGGTGCTAAACGTTTGGAATTTCAGTCCAGAAAGGCTGTAGAGGCTCAGTCACTGGGTGGATTCAAGGCAGAGGTCTGCAGATTTTTAGACATCAAAAGAATCAAAGCACATGGGGATAGTGCAAGAAAGTGGTGCTGAGGTAAAGGATCATCTACAATCTTAATGAATGGTGGAGCATGCTCAATGGGCTGAATAGCCTACTCTTGTTCTAATTATCATACCTATTATGCCCTTTATTTTAGATGTTTCTATAAGTACAGGTTTTAAGTAGTTCATCCACATGCCTGCTAACAATGCAAGTTGATAATAGTACACCAAGGACCTTGATGTACAGCAGGACAAACATGTTGTCTCATCAACCAGGGAGATTAAATGATTGAGAAATTAACAGGAATAAAATTGAGAAGAAGAATTAGTTAGACAGATTAATTCAAAGGTCAATATGAATCACAAACCAGGATGAAAACAGAATGCATTCCTAAAAGGAAAAAGGAAACAAGGATGAAGTTTTATATTTTAGAAACCTCCAGTTCACAGTCAAGCTGTGACACTCTGAACATTGAATTGTTTTTTTTTCTAAGTAAGACATTAATTAGAATTAGGACACCTTTGAAAAAGTTAGTCACTGGACTTCACTGTCTGTGACAAATGTAATGAACAATTAGTGTAAGTGTAGCAATTTCTTGAAAGAAATGCACAGGAGGTTGACCACTGCATGGGTCGATGCAACTTAGCAGCACCTTAGAAAACACAGCAAAGAAACAGACTATTTGGCTCAACCAGTACTGTTTATGCTGCTGTTTATGCTTGGTTCCAGCCAATATCTCTCCCATCACAGCTCATGGTGTAGCCATCAATCAACACATTAATGACCAACAATCGTTTGTTGCTTCAAAACAAAAATCTGGTCCGAGGGTTTATGAAGTTTAGACTCGATAAACTTTGGTTCTTGTAAGAAATCAGCTTGACACCTCAATATATTTGAAGCTGGTGAGTACAAATATCACACATGAGATTTTAATTATTGTTATTACCCCTATCATACAAATTCTAGACAGCTGAAATCCAAAGACTAATTTAAGGTATTGTTGCTCTACAATGCAAACATTGAGACTGAGGCTGAAAACTAGTAACTTCCCTGTCACTACTGCTAGGGCACAGACCACCTATTACAAGAGAGCCTAACCACCATTCTTTACAGCATTACTGTTGCTGATTTACTTCCCAGGCTCACCAGTGGCTAGAGATTTAAATGACCATTCACATTAATGCTGTTGTTAAAGAGCAGGTTAAAGGCTGGGTACTCTTTGGCAAGTGGCTTATCTCCCTAATTTCAAAGCCATTTTACCACCTACAATAGTTTAGACAAACAAATGAAAATTTAAAAAAAGACTGTAGATTCTGGAAATCTGAACCAAATACAGAAAAACACTGGAAAACTCAGCAGGTCAAGCAGCATCTATGGAAAGAGAAACTTCTAACGCTTCATATCCGGGGCCTTCATTGGAACTGGGAAAGAGAGAAAACCAGTTAGTTTTCAGTAGCAGAGAGGGTGAGGGAAGAGTATTGGTTTATTATTGTCACATGTACCAAGATACAGTGAAAAGGTTTTGCTTGTGTGATATCCAGAGAGATCATCCCATACATATTTATATCACAATAGTAAAAACAGAATGTGGAATTTGGAGTTGCAGTTATAAAGTGCAGTGCAGGTAGACAAATACAAGTGGTATTGGTATTGGTTTATTTTTGTCACTTGTACCAAGGTCCAGTGAAAAACTTATCCTGTACTACCTCAATGCACTGTTTAACGTATTGATCAATACGTTAAACAGTGCATTGAGGTAGTACAGGATAAAAATAATAACAGAATACAGAGTAAAGTGTCACAGCTACAGAGAGGTGCATTGCAGGTAGACTGATGGGAGAGGAGAGAGAATGACATGGGTGGGTGGGTCTTTGGTTATGTTGGCTGCTTCACCAAGGCAGTGAGAGGTATAGACAGAGTCCATGGAGGGGAGGCTGGTTTCTGTGACACACTGGGCTGTGTCCAGAACTCTCTGCAGTTTCTTGCGGTCCTAGGCAGAGCAGTTGCCATACCAAGCCATGATGCATCCAGATAGGATATTTTCTATGCAAGGGTCATGACGAGGTAGATTGGGAAATCAAGAGATCAAGAGTTCATCTTTTAGTGTATGAGGTCTGTTCAAGAGTCTGATAACAGTGGAGTAGAAACTGTCCTTAAACCTGGTGATCCGTGCTCTCAGAAAGTGTCTAACTAAGGGAGTATTTGATAGCTTGAGACCAAAAAATGTTAAAGTGCCAGTTAAGTAGCAATTAGGATCAGATCCCTTTTCTTCATATGTGCAACATGCTGCTAATAATGAAGCTGTGGGACAGGCCAGAGTATGTCAATAGAAAATGAAAAACTGAGTCAAAATGATGACAGGCACAAATGGTCAGTTCTGATACAGGCTGAAAGAAAAACCCAAGTTACCCAAAGCTGCAGAATTCGATACACAGTCAGGCAGGGAGGTGGGGCCAGAGGGTAGTGGTGGGTGCCATGTGCCCAGACAGAAAACAAGGTGCTGTTCCTCAAGCTAGAGAGGTCAGAGTGGGAATGGGATGGTGAATAGCAATGGAAGCTGCAGACTAAACACAGGTGCTCTGCAAAGCAATCACCCAGTCTGCTTTTGGTTTTTTAGTCAGCCCACAGAAGCTTATCCTAACTGCTCCTTAACTGCCACATCAAATCATTTGGTGTCATCCTATCGGAGATATTCTCTTTGTTTAACACATCCCTCCCCCACCTCCTTGACTACAGAAAACCAACTTGTTTTCCTTTCTTCCCCAGTTCTGACGAAGGGTTCACAGATGCTGCCTGACTTCTAAGTGGTTCCAGCATTTCCTGTTTATGCAGTACACACACTTAGCTGGATGATGTCTGTAGCTCTAGAGCGCACATTTAAAAACCTCAACATTATCCAGGATTAAGCAGCTCGCTTAATTGGCAGGTCCTTCATCAAGAGTGCATCAAACTTCCTGCATTACCTTTTGCTCACCACCAATCATTGCTCATCCCAACCTGCTTCTTTTGTTGTTGGATCAAAATTCCAATACAATAGCTTGAAGTAACTGTAACCACCACATGAGCAACAAGTGTTAGCCTTGCCATCAACATCAGGACCAAATGAAATGCAATTTTACATAAAGGAGGTTTTGCTCCGGTTTCCAGCTCATGCACATACTTGCAGAAATGAAAAATGTAAATACACAAAATATTCCTAATCTGCTAAAATTCATTTCTTTTTCATGAACCTTTATTTTGATAATAGAATTGTGGAATAAAACTGAAAATACTGGAAACACTCAGCAGGTCAGATATCTTTATTAGTCACATGCACATGGAAACACACAGTGAATTGCACCTTTTGCGTAGAGCATTCCGGGGACAGAACACAAGTGTCGCTATGCTTCTGGCACCAACATAGCATGCCCACAACTTCCTAACCCGTACATCTTTGGAAGGTGGGAGGAAACCCACGCAGACACGGGGAGAACATACAAACTCCTTACAGACAGCGGCTGGAATTGAACCCGGGTTGTTGGCACTGTAAAGCGTTATGCTATCCACTACACTACTGTGCCTGCCCTGGCAGCATCTGTGGAAAGAGAAACAGTTAACCTTTCAGGACCTGCACCCTTTGTTAGAACAGAAAACTGTTGCTCTTCCCACCGATACTGCCTGACCTACTAAGAATTTCCAGCATTTTCTGTTTTTATTTCAGATTTCCAGCATTTGAAGATTGTTGATTATCTAGAACTTTGGGATATTTGTCTCTCCAAAAGATTCCAGAATTAACAGCAGGATTTTCACTGAATTTTATAACAAAAATTAGTCAACTCCACCTCCATCTATAAAACACCTTACTCTTTTTGCACCAACTTAATCTAAAGGAGTGTCCGAACACGACTCACAGGTACCTTAGCAGTTGAAACAGTACCTAAATGCACTTTTACCCCAATAGTACTACCTCGCAAATAATGGGAAATAACACACATCTTGCAATAAAGTAACCCAATATGATTCAATTAATAATAATTCCCCTTCTCATTTGAAAATCACCCACCCAAAAAGCCCAAATGACACTTATGAATGTACACGTGCAAAACACATCGCATTCCTTTTACTTCCCCGCCCATCTGTACCCGAAGCACCGCTGATGTGCGGAGAGTGAAGACGAGCCAATGGGAACGGTGGCGTAGGAAAGCGGAGTGCGGCGCTGATTGGTCAAAAGAGCGAACGGGGCAGGCGGAGAGCCGTGGGTTAGCGCGGAGTAATTGGCCAAGGAGCGAGAGGCGGGTTAGCGCGGAATTGATTGGCCAAAGTGCGAGCGGCGAAGGCGGGGAGAAGGCAAGTTAGCGCGGAGCGATTGGCCAAAGTGCGAGCGGCGAAGGCGGGGAGAAGGCAAGTTAGCGCGGAGCGATTGGCCAAAGGCTCCAGAATGCGGGCAGTGGGGATTTCGCTTGGCAGCGAGTTCAGGAAGTTGAGAAGTAGAAAATAATTGTGTGCGTAAATCCGACGCCAGCACCTGAGAGTGGCTGGACGAGGTGTCGGAAGAAAATCATGAAGTAATAAAGTTACTCCCCATGGGATAGAGGGAGTGTGAAGTGGAGGGGTATCGAGCTGCGGGGTCGGGGGGAGGGAGGGCCGAGGGGCCGGGACGGGACAGGTCAGGTCGGGGTGGGGACGGGACGGGACGGCTCGCTACTGCACCCACCGAGAGTCCCGGCTGATCTTTACCTCAGAGAGAGAGAGCGGGCGCGAAGATGGCGAGGTGGCTGAGGGAGTACTTCAATCTGGGCAGCTACAAGGCGAAGGCTCCGGCCAAGGCGGAGGCGGCCGGCAGCACCAGCAAGAAGAAGAAGAAGAAGCCCCGTGGCGAGTCGGGGTCGTGCCGGGAAAGTGACCTGATGCGGGCCTACCGGCTGCAGAAGGAGCGGGACTTCGAGGACCCGTACAGCAGCGGGCCCGGCTCGTCGCTGCGCCGCCTCAAGGCCATGTGGCCGGGCCCGGAGGACGAGGTGGGGGAGGAGGGGGGCGGTCAGGGCCCGGCGGCCGGCGGATCCCCGCTGCTGCAGCGCAGCCAGAGCGAGAGGGCAGCCTCCTCCTCGCCCCGGGCCAAGTACATCATCCCGCCCCAGCAGCGGCTCATCAAGGTGCACGGGACGGCGGCGACCGAGCCGCCCGTTGGCAACGGGAAAAGCCCGGCAACCGGGTCGCGGAAGACGCCGCAATCCGACGACAAGGTGAGCGCGCACCTCAACTCTCTTCTAATTGTTTTAGTTTGTTCTACCTTTCTCAACACCACTGTGAAGTAATCAATGTAGCGTCCCGAGCGGCGTGACTGCCTATAAACTCTTCAAAGGTGAATTAATCACATCTATGTATTAGTTTCTTATCATGTACACCGGCCTGCAATGCAATTCCTTGCTCTTCTGAAGCTCACGGAGTAGAGTATACATGGTAATGATAAATACAACGATGAGTGCAATAAAAACAGAATGGTGCAACGATTGTAGCACAGTCTGAGGTAGTGCAAAAGTACTAAAGTGACAATAACTGAGAAGTGGAATTAAGAGTCCAAGAACGTGGCCACAGTCTGGAACATAGACCAGTACAGCACAGGATAGATCCTTCAGCCCACAATGTCGGTCGGGAACACGATGCCTAATTAAATTAAATCTCTTCTGCCTGCACGTGATCCCTGTCCCTCTATTTGCGGCATATTCACGTATGTCTAACAGTCTCATAAACACCATTATTGTATCTGCTTTCAAAACTACCCAACCATTCCATTCCAGGTACCTACCACTTTTTAAAAAAAAGTTACCCTGTATATATCCTTTAAACTTTCCCCGTTTCATCTTAAATTCCTATCTCTAGTATTTGACAGTTCTACCTGAGGAAAAAGATTCTATCTACCTTGTGTCTCATAATTTTATCAACTTCCATGAGGTCTCCCCTCAGCCTATGACGCTCCAGAGAAAGCAATTCAAGATTATTGTCATGTGCACAAGTACAGTAAAATATAGACACAGTGGAAAAACTTGCTTGCCACAGTATCAAAGGCATGTAGATTCAGACAACATACAGAATGTAAATTAGACAAGATAGTGAAAGGGGAAAAATATTCATGTAATAAGAAATACAGTGGTCAGTGTAGAACAGTAGAATGGTGCAAAGACCTTTTGGAGGCATTAGAAGTTACCAACCTTGATCATGCACTTGGCGTGCTCATTTCTGGTCGTCATGCTATAGGAAGGATATCATTAAGCTGGAGAGGATGTAGAGAAGATTCACCAGAATGTTACTGGGACTGGAGGGTTTGCAAGTATAAGGAGAGGCTGCATAGGTTGGGGCTTTTTTTTTCCCTGGAATGAAGGAGACTGAGGGCTGACCTTATAGAGGTTTATAAAATCATCAGGGATGTAGATAAAGTGGATGGTCGTTTTTTCCATAGGGTAGGGGAGTCTAATTCTAAAGGGCATAGGTTTTAGGGTGAGGGGAAAGATTTAAAGGGGACCTGAGGGGAAAAGTGTTTCACACAGGGTGATGGGTTTGTGGAGTGAGCTGTCAGAGGAAGTGGGAGAGGTACAATGTTCAAAAGACGTTTAGGAAAGGTTTGGAGGAATGTGGGCCAAACATGGGGAAATGGGAATAGCTCAGAGAGGCACCTTGGTTGGCAGAGATGAGATGGGCCGAAGGGCTTTTTATCATGCAATACAACTCTGGCTCTATCTCTCCTATAGACGTCTTCCCGTGGGGAGTAGAATGGGTTGCAGCTGTGACAAGTGCCTTGATTGATGGAAATGCCAAGTGTGCTGATAAGTATTGAGGTTTACTGTGTCCTGTTAGCAGGGAGTTGTGACTTTTCAGCAACTTTTCACGTTGGGAATAAAGACCGGTTGGACAAACCTGGCTTGCTTTCTCTGGAGCTGAGGGATGACCTGCTAGAAGTGCATAAAGTTATGAGAGGGTGGATTGAGTCTTTTCCCCAGGGTGGAAATGTCAAATACTAGAGGGGAGCAGCTTTAAGATGGCATGGGGGAGGGGGAAGTTTCAAAGGAACTTGAGGCAACTTTTTGTTTTACAGAGTAGTAGGTGCCTGGAACGCACTGCCAGGGCAGGTGGTGGAAGAGGATACAATAGTAATTTTTAAGAAACGTTTGGACAGGCACATGAACAGACAAGAAATTGGGGCGGGGGGGGTGGTGATGTGGATCATGTGCAGGAAGATGGGATAAATTTGGATTGGCCTCATGATCAGCACAAATACTGTGGGCTGAAGGGCCTGTTCATGTGCTGTACTGTTCTATGAATGAGTGCACTGGGTTTAACTAAAGCTGTGGACATTTGCAGACTCTGAACTGCTGAAAGGTTTGGTCTGTGGCGCCTGCATTTGTTCCATGATGCATTTCATGATTGTGTTTCTGTTAAGTGCTCACTTCTATTATATGCCATTGGCACCAGCAGTTTTTGATTCAAAGTAAATGATGCAAAGGCATGGTCACTGGATACTGCTGGCACAGCTAACAAAGCTGCTGCCTTGCAGCACCAGAGACACTGATTTGATCCTGATCTCAGGTGCTGTCTGTGTGGAGTTTCCATGTTCTACCTGTGACCCCCATGTGTTTCCCTCTGGTACCCTGGTTTCCTCCCACATCCCAAAAATGTGTGGGTTGGTCACTGTCTGTCGTCCCTAGTGTGTAGGTTGGCGGTAGAATCAGGGGGGGCGGTGTTGGGGAGAATAAAATAAAATTAGTGTAAGTGGATAATTGATGGTTGGTATGGACTTGGTGGGCCGAAGGGCCTGCTTGCATGCTGTAATGTCCCCATTCTGGTAAAAATGAGTGTGTGAAGGGATCAAAGGTATGGAAGAGATGCAACAAAATGGAGTGATTTTTTGAAGGGATATTTTAACATCAAATTATATCAAGACTGGAACAACTCCTGAATCATTACAACATAGAACACATGTATGAAAGAATTGCAAAGTTTAGGAGGAATGGGGTTGTGGAGCGAGATGGTGAGAAGGATAATGAATTTCACATACTGTGGTGTTGGGGATGATGACGGTTGACAATGCCAGTGAATGAGACCTCGTGAGTTAGAACGTGGATAGTAGGATTCTGTTATGTATGTTTTATAAAGATTGGAATTCAGCAAGTTGAGCATTGAAGCAAATGCTTGGAAGTGACAAAACATTGATTACAAAGTTCAGCAGTAGGTGGAGTGATGGTGGTGATCAGAGCACAAGGTTGCTCAATTTGGGATAAATCAAGATGTGGAGATTTTGGCTGAATCTGACAGGTGATATCCATAAGATAAGTGCCCTTGTGGCAGTACCTGTACATCAGGAATGTTTTTCTCCTAGCCCACCAAGCTACCCAGTAAACTTCATGTAATGTGACAGTTACTTTGTGAATGGACATCCTTTCACTAAAAGGCCGAAAATGGAATATTCACTAATGACTGGGGTATTCATTTTCATTCACAGCTCTACAGAGAATGAAATAGCGCACATTGGTGTGCAGCTAAACCTGGGCAAAACTTGAGCATGGACTGATAAATGGCAGTAAGTGCAGGCGTTGCCAATGACAGCCACATCTCATAAATAGAATGCCAAGATGTTGGAAGACACAAAATGGTAACTGACACCACAGCACTAGTACAAGTTGCATTATTTCATGGCTTTATATTGGTCCAACCCAGTGCCTGTCTTTGAGATACAACAGGATGTCTATGGCCCAGAAAAGTAGCATCAAGGTGCATGTGCGTACTCTGAGACGAAATTCTCAGTGTACCATCTCAGCAAAGGAACTGTGGGGGGGGGGGGGGGGGGGGGAGAAAAAGGGATTGAAAAAGTGACTAAGAATGTTGAAACACAACAGACCACTTGCTTTTATTTAGTCACTCAGAGCACAAAATATTCTCAGTCTTGTTGACTCTGCAAAGTCTTCCTTGTCAATACCTGGGGGCTGGGATGCCAAAGATAAAGCTGTCCCACTGCTTAGTCAAATAACACTGTGCATATGGCAACACCAGGCTATCTTTTGGTCAGCATTCCAGGATCATTTATTTTCCTGGAATATCATGCCCTACTAAAAGGTCAGGTGCATCTCAGTAATTAAAATGTAGGGTAGGTGCAACCTCCTGGAATTCTCGATGTTAACTCTGGACCCCAAGTAGAAACCTCCCAATTACTACCTACAGCCCTCCTCCAGATGAAGAATCAGTTGGAGGGGACCTAAATGGAGGGAGCACTGAGGCCAGCAATGGCACAGAATACATCCTAGATGTGACCTGTGTGGGGAAACTTTTAGCAGAGAAGTTTGTTGAAATTAAGTCCAGTAGCTTTGAGTGGAGTGATCAGTGCATTTGAGAAAAGACTGCAAAGTGACCATCCTGCAGCAACCAAATTTATTTTGTAACTGATCTTTTAAAGTCTGGCTAGGCCATTAAAGAGAGAGGTCAGATTTAGAGATTCTTCCATGGCAGTCATTAAGAGATAAATACTGGAAGACTCCACACTACTTGTAACACCTTGTATATAACACCTCTATTTGGAACATTGTGGCCCTTTGGCAATTTCTCTGATTTTGCAAGACTATTATTCATCTATCTCCATCCTGCCATCAATCTTTGCATTGTTGTGTGATTTGATATGTGCCAGTCTCCTATATTCTGGGCTGAGGTGAGCGTAGGTGTACCAGTAAATGATGCCGAAAAATCAAAACAGAAGTGCTGAGTAGTCTTTAAGTGTTGCAGTTTGTTGTAATGAGTGCATATTCCACCACACTCAGTGTAATCCCTAGTTTTTAATATGCATGGCCCTACGCTCCTGGCTGCTCTTGCATGTCCAGATATTTTGGGTGTGTTAGATTTTAAAGCTGAAACCTTTGCTTTGAAGAGGTGCGTGTGTATAACACTTTCAAGTGAAGATGCAATTACAGTCTTTCCTGTAAAATATTTGTTTTTGCAAGCTAAGTAGCTTGTGTTGCCGTAAATAAGCTTCATTAGATGTGAATTCCTCATCCTTTGAGAACTGCCCTCTCCTCTGTGCTTACTGAACGTAAGCAGTGTACACACCTCATTCTTTTTTACAGGTATGTACTTGTTTGTTCCTCCTGCCTCACCCTTTATCCCCTAACTCTGCTTATGTTGATTAGTACATATGATACATCATGGAAAATTCATTCTATTTCTTTTTTGTCAATGTGTGATATGAGAGGAAATATTATTCCCATAATAACCTTGGTGGCACATTAACTCTAATGTGTACATGGATCACAGTTTTACATTGTGCTGGAAAAATAGCAATTCTAATGGAGCCTTATTATATTTGAAAGATGTCTGTAAAAACAATGGTAAAATTTTCTAAAATTTTCCCATGGACTTTAACATGATTAGAGGAATAAAGAGAGAACAGAGAAGGAGAAGGTGTAATAAGAGGAAGAAGAATAAGTAGGGGGAGACAAGAATGGTTCTCAGAAGGGGGTCATAACTGGAAAGAATTTTCAGGAAGCAGATCTGTTGGAAAGCATGGCATAAATGCCATTACATCCTGCAAACTCTTTTGAAAGCCAGTACAACAGCTCAAGTGTATGTGTGCAGAACAGATATCATTTTGGTTCCCAACCGCAATAGTAGAGCTCAGATAGAGGACTACTAATGGCAATAGTAGTGCTCAGACCAAGCCCAATTTTGCACCCAAACTGGAATATATAATCCAGAAAGCATAAGTTCTGGAAAATGGAATTGTTGAGAAAGAGACAGGATTGTGAGACTGTGTGAGAGACGAAAAAGATTATTCGCCAAAAAAAAATGTCCAAGAGTAACTTCTGTGGGTCTGAGACTTCATATGTGAAATTAAATCTGGGACCAAATAAGTTGTTTGTTTGGCAGTAGTTATCCAGTATCAGATGATTTAGGAATCTACTGACCTTAAGTAGGGAACCAGTGTTTAACTACATACCAGTTTATAACATGCTGTGTCTTTCAGTCCAGAGTCTCTGTTTTAAAGCATACCACGTGCAGGAGCAGGGTACATATTACAGCAGTGTCTAGATTTTCATGTTTAAAATATGCGTGTTTGGGTGCCTGTCATTGCTGTCTGATGTTCTTGCTTGTAAAGGTGTATACAAGTAGCCTCTGTTTTAAGGCCATGCAAAATCTGGACCAAAACCCCTAACTGAGGCATAATCAATGGTTCTTAAGTTGAGCTCAAATTTCACGTATCGAACTTAACTAGTTTTGTAAGAACAACAATTGTAGGCTGCTGGTTCATTACAGGAGGCCACTTAAGGGATTTGCTTTGGAAAACGACAAGACAATCTCTTTTCTATTTATACAGGCAACCTCTGCGTTACAGCCATTCAGGTAATGGAAATTCACTATTACGGAATTTGTAAACTACTACCCAAATATTTGAGATGCGGAACTTATGTTGGGGGGGTGGGGGGAATAAATACATTCACAAAATGTGAATCAAACAACAAATTCTGTCAGTTTTTATTTTTAATCACTCAATACTGTGGGGCAATAAGATTTGGATGTAACATCACTGTATTGATTGCATTGGCAGATACAGCTGAGTCCCTCCTTTGCCACACCCTCTCCAGTTCAAGGGCATGTGAACGGACGTCTCAGTGCTGCACTGCTGCACTCTTTTTATCTGCAAGACATTCTCTCTGCCTTGTGCATTGCAGGAGCCTCAGTAGCCATGGCCATCTCCTTAATGTAATCCCTCAGCCTTTACTCTATCTTCCAACAAGTTACCACACTTTAACCCATTACCCTCCTAAATCCTTCTACATGACCTTTCTCCCCGAACCCTGATCTTTGAATGCCATCCCTTTCCTTGATACCCCCACTTAATAAACCCTTTCCGAATCCCTGAGATTTGCACATCAGAGAAAATGTCTCTCCAATGAATAGGACTGCACTTGAGACATCTGTTCACATCCTGGGACTGGAGAGGGTGCGGCAAAGGAGGAACTCAGCTGTGACTGGCAACCCAATCGACACAGTGATGTCATATCTAAACCTTATTGCCCCACAGTACTGAGTAACAAAAATAAAAATTGTCAAAATTTCTTTTGCACAAGGCTTGTCCAGCCCGAGCCTAATGTTGGCTGAATATGAGAGGAAAAACGATCCTATAGGAATGCATCAACCCTTTCATGTTTACAATACACTCAGAATTTCATTGCCTATAGACTGTGCACCCAGGGGGGCATTACTTTTAAGAGTAAAACTTCCCATAGGAACGCAGCTTTACTTATAAAATGGGATTCGATGAGAGGGAAGAAAAAGTTTGCCTTATGGAAGATCGTGATATGGATGGTTTTCTCAGATGGCAACCCTTCCATAACATGGGGGTACACTGTATTTGCTGTCTCTTTGTATCGACAACTTGTGCAATCTCCATTTGCATGGCCTTTAATTTTAGCTTCTCCTTTCACTAACTTTGGCTAAGGCTATTTAATTACACTAGCTGAGCAATTGCCCTTTCATTATATGCATAGGTCCTGTATCAACTGCTGCTTTAAACTATCTGCCATTATTCCCTTGTGTAGTTTTCTGTTAACACTTCTACCCACTCTGCTATTATTAATTTCTGTTTCAACTCTTAAAAACCACAGTCTTACTGAAACTTAAATGTCGGTCTGTGACTCGGTCTTTTCTCTTTCAAATGTAATTGAATCATGTTATGGTTAATATTCAGTTGATGTTCTTTTTCTGTTGGCTGTTGATTAATTCTGGGTCATTACTCATCAAGTTTTTGCATGGCTTGTGATTTTATTATTTTAAGTACCTTTTGTTCCAAAAAGCACTGAAGAAATTTGCAAACTTTTGGGACTTGAGCTGCTCTGCTTGTAGGAACTGCAGTAGACAAATTGGACAATCACTTATGTTCCACAATTTAATGAACTCCTGGTTGATTTAAATGTTAATCCATCTCATTTGGCCCTGTGTCCCTAATAACTCTGTATCCTGTTTTGCGTGAAATGAAAATTTGGTTGTAAGTAACTGGCTTGCATTAAAATTCATCTGGCCAAAATGTTATACTTTATGAAATTTAATGCTCATGTCAGCATTACTTGGCCAACAAATTGTGTTTTGGCAAACTTAGTGTTATAGCCATATGTCTATCTGTATCAATTAATAAACATTTGAATTATTAAAACCTCAGTACATATTCTGGTGGGACAGCACCAGTCATTTCTTTCTAATTGGTACATTCATATGTTATTGGGTCTAAGACAAAAGATTGGTGTTCATCGTTCTCTCAAGCAGACCAGTGCTTTGCTTTTTATTGTGTAAGCTAATAGCTTGGAACCTTACTGAATAGATCCTGGAAGGTTGGATAAAACATTTTCCCTTCTGCTATTGTTTTACTCTCTCATTCAGTTAGTTTATTGGACACCATTCACATTTTACAAATTCGTGTTCGCTCCCTTATGAGTTCAATTTTTTTTTTTAAGTACTTTGTTAACTTGCTCTTGATTATATATTTCATTAACTTTCCCAGAAAAGATGATGGATGAACAAGTTTATAATTTCCTATCTTCTCCATTTCCTTAAAGAACAAAATTATTTGTAATTTTTCAATTGAAATTCTTGAGTTGTGAGCACTAGAAAATTATGGCCAAAGCATTTATTACACCACCTACTTTAACATTCCTGGATTTCTCCAACTTTGTTGCCTTTTTAATTATTTGTGTGTTCCTTCTTTTGTACCCAGGAGATTTAAGTATGTTGGCATCTGCTGTACTATAGAACAATGCTGACGTGAAAAGAGCCATGGGGTCATACAGCACAGAAACAGGCCCTTTAGCCCAACTTGTCCATGTTGACCAAGGTGCCCACTTGGATGAGACACCAACAAAATTTTCATTTACCTAGTATCTTCAACATAATAACAACCCTAGGTGCATCACAAATCATTAACAGAAAATTACTGACACCCTACTTCTTAAAGATGTACTCGTGAGAATGACCAAAAGCTTAGTTAAAGTTAAGCCAAGCTCTTGTGTAGCCCCCTGAAGTGTCTACAAAGTGTCAATACAGTTTCAAAGAAAAGCAATGAGTTTGCTCCATTGTTTTGGCCAATATTTATGCCCCAACCACCATTACTACAACAGTTCATCTACTACATAATATTACATGGGATATATGCCACAGAACCAATCCATTCAGCCCAACCCACCATACTGACGTTAATGTTCCACTCTCACCTCCACCTCTCTTTCCTCAACTAATTCCATCAGTTGGTCGTCTTTTCCTTTCTCCCTTGTATCCTTGCCCACTCTCCTCTTGAGTGCATCTATACAACTTACTTCAACCACTCCCTGTTGTACTTTATTCCACATTGTCACCACTCATTGGTAAGTTTTTTTTCTGAATTCCCAACTGGATTTCTTATTCACTATCCTATATTGATAGCCTGTGGTTAGGCTGTTCCCTGCAAGTGGAAACATTCTCTGTGTCCACTATCATTTTATAGGTCTCCGTGGGGTCACCCCCCTCGGCCACCTTTCCTCAAGAGAAAAGACACCCAGTTTGTTCATCCTTTCTTGCTAGAGATACACTCTCATTTCTGGCAAAATGGGACATTGCAATGTTCAAATGGGCTATTGTGTTCACATCAGTGACTTCACATTGAAGGCACCAAATTGTGAAGATCCTTGGAACAGCCTGAAGTTCTGAAAGCCCTATATAAGTATAATCTTTCCTTTGGTATTACTGGCATTGTATCATAAAATCAACTTCGGGTCAAGTTTATCAAATTACCATTAGATCAGGGCAGACTGGAAAAACTACAGGCCTATTTACATTTCCTGTGTCTTTCAACGTTTCACTTAAATTCTGGGGTAAAAACCAAATCTCTCTCAGATATTTAATTTAATTTAAACATACTGCAGTGTATAATAGTATTTTGGAAAACATTTTTTGGTTCACGATATCTGGTTTGCAGTGGGTCCAGAACTAAGGAGTATTAGGTGCAAAATTTCAATATCACACAAATTATTCAACTACAAGTATCTAACAAAAAAATTTCATTGAATAGTGTAGAAAGGCGTACCTAGGGAACAGACCAATAATGACGGCAGTGGTAAACTGGTTTATTATTGTCGCATGTACTGAGGTACAGTGAAAAAACTTTGTTTTGCATGCCATCCATACAGATCACTTCATTATAACAGTGCATTGAGGTAATACCTGTATAAGGGAGAACAATAATAGAATGCCAGAATAAAGTGTTAGTTACAGAGTAAGTGCAGTGCAGGCAAACAATAAGGTGCAAGGCCATAACAAGGTAGATTGTGATGTCAAAAGTCCATCTTATCATACTAGGTGACCGTTCAATAGTCTTGTACCAGTGGGATAGGAGGTGTCCTTGAGCCTGGTGGTACATACTTTCAGGCTTTTGTATCTTCTGCCAATGGGAGGGGGGAGAAGAGAGTGTCCGGGGTGGGAGGGGTCTTTGATTATGATGACTGTTTTACCAAGGCAGTGAGAAGTGTTGACAGAGTGTATGGAGGGGAGGCTAGTTTCCATGATGAGCTGAGCTGTCCCCACAACCCTCTGAAGTTTCTTGCAGTCTCGGGCAGAGCAGTTACCATACTGAGCCACTGTGCATCTGAATAGGATGCTTTCTACGGTGCATTGATAAAAATTGGTGAGGGTCAATGGGGACATACCAAATTTCTTTAGCCTCCTGAGGAAATGGAGGCACTGGTGTGCTTTCTTGGCTGTGGTTGGACCAGGACAGGCTATTAGTGATATTCACTCCTAGGAGCTTGAAGCTCTCAACCCACTCGACCTCAGCACCAATGCTTTCCCTTCGGCCTAGCATAGTTCCTTAGCCACCCTGACTTCTGACCTCACACTTGCCTTCTCCAGTCAGTACTCCCAGTCGATTAAAGCATTGCTAAACTTCTTGCATCTCAGATGCAGAGAGGGTTACATATGTACAGAAACACCTACCTTTCTAGGATTACCCTGGTGCTGTCTTCCAGTTGCCCCAAGCTTGCTACATAGTTCATTTCTACTGGTTTTCAATAGGGTGAGCCATCTTGATTCTTTTTTTTACTGCTGTTATTTCCTTCTGGTGCACTTGTTTTGTCCTCCTCACAATTTGCACAACAATTCAACATTCGGACCTCTCCCTAAACTTAGCAGATAGACTGCAGTCATACAGGACTGTTTCTCGATCAAGACTCTTTCTAGATCAAGACATAGTGACCTTGGCATTCGATAATCAATGTGAGAACCCCTTACTCTGGAAAATTGTCATTAGCTCTTTTGTTTTTATATGCTGTGTAGCCTGCCTTTGTCTTAATACCTGGTCATGTTTGTACAGCAGTTGTGCTTGTGCCATTTTTGTTGAAATATTGCATAAGTGGGTTGAGGGATATATTCACATATTTCTTATTTTCCCTTTTCTACAATTCCTCAGTATTAAGCAGACATTTGCACTTTCATGTTCAATACAAGGAAGCATAAAATTGACCAAAAAAGCTGTGGGAACTTATGATTTTTTCCCCTAACACTACACATGTATTTGCATGTTTTAAGTATTTCAATTAGCACAGTTAATCAGTATGAATAGTAGAAAAGATGGTCATGATTTTGGTCACATTATCATTGCTGTATTCTCCCACCGCCCCTCCACAAAATTCACCACCCCAACCATTCTGAATTTGCTATAATGCCACTGATGTGAATATCTCCAGCCCACCCATTCTTTTAACTTTACTAGATCTAGGGATTACTCTTCCATGATAAAATATGAAATATTTAGTTAACCAATCAGATTATAATCACAGGAACCATTTTTTTGTACAGCAGCTGTTGGTAACGAGTTTGCTATTCCCATTTGCACCTCTTTTAAGACCATCTTGTTTCTTTACTTAATCTCTCCTACCCTCTATCACAAAGCTTCCTTTTCATTCTGTCTACCCCTCCTATTTCCTACCCTGTACCTGCTAAAACCTGTCGCGTATCTAATTTTTCTTAATTCTGATGGTAAATTCATTGCCTTGCACTTTGTTTCCTTTTCCCCAGACACTGCTTAACACCAAAAATTTCCAGAACTTTTTTTTTATTTTTAATATTGTGTCCTGCTGGTTCAAGGTCACTTTTAAAATTTATTTTGCTACTTGTGAAGGGCCATGGGAAATCTTAGTGCATTAAAGATGCTATAAATGCAAGTGTTTTTTTTCTTTTGAATAAGGATGTCTGTCCATGTCAATGCTGCTTTCTTGTTGCATTTGCAAATAAGTTGGTAATCAAATTGTTTTTTGGTGGTTTCAGGTTGCTATTAGGGATGACTATTCTGACCCATTTGATGCCAAAAATGAATTGAAGAATAAAGTTTTCAAAAAGCGAGAAATAGAAAATAATGGATACATGGAACCTTATGAGGCACAAAAGATGATGGCAGGTAAGAGAAGAGTATCCAGATTGTGCATTCATTTCAATAGACTTATTTGAACTGTATACATCCTCTTGAATAATAATACAACTCAACCAAATGCTGGTGCTAGCTCTTTGACAGAATTTTTCTTTTAATATTTTTTCTTTTGTAATTCTGCTCCACCCCTTCAAGTATTGATTCAGTTTGTTTTGAAGTTTACCAGTAAATCTACTTCTGCCAATCTTTTAGTCAGTGCCTTCCAGATCACAGTAACTTTGTATTTAGTTCCGAAAGGGATCTTGCCTCTCATTCTTTTTAACCAATTAGTTGAATCATTTTTTTCTGCTTACCTACTCTTAGGCTGGAAATTAATTTTTTTTTCTTGTGCTCCTCTGCATGATTTTAAATACTTAGTCTCCCATTAACGCTCTCCTGCAAGAACAGCCCGAGCTTTTCTGGGCTCTCCATGTAACTGAGATCCTACATCACAAGTATCATTCAAGTAAATTTCCTCTGTAAGGACCTTAAAAAATATTCCTAAACACTAATGTCCAGAATTTGTCATGCTGCTCCATCTGAAGCCTAACCTGTGATTTACAACTTGCATGGATCAATGTAACTTGCTGCTTTTATGCTGTTTTAGAAAGCCAAGAATCCGATCCTGATTATGTTTACTATTACTATCTTCCTATCACCTTGCACTCCCAGGTTTTTTGTTCCTCCATCGTCCTTGGCTCTATAAATTAAAGAGTTAGACTTCCTGAAACACAATCTATCAGTGCCTTCAGTGATGTCTGTTATATCGTGAGCAACTTGCCTTTGCAGCAGAAAAATTTGATTTTTTTAAAATAAACCATCAGTATTTTTTTGCTCAAAGTTCATATTTGTGCATAATTAAAATACTGATGTTGCATCTTTTGGTTAATTGGAATTAACTAACATGAAATATAGTTCTGCAGATGTTCACAGAAACAAATAAAATCTTAATATATAGATTGTGCATTATAAGCCAGAGCCGATAAGAACATGGTTGCTACAGACTGTTAGATGGGTGATCCTCCAGGATGTTTTCACCTTTATGTGGATTTTAATTTGGGGAACATCACTGTTTGAAGGTAGGATCAGTAATGATTGACATCATTGTTTATGTTAGACTATGAACATTATATTAATTTTTCTTATTTTTGGGATCTGGGTGTTGCTGAGAAGGCCAGTGTTTACTACCCATCCCTAACTGCCCTTGCAAAGGTGGAGGTGAGCCACCACCTTGAATCGCTGCATTCCTATTGGTGCTGTTGGTTAAGGAGTTCCATGGTTTAGACCTAGAAACAAAGAATTTCTGGTGATATATTTCTAAATCAGGGGTGTCTTGGAAGGGAAGCTACAAGTGGTGGTGTTTCCATGTGCTTGCTGCCCTCATCGTTCTTGTTGGTAGATTTATAGATTTGGGAGGTGCTGTGGAAGGAGCCTTGCTGAATAATTGCGAGCGAGTGCATTTTGTAAATGCTACACACTGTAGTCACAGAGTGCAGTTGTGGAACACTTTAAATGTTTGGGCTAATTGATGGGATATCTATCAAGCGTGCTGCTACTTCCTGGATAGTGTCAATCTGCTTGAGAGTTGTTGTTAAGTGGAGAGCATTCCCTCATGCTCCTGATTGCCCCTGGTAGAAAGGCCTGTGGTGTCCTGAGATGAGTCACTTGCGGCAGGATATCCCACCTCTGGCCTGCTCCTACAGCCACAGTATTTATGTGGCTGGTCCACTTGAATTTCTGATCAATGGTGACTTTCAGCATATTGATAAGGAGGAACTTGGAGGTGGTAATGTTACTGAATATCAAAGGTAAGAAGTTGGATTTAGTCTTGTTAGAGGTGGTTGCTGCCCAGCACTTTTGTGGAGCAAATGTTATTTGCCACTTATCGGCCATGTCTAAATATTGTTGAAGTCTTGCAGGCATGGGCTACTTCAATTGCTGACAAGTTGGGAGTGGCATTGAATATTGTGCAATCAATCATCAGTGAACATCCCCACTTCTGAACTCGTGATTGAGGGTAGATAATTGAAACAGCAGCTGAAGGTGGTTGGGCCTAGGCTATTGTCCAGAGGAACTCCTGTAGTAATGTCTGGGGGCAGGGATGATTGATCTGTGACAACCACAAAAAATTATCTTTGTGTGAGGTATGACTCTAAACACTGGATGGTTTCCTATTACTCTGTTTTACCAAGGTGTCTTGATGTCACACTTGATCAAATGTTGCCTTGATATCAAGGGTAGTCATTCTTACCTTGCCTCCAGAATTCCCCTCTTTGGTTGTCATTAGGTTGGAGATAAGATCATGCCCAAATAGGTGCTTTGCTGTTAACTGCCTTTTCATGCTGATGCAGGCATCAAGTGCCATTGGGTTGCATTTGGTGATTTTGAATACACTGTCTGCCTTTTATCTTGATAGTGCTTGGGTCGCAATCATTGGTAACTCGATGACCTATTTCAATGCCAATCGACACCAGTGCTCCAGTTCCAAAATGGTATCATTTAAGTAAGCCACAGAAATATGAGTGTGTGTGTGTGTGTGTGTATATACTACTGTTTGCAGAGATGGTTACGAAGGATGTAATGCAGAGAAGGAAGCTGGTCATCTTTCTTTTAGATTTCAATCTGTACATCTTGGTGGAGGGGAGGAGACACGTGCTCAGCACCAGGGGTTCAAGAAACCCATCCAGAGCAGAAATGAGTACCAGTTCTGACACAGTGAAAGCTGAACAGGTGTATAAACACATAACTTGTAATGGGTTGAGTTAGGTCGGAGGGATATGGAACATTTTGCTCCATTCCTCAGGGCATAGCAGTATATCAGTCTGGTTTGAGAACTTGGATGCGGACTAGGAGTGTGGGACGTAGTTGGAGGGGTTGCTGCAAAGAATGTGCAAGTTTGATGTATTGACCAGCCTGCTTGACAGCACGTGAACCAGAAGTGGGTCTCACTTCTCTCAGTACTTTGTGTGGGGCTTTCATTTATGGTATGCATCTCAGGGACTGCTGCAATCAGTGTTTTGTTTATTGTTCAGGCACAAGAGACTGCAGATGCTGGAATCTGGAGCAACGAATGATCTGCTGGAGAAACTCAGCAGATCGAGCAGTATCTGTGGAGGAAAGGAACTGTCAGTGTTTCAGGTCAAAACCCTGCATCAGGGCCTGAAACATTGACAAATCTTTTCTCCCCCACAGATGCTGCACAACCTACTGAGTTCCTCAAGTAGATTGTTTGTTGCTCTGTTTATTGTTACCTGGGAGTAGCCTACTTTTCAATAGGAAGGAGTCTTGCCATGCAGTAATTAATTTGCTGTGTTTGAATTGGATTGTTGAGATGTAGATGGTTGTAGGATCTGGGTCATAGCAGATGCACAGTGAATTGTATGCCCCATCATGGGGCAGTTACACAAGCATTGTGGAGTTCGAAAGTGCTGTCCTCTTGAGAGTGTGAACATCTTTCCCCCACTCTGCCTATTCCAAGGTAGTGCCCTTGCATGTGCCCCACAGCCAAACACTTGAGGCTACAGACCTCAAGGCCTTCCAGGACCAGAGCTGAACAAGGTAACTTGCAGTTAACATGAATGAAAGATCAGCATTTCTTAAGCCTCATGGGAGCACTACATAAAAGTCAGAGCCAGCAAACCAACTTGGAAGGCTGTCATGAAGGGAAAACACAAGGGTGAGCTTATGATTATAAGGTTCATAAATTTTCTTTTGAATTTATTAAAAATCATCCATTCAAATTATTAGTGTGCAACAACTTTTCCTGGATAACCTTTTTCTACTAGTTACTACCATGGCTTTTTACTGGCTTTGTTTGCCAGTTTTCTGACAGAAAAAATGAGGGTGATTCCTGGCAGCAGCAATTTGTTTCAGTGCACTCAATGAAGATGAAACTGTTAAGATTTTAAAACTTTGTTTTTTCCAACCCCCACCACCCCTCATCCACCTGCATTTCAGAAGGCTTCAACTTTCCTGAGATAATAGCAAAGAGTGATTTCCCAGGGATTATTTTCTATCCTTGAACTTTTTTTAAAGCAGTCAGTTTGTGCTTCAGTCTAGAAAGGAGGAAAGCAACCTGGCAAGCTTCGTTTTCTTGCCTCCATTCAGAGCAACCCAACCTGTGACCGCATTGCTTCTATATTTATGCAAGACTGACCTCCCTGGCAAATAACGGACCTGAAGATTGCAGGTTATCGTTCCAATATTTGTGGGGAGAAAGCTAAATAGTGCTGGAGTGGTTTAGCATTGCCTGTAAGAGGGAGCTGGCCTTTTCTCAGGAGCACGTTAGAGGAAGCTACATGGCCTTTGATATGTGACTGACAAGCTTGGGTAACTTGCTGGTTATCAAAAGATATGCCTCAGTGATTTAAGCATATGGTGCAACATGGACCAATTTCTAGGAAACATCAGTTGCCCTGAGGCAGGGTTTTGACCTGAATCATTGACCCTTCCTTTCCTCCCATAGATGCTGCTCAACCTGCTGAGCTCTTCCAGCAAATTGTTGCTCTTTATTTTTTTTGTACAATTGTGGTTTGTATTTACAAACTTGAAGTCTTTAGTACTAGGAACTTGATATTTCCTAGTTCTATTCTGATCCCATTTAAATAAGTGGAGCAGAATAATCCTTGTGATACTCAATTGCAATAATGTATCTTGACTCCAATTTCTTGAAGGTGAGTAGATCTCTTCCGCCTCACAAAACAATTCCCATATCCAGTAATATTACAATTCAGTGCCAGATTATCTGCTTGGACCAGTCTGAAATGGTGTTCTGTAATTTGTTGTGTCAGGGCATCCAAAATCAGATTTCTATTATGTCAATAATTTTGAAGTCTTCCACTTGAACAACTTCTATCCTGTTTTAGCTGCAAACAGTTTTTATTGAACTGTGCATCCCTTATTTCAACCATTTAATAGCCCATATATTTTCCCAGTAATGTGTTGTCATATTTTAATAACACCTCTTCTTATGTTACACTTGTTATTTTTGGGTTGTTTTAGTTGGAGCATAGCAAGTGGGCAAATGTTTAGTTAAAGACTGTTTTGATGTCTGATTTAATTAAGTCAGTGTAATGAAGATACAAGACCAGATTTACATGTGGGCATTGTTGATTTATAGTGAGATTTCCAAGTGATTAGTTTTTAAACCTGGCTTACTCCAGTGAAGGTTTGGTTGGGGTTCAGTGGGTGATACAGGGATGAAAATTGGACTGGATTAGGTAGGTTTTGGGAAGGAGATAAAATTGGAGGCTAGGGTGATTGGTGAGAGACATAGAATATTTTGGAAGAGAATTGGGTCAGAGAATATGTAGGGAGGAGATTGAGATCAGAGAAGAATTGGGGGTACAGGGTGAAGGTAATGGGAGGGATTGGAGATACAGAAGCTGAGAAGTGGCCTGATAAATGTACTCCCAAAAAAAAGGAATGGTGTAGATCGTCAGAAACTTTCCCCATAATGTGTCTAAGCTCAGAGGGCATAGGTGAGAAGAAAGGTCTGGAGGGGATTTGAGGAAGAATTTTTTCATCCAGGCGTGGTTGTACTATGGAAAGTACTGCCTGAGAAGGTAGTGGAGGCACATCCAAGAAACATGATGAACACTTGGATCAGCAAAGCTTAGTTAGCTATGGACCAAGTGTTGATAAATAGAATTAATATAGATAAGTACTTGATGGTCAGCATAGACATAGTGGATCAAAGGGCCTGTTTCTGTGCTTTGACTCTGACTTATGAGGTAGATGTACGTTGAATATCATTATGGTGGGTTCGGGGCAAAAGTCCAATTAAAAGATCACTGAGAACTTTGGAAGCATTTGGAATCCAATGGGATTTTGATGGGTGTATGATCAGTGAGGATATTAAAGCCATACGTAGCTTTAGAAAGCAGAACTTACAAAAAGTAAGAATGATGATTTTCTGGAGGATTCTTTGTTCTGTGGTTGAAATAGTGGGGCAGGACCCTCTAAGATCCACTGCTGTGGTTGAGGCATATACCATTGGTGTACTGCATTTCTGAGTTGAAGATGTAATGTCAGTCATGTGTTGGCTAACATCACTACGTACCCCATAGTATCTCTTACTTGAATGTAAGAAGCAAGGAAGTTGAGTATAGCATTTCTCAGAGCTGCTTATGTTCATACTGTGTGGAGTATGTAATGGCATTTGTGTTTCAGATAAAATTGAATGGTATTGTGCATTTAAGTGTTGTGCCCTGCAGTGGAATTTCTAGGCTATTATTTTTCAGTGCCAAAAAATGCTTAACAAGCTTAACACATCTGATCTATAAGGAGACTTGAGGGATTTGGGCTTTGAGTTTGATATTGGAAATAGCAGTTCCTCACATCAAAACAAAACTCCTGTTTATTGAAGGAGCACAAGGCCAGAGCAGCAAAGTACACAAGTATAGAAGAGGGAAAGTGCACTGAGAGTTTTGATTACTACTTACAGATAATGGTGACTGTACAAAGGAAAAAGAGGTGGACCACATGTTTAGTTTGTTTTCATTGTTTGTCTTTACAAATATTGATTGTTCAATAGACCTTGGGTAATGTTAATGCTGATTTCGCTGCCTAGGGGTTACTACTATTGACCATCAATTGTAGGGCTGACATTTCGTGCACTGGGGATGCTCAAACGAAATGGATACTAGGCTGCACTGAGGTACAGCCTAAATTATCACTATTTGTGAAGTTGGTATGTTTTCATGTCATCCAGGTGAAGATGTCAAGAAAGGAGCAGTCTAAATGCAAAGATGAGATGATAAGTCAGGAACTTTTTTTTTCTGCTTTCATGGTGGTACTTCATTTTAGTGTTGAATACAGGTATTATTGGAGATTTGTATTCAAACAGCTATGGTGACTGTGATACTCTTCCCTTCAGAAAATGCAGCATTAGCATTAACACCGTTTTGCCTTGCTACTTTGCTAAGTTTCCTCACTATGCTAAGTTTTTCAGATTTTGTCCAGGATCCAACCCTGGATGAGCAGGTCCTTTCCCAAAGTCGAAGTCATCAATTTTTATTCCCATCACAAACTTTAATCCTCTAATGATTGATGATATTCTTCCATGCATCTGTCATCTTGTACATCTCCTATCAAGCTACCTCTCATCATCGTCCTCTTCAATTAGAAAAGCCCTAGCTCACTCAACCTATCCTCATAAGACATGTTGTCCAATCCAGGAAGCGTCATGGTAAATCTCCTCTGCACCCTCTAAAGCTTCCACATCCTTCCTATAATGAGGTGACCAGAACTGAATACAATTCTCCAAGCGTGGTCTGACCAGAGTTCTACAGAGCTGCAACATTACCTCGCGGCTCTTGAACTCTATACCCGGACTAATGAAGGCCAACACGTCATAAGCCGCCTTAACAACCCAATCGACCTGCATGGCAACCTTGAGGGATTATGGATGTGGACCCCAAGATCCCTCTGTTGCTCCACACTGCTAGAAGTCCTGCCATTAACATGTATTCTGCCTTCAAATTCGATCTGAAGTGTATCACTTCACACTTTTCTGGGTTGAACTCCATCCGCCACTTCTCAGCCCAGCTCTGCATTTATCAATATCCTGTTGTAATCTACAGCAACCTTCTACACTATCCACAACGCCAACCTTTGTATCATCAGCAAACTTACTAACCAACCCTCCCACATCCTCATCCAAGTCATTTATAAAAATCACAAAGAGCAGGGGTCCCAGAACAGATTCCTGTGGAACACCACTGGTCACTGACCTCCAGGCAGAATACACTCCATCTACCACCACCCTCTGTCTTCTATGAGTGAGCCAATTCTGAATCCACACAGCCAAGTTTCCCTGGATCCCATGCCTCCTGACTTTCTGAATGAGCTTTCCATGAGGAACCTTATCAAACGCCTTACTAAAATCCATGTTCACCACATCCACTGCTCTACCTTCATCAATGTGCTTTGTCACATCCTCAAAGAATTCAATCAGGTTTGTGAGGCACGAGCTGCCCCTCACAAAGCAATGCTGATTGTTCCTAATCTGCCTATGCTTCTCCAAATGCCCATAAATGCTGTCTCTAAGAATCTTTTCCAGTAATTTGCCAACCACTGAAGTAAGACTCAGTGGTCTGTAATTCCCAGGGTTATCCCTACTCCCCTTCTTAAACAAAGGAACAACATTTGCCACCCTCCAATCATCCGGCACTACTCCTGTGGCCAGTGGCGATGATCTTTGCATCCTCAAAGGCATAGCAATCTCTTCCCTCGCTTCCTGTAATAACCTCAGAGATATCCCACCTTGCCCCAGTGACTTATCTATCCAAGTGTTTTTCAAAAGTTCCAGCACATCCTCTTTCCTCAAGTCGACGTGCCCTAAGGTATCAGCCTCTTGTACACCATCCTCTCAATCGTCAAGGTCTTTCTCACTGGTGAATACTGAAGCAAAGTATTCTTTAAGGACCTCCCCTACCTCTTCTGACTCCAGGCACATGTTTCCTCTTTTATCCCTGATCAGTCCTACCCTCATTCTAGTCGTACCCCTATTCTTCACGTGTAGAATGCCTTGGGGTTTTCCACTATCCTACTCAATAAGAACTTCTCATGCCCCCTTGTTGCTCTGCTAAGTCCATTCTTAAGCTCCCTCCTGGCTACCTTGTAACCCTTCAGAACCCTGTCTGATCCATGCTTTCTAAACCTCATAAGCTTCTTTCTTCCTCTTGACAAGATATTCTACATCCCCTGTCAACCACGGTTCCTTCACTCTACCATCCTTACCCTGCATCAAAGGGACAAACCTATCCAGAACCCCATGCAAGTACTCCCTAAACAACCTCCACATTTCTGCTGTGCACTTCCCCAAGAACATCCGTTCCCAATTTACGCTCCCAAGTTCATTCCTAATAGAATCATAATTCCCCCTCCCCCAGTTAAATACTTACCCATATCATCTGATCCTATCCCTCTCCAAGGCTATGGTAAAGGTCAAGGAGTTATGGTCACTATCTCCAAAATGCTCTCCCACCAAGAGATCTGAAACCTGATCAAGCTCATTGCCTAGTACCAGGTCCAGAATGGCCTCTCCTCTAGTCAGCCTGTCCAAATACTGTGTCAAGAATCCTTCCTGGACAAACAAACTCCACCCCATCTATCCCCTTTACACTAAGGAGGTGCCAATCAATATTAAGGAAGTTGAAATCACTCCTAACAACAATCCTGTTATTTTTGCACCTCTCCAAAATCTGCCTCCCGATCTGCTCCTCGGCATCTCTGCTGCTATTGGGGGGGGATCTGTAGATTATTCCCAATACAGTGATCGTTCCCTTCCTGTTTCCGACTTCCACCCACACTGACTCAGTAGATGATCCCTCCAAGACATCCTCCCTTTCTACATCAGTGACACTGTCCCTGATCAGCAAAGCCACTCCCCCACCTCTTTTACCTCCATCCCTGTCCCTTTTGAAACATCTAAGCCCCAGAATATCCAGCAGCCATTCCTGCCCTTGCGATAGTCAAGACACTAATGGCCACCACATTATAGTTCCACATACTTACCCACACTCTTAAGTTCATCACCCTTGTTCCTGATACTTCTCTCATTAAAGTAGACACACTTCAGCCCATCCAACTGACTGCAATTTTGCCCTTTCACATGCCTATCCTTCTCAATCTTTCTACACTCTGCATCTACTTGTACAATAAATGCAGCAATCTCTGACCTATCACTCTGGTTTTCCATTCCCCTGCCAAACTAGTTTAAACCCTCCCCAACAGTTCGAGCAAACCTGCCTGCAAGAATATTGGTCCCCCTCCAGTTCAGGTGTAAGTACATCAGTTTTGAAATTTTTAATTGACCTGTTCTCATTAAATTTCTTGGGAAAGAGATGAAATTTCCACTCTACGTGCAGAAGTATTTATGACATGACCATGGGCAGCCTTAATATAATTTGAGACATTGCCCCATTCCCAAAAGAGTTTTTCAATTTTTTTAATTTTAGATAATTTTAAACTCTTCAAATATCATTCCTTAATTGCTGACACTGAAGGAATGCTAACATGGTTTATGGAACTTTCTTCATAACTTAGAGCATGTGGCCCCAAATTGTTCTGATGAATGTATGTTGTAACTCCTAGACCAATACGGCCTTCCTGTGATGCAGAATACAGGGTTGAAAGCAATATTCCAGATGCAGCGTAACTAGGAATTTATATAGTTTGTCTTATTTTATCTTCCAAATTCCCATCAGAATAAAATGTTAGTTTTAAAAACCTTTAGAACTACATTTTGTACCTGTCCACTAGTTTTCATTGGTGTTTGTGCACGAGTCCCTTGATCTCTCCTTTCCAATATTGTTCCTAGCTTTTCAATATTTCAAAAATATTTCCTGTTTTCCTTGGGTTCAGACTGGATAGCCTCCATTTTCCTTGTATTGGATTCTATCTGCCACTGTGTTGTTCATTTGGTCTATAATTGTCCCTTTGCTATGTACTTCCCAAATTCACTATATGCAGTCTCACCAAGCTTAATGATTTGACAGACTTGTGGGGGTGTGTGTGTATATTTTATATGTATGTCTTTTTTTTATATACACAAGTCTGTCGAATATATAACTGATATTGAAAGTGGACTTCTCAAACTGTCTCTAACAGGGATTTTGATCGATGTGAATAGAACAATGCCAGAACTGATGGGTGTCACGAAATAGAAACATCACTCATGCCGTTGTATCTCAGAGCTTGACGTATATTTTCTACACTTTAAGAACCTAAGAGCCAAAGGACATTTCTAATGATTGCCAGGGACCTTGATATAGATGTTGTCAAAACTACTCCAAAATCTACCAAAATAAAAAGGGCAGACTTTTTAAAAATCTATTGTGCATTTGAAATGGTGATTAAAACTGTGTTAAATGCCAAATGATAATTCCTTTGAATCCATGAATAATTAAAATCTGGTTGCTGTATTTTCTGGTATAGATTGCTTATTGACATATTCTGTTACAGGTGACACAGGTGCAACCTGGAATTTCTGTTTTGTGTCTCTTGTAGAGAAACTTGAGGGAAATCAGGATAGAAAGAAGCATGTTTAAGGCTTCAGCTGAAATCAGCAACAGTTCTGTTTCATTATTAGATGCATTAGGCAAAGATTTTTCAGGTACAGTTGTATCATTTGTATAATGCAGCAGGGAGCACTTAGCCACCTATTTATTGAGGTTTCTCTGTAGGTTTCCGTTTTGAGTACTGCATTAAATATTCTCGATAAAACTTCAAATGTCAGATTTCATCACAGCTGGAATAACCACTGTTTTAAATACATGGATAAATGAAGTCTGTAATACATGTCATTACAAATTACCTGAAGCAGAGTGCAGTCACAAATCATTATGAACCTGATATTAGCTCAGTCAATTCACCTTGTTTACAGATCAGTAGAGAACCGGGAAGGGCTGTTCATTGATGTTTTCTACTAGCCAAGCACTTATTTTTTAGCAGCGGTAAATTTGAAACTGGAATTGTTCTGATATGGAAAATTGAAATACCAGCTACAAACCAGATCGTTTTTTAAAAAAAACCTAATTAGTTAATAAGTGGCTTAAGTTTAATAATGAGGGAATTTCAAGTTGATGATGAAAGCTTATTGCCAGTTTCAATTTATTTCAAATAGAGGACGGTAATTTTTATATTTACTCATGATTGGCCTTTGCCTTAAGGCCGCCTCTTTCAAGTTGATATCATTGATGCGTGTCATAGCAACAATGAAATCGCTGGACAGACAAGTCAGTGCTGAAAGTCAGAGCTGTACAGAGCACAGTACCACGAGGCAAATGATTGCATAAATAACATGTAGAAGTACAATGATACCAAAGCAGAATACCTTGGATAGTGAAAATTTTAGATAATCTTGGGAATACTCACCAGACCAGATATCATAGAAGGAGAGTAAACCAAAGTTTCCAGTTCTGCTGCAATTCATTGATCTGAAATGTTAAAGTTAAGTTTTTTTTGTGTGTGTGTGTGTGTATGTAGGGGGGTGGGGGAGGAAGAGACTAAACAGAAAGGAACAATTCTATAATGGGAAATGAAGGTGGTAATGGGAATTTTTAGAAATAAAGGAAAGCTTAAAATTAATCCAGATGAGGTGTTAAGAAGTAAAGCAGTACCTTTATCTGAAACAATGAAAAGTATTGCAGATGTTGAAAGCTAGGAGATTAAAGAACTGAGAGGCTTCTTTATTTGAAATTGTTCAGAGCTAGGTAATTCCACAACCAGTAGATCCAGTTAAAGTACTGTAGCGTTGCCACATGCAGTGATGAATGGTAGTGGACAATTAATTAGGTAATAGGAAGAGCAGACAGAACCATCCTCAATGTTGGCAGAGCTGGCATATGAATGGAAGAGGTGTTTTAATATAAGACGCTATAAGAGTATGAATATAAGAGGCTATTGACCAGGTAGAAATGTAACTGAACACTTGCGTTGATCTAGATGATGGTGGTGGGGGGGAGCTGCAGATGCTGGAAATCTGATGTAAAAACAGAAAATGCTGGAAATGATCAAATCAGAAAGCCTCTGTGGGGGGGGGGGGGTGGAAGAGATGGATTTTACAGTTGAGTCCACCCTCAAAACTGGGAAGAGAGAAAACAAGTTGGTTTTAAGTAGCAGAAAAGGTAGAGGAGGAATAGATGGAAGTAAGGGAATATCCCTGATAGGATGAACCAAATGAGGAAATATGACAATTAGGGACTCAAGTGTTGTTAATATTGCTAACAGTTGGACTGTGACCAGTAGGGTTTTGTTTTTGTAGCTTGATTTGGTTTTAACTTATGGTATGTTGCATTATTTTGAATGCCAGGAATACACATCCCAAAGTAAAAAGAACTCCAAATGATAGAAATCTAATCAAAGCAGAAAGTGCTTTAAATACTCCAGGCAGGCAGCACTTATTGGGTGAGAAACAGTGTTAGCATTTTAGATTATAATTTTTCATCAAAACTACCATCAGCCTGACATGTTGACTGTGTTTTTCTTTCCACAGATGCTGCCTGTCATGCTCTTTATTTTCAGAAGTATTCTCAATACAGCATACTTTTACTTCTGGGTTTGATTCCATTCTACATGTCACGGTTCTATGGAATAAAAGATTTTGCACAGTTTTAAACCAGTTTCAGTTCTATAGGCCTTCGAGCATGTAACAGGCTATAGTTTGACTATCAGATCAGCAATTTCAGTTAAGAAGTTCACACTTTGGGTGGTGACAATAGGAAATAGTGGGAGAGAATATCTTTGATTAGGCATGTTTATTCTATATTGCATCTCAGACGAAAATACTTCTGCAGACTATTGAAGTCTTACAACAACTATTCAAATGCTTAAACAAGTTTGGTAGCTTTTTAGTCAGGATGTTGAAAAGTCACTCTGAGGTATTGCATAATGTTCTGCAGCAAAGAAAGCACGTAGTCATGATTGAAGAATGACCTTCAGATTGGTTAGGGCAAGGATGTTAATGAGACGCAGGATGGCAAGGAAACGAAGGCAATCTAACAGTTGCCAGAATCCTTAGTTTTTTGGCAGTAGTTCCTTGAACAGGAGTTCAGCTAAATAATTATGCTTCCCATGCATTAATAGTCGCATCCAACAACTATTCTGTCACCAAATTCATCTGTTGAAATGCCAGAATTATTTTAATGGAACCTCATTGCACAATCACAAACAGCATAGAAATTGTGCAACACGGTATGTGTGTAGAAACATGCAACTTTCAGGAGATTGGATTTTTTTAATTCATGTTGCACATATTTGAGCAAACAGATTTTGTTTTAAAGTTAATTTGTATTAATGTCCTCTTTGCTTGCTCTCTCCTACTAAATTATCATTGTGTAAACATTAATAAAGTTTTATTAGACACTTCATTCATGGAAGGGATTGTAGCTAAGCGCTCACCTCAGACTTCATATGATATAATAAAGTAGGAGTTCTTGTTGGCTTGCATATTTTTGCACCTCCTGATCTAGGGGTACTGAGACTGATTCCACCGGAGAGATGGTGGTGGGATCTTCATTTGTTTTGTTTTCCAGCAATCAGTGGCATCAGGAAGAAGGAATGTTCATTGCTAATATTCTCCCCCTTCCTCTCATAGCTGTGGTAGTGAGGTTATCAAGGAATTTCAGCAGTGGCACAAATCATTGTTTAAACAAGTCAGGAATGAGGGAATGTGTATGTAGAGCACAAAGTATTGAAAGCAGTGAAGGTGGAGGCACAAAATTGTCTGCCTATTTGCACATTCTTCATGTGAACCCCTGGTTTCCCCATCTCAAAAACATGCTGATTGGTTAATTCATTACTGTAACCCTAATATAATTGGAATTGGGAAAATCAGGAGGAGCTAATGGGCATGTGGGAGAGAATAGGTTACAGGAAAATAAGAGCAGTGGAATGGGACTGATTGGGAATGTTCTGAGAACCAGCATAAACTAGATGGGCTGAATGTTCCTCTGTGTCATGGATACATTGATAGTTGAGTCTATATTCAAAGTTTATGATGTTAAAGAGCTTAAGATTTAAAATTGCATGCAAAAGACTCCCTTCTCTGCTATTTAAGTGGGCGGTGGGGGGGGGGGGAATAATCTGGGAATTGTACACAATGCAGTTTAAATCTTCTTTTGGGAAATTATCAGAATCCATCTAAATAGAATGATTGAGTACTTTGAAAATTTGTAAATGATCAGGGGAGTTGGCATTGATTTACAAAAACGAGGTCATGCCAGATGAACCTGACTGAAGTTTTCTAACAGATGGCTAAAACAGTAAACAGGAATGACAATTTAAGAAGGAATTTAATGAAGTCCCTTTTTGAAAACACTGGACAAATTTAAATTCCATGGAGTTAAAGGCACATTATTGATCTGCCTTGATAATTGGCTGAATGACAATGGGGAAAATGGGCAGGTTTTTGTATTGTCACGATGTGGCACTTGATGACCTTTCAGGACCATTTTTTTGTTAATTTTATTTTTACAGTGTGGTAACAGGCCCTTGCGGCCCAACAAGTCCACGCCGCCCATTTTAAACCCCAAATTAACCTACCGGTACGTCTTTGGTTGGAGTGTCAACCATTGACACTCCAACTGTACAAGATCAATGATTTAGATGTTAGGATGAAAGCCACATACTGAGGTTTCCTGATGGCATGAAGATGGGTATACCCTAAATAGTGAAGGTGGAATCGTAACTCTACCAGTGATGTTAATAGAAGAAACAAATGGGTAAATTGTAGTAAATAGATCTTATTGTAGGAAAATGTGTAGTCATTCATTTTGGACCTAAAAGTATAATGTATTTTAGAAATTGTGAAAGGCGGCAGAGTACTGATGAGATGTTTTGGTCCATATCGACTGATACAAGTCAGGAAAATTAATGGTCTGTATCTCAAGTGGATTAGAATACAAGGGCTTCCATGTGTTTATGCTCTGACACAGTGGTAAGGAGAGGGGATCTGACACCCATAGTGGGTGTGATTGTGGGGAGTGAGTGTTCAAGGTCCAAACTAAAGATAGTGATGGGGAAAGGGGGTCTAAAATATGAAGCAATATTATGGGCCATCTGTGGCCCATGAAAGTATTACAGAATCTAAACATCATTTAGACAACAGACATAGATTTATCTGGAAATTTTTGTGCGTGGTGCTGTTTTTTTTACATTGTCACACAAAAAATAATTTATTTTTGGATTGAGAGGCAGTTGTAATGATTTCCATTGTGAATCTTGCCAGTTAGGAAGTTCAACCAGGCACTTTCAGTTGTGAGGTGTGCTTTCTGATTTAAAAATGTGCTAACTACATAAATTTCAAGGCAAATCTGTTTTTGCGTGTGTTGGTTGAGGGTGTGATATTAGATCGGGCAACAGAAGAACTCCTTGATCTTTCTGGAAAAGATTTTATGGTATTAGTTCAGATTATTTACAAGACTAACATTCAGGACAAAGCAGCCTGCTTGATTGACACTCCATCACCCTAAACGTACATTCTCCCCACCAGCAGCTACAAATGGCATTGCAATTATTTAGGATATTCTAACAGCACCTTGTAGAACCCACAGCTTCTACTATCAAGGACAAAAGCAGCAGGTGCATGAAACATAGCCTCCTAAATGCATTGGTACTGGGGACCCCATCTCATATAGTTTTCTTTGTTTACCTCTTCTCCTTTGTACATTTTTTTTATTTTTTACTAAATTTACAGATACTTTTCATGCTCTTTAGTGACAGCTCAGTGTGAAAGCTTGAATAGGCCCATAGATGAAAGTTGTTGTGTACAGCACAACCACCCTGTAGTACACAGATGAATTCCTAGACTGTTATCTGCTCATACTTTTTCCTGTTCATAGCAAATTGTCTGCTTAAAAAGTGCATTATTTTATGTGAATGATTGTGTTCTTGACTTTTGTACTGTATATGAGCACATAATGATGATGCCATTTTAGCAAGGAACATAACTCCTGGAAATGTAAAGTTGCATTTTTTCATTCTGTCGTGTAAGTAACAGCCGTGCTAAATTCTTTCATTCCAGTGAGTTTGCTCTTTGGGAGGTGAGGTGAAGGCAGTTACCATATTTATTATCTAAGTCCTATCAGAATATAAAATTAGCCATGCTAAACATCATGGGGATATGAGTGGCACTCAACCATAGTTATGCTTGTGAAGGTAATGGTGTGCTTTCATTTTGAGCTGCTGCAGTCCATGTAGTGAAGGTACTGACTAGTGCTGGGTAGACGGTTCCAAGTGTTTGGTGGCTGTGAAACATTGCAAGTATGTGTTCAAGTCAGGATAGCGTGTGATTTGAGAGGTACATGGAGGTGATGCACACAAATGCTGGAGGAACTCAGCAGATCAGGCAGCATGAGTTCCTCCATTTTGTGCGCATTGCTCCAGATTTCCAGCATCTGCAGTCTCTCGTGTCAACATGGGGGTGGAGTTGTTCATTTGTAGTTGTTGCCATTTTTCTGGGAAGTGGAGGTTGTGAGTTTGAGAAAAGTATCCTCAAATGTTCAAGCATTTATTTTTCAGTGCTCTTAATACAAGTTGTTGAATTGTTAACTTGTGCAATGCTATTTAAAGTTCTTTAACCTTGTATAACAAAATCAAGATATTGTTGTTCTTAGAAATCTAAACACAAAACAATGCTAGAACACTTCAATTCTGAAACATTTTTTTTAAAAAAGAACCACCTGTATACGTGACGTGCTTGGGCTGTGGTGGTGATTCTGACATAAACAAGTTGCACTTTCCTGAAAGGAAACAGTTTTGTAATTCTGTCTGCAGATTGAAGAGCAGGGTACTACATTGAGCAGGAACAGAATATTTGACAGGGTGTGGAGGCTCAAAGTGTAATCATCCACTATGTAAATATAATTTAAATTTTTTTTAAATTTTATTTACAGTGTGGTAACAGGCCCTTCTGGCCCAATGAGTCCGCGCTGCCCATTTTAAACCCAAATTAACCTACCCGTACGTCTTTTTGCAATGTGGGAGGAAACCAGAGCACCCAGAGGAAACCCACGCAGACACAGGAGAACATACAAACCCATGCAGACACAGGAGAACCCCGATCGCTGGCGCTGTAATAGTGTCGCACTAACCACTACGCTACCGTGCCTCCAGTTCTAGTAACATCCTCATGATCTTTTTCTGCACCCTTTCCAGCTTTATGACATCCTTCTTATAGCTGGGCGACCAGAATTGCAAACAATACTCCAAGTGTGGTCACATCAATGGCTTGTACAGTTCAAGTCCCAACTCCTGTACTCAGAAATTGAGTTTAAGGCCCACCCACCCATCCCATGCTTCAGTGATTGTGTCAATGAAGTCTTGGAGCTCAGCCAAGGAAAATGCAAGCATCATCTGCTACTGCACATCAACTACTTAGATTCGGGTGACTATGGTTGGGTAGTGTAGTGACCACAGTTGAAAACTTTCCCATTGAACCTGAGATTAGTCTGAATTAATCTTCAGAAACTTGTGAATTGAAATGTTTGGGGTGATTAAAACTTGTAAACTATTTATGTACTGTTGTAACTGAATTATATTGATGCATTTGTGTTGATTCAAAGTTCTCCTGTTCAAACAATCCTTTATCTTAGCTTGGTCTTATTAATAGATTAATGTTTTAAGTTCATCTTCACCAAGCCAATTATTAAGAATGCATGCAGGAGAACTATTAATCTTTTAACAATAAACTATCAAAGAATAAACAAGGATAGTTTTTCAAGGTGAAGCTTCTGACTTTGACTTTATTTGTCAGCCCTATAGTTCTTCAAGATTACTGTGCAGGTCCTGGATCATCCCAGAATTTAATCTTTCTACCTTTGGTAGCCATAACTTTGAGAGCCTGGCCCCAAACCTCTGGGTTCTCCTTACCCTTTTTGCTTTTTAAGATGTTCCATAAAATGTTAACCAACCATTTGGCCCTCAACAGTAATGACTTCCAATGCGAATTGATATCAATCTTATTTGATAATGCTCCTTAGGGTGTCTATTACATTAAATGCTCTACACTGGTGCCCTACTTGGCACTGCTCTGCAGAGTGCTGATTCATTATAACACTGTCCTGCTGTGTGAACACTCAAGGGTCCATGCACAATTGATGCCATTTTCTCTGCCTTTGAGCTGCTGTGCTGCACAAATTTCTGGACTGGGGAGAGCCATTGTAGCCAAGTAAAGCAAAGGCAGTTGTGTGGTGGGAGTGGTGAGGTGGAGTCGGCAGCTTCCCTTGCATCCAACAGGAAGTGATGAGAGAAACTGTTGGATCCAAGCTGTAGCTATACACTGGCATGTGCTGCCAGTCCCCATCAAGGGCATGTACTTTGATGACCAGAGTGCAGTCCCGGGCCCCACATCTCAGCTGTGAGCGGCCACCCTGCTCACCCTAGCCCGCCTAGCAGCAGCCCTTGTAGGTAGCCATTGCATGTTGCTGTGGTTCATTCCAGGCTGAGCCATGGGAGGATGAGATCATCATTTCATTGCAAGAGCACCAGTGGATGGCGGGCACTCATCCCCCCAACTGCTTTGCTAGTCACCCACTTCTCAGCACAGCAGCATTATCAGTAAGACGTTGTGACTCATTTGAACACTGATTCCACTCAGGCTCTCATTCCTGGGAATGAATAAAATTTATAGCTGAGTATTCTCTTGGCAGTTATGTAGTTATAAACTTTAGTTTTTTGTTGAAATCTGATCAACTGAAAAGAGTTATTTATAGACTTTGTTTTGAGGAATACCACCCCCACCTCCTTCCCAAATCTCTTATTGGACTGTGGTAGGATGTGGAAGCACAGTATAGTTTCAGGGGCATTGTTAATTTGCATCACCTCTGTGTACCTTGGGAAAGATGATTGAGTATTTCAGTTTTCTTGTTCAATTACCATATTGGACAAATTGAAACCTTCCTTGCTCTGATCTAGTTTATTGTCAAATGGCAGTGTGATGTAGCGGAACAGATTGGTAGAGGACCTTGGTCTCGTGGATATTGAGTGAAAGTTCCAGCCTTTTGTATGCTTTGGTGAACAAGTCAATGATGTCTTGGAGTTCAGCCTCTGAGAATATGCAGAGGTAAGCATCATCTATACATTGCAGCTAAATTACATCGTACTAACCAACAAGTCTATAATAGAATTTATTGAAGCCCAAAGTCAAACAAGACTGTCATTGCCCCAACAATTTCCTCAGTTTTTTTTCAATTTTGTATCTCTCCAACAAACTTCCCATAGGAGTGGAGCTAATCTCAGGTTCAATGGGAAAGTTTTCAACCTGTGGTCACTACATTACCTAACCATAGTCACCCAAATCTAAGTAGTTGATGTGCAGTAGGAGATGATGCTTGCATTTTCCTTGGCTGAGCTCCAAGACTTCACTGACACAATCACTGAAGCATGGGATGGGGGGTGGGCGGGCCTTAAACTCAATTTCTGAGTACAGGAGTTGGGACTTGAACTGTACAAGCCATTGGTGCGACCACACTTGGAGTATTGTTTGCAGTTCTGGTCGCCCAGCTATAAGAAGGATGTCATAAAGCTGGAAAGGGTGCAGAAAAAGTTTGAGGATGTTACTAGAACTGGAGGGCTTGAGTTACAAGGAGAGGCTGGATAGGTTGGAACTTTTTTCGCTGGAGTGTCGGAGGCTGAGGGATGACCTTAGAGGTTTATAAAATCTTGAGGGGATTGATAAGTTGGATTGTCACAGACATTTTTCCCCCAGGGTAGGGGAGTCTAAAACTAGAGGGCATAGATTTAAGAGAGGGGAAAAATTTTAAAGGAACCTGACGACAACCTTTTCCACATAGAGGATGGTGGGTATGTCGAAGCAGTTCCCAGAGGAAGCTGTAGAGGAAGGTACAGTTATAATGTGTAAAAGACATTTGGACAGGTAAATGGATAGAAGAGGCCTAGAGAGAGATGGACTAAATGCTGGCAAATGGGACCAGCTCAGATGGAGTTCTTGGTTGGCAAGTTGTGCCAAAGGGACTGTTTCCATGCTGTATAACTCTGTGACTCTTATTTGCAAGATAAACATCCTCAACCAACCTCCCTCCTGAACCCTGCAGCCCTCTGACAACAAAGGTTCATGGTGAAACACTGGAAAATGTAGACTACTTTTATCCCAGGGGCCACCTCTCAGCTGAGGAATGGATAATGATATTCATACTGCCTTCAACTGAAATGGGTAGTTGAGAGTATCATACAGGAAAAAGATTTAGAAACTACTTTGCAGTTTTATTTGCTTTTTGATGATGTCTGTTTACAGGCACATATTAAAATAAATGGACTTACAACAGAAAAAATATTGCTACTTTTCTTCCTTTGTACTCGTAAGACTTTCTTCTGTTTCAGAGATTCACAAGCAAGAGAGTCAGAAGAAAGGAATTCAGTTATATGACACACCCTATGAACCCGAAGAGAATGGAGCTTCAGACACAGAAAGTGTTGATAGTTACCTAAGAGAAAGCAGGTTGCCACAAGATGACGCCAGGCCTGCAGAGGAATATGACCAACCGTGGGAATGGAATAAGATTACAGTCCCACCCTTTTCAGGTCTGTTCGAATTTGATTTTAGATGTGCATGTCAGCTGTGGGGAGGTTTGGAGTGTCATTTCTCTGGTAGTGGCAAATGTGTTAAAGGTGGATTGCATAATCCTCTTGGGTCATAATATCAGGAGCATACAGCAAGTTCAATTTCTAATGAAACCAGCAGGACAGTCTTCAGAGTCTGCCGTTTCTTGATGTTTTTGGACTTGTGCCAGAAAGTTCAAACTGACTGCCATTTTTTTTTCAGGCCTCATGGGCTTGTAGCAGTGGGCATCTTTCCTCCCTCACTTCCAGGCATAGGTTCCCTGCCAATGACTAAGCATCAGGAGATAAACATACCAGTGGAAATAACAGGGATTTAGATTATGCACACAAGTGTGATATATAAAGGGTAATTTGCCTTTGCTTTTCCACTGACACAGATATTACAAGTATGGGTTAGACGATCGAGAAATGGAATATAATATTATTTTCCCTACTTCAATTGCAGTGATGGCAACAGAGCTTTGCAAATTTACACAGTGAGCTATCATATGTTTATTAGTATAGTCATGTAGTAGTAAGTGCTTTTTTTTTCTTGTGCATTTGTACATTTTGGGGTCAGGGATAAAGGTAAAATGGTAAGATTCATTATAACATTGGTTGAAGAATTTCACAATCATTAAGCATAATGTTGAACATTTTGGGAGTAAGAAATATTCCTGTTTTCTCACATTGAAAAGATTCTGCCTGCCAGTTTCATGAAAAGCCGTGAGGGAGGGGAGAGATCCAACTGGCCATGGAGGACATTGGCAGAGTCGAGACTGAATGTGATCACAGATGGGTTGGGGACTATCTACATGTATGAGAAAATTAAACAGGAAGCTGTCATAAAGATCAACACCTAACATTCCGCTGCAGTAGCCAGTGGGGAAAGAAAACACTAACTCTGGAACAACACAATGCTCCAGTTAAGACTGCTTTCAGAGTTCAAGGCCCGTGTCTTTTGCGGATGGAGTATGCATTTCACACAAATGATTTCAATTGCACGTTGTATGCCAGCTGCATTTGTGTCTATGGTCATCATACACACAGAACCTGGATCAAATTTCTGCCAAATGCAGTGCTCGCACAATTTTTTAAAAAACTTGCAGTATTTTTCTTTGAAGTATGTGACTGGAGAAAATATTTAGAACATCATTTTAAAATAAAGTTGGTGTTATCTATCTACATTTCTCCAAATAGTTCTAATAAAAGATGATTGACCTAGATCATTGACTGTTTCACTACCCACAGTGTCTGCCTGATCCAGTGAGTATTTTCAGCTTTTAATAGTTCCAAAGTTTTCTTAATTAAGCGTATAGAACGCACAGAGAAACTATATTGCCTGGGGTTTTGAGGGCACTCTGCTTATTGTTGGTAAACTTGTGTCACAGAATGGGGAGCAGTGTGATTGCAGTAACAGCATGAGCCTCATTGTTCAGCTGTTTTGGCATTTGCTTGATATAGTCTTTGTGCTAAAGATTCTATATTTTACTCAAGTTGAAAATCATAATAGTAATGCCAGCTGGAAACTGAAATGAACTCATGTATGTGGTAATCTGAGCAATGCATATGATCTAGAATTTTGTTAGGGCCTGCAAAAGCACTGTAAGCAGCTGTGGCACGATAGTTAATTGGCCTGCTGCTAGAGAATCAGTAATGCTTTGTGTACTTCTGACCAAGCCTTTTGCAAGACAAAGCAGTTGCTTTGTGCATCCTACCTGTGTGTAACACATGAAGAAAACTGGATAAGGCTGGGGCCACCCCAGACCATCATAAGAGCATAGAGGTCTGAAGGTGGAACAAGGATGAAGGTGACAGATGAGCCCACTCTGTAGAGGGTTTGGGTGAGGTTTGGCTGTTGGGGTCCATTGTTTGGAGTGGGGTAGCAGGGATGGTTGGGTTGGAGTTGCCAAATATCATCCAAAAAGCAGCATTGTAGCGGTTGCTACCGCGGAATAAAACAAGACTCTACTCGGAGGATTGCCAAACAGAACTGGTTTATTTTTCCACCTTGCGCGGGCCCTTTAAGGGAGAAAACTCCCGCCCAAAACAACCGGCAATGACGTAAGTCCTACGTCATCAGGGCTTTCCCGCGTGCGGGTTCTCCCCGTCGCTCGGAAAGACGAGGCCCGCCGCCATCTTGGGCCTTGTCGCTCCGACGCCCCGCGACCCGACTGCTGAGCCGGTTCGCCCGACTAGACGGTGAGTCGCCACAGCATCAAAATATTGCACTCGTTGCCTCTTTGCCCTGCCTACAAAAGTGTCTGTATTAAAGTGATATCATCAATTTGTAGTATATCAAGCATCTGGTAGTTGTCTTGCTGAAATATGGATGAATATTGATGAGGATGTATGTGATCATTTTGATTTCCCCTTTGTATTGGTTTGTCATTACCGATTTTAAAGTAATTTTTACTTGGTGTTCCTGGTATCTTGGAATCTGCATGCAAGAAAATCACCTGATACATTGTTATCAAAAATAGCTTGGGCTTTTCAATAACTATTTCAAACTGCCAGTTGTACTTAATTCCTATAAACTAACCTAGCTTGTATTTATATGATGAAGCTAAAATTCAGTAGCTGAAATTTTTGTTTACAATGAGAAATCAAGGTGAAATTTGGTAGTTCAAGACACTACCAAGGCAGAATGTGATGGTGAAAGAGAAAAAGCTAAATCAAGTATTAGTTTGAATTAAATGTCATCTGAAGTGTGATGCATTTCATAACGTATACCCATTCAGTATCCCTTTACACTGAAGTATGAAGCTAAATATTTGGGTTACTTTTGATATTGTTCAAAGTATTTTTTTAAATCTTGAAAATACCCATGCTGCGGTTTACAGCCCATTACTGCATTTACAATCTCACCAAGGACCTCCATTCAAGGAAACAGAACTTCAGCTGCTTCATGAATAAAGAACATCACACAGCATTGCCAAATGGACTTGCCCAGATTTCAGCCTTCTGAAAGTTGGGGAGATGAAGTAAAGTTTCAGTGTAGGGAGTTCCAGAAATTCATCACGCTCTGCAAGAAGTTTCTACACTCTGTCTTAGATGACTGCACCCTTATCCTGTAAAGATGCCCCCTTGTTTGAGACTCTCCCACTTGTGGAAATATTATTATCTACCTTATCATGCCCTCTTACGATAATACATCTTGCAATAAGATTACCCTTCATTCTTCTAAACTCCAAAGGTTACAAATTCAACTGCTTTGGCCACTCATGATAGGACAACCCTTCACCCTAGGAATCAGTCTACTGAATTTCTTTTGACCTGCTTCTGAACTAGTATTCCTTTCCTTTAATCTGGGGACCAAAATCTGCACTGTAGTCCAGATATGGCCTCACCAGCACTCCATACAATTGTAACAATTCTTCTGTATTTCTTAATGCCAACCTCTTGCATTAAAGACCAAGGTGGTATTTGCCTTCCTAGCTATTTGCTACATCTGCTTGCTAACCTTTTGTGATTTACCCACCAGAACACGCAGGTTCCTCTGCACTTTGCTCATCTGCTATCTTTCTCCAGTTTGATGATAGTTTCTCTTTTTGATTCTACTTACTGAAGTACATGACCTTGTACTTTCACACATTAAACTGTTTGCCAAGTTTCCACCCACCCACTCACTCAATCTATCCATATCCTCTGCATGGTCCAAATATCTGAGTGTAACAATGAACACTTGCAGAACTTTGGTTAATGGAGGCCAAAGGGGATAATTTCCATGATTCGTACAGGCAAAAAAAAGGCAGTTGATGGAGAGCAATTATCACAGCCCGGAACTGCAGGATTTCATCAATATTATAGCATCAGACCAGTCATGTTCAGCAGTGACTTCATTGACTTTGTAATATGCCGATGACTCCATTAATCACATGTCCTCTGATAATAGGAGGATTTAGATGTTTCCAAGTTTGGGCCAACAAAAGGAAAATAAATTGCACTTGTGTCCCAGGAAATGCCCATCTCAACCAAGAAAAAGCCCACCCTCATGGCTTGTTAATGGCATTGCTCACATAGTCCCTCCGTGATAAATAATTTAGAATTTACTGTTGTCTAGAAACTTGGCTGAATCTTCTATCTTAACAAATTAGAAACAAGGGAAGAGTGCCCGCTAGCTATATGGCAGCTAACGTCCCAGCTCAAAGCTAATCTAGTCCCTACAAGGTTTAGGATTGGATGAAATACAAGCCACTTTGATTGTTTTTAAAGCTATCAAAATCTGAGACTGAGCAATATGATTGGTGACCCTGTTGCTGAACCAAACATCCTTTGCCTCCACCACCAGTTGTATTTTACTGAAGCCACTAAAGAAACCCACTAAAGATATTGGATGAGAACATCACATTCAGACTACTCCAAGTCCCACGTAATTCCAGCTTTGATAAATATTGCAGTTCCTTCATTGTCATTGCAGCAAAATGCCTATGGAAATAAGGACTGGAGTGATGCAGAGTGAATGCTTAGCAGACCTTGGGAATGGACAGGAAAAATGGCCACATATGCCACTATCCGAACAAGAAATGTTAGTGTTTCTTAATATGGCTAATTCAGTTTCACTTGTCACAACGTGTGCCTTCTACTTTGTGGATAGTATGGGTGAAATTTTAACAGATGGGTGAGTGGGAGGTAAATATTTAAAATATTTCAAATCCAATTTCTACTCGCCTTCAAACTACCCACTCTTGGTTTTATTGGAGACATGTCCAATCAGCCACTGACAAGGCAAGGCAGCTACTGAAATCTTCTAAGGATGGCTACAATGTGATTTCCTCCACTGAGTCCTGAATTTCAAGGCCTGTCATCAGTTGTGATGAACAGAGAAAGCAAGTTACTCAAAATTGCTGAATTCAACAAAGGGTCTGGAAGATGAGATGCTGTTCCTCAAGCTTGCATTGGGCCTCATAAGATTAGAGCTGCAGGCCACAGATAGATAGGTCAGACTGGGAATGGATGAACAATTAAACCAGTTCTTCTGTGGGATAGTCATCTGTAACATTTAGCTTATTTTATTTTCACCACTGACACTGTCTAATCTGCTGGGCCATTCTTATAATTCTGACCTGTATTTCACAACTTTTAAATACCCCATTGTTTATTCTTCTTATCTACTTTCATTAACCTGTTGATCAGAAGGCTGCTTCAGTGACTTTTCACTATGGCAACCCCGGGCTCACCCTATCAGAGATTTTCCCTTTACCCTATTCATCCCTTTGCCACTCTCTCTCTGCAACTTAAAACCAACTTGTTTTCTCTTCTACCCAGTTTTGACAAAGGATCTTCAACTTAAAATGTTAACTCTATTTCTCTTTTACAGATGCTACCTAACCTCTAGAGTATTTCCAACATTTTCAGTTTTTATTTAAGGATGCTTCAAGCTTCCATTGAAGGCAATTTTTGATTTCTCCTTGGAGATGATATTTCTCGGGGCTCAAAATACTGAAAGTGAACATCAAGAAAGCCCAGATTCATGAGTGAGCTGTAGTTGAAGCACTGTTTGTGGCAATAGACAAAACAGGAGTGCTTCCTTCATACCTAATAAGCTGGGTTCTATTGACACCTCATCATTGAATACCACAATTTCTGGCTACTCCCAATTCACATACCACCCGACTCCACTTCCTCCACGATCTGTGATTATCTCCACCTCCCAGGATGTTTCTGACTCCCAAACTTCCTGATCTCCTCCCTACCCTTTATATGCTTTGGTTTGGCTGGCCAACCTGTGCATCAGCATGGCCTGGCTGGAGGAAAGCCATTAAGAAAATAATTTCTGCTTTACATTAGAGAAATCCATTCTTTGTGTACACAAGGAAAATGTTCTGATAAATAAGAACTATATAATACACATAGTCCTCGCTGTTCATGAGGGATAGGGTTTGACTTCCTCTGGATAGCAAAATAAAAACAGATACTAAGTTGTTGGCAGTAACACCAAGTCTGCAAAGAAGTATAGCTCAAACCCCTCTCCATGAATATGACAAATTCTATGCAAATTTCAGTTACTCAGTTTCAAAATAATCTGAAACATTGAAGCACTCTGGATTTGAGCTCCAACCCCAACTTAACCAAGATCTGGTTGCCCACCTGACTCGACCCATGCTCTCCTCTCCCACTGCTGCAACTGCAAAACTGCCAACATTCGTGACCCCAATGTCTCCATCTCCAATTTCACAACTTGTCAACACTAGATATCAAATGCAATCCATTTCATGGCAAACAGAATTTACTAGGCACCACAGGAGAGGGCTCTAGAGGAACATGCTATTTTTGGCAACACTTCAGTAGTACATTGCCAACCTCGTGAGATTGCTAGTGGAGTACACTAGGTCATCCTTATCCACAGATACAGTAGCAAGTCAGTGGATAATGATGACTTACTGTACCACATAATCTCCTCAAATCTATGGTGCACACAGGATTGCACGAATTATTTTCTCACAAAAATGGGACCTGGATGACCTTTTGAACTATAGCAATTCTGTAATACTCATAGTTGATTGTGGCATTACAGTTCATAGTTCTTGAGCTGAGAGACTGATGAGATAACATGGCCTCAGAGTCAAATTCCAGTTCTTTGTTTAAGGCCACACAATTGAATATGGGTCAAGCCCTATAGGGATGATAGCATGTGGCTGTATTAGATTTTTTTAGCTAGTATTTATCCTGCGTGCAAATGTTATTGCCTAGGCTGAGGCTTTGTTGGTTTAGTTCAAAATCCCATTTGAGCAAGTGTAGCAGTTTCTTGTATTTGGATAATGATTCTATTTGTGCAGGGTTAGTAGGTTCCAGTTGCAAATCTGCCAAGAGGGAGACAGGAAGCAAATGTTGCACTGTGAATTGACTGAAATGAACAAAGCTATGATTCATTTTTATAAATATTAGCTTTATTTTAATGAGTATGAGGAGAAAGAAGTGAGATGTTAAAGTCGATGGTGATTCCAAACAGTTCTTAAACAGAATTTGGGGTGGTAGGCTAAAAGCCCAGTTTCCTTGTAATTAAAAGTCTTAATGTGAAAATATATTTTTATAGGCAACCCCTCAGATGTAAAAAATATTTTGAAGATAATTGAAGATGTTAATACATTTGCAGAATGGGAATAATGAAAGATCAATTTCAACATGGATGGAAAGAATAAGGAAGCTACATTATCCTTGGAGAAAAAGTGATCAAAGGGTCCATATTTGCATATTTTAAAATAGGTTAACAAGGTCCTAAAAATAATTGTAGAGCTACAGAATAGTTGAATAGGAGAATAATTGACATTGTGTCCATTCTCACTCATGTAAAAGCAATCCAGCTTGTTCCGTTCCATTCCCATGCCCCCTCCCCACACTCCTTTAAATCCTTTCCTTTTGGGTTCTTGACCTAGCTTTCGAATGCTGCAATTGAGTCTCCTTCCACTGCTACTCTTGACAATGCATTCCAGACTCTAACCACCTGCTGTTTTTTCATAAACATATCCTCATGTCACTTTTGTTCTTTTTGGCAATCACCTTTATTCCATGTTCCCTAATTCTACCAATTGAAACAGTTTCTCCATCAACTCCTGTTTACACTTTTTGTGATTTTTAAATATCTCCATCACACCTCCTTGCAATTCCTCTGTTCTAAGCTTCCCAGTCTGGCCTTGCAACTAAAGTCACTTGCAACTAAAGTAAAATCAGTTTGGGAAATTTCTTCTGCACTCTCTTCAATGCCTTTATATCTTTCCCACATTGTGACACTCAGAACTGGACACAGTACTCCAGTTATGGCCAAACCAGTGTTTTATAAAGGCTTATCAGGACTTCCTTTCTGTTATACCCTGTTCCTCTATTTATAGATCTAGTTTGCTTTTAACTGCTTTCTCAACTTGCCCTGGTACTTTTGGCAAATTATGCACACATCGTCCTTGATCTTCCTGTTCCCGTATTCCTTTTAGAATTGTCCTCTCTAGTTTATAATGCTTCTTCTCATTCCTCTTACCACAATGTAAGACTTTACATTTCAGTATTAAATTTTATCTGCCCATTCCACTAACCTCTCTGTCTTCTTGAATTCTGTTCCTATCCTCCACACAATGCACAAAACATCCAAGCTTTGTCAAGTACAGATGGAGGAAGCTGGATTAAATTCCAGGGGAATATTATTGAAAAGCAGGGAGGAAGCAAGTTAAATTTGAAAGCCCCTTTAAATGTTGCAGTGCAATTAACTTGGGTTAAATATGAAACAATTCCAATTTGGTGCTGCCTGCAAATTTACACGTGTTGCATGCCACCATTGTTAGTTGGTTGTTATGAGGCTGAGTGTGAATAGCAACCACCATTGGAAGATGAAGTGCATTCTTTCTGCAGCAACTGGTGGGAGTTGTAGAAGTCATTCTAACTTCAACGATGGCGCAATGTAAGGAAGAGCAGGTTACAAGATTTCCTGACTGCCCTCGAAGTCTCAGTGGTGAGGAGAAGAGAGACTCCCCATCCAGCGGATGTCATCCAGTCAATCCTCCAGGATTTGGATACAGTGCCATCAGAAGTTTAACTGGCCTCACTGGTGTCATCAAAGTTAGTGACTGCATTTGTAAATGCAATATACCACTATGTGAATCACCACCTTCAGGCTTATGCCAGCACCTGCTTCTCAGCAACCTGTGTTTATCAGGACTAATGTTTAACTCTCATAGGTTCAGTTTATAATAATGCATTTAGTATTGGTGCAAGTTTTACACCCACAGCTTTCAGCTTACAAAATCTGCATTTAACTGCACCATGACAAGCACATGATATGGAACATTTCACAACATTCACTGAAACACTTCTTTCTGTTTTGCAGGATGAGGTGCCTTAATAGTAGCTGAGCAAAAATGATACTCTTTGCACATCTAATCCACCTTGTGTTCCACTCTCCCTCATTCCACAATCTCTTTGGATTTACAAGCTGCAGATGGTGTACTTTCTGTACGTAAAATAGAATCATAAAATAATTATGATGGAGAAGGAGGCCGTTCAGCCCATTGTGGCTATGCCAGTTAAAAGAACTACTCAGCCTAATTCCATTGTCTAGCGCTAGGTCATTGACCCTTCAAGAATATATGGAATGGATATTGACATCTAATATTTTTTCATGCAGAGAGTCCCAGACCCCTACTGCCTCTGGGTGAAATCCTTTTTCCTCATCTCCCATCAAATCCTTCTAACTAAATCCATGGCTTCTGCTTTTTTCACTCCTCTGCTGAGGAAAATGGATCTGCCCTGTTTAACCTACTCCCTCATTATACACCTCACTTAAGTCTCTCCTCAACCTCTATTCTGAAGAAAACAACCTGTCTATCCAGTCTTTCCTCATAGTTAAAATTTTCATTCCTAGCCACATACTCCTAAATCTCCTTTGCATCCTTTCCAGTGCAATAATTTCTTTCCTGTAATGTTATAAATCGAACTGAAGACAGTAATCGAGCTGTGGTCTTATTGGTGGTTTATGCAGTTCTAGCATATAACTTCCCTACTCTTGTATACTGTATTTCAGCTAATAAGGGGGAAAAATGTTGTGTGCCTTTTAAGCACTTCATTGTAACCATCAAGGATCTGTGGGCATACATTCCAAGATCCCCCTGTCCTTGCACGCCTCTTAATATCCTTACATTATTTGTGTATTCCCTTGCCTTGTTGCTCCAAATACATCACCTTGCTCTTCTCTGGATCAAATTCGGTTTGCCACTTTTCTGCCCAAGTGACTAGGTCATCTACATCTTCCTCACTGTCAGCTACAGGGTATCATCTGTAAACCCATTAATTATGGCCTGTACATTAACAATAAAATCATTAGCAAATGGTGCAAAAAGCAAGGGACTAAGTACTATTCCTATGGCACCCTACTGAAAACAACCTGACAGTAACAAAAAAAACATGTCAACCACTACCTTTGCCTTCTGCTGATGAGCCAACTATTGGTCCAATTTGCCACTTTCCCTTGAATCCTATGAGTTTTTACTTCTTTGAAAAATCAATCATGTGGAACTTTGTCAAAAGTCTCGATAAAATCCGTGTCAGACACATCAAATGCCCTGCCTTCATCAACTCTTAAAACACACAATAAGGGCACTAAGGAAGTACATGTGGATAAACAATTTTACAATGTCACATCTTGATATCAGTAGTGTAAATCTGAAACTAAAAAATAAATGACTGGAACTGCAGGATCTACTGTTTCCAATGTTTTTTGTCTTTGTAATGTTTGCTTAAAACATTTACATTGCATTAGCTTTTGGTTTTGCATCTTGCTCAAGTATTCTTTAATGTAGTCAAGAACAAAGGTAATGTAAGTTGTGGCACTGTTGATAGTGTGGGATGTGCTGTCACATTCAGGTGAGTATTCACAAATAATCCAGCTGGAATGGATGTGTCCAGCCTGCCTATTTTCCTCCGTTTGTTTTCCCACCTCTCTGCCTCTTCCTGCTCCTCACTTAGAAAAGTGCCCTCATGATGGCAGGGTACTACAGCAGACAGCAGAGCCCCATGACATCTGCTCTGCTGGGACTGAAGGACCACACCTGAGCACTCCAGGCTGCAGAAATATTGATTTTTGCATGTTATTGGTCTAATCTCTTGCATTTACTGCAGCTACATAATTTTCATTCAATGCTTGCTGCCTGTATATGCATGGATTGCAAAGTGGACTGCAGCAGATGGCCTTTGTTGTCCAGAAACCACTTGGGATTGTCAAGGGGACTCGTATGTAGCTGAATCACTGGATTACCACAAGATAATGAGACTATGACTACCACAACGATGTTGCATTTGCTTACATTCATCTGGATATTCAGGAAGTGGGATTCCCTTGTTGGTTGTGGTATATCTCAGAAGTGACAACAAATCAATGATCATATGCTGTGGGGAAACTTACAGTCTACACAAAGCCACTTGTTCTGTCTGTTTACTGCTGCCTAGCAAAAGAAGATGAAATGCAGTCCATGTCTTTGTATCACTTCACGCTGCCCCGTTAAAGCAGCCAATATAATCAAAGACCCCACCCATCCCAGATATTTTCTCTTCTCCCCCCTCCCATCAGGCAGAAGATACAAAAGCCTGAAAGCACGTACCACCAGGCTCAAGGACAGCTTCTATCCCGTTATTATAAGACTATTGAACAGTCACCTAATACGATAAGATGGACTCTTGACCTCACAATCTACCATGTTATGGCCTTGCAACTTACTGTCTACCTTCACTGCATTTTCTCTGTAACTGTAACACATTCTGCATTGTTGTTATTTTCCCTTGTACTAACTCAATGCACTGTTGTAATGAAATGATCTGTATGGATGGTATGCAAGACTGTCTCTCACTGTACCTTCAGGTACATGTGACAATTATTAACCAATTTACCTTCCTTGTAAATTGCAAATAACTCCAACTCCACCCTTGAAGGAATCCAATGCATTCATAGCCATTGAAAGTTCATAGTCATGGTCAACATCTGTTTTGAAGTTGCACTTGTAGCTGTAACAGAGGGCAAATTTCATTAAAGGACTTGTTGTTTAAGTTCATATGTCTCCTACATTGTCCGTCACTGAATCTCAGTTTGGAGAGCTTTCTGAGCAACTTGGGTGGAAATGGACTGCTGTTGAGAGCCTTTCTCCTCTTCCCTCACTTTTTTTTGCAACCACTCCACATACTTAGTCTCCCTAATTTAATATTTTTAAAACTTTTCTGAGTATTCCTTATAAAATCAGCCTGATTTCATTAGAACCTGGAAGTTGATGTCCAGAAATCCCTGCATGCCCCAATTATCCCATCCTAATTAGCTGCCACTTCCAATTAGTAAGATCATAAACTGATCTTAGTGTGGCAGATGTTCTAATGAGCTCACAAATTACATATCTATAACTCGTATTTTTTTTAAGCAGGTTAGTTTGGGAAAACGCTCACAAGCAGAGGTAAGTGTGCCTCAGCCCAAAAGGAGAAAAATAAATAACGTCTTTAAAACACAGAAGAAGTTTTCTTGAGAAATAAACACTTTTGCTTATATCAGCTGTGTTTATAGTTTCTGATTGGGAATTACAAGGCAGTTTGAGTGTAACATCTGAGTATTTGAATATTCATGCTCTGTTTCTTTGTAATATCTTGCTTTGAAATGATATTCATTTGTATCATTATATAAAACAATTCACAAACATTTCTTGTGGTTTGAGCAAGCCATATGTTTTCATTATGCATGGTTCTCTTCTGTAAGGGACTTGGGGGACTGCTTGTGGAATGCTTGTGGCACTGGTTTGTTCAACCATCTTATGAGTTTGGACAAAAGCCAACCGCATTAGTGCAAGTTGTGTGTATTCATGGGCATGATGTCTCTTGTGTTGCATACAAACCACTTAAGCAGATGCTAATGCCTGTGCATGGCACAGTGACGTTGCCTGATAAGTGGTTTTCTTTACAGTCTGTGTTTGTGCCCATTCTCCTGTCTGATGGTTCTGCGGTTCTGGAGACCATATTTTCTGCACTTTCTCTTATGATTATTCATGAAGCAAATTTGTATGTGTGTGTGTGTGTGTGTTTAGATATTCTACTAGTCATGTATGTTGCATGATCATGATCTGCTATTTGGAAAACACAAGCTATATCCCAAGAGCATATATCCTGTCAGTAACTGTTAAGAAACATAATCAGTTTAGTTAGGAGCCAATTTTGTTAATGCACAACAATGCACATTATCATTGGAGTAGAACAGAGTAAAGAATGCCATCAAGTATGAAATGAGTTACTTAGAAATTGAACTTGCCAATACACATTGATTATGTTACTATGCATAGCAATGTAGCTAAGAGCTGTTAAGGTGCACTTAACCCAAAAGGCTCTTGGTTAATTCAGTAAGGTTGACATAAATGTTGATATTTGTTTTCATGGTATCATTGGGAATCAGTACCAAGTATAGATTATAGATGAAATAGGTGTAGAAGGTGGACGGATAGGATATGTAGATACATTATCCTGGAAATTCAGTGTGTGGAAGGATGCATTAAATGGGTCGTGTGTGGTGGGCCAACATTCCCTGCCCCCCTCCCCCCACCAAGAGCTTGCTGCTGCAGAATTCTGTCATGCATGGGACCCAAGGCCCCATATGCTTTGGGATAAGACTTACACCAGTGGTAGATAATTGAATAGGTTAGTCACTTTCAGTTTGTGGGTGAGGAGAAGGGAGTCCTGGAGTGAACCGGGGTGTGTTGGCATGTTATTTGGGACATTATCAGAAGGTTGGATTGGCTAGAAGGTATTCTAGTCGACTGCTGAGGGGAGGATCAGGTTTGCAATCAAATTAGGCCAGTAGATTGTAACTAAGGGAGCAGGGTCATGAGGACAAGTTGGCAGCACACGAGAAAGCCATCATTAGGGGTAAAGTTTCAATTTAAAGGATAAGTTAAAAAGGGTTCCCAGCACTAGTCTCCATGTCCTGATGTCTGTTTTAGCAGCTTCCTTTAAATAATGATAAAGCAGATTGTGCATGCTGCAAAGTCTTGCATCTGCATAGTTGACCCCTGCATGTCCATGCATAGATAAATCATAGAACTGGCTTGCATATCTGGGTGCCTTAGTGCTTTAGTCTGTCTGAAGCACTAAGCATGCAGAAGGCAAATGGTAAACTTCATGCTGCTTGCATTAAGTACCAAATTGTGCTCAATGAAGTGTGTTCCAACAAAATTATATTTGTTGTGTAACATTTGTGTAAATGTTACCCTTTATAATACAATTCCTAAGGGACGTCTTTAATAATATGTGGATAGACAGTAAATTCAGTTCTCATTGAAGTCATTTATTTTGCATTGAACATTTTGATTTCATAGTTTCAGTTATTTCTTTGTGCTCCAGACTGAGGAATTGGGAAATCCAAAGCTTAAACCGTTGCAGCACTGCCACAGACACATGGTCTGAGTTATGGCGTGACAGGTTTATATGGGAAGTTTCCATCATAATTAACAATTCTGTGATTTGAGCTTTGCCTGTAATCAACCTTCATCAATTGATTATAAAGAAAGAAAAGACTAGAATTACTTGGGTGAAAGTAAAACAGAGTTAACTTTTCAAGTTGATGGCCTCTCATCACTGTTCATTTTAGATGTTTAGTGTCCCTGGTACTTTGCTTTTGAATTAATCCTTTATTATTTAAGACTTCTGTTGTCATTTCTGTAATCATTAGACAGTTGTTTTATGTAAAAAGAATACTAAATTGGCTGAGAAAATAATGTAGTTAGATCAAGTAAAAAAAATAAAAATTGGATGGGTCCAATGATGCTTTCCTTTTCTTGAAATGTTTTCTCTAAGAGAAGAAAAAACTTTATTTTAAGTATTGTCATATCTTCTTGTCTCCTTGTAGTTCAGTTCAATGGCATTGAGAAGAGACAGTCCTCTCCCTTATGTGACAGACGCAGGCAGCTGAGACCCCCAGATCTAATCAAACATGGAGGTCCGGAGTTCAGTGGTATTGTAGGAGAGAGAATAGACCCAAACACTCCATTGGAGAAGCAAGTGTAAGTCATTGTTTTGTTCTTTTGTGTTTCAAACAGTCCATTGCTCCCTCCATACTGTTCTGCATTCTGTTATAGAGGATTAATCAATGTACTGAATGTTGAGGAAAATGGAACTCATACCAGTATTTGCACTAGTAACATAACATATAAATTATTTTTGGATACATTTATAGTACCAGTGTTGTGTTTCTGATTTTGTTATTTCGGTAGTGATAATTAAGCATAGTTGTAAAAATTGACTAAAGGATATTTTCAGCTTTAGGTCTGTAATTCTTTTCATTCTGAGTTCCTAATCTGTGTCATGCAGTCATTATGAGTGGAGGAAAGAGGAGATGAAATTTATTGTTATTTCTTCTTGAGTATCTTTTCACCAGAGTTTGCATAGTGATGTGTGGAAAAACCTGAAGAAAAATTACATAGATCTGAAGGAATCTGAAATTCAGTATTTTCTTCTGATTTGTTCTCTCTTGTACACTTTTCTTTCAAGTAAAATAACATGTTGATGTATAATACAATTGGCTGCTTGTGTCGTAATGCTTATTCCATAAACCTGACATAATATTGATTGGTTATTTAGCTCTTATTTACATCATCTTCCTATCCATTGGTTCATAAAGAGCACTTTGCACTCAGAATAACTGATTGACACACATGGCCAGCAGAACTTGTAAGTTTTTAATAAGGCCACACAGCTAAAATTTCTTCTGATCATGACAGTTTGATTTCTAGGCATGTCTGGATTAGGGAATTTGTCTTACAATGCATGGCAGTATCATCTAATGCTATACCAACTAATTATTTTTTGATGTGTACTTGGAGAGCCAGTTTTAGATGTAATAGTGCATATGTTTGTTTACTCCATAAATAAAATTAGTGATTTCAGTAGCCCCAACATCTGCTCTTAATAGTTGTTCAATTTCAGTGTTTAAAAAGTGCATGGTGAAATTAAAATGATCACTATAAAATCAAATTTTTTGATCTGAGTCTGTAAAGCTACAGGAAAATAAATCTGGACTATAACAAGAAATGGCTTTCCTGTAAATTTTCAGTGATTCTGCATAGTTGTTACATATTTGCTAATATAATGTAACTACAAATCTAATTTCAAAACTAGTTTGTTTCATGTTGGTGGAACGCGTTTGTGTTTATTACCTCAGTGTGTATTATTTGGAGGCACAGTAGTCCTGCTAAACAGGGGAACTGAGCCATGGCTTGTCTGAACAGACATACAGGAGCAGATTATTTCAGTCCCTGAAGCCTATCCACTATTCAGTAAGATCGTGGATAATCTATCAGTCACATCTACCCATCCTGTAACCATTAAAGCCCTGCATCTAAATATCCGTTGCTATCAATTTTGATTTTCTTAATAGATTTATGCTCGACAAGCTAAAAATAGATCAGTGCATCTTTTCAATAGAACATTTAAGAACATGGTACTTGAGTGGATCTCAGTGCCATTTTCCAATACTATTGCCATATCTTGTGATTCCCTTAATGCCCAGAAATCTATCAATCTCTGTTTTGAATGAACATGACGACTAAGCTTCCATAGCTCTCCTGGGTTCAGAATTCCAAACATTTCATCACTCTCTAGGTAAAGAAACTTCTCCTCATCTTGAACAGCCTGTTCCTTATTCTCTGGTCCTATTCTCCTCAGTCAGGGGAAACGTCCTCCCTGCATCTAATCTATCAACCTATTAAGAAGTTTTAAGCTTCAATGAGATCTTCTCTCATTCTTCTAATCCATCCCAGTATACTCAATCTCTTCTCATACAGCAAAGCTGCCATGCCTAGAACCAGTCTGATGAATCTGCACTGCACTCTCACAACGGCAACTATGTCTATTCTTCTGTGAGGAGGACAAAATTGTACACAATACACCAGGTATAGTCTCATTAAGACCTTATACAATTGCAATATGAATTCCTTTTTCAAATCCTCTTCTAATGAAGGCTAATAGCATTTGCCCTCCCATTTGCTTGCTGCACCTGCACCTGAATGTTGTGTTGGCCTTCACTATGTACGAGCATACCTAGGTTCATTTGAACATCAGTCCTACCCAGTCTCTCACCATTAAGCACCTAAAACCTTAAGAAACAAAAGCAGGAGTAAGCCAATTAACCCCTGGCTTCACTTTCTTCTGCTAACCCCATGTCCTTTTAATTCCTTTAATATCCAAAATCCTATCAATGTCTGTTTTGAATATACTGAGTGACTGAACCACTACTGCCCTGTTGGGTAGAGACTTGCAAAGATTCACTTCCGTCTGGGTAAAGAAATTTATTCTCAGTCCTGAATGGCCAACCCCTTTTAGGGCAATAGAGCAATACAGCATGGATACAGGCCCTTCGGCCCAACCAGTTTGAGATTGTGTACTCTAGTTCTGCACGGTCCAGCCAAAGGAAACATCATCATTGCATCTACCCTAACAAGCCCTGAAAGAATTTTGATTATTTTAATGAGATCACCTCTCATTCTCCCAAATTCAGGGAATTTGGAACCAGTCTGCTTAATCTCTCCTTGTACGACAATCTCCCCATCTCAGGAATCAGTGGTAAACCTTTGTTGCACTCCCTGTACCAAATGTACATCCTTCCTTAGGTAGGAAGAGCAGACCTGTACAAATATTCCAAGTGCAATCTCATTAGACCCCTATATAATTTATGTAAGACATTGAAGTGGTGCATCATGAAGGGACTGATGGTTTGATATAAAATCACAAGGATTAGTATTCTAATACAAACAGTTCCTAAAGCATTATATGCAATAGAACTGGCAATTCTGAGCTTTGTGCAAGCATTTGGGCACAAACCACTTGATGAATGTTCCCTCACCATCTTTTGCGCTGACAGAGTGAACAGAGCACTGAGCAGGTTAAAGGTGTGAGGAGAGAATTACAGTGTGGAATCATTGTAGGAGGATGATGATTAGAGAGTGGGAAGAGGACCATGAGGGTAATGATTAGGGGAGAAGGTGGTTGGGTTGTGACTCAGTGGGATGTTTGAGCAATGGGAGAAAGTAGGAGTGGTGCCCAGAGGAAATTTAGATTGTACTGTTAGTGAGATGAACAAGGAGGGGACTGAGGAGAAGCTCTCCTTGAATATCCTACTCTTGTATTCTTGAGTTTTTCTTCATTTCACGGGTTCTCTATTCAGCCTTTCTTTTTAAATCTTACACTTTCTTTCCCTTGCCTTGATTCATTACACAAGTAGAACTTTTTTTATTTTTTGCCAAGATCAAATATCTGGCAGAATACAAGAACTGTGCAAACTTGCACAGGCCATGTATTCTGCCAGATGCTTGATCATCACTTTATCTGCAGCTTTAGCTATCAATACTTCTACCCAGTTAACGTAAGGTACATCTGCCTCATCTGTCCAAAGTCGGTCTTAAGTATATTTAAAATTTTTGCTTCATTCTCTCTCAGTTGCAATATCAAATGCTATGTATAAAAGGTTGCATTCCATTGCTGTTAAATTACCAAATTAGTAATCCAGAGTCCTGGTGTAATATCTGAAGATGTTCAGATCCACAGAAAGCCAGGAATGTTAAATTAATTTATTAGAGATTGTTTAATTATTAGTAAGTGTGACAGTGGAATTCTGTCTATTTTACTAATGTTCTTTAGAGAAGAAAACCTGTCTTCTTTGCCTTTTCTGGCCATATGTGACTAGGCCAATATTGCTGTGATTGACTTTTGAATGCCCTCTGAAATAGCGTAACAAGCCATTCATAAATAGCTAAGGACGGGGATTAAATGTTGCCTTGTCGCCCATTCCATGAATGGATGAAAACAAATCTAGGAAGTTGGCAGAGCAAGTTGTTAAGCCTGTTATTTGAAGAGAAAGCATCCTAGATCCTGGGATTTTTACATTAGGCTGTAAGCCCTAATGTCTACAAAGTGTGTTCATTCAAACTAGTGAGAGGTGTTAAAGACTGCAAAACTATAAAGGATATTTGGATTCATTTTCCTCTGGGTTTCCCACCTGACAGATTGTTGAGCAGGAAAGACTGCAGGACAGGCTGGCAGCAGAGGATCAGGTAGATTTAATGATGGAGGTAATGGGAAGAGTGACTACAGTCCATGCAGAGTGCAAAACGGTGATTGTCAGGTTTGAGGGCAGGTGGACAGGGTGATTGGTAGTTCCAGGTCATGGAGGTAGTTTTAATGTTGGTGAGAGTCAGTGAACTTGTGGGCAAGAGCAGTTGAGTGAGAGATCATAGACATGTAGTAAAGATTGAAGATCATGGAAGCCCAATGATCTGCACCATTTGGCATGGTTGTTTAGGGCAGCATTCTCTAGCATTTCTCTTGTTCTGTCCAGTTGAGTGGCACTGCATTCTACCTGGTTCATTTCCTATCTGTTCAGTCATCTAGAGAATCTCTGGACTTTTTTTTCTCCTACACTCCATCCTTTGTCCTCTTATTTCTTATTTACATTCTGTATCTCAGCCACACAATAGATTCACAGTTCCTATTGATAGCTCCTTGCCACCAGAGCTCTGAGTATCTTCGATCTGTCATGTTGCTGCTTCAAAATCCAGTACTGGATGAGCTGAAATTTCTTCCATTCAAGTATTGTCAAGACCAAAGCCATTGTCTTCACTCCTAGGTATGGGCAATAAATGCTGGCTTTGAAAGCAATGCTCAAATCCCAAAACTTGAATGAAACGACAAATTTCCTGCCGTGAACTGATTTTCTAAGCCACCAGCTGTATCACTTCCCTAGTTAGTGTCTGAGGTTGAATCAGACAGTTCACAACCTTGGCATCCTACTTGAACCAAAGCTGAACTTCCAATTCTGTATCCTCTCCATCATCCAGATGACCATCATCCAGATGACCTACATCCATCTCTGTGTCAGCTATACCTATGAACTCTTCAGCTTTGACCTTGAGTTGCTAATATTTTATGAAAGTTATAGAAACTCCAATAACTTTGGAGCAAACTCTACATAAATACAGACCAAAAATCCCATCCCCAAAACTTTGGGCATGCACCTGATGCTGTGGCTATACATGTGACATTGGAGTCTATAATTCCAAAGGTCTCAAGGTTAGCTAACTATGAAGGTTACCTAATATGATGACCCATCTTTGCTCCTGCCTTACATCATATGCTGCAGAAACATTCATTGAAGTCTTTGAATCTCTGCTATTCCAGTCCTCTCCTGGATGGTTTCACATGTTCTATTCTATAAACTCAAGTTCACCCTAGGCCCAGCTGCTCCTATCTAATATGCAGCAAGTCCTGTTCACACATTACATCTATACTTGTTGAACTACATTAGTTGCTGGTCCTACAGTGACTTAAATTTAAATTATTTATCCTTGTTTTCACATCACTGCATAATCTTATCCCACCTTTCTTCTATTCCTGCAAAGCCCAAAGATCTCCATACTCTTTCCACACTGGAGTATTCCAAATTTTCATTCCTCTACCATTGTCTTCATCTTCCAAGGCCCTAAGCTCTGAAATGTTCTCTCTAAGTCTGTGTAGCTCTCTACTTTGTCACTCATTAAAACCTGTCTTTGACCTAGTTTTTTGTTTTGTCCTAATATATCTCTACAGATAGCTGCATATTTTCACACCTCTTTGAAGTACTTTGGATTTTTTATTATAATTACAGGCACCAATTAAATACAAGTTATTACATTCAGGCAAATTTGTAACAATCAAAAATTTTAATTGTTGAAAATATAGAATAGGGATTACAGATCAGTTATGTGAATGACCGACAATGGCACAGAGCATTTCCTATTCAATGCACATATTGAGAATATGCTTCCCATGATATTTCATTACCCAAGTTGTGGACAGTTTGTTGTAACTTACCAATTTAAAAAAAATCACAGAGTGATATTAATGTTCATCTTTAATAATTTGGTGAAAAGATGCTAAACTGTTCTTGAAATCTCTAATGGCCCATAATTTTTGACTTTTACTGAGGTACTCATTCCAAATGGGTTGTCTGCTTTAAATATTTTGATATTTCTTTGTTTTTCTTTTGTAGGTGGTATCATGGAGCCATTAGCCGAACAGATGCAGAAAAGCTTTTACAATTATGTAAAGAGTGTAGCTATCTCATCCGAAATAGTCAAAGCAGCAAAAATGATTACTCACTTTCACTGAAGTAAGTGACATGTCCTTAAATAATTGATTATAATTTATTAATGAAGTGAAACACAGGTGCAAATACATGCAATGATTGGCTTATAATTTACTGAGCCAAGACATTGGTATCCGATTATCGTAAAATGTTGAATCATTTTGCACAGACCTTTTGTACTACACGTATAACTCTGCATTAATTTAGTTGGTTTGCAAGTTTGCTTTTGATTTGTAGATGTCTGTATATTTATCAACATCTTACCAAATATGTACTTCCTGTATACAAAGATTCTGGTGTAACAGTTCTAGTCAATCTCTGGAAACAATCATTGTTCAATTACCTGTTGTAAACAGCTGCCTACTATCAATTATTGGCAGAATGTTGCTTTAATGGAAACAGAACTCCTGTCCATCTTTTCATTAGAAACTGAAATGTATTATTTCTATTGAGACTTTTAGATATTTACATTAAGGCATATTTGTGTTAATTGCACACCTCAATGCAGATTATTTGATAGGTGTATATATCTTCACAATAACATGACTTAACTTGGGGAAAAAAATCAGTCGAGCGCTTCAAAAACACTGCAGGATTGCAGTAATGGCTAGCCAGCAGATTCTTAGAGACTTCCCAAAGTCAGTGCACTGTGAAATTCTGTGCCACCTCACACAGAATGAAGAATGAAATGTGCCAGAGGTGATATGTGTGCATCTCACCTCCAACTCTGTCCATTGACTCAGCATTAACGACCTGATCCTACACCTCATAGAAACCCAATGCGTCATATATCCTCCTGAGCTTTAAGATAAGATTTCTTTATTAGTCATATGCACATCGAAACACACAGTAAAATGCATCTTAGCGTAGAATGTTCTGGGGGCAGCCCAGAAGTGTCGCCACGCTTCTGGCGCCAACATAACATGCCCACAACTTCCTAACCCATATGTCTTTGGAATGTGGGAGGAAACCAGAGCACACAGAAGAAACCCACACAGTCACAGGGAGAACGGACAAACTCCTTACAGACAGTGGCTGGAATTGAACCCAGGTCACTGGTGCTGTAATAACATTATGCTAACCACTGCACTACCATGCCTGCCCTACGCTGCCGTGCCTGCTCTGTGCAACTGGTTGGGCCATGTAGGGATTTTTTTTTACTTTATTGAATTAGTATTAATGTTTTAATTAGCTCATGTTGGTTAAATATTTCTGAACCTCAGCTTAAGCTGTCCAAGACCATCAGGCTAGCCCATCATTTGTGCTGGCTAAGCCACTGCTCACATTTGACCCCACTTTGGGGAATGCCTATACTGGCAAGGCCTTGGTCATAAGAAGCCTCTTGGCCACTGAAGATTAGTGTTGCCGTGGTCCTGACAGAGAGTTCAGTGCAAGCCAGCCCATTGAGTCAATCACAGTTCTCATGCTGTTAGGTGATAATAGGCCCTATGTTTCTGAATGTTCCAATGTCTTTATAAGCTCTAACAATGTCATTTAAAATTCTCATTGTATTCAAATCCCTCCATGGACTTTCCTCTTCCTATTCCATAACTTTCTACATGTTAGCAACCCCCTGATCTTTGCATTACATTCCAAGCTGCTTGTGCATCCCTGATTTCCTTTGCCCTACCATTGGTGACTATGCACACCAAAGCTGTAGAGCAACAAACAATCTGCTGCTCCTCCAGAAGATTATTGCTCCAGAATTCACCATCTGCAATCTCTTGTGATACCAAAAGTATATTTTTTGCTGATGAAATATTATATAGGGAGAGGAGCGAGGAATCTGGGGAGAAAAATGAAGAGTTAAGGAGCGGAGTGGTGAGCCTGTATAGGCAGGACAGTGTCTGGGTTTGTCCACCCTTTGATCTCCACCATTTCCAGGTGTCACTAAACCAAATTGAGGATTCTGGTGTGAGGTGAATTGCCCCCAGACCTGATGCTGCCCTGTGCTAGTGACTAGATACATCATATCAAACTGAGACCCAGTTTCTGATTGCCCCACCCCCCACCCCAACCCTTATTGCCACAGCAAAAGTAAATTTTAGACTGCTGGACTAACTCAACAGAAACAATAAAGTGGGCATCTATTCTGGAAAGAACTAGATGGAACATTTATTTTTATTATTAATACTTTTCATAATATGCACAATTAATGCATTCATTTATGTTTGTGTTAGTTGCATACCTCAATGCAGATTATTTGATAGGTCTTATATATCTTCACAATAACATGATTTAATTTAGAAATTGAATTTTCTCTTGTGTTTTACTATTTTAATCAATTTAACAATTCTGTAATTCAGTAGCCTGTGTTTCGGGATACCTTTACTTCACAGATGTTAATGAAAGCTTTCAACTAAGTCTACATATTCTGACTATTTGCAGCTTGCAGAATTTTCCAGCTAGCATACTGCACATCAAAAGTGGTTGAAGTATATTGTCTTGTTATCTTGTAGAGATTTAAGAATATCTTTGCCATCTCCAGTGTTTTGAAGACTTCACTCGTCAGAGGTTTTATTTCTTAGTAAGCTGTCAATTATTTTAATGCATGCATAGCAGACAACTGAACAGCAGCACACACTGAACATGTCAGTGGTTAAGGACAAAGTGAAGAAATTGCTCAACGACAATGGATTGCCAGAGGCAATTCACAATTAAGATTTTCTCTCCTGAATTAATGGCCCAGATTCTGCAGAGGAATATCAACATAATTACTGATATTTCCTCCTTTAACTGACAGTAATTTGAGGAATTTATGAACATGGAAATCCTAAAGTTGCTGTCAACTATTCACACTAATTTTCAGGAATAGTTTCCAATTTTGGATTCGGTGTTCAGTGGCAGAATGCAAAGTTGCAGTAGTTACCCAATACTTAAACTAGGAAATCCTTTTGTATAATCTCCATTCCTTAGTATGGAGAGGAGTAAGTGCATAGAGCAAAAAAATGTAATTGCACTAAAAATTAATTTAATTGAACTAATTTATTTATACATATTCAATTGTGCTTGTATTTAAATATATTCAAGCATTTTATTTTTCTTCAATTTTTTTTTGTTTTGAAGAGTTACTAATTTGAATACTTTTTAATGGTTTTGGAATGTTTTCGAATGGTTCTAGATGTCAGGCATGGACCATGGCTTAGTTGGCTGTCATTTAATTTTTAGATTTTAATTGTTTTTTCTTCACTTTCTACATATATAGCCTTGGATACCGGGCACGTTCCATAGCCTTATAATTACACAGAACAAAGAAGCTCAATCTGACTTTAACTGCTCCTTAGCTGCCACATGACAATTGTGCCTTTATAGTTGTTCTATTTCTTTCAGGAAAACAAATAAAACCACAGATGCTGAAATTTGAGGCAAAAGCAGAAAATGCTGAAAGAATGCTTTGAGTTCTTACAGTGTTTTCTGTTTCTGTTCTCCTTTGTTCCACCTGTCCCCTTCTCCCTGGCCCCCCCCCGCTGCCTAAAATTAACTTGCTTTTACTCTCTATCCCAGTTCTGATGAAGAATCCAGGGCCTGAAATGTTATCTCTTTCCACAGATGCTACCTGACCTGCTGAGTGTTTCAAGCACTTGCTGTTTTTATTTTCATTGGTGGGATTTGTTCTCTTTCTCTCCTTCTATCCTCATCCATCTCAATAAGAGCATTTATTAAAAAAGAGTGGTGCCAGGACTGTGCCCTGTGACAGTCTGTTTTTCAAATTCCATTATGCAGCCGGTTTTGTCTGCCAGAGTAGTTGGTCACTCAGCAGGTTGGTAATGAACTTGATGGAAGCTTGGCAGCCAAGAGCCTTGAATAGTTTACATCCTTTCTACCAAAACAGTATCAAAACCAGAAGAAAGGTCAATGAATGCTGCAGCTGCTTTTAATTTGTATTGAAAATCTAGCATCGGCACAGCTTGTCAGCACCTGTTCACAACAGTTATGACCACTTCTAAAGCCAACTTGCTCCTTTGGGATCAAGCTTTAGCATGATCCTTTACAGGAGGAGCTGTAGTAGGAACTGAGGAATGATACTGGCCAGCAGCCTTTTGAGTCATCTGCCTATTTTACTGATTTAAGAAAGTCTGTGGCCTTGGATTCCTTTCATTCTTTTGGTTCTTTGTCAGTAGCATGTACGTTGGTGAAGAATTCTGCCAGTCGTTTGTGCCCCACAGCCCTAATTTCTTTATAATCTCTGAGAAATGCTTCATACGGGGCTCCTGCCTTTTCTTTTATATCCGCCAAGCTTTATTGACCTCCTGTACTGAATATGAAGCCTAGAGAGAAGATGAAGCTTGACAACGAGATGTGTGTTGTCTAATCTCCTTTTCAACCGGAATGTTTGAGTTGCTTTTGAATTATGTGTCAATAACATAACTAAATTTGCTGGGCAAACTGCCAGGAACATGGCAACAGTTCTGTGGAGCACTTTTCAGTTATCCTCTCAGATTGACCACCATTGTCCCACCATTGACACCTTAGTATCCTGCGAGGGTTTTTCGTCAGCCAGCTTGGGGCCCTTCATCGAGATTAGTCTGAAGACAAACCAAACAGGCCAGAGCTGCTTGAGGTCATCCTTCAAGGCACCTAAATCATCCTCCACTGTAGAAGAGCAACCTTGTATCAACTTGCTGCATTCACTTAAGATACACTACATAATAGTAAGACGAACACTAAGGTTTGCACAAGAGTGATTCAGATTAGTTTATTGTCATACACACCAGGGTGCAATGAAATTCCTTGCTTGCATGAAGCTCACAGAGTAAACAGTATACATGGTAATAATAAATACAGTGACAAGCAAAACAACAGAATCGTATAAAGTACAACATAATGGTGGAAAGATAGTAGTATCTGTAGTATTAGATAGTTGTAGCACCTAATCTGAAGTAGTGTAAAAAGAAATGCTGAAGTGACAACAATAGAATAACCAATTGAGGTAGAATTAAGAGACCAAGAACATGGCAGCACCACTGGGAAGGGCGTTGCTTTCGAGGTGATTGGTTCAGAAGTCTGAAAGCAGTAAGGAAGAAGCTATTCCTGAGTGTGGTCGTCTAGGCTTTCAAGCTCCTGTGTTATTTCCCAGAAGGTAAAAGGGAAAGCCAGGGCGGCAGGCATCCTTGACGATACTGTTAGCCTTCCTGAGGCAACGCACCATGAAGAAATTGAATAGCCTATGATAGACCGGGCAATGTTCACCACTCTCTGAAGGTTCAATCAGTCCAGAGCAAAGCAGTTGCCGTACCAAGTTGGAATGCAACCCAACCCGTCAGGATACTTTCTATAGCAGATCTGTAGAAGTTTGAGAGAATCCTCGTGGACAAGCCGAATTTTCTCAGATGCCTAAGAAAGTACTTATGCTGATGGGTTTTCCTGATCACCACATCAGTATGGAAGGATCAGGTGAGGTTGCTGGTGACAATAGATGCCTGGGAACTTGAAGCTGTCGACCATCTCTACAACAGCTCAGTTGATGAGAATAGGTTTGTGTTCACCCCCCTACTTGCTTAGGTCAACAACCAGTTCTTCCGCCTTCCTGACGTTAAGACCAAATTGTTGTTCTAACACCATGAACTCTTTCCCGTTCGTGATCTCTTTCCCGTACTCCATGTCATCATTGTTGTTGATCTGGTATATAACAATGGTGTCGTTAGCGAACTAAAAAATCGAGTTGTCACTGTATCTGGCCATACAGTCATGGGTATACAAGGAGCAGAACAAGGGACTGAGCAAGCAGCCCCGGGGAGTACTTGTGTTAAGGGTCAGGGTGAATGAAATGTTAGACTAATTTTAACTAACTAAGGTCTTCCGTCAACAGTGATTTTATTGTTTTGGTCTTGATTGAATGCATAAATATGGTTTGGTGTTTTGGTTTGTGGTGAAGCAGGTACTAGAAAGCCCAAAGGTCAGCTATTGGTTTTGCACAGACACAACCAGGTGCTTCAAAATGAACAAATATGGCATTGACCGTTATAGTCTGTCAATGGTCATGTACAGTTTGGACCTCAGCGAGAGAGAGTTCAATCTGTTGTGAAGCCGTTCAAGCTTCCTATGAGAAGTCCTTAATCCCAGGTGGGTGTATTTTGTTACTCTGAGTGCTCTCTGCTGAGGGAGAGGAAAAAGAACCTCTGCTTTAATTGAGAGCCACAGCTGAGCATGACAAACTGGCATGACAGATATTGGCCACCACTACCGGAAATAATTGGAAGGCTTGGAAGTTCAGAACCAGCGAGGCTATCGTGCCTCAGGTAAGTGATTGGGGCATGACTCCAAGGCTGGAGGTTTTTTGTTTGCAGCAGATCTCTGTAACCATCCCCTTTGAAAATTTTATTTTCTAAGCATAATTCTCCTCAATGAGGTTCACATAGGAATATTGCTCACAGAAGACACTTGAAGGATAGACCCTCATACCCACAGACTCTTTCCACCTCCTCTTTCAGCCTCCTCTAGCAGGGCTCTCTCTTGTTCATAGTTACGCAGGCTCCCCAGAGATACTGTAATTAAAGCTTCTGATTTTGGTGAGCATGCTACCTGTTAACTCAGCCTCCACTTCAAATCTTGAAAATAAGTTCAAAACACCTCTGGCATCTCATTCAAGATAAACTCACTTTCAGTTCAGCCCTATCATCCTGAGCCCTATAAAACTGCAAGTAATTGAGGTTCCTTTTTAATAGTATTAGTGGATATAGTCTTCCAGATATCCAAGCTTGATTTCCATACTGTCTTCATCACTGCATTATGTATGTTTACATTGCCCTATTTGGCAAGCAATACATCAACATTGCACTTGGATTGACATTAACATCTGCCAAATTTGCATATTTCTGGCATGCATATGCAATGCAATTGAAATTCCAACCAGATTCAGACCCATGGTGCCCAAAGAGGGCTACATTACCCAATTTAGTTTTTAGGCTGATGTCTGTATGTCCAGGCCAAATAAATTACTTCACATTTGCAGTTATTTTTATTAACGTCCATGACTGCCTGGCAAATCCTCAGAATCATCTTGGAAGATTAGGCAAGAAATCCTGCTATGAATGGTAATCTAGCCCTAGGAAGAAGCATTTTTAAAAGACAGAATTCTTATTTATACACTGGTCTGATTATGCTTGAGAGGCAAATCATCCAGATTTGACGATATACAGTTTACAGATGCCACCTGATCTGCTGAGAATTTGCATCATTTTCTGTTTTTATTTATCGCAGTAAGCTTGTAGAGTCTCATTCCACTTCTGAATACTTCAGTCACAATAGCTGTTGGGACTTGCCCCGTGGCCAGCACATACCTAAGCAAGTCAGCAAGGATGGACTGGCCTGACTTCCAAAAACTCGATCTGTTTGTACCCAATTTCTTCGTAAATGCAGTGGCATTGTAAGACATTATAAAAATTGCTGATGCATTATTGACAGACAATGATGGACTAGTAGCTGACATCACTTTCACTCTGCTTGGAAATTAGCGACTCTCTCACCTCGTACCACTGTAGGCTATGGCTTCAGGCTCCCCATCTGTTACTCTGGATGGTTTGTGACCACCATCCAATTTCAGTGTGACTGATGTTCAACCTCATACAAGTCTGACCTTGAGAACATATTTTGTAGTTCAGTGGTCAGTTTTGGTGAACCTTCTTGTTCAGTGAGATTCTTGACAGCATTTGTCCAGCATCTCGTGATTACAAATTATTTTCAAAATTTGATGGCAATATTGTGAAATTTCCTATTCTTTGAATCCATTCAGTTTCCTGTGCAATATTTTCTGGTTATTCATCTCAACAATTTCTTCATCAATTACATTAATATGGTTACTGGTATGATGACATTTTTTAAATGTAAAAGTTCTTTCTTTCCCTAAGATGATTAAATTGCACAAGAGTTTCTTATGGATTGTCTAGTATTGAAGGATAGTATTGAACGCCTTGTGCCTATGTTAGTTCTTTCAAGGAACCATACAGTTAACCCCACTGCTGACTTTTCCCTAAATCCTTGCAAACTTTCCTTTTCCCCATGCTAAGAAGATTTACCCTCTCCTCTTATCTGGTTCTATTACATTAAATCTGTATCCTCTGCAAATTGTCCTAGCAGGGGAAATCAAAGTTTCTCTTCCCTAGACATTATATGAAAACCAGTCTCAAATTTGATTATCTTCATTTGTCAGATTTGAAATTATTTATCTACAACACCTTCTGATGCACATTGGTTTTAATTTTATAGAGAGAAAGTAAACGGTGACATTTAGTGACAAAGCAGAAATCTGACTCATGACATGTTAAAAGGTTACCAAACCAAACATGCAAGAGGCAGGCAAGGTACTTTCTATATTTCTCCATGTTAATTTCTTCTTGGCTTAGTGTTCACCGTTAGGCACTGGGTCAGGATGGATTCTGTAGCGACATGGTCTTTGAACAGTGTAAAATTTTCAACCAAAGTCAGAATATTGCATGTAAGCAATCCTTTTTTCCCTCTAGCAGTTTGTTTAATGTATCTTTTTCCTATTTGCTCCTTGTGCTTAAATTATGCAGACCTTAACAACTAAAGGACCACAAAGAAGTTATAAGTGCTTTTCTTAAGCTGCGAAAGGAGTAAAGCAAGCTGTAATAAGTTTTCCTCTTAGACTAACAAAAGCTGACTGCTTACATACCTCTTTTCAAACTGATAGATATGTTGTTATCAATCTCTATTGAAATCAAAGAAAACAAGTCTCCCAGACTTTCTTAAGACTGCAAAACATGTTCTTGTCTGCATCTGGCTAATGACAGCTGGCCAGTTATCCTGCTTTAGCAAGGTACATAATCAACATGACAGATCTGCTCTTTGTGCTATTTGAGCACTTTCCTTCCCCTACAATTCACATTATGTTGGTGATGTATATTTCAGATGCATTTTTTTAAAAAAACTTGCATCCTAAATTCTAGCACAGTAAATCTATGATTTAATTTTTTCTGCTGAAAAGAAAATAATCCAATTTTTTTCTAATTCTTTGTCTTAAATGATGACCTACATCCTGCAAATATTCTGATAAATCTCCTGTACACCCTCTCCTTGGCTTCAACATCCTTTTTAAGCATAGTGGAAAGGGCTTTCTGACTTTATAAACCGGAAAATGTTGTGCAAGTGTAGGGATCTCACAGAAGCCAAATGTGGGGCAGGGCTGGGTTAAGTATGATCTGCCACTTTGCTTCTCTTTATTCTACTTAATGAAGTGTATTACTACTTGTATTTCTATGTTAAATAGCATATGCCACTTGTGTACCTCATTTACGAATTTGTTACATTCTCAAGTTTGTCCTTCATGCTGTTCTCCACATTTCTCCTGATGGGGTCAGCTCCATATTTTGTAATTGTACTAATTATTCAAGTGCAGACTAATTATATTCATCAACAAAAGCACTGGACTTAATACTTATATACATTTGTCCAATCTAAACAAAGCAACACCACTACTCTTGACTTTCTCTCTACAAGCAACTTTTTTGTTTACCAACACTGTGACAGGCCCCTTTAGTTCAACAGGGTTCCATTTTACTAACCAGTTTATTAATTGATACTTTAAAAAAATGTTTTGAAAATTAATATACTCGTCAGATGCACTACCTTCAGCAATCCTTTCTATCACTACCTGAAGGAAATCAACTAATCTAATCATGCATGTATTTGCCTCTTTTAAAAAAAACATACCTACTGCTTTTCATTGATTCATATTTTTCCAACTGACAATTAATTAAGTTTGTCCAGGATTATTATCTCAAAATGCTCTCACCACTTAAGTAAGACTGCCTGGCCTCTTGAATGGGAATGTAACTGGTGCAGTGCTCCAATCCTCTGGCAGTATCTGCTCTGCATAACGTGATGGGCGGAGTCTCCACTATCTCCACCCTTCCATCTTTCAATAATGTAGAATTTTTCAACTCTCCTTTATTTTCATGTTGATTATTTCAGAATAACTGAAAAGACAAACAAATATTGGCAATAAAACATCAGTCAACATTCTAAACAAAAATTACCATAACAGAACTTATTGTTATTTATTTCTTGAGTGAAAAGATTCATGTGGTTAAAATATCCAAGGATATAAAATATTGTTTCTTCTTTATTTTTGAGTTTCATTACAATATCTTGGAAATCTTCATCTTGACTATATGCTTTACTGATAGGTTTGGATACTTTTAGATCTATTGGAATCATTCCACTGAATAAAACTGTCCAACATATTTTGTCATTGAGCCACATTAGATGTATACATCTTCTTATAAAGCTGCAAATGCAGGTTTCAGAAAAGGCTGTAACTTCATGGAGCTGTTCCTGTGCCCTGTTGTTCCATCTAATTGGGCTTCCATTTGGGATTATTAATACTGGTTCTATCACTTTTGCATATACCAGTTGATAAATGATAGAAAGAAATTAACCCAGTGAAATTAACCCTGTACAATATTTAAATTTAATTTCTCTACTAATTTTCAAGTTTTGAAATTATTTATATTGTTGATATCAGATATTGGCGTTCCAGTCTAGAATTTGTCCACCAATGATGTAAAAGTGTTGAGCGCAATGTAAACCAAATCTCCAAATATGGACAATTACAAACTAATAGGTAGTATGCTGTCTGGACCACTTCAGCTCTATTTCCAAGACTCTGAAATGGTAAAGTATATACAGGTCCACCCCAGCTTATGAACACCCAACTTATCTACAGCCTGTACATACAAACAAGCGTTTGGGAGACCGGTATGGATTTGCTGGCTGCTGCGGAGCTGCAGGCATCTTCTGCCATGTGGGAATTCGGTTCCTGTATGGCCAGAGACCTGCAAACCCATACGTGAATAGGTATTGTGGCACATCTTTAATAACATTGTATCCTTTGGAGGAGAAGGAAATCATAATGTTTGTAAAAGCCTGTTAATCATGCATGGTTCTGGTACTAATTTCGTTGGTTGACAGCGATAAAGTTTAGTTTCCATATATGTCTGTCAACCTTAATCAAGATTACAAAAATTGATATCCTCCAACTTCATAAAGATTCTTGAATAATTATTCCATTAAATCTATTAATCAAGGGCACAACATATTGCTGAGGGGAAAGTTAAAATTTGCAGCTTCTTCCCCCTGGTTACCTGGAGATGACTACAAGTAATCTCTGACAGTGGCCACAAACCAACTATATATTAATCAAGTGGAATCCCTTCCAATAGAAGATGTCAAAATTCTAATTGTGTGCACTCAATATTAAGGGAGCAATCTATAAATCATGACCTTTGGCAAGTCCATGACATTTGTGTGGCATGGACTTACTGCCTTTAAAGGAAATGAACCAAGTTCCAGCAAACAGAGTCTGTTGTCTCTCTGATTGTATTTAATGATATATTGCACAAAGCAGCTGCTACAACCTAGATAGATCATGAGAGATTTGGAAGCATTCCAGAACTTAAGGGAAATAAAGTATTTAAAAATTTAAACGTTAATAATCTTAAATCTCAAAACTTAAAAATGTAAATTTCAAGACTTAAACAGTTTTAAAATAATTTCAGCTCCTTTCAACATTGAAATAATCAATTAACAAGCCAATTAAAGATTTATCATTCTTAAAAATAGTAATTTTTAAATTGATAACGTATAACAGTCTTTTTAGGTCACCCAACTCTTAACTGTCATCATGGTAGCCATTCACATTCATTCAAATCAGGGGGAGAATAGCTCTTGCTTTTCTTTGAACTGAAGCAGAATTCTTCAGTGAGTGTGAAACATTAAGCCCTGGGCCCTTTAATCCAAGTTACCTCTCCCATGCTGGGCAGTGCAGCTGTGGAGCACAACCTGTGCTACAGCCGCAATCGTCAGCACGAAGTTGGGTCTTCCATGTTTGTATCTGCATGTGCAGAGATCCTGGAGTTACTGTGGTAAGGTAGGGTGATGATACTTAATGCTGACGGGTTTTCCATTACTAGCTTGAAAAATCCAGGTAGTCAACTTTCAAAAGGAATGGGATAAATATTAGAAGAGAGAATTTTCCAGGCTAAGCATGATGAGCAGAGAAATGTGAGGACTGAATGTTTTTTTTTCCAAAGAGCTGGCACAGTGTGATGCTCAAAAAATACTCTTATTCTATATTTACATGAAGTGACAATTTAACACTGTGAGTCCCTGCAAAAGTTCAACTCAATGCCAAAGTAAATGGTTATAATAGTCAGTTCAAATGGCGCAAATCATGGACTGGAATCTCGCTGAAATTCCGGGCTTTGTAGTGATCTCGTATAGTTGGGAGCCATCATATTAGGATTCAGTTGATCCTTATCTCCTCTCAGTTCTCTACTGAGATTCGAAGATGAAGCCCATCCTGAAATTTCACATACTGCATCCCACGCACCGGGCATTCCCCATACCACTTAGACATCCTAAATTTATTTGCTGTTTTTCTTGTAGCCTTGTCTGTAACCAAATCTCATGGAGGTGATATCACACTCTAGCTGTCATTTGTTCTTTCCTCAGACCCAACTCTGCTGCCCAGCACTGACTTCAGTACTGAGCAAGCAGAAGACGCAGTCCATCACTTGAAGCAACTTCTCCAAGTTTTCAGACCTGCTGCTCAGAAATTGGGGTCATGTGCAACAGATTTTGTTTTGGACAAGTCTGGAGATAAATGCTGGGGCTTGGGGTTGGGAGAAAAAGGGATCTTCCTTACTGATTGAACTGGAAAGAAGACTTGGCTTTGCTACTTGTTTCATGGCATCACTGCAGACCATTTGGTCCACAGCTGTGGACAGCACATAAACCTGGTAACCCTTGGTCCAATTTCCTTTGAAGAAAAAATTAAAACTGTCCCACACTGCAGTGCAGTTCCCCCTGAAATCTTGTCTGAAAAAATGTTATTGAAAGTACATTGAAAGGAAGCCTAAAGGTTTACCCCAGTACAATGCATTTATTTTCAAGTAAACTTTAACTAGTAAGTTGTGTGTTTGTCTGGGGTCAAGACTAGGTGTATTAAAGACTGCTGAACCCCTGGGTGTTCTAAGTGGGTATTTTGTGGATTACTTATGCAGATTAGTAGAAATTCAAGATCTGAAATTTAGATTTGTTTTTGTTTGCTATGATTATATTTGGTGTTATCTTTCTATCCAAGTAGGTATGCATTGTGATGCACAGTAAGATGTTGACATTTTTTCTTTAACAGAACACATGTACATGGTAATTACCTAAAGAAGTTCATACCTTTCACACTAATGAATTAGTAAATCATTCATTACTGCTATGACATTGAAATTTAATTTGAGACTGAGGCCATTCTAATTATAAAGCTTGTAGTGATCATGTCATTGTGGTGAATGGGGCCATTTTACTGGAGAGCAGGTGCAGAAGAGCAGTATACATTTGCACTGACTTGTGTGTTTCAACAAATTTTGATCATTTTTTAATTGTAATTCTGCTTATTTACAGGAGCAGCCAAGGTTTCATGCACATGAAGCTTACCAGAACCAAAGATAAATACATCTTGGGACAGAACAGTCTTCCATTTGATAGCATTCCTGAGGTCATACACTACTATACAACAAGAAAGTTACCCATTAAAGGAGCAGAACACTTGTCCCTCCTCTACCCTGTAACTGTGCGAACACTATAATTCTTTGCCCTCGTTTAGTTCCTTCCTATGGATAGGAGATTACCCAATTACTTTAAACTGCATAGATGGCTCAATTCAGATGTAACTGGAGACCCTGTTGTTCCTGAGTGAATACAATAACATATATTTTGTGGTACTACCGAGCTGTTGCATGAATATGATTTTGTTCAAAAACCGATCTAATATAATTCAAAATTGTTATTGCTATTTTGTTAATCCACTGAAATATTTAAATACTTCCCTGTAAATGTCAAAATTTAGTATGCTGATATAATATGATGCATATAGTTCATTTTACTCCCTAGTCTGCTGCAGAGAGACCTGACTTTGGTGATTATTTATATGTAAATACTGTGTCCTAATATATATATATAAATATATATAAATTTATTTTTATCTTTTTGGCACAGTGTATTGATGCCTTTGAAATGTTACTTAATGCATTTTAATGTTAGATTTAAAAAAGTTTAAATTTGTATGAGAATGATATTTTCATTAGAATTTATGATGGATTACAAAAGAAAGCAAAATACAATCATAATTGGGTAGAGACTTGCATTTATTTTGCATCTTATGAGCTAGATGTACCAACATGCTTTGAACTCGATGCGTTATTTCCAGAGCACAGCCATTCATATTGTAAGCAAACATGACAGCTAATTTGTTCACAGCAGGCTCTCATAAACAATAGCCAGGCTCAAGAACCAGATACTTTTTGGTGATGATGTTTCATGAATGTCAGCCAAGGCATATTTGAATAAAGCCTTTAGAACTTTTACATCCACCTCAGATAAGTGTGTCTCATTCCAAACTCAAAGCCGATAGCAACGGAGTAATCCTTCACTCCTGTAGACCCTAGGTCATGTTTATCTCGCCATGTAAACTCATCTAATGTTTTATGCACTTGCTAAACTACAATGTGTGGATTGTCCTTGCACCCCTAGGCCCCCCCCCCCCCCCCAGCCATTTTGTGAAGATAAACGTACAGATCATCTGCCTTTAAACACAGGTCTACATTTTTATTCTCGAAGAGTTCCAACTCTTCTCTATCCTCTTGCTCATTATGCACATTTTATATAAGCCATCCTAGAGTTTTCCCTGATTTTATTTTTCAGTGCTTTTTCAGGCCCTCTTTTTGTTTCTCTTATTTTCTTTCTTTCACCTCTTGTGCTTTCTGTATAGTATTGAGTATTATCCAACATAAGTTTCTCTTTTTCTGCCTGAGCCTACCATTGTTCCTAAATATCAGTGGACACCACTGTTTAATTTAAATTGAAACCAGGATGTGCTAAGATTTGTGCACCATCTGGACCTCATTGTCTATCAGCTGATCACCCACTCCCCCTTTGCCTGTTTATTCTTTAAGCTTTAGAGTGGCAATCTGAACCATGATCTGAGCTTGCATATGAGCTCCACCACTGATGTATATGTTATTGTTTACAAATAGCCTTCTGAAATTTCATGGGATTTGAGCTGTGCAGTCATTCAGACTGAGATACCTTGTCATATCTCAATTAGACTACCGGCTAAAGTTACCAGAAATAAACTTTATGTCCTTGATCTAGATAAAATACAAGTAATCATTTGCCAGCTACTCATCAAACAACACTTATTCTTGTGTTAACATCACATTTAATGTTTTTATATCTCCTTCTCTAACACTCATGCTCCCTTACCCATTAGACCCTGTAATTAGCAGAATAGGTAATATTAACATTTTCCAGAATGTGACTGCTTTTTGGAAATTTAAGTAAAGGTAAATTTTAGTAAAATCACACAATCATCCAATTTGAGGCAAGGAAATTTAAAGTCACTAATCTGAAATCTAAGGTTTTTTTTTCCAATTGTCAAATTCAGGCCAGTGAATCAAGTTGAGATTAAAAGTTTTGAATATTACCATTCTCCCTTTAAGGGAATAAGTAGTGATGTAATGATCAGAATTTAGATTATCAATAAATAAAAGTAAGAAATTGTCAATAAAAATTGAGAGTAAGAAGAAACATAGCTGTGAACATAACCCGCAGTATCTGTTTTGATTTTTGTTAAAATTATCACACTAAAACTAAATTATCTTAAGTGAGTAAACCATAATCATTGTCCTGGTGCAGCATGTATGTTGGATTAACAAAAAAATACTGCTGCCATCAAGTATTCGACTTATTTCCTTTACAGACTGATAATACATAGAGCTGTTGTTAAGAGATAATCCATGATTCAAAAATCATTCAAATATTGGAAATCTAATTCAGATTTATGTCAAAACTTATAAATTCATTATATCTTAAACATGTTGCTTCATATTTTCCTTGGGCCCACTGCCCACTGTCACAGCCTGTGTCTTGCTGACCAGTACGATTCTGGAGCCAGGAGGCATGCCCCAGAGTGATAATAGGATGTTGAATGATATAATTGCCTGATGCTGGGAACCAGAACATGCCCCATCCACAAACTCCTGTGGAAAAACTGCAACAAAAAACTGTCAAAGCTCTGTTCCCAACATCTCTTAAATAGTCAAGATTTTTCAAAGCTCCTAAATGTTTCTGACATTAAAAATTCTGAATGATGCTTCTAAATCATTAAAAAAACGTACAAAAATAACTTTAAAAGTTCTATTTACCTTATTTTCACCTTTCCTACATGGAATTGTTAATGTGAAAGCTTAACTTTCCTGCTCATCTGTATTATGGGTGCTTGGAATCTTGCTAGCACCTGTTGGAGAAATACTGTCACTCCTGGCAAGACCCAGCTAAATCTAAGCCTTTGTGTCTGTTTGCACTTCCTGACAACTTTTACTATTGTAACTTCCTCTGGCTACATTTTTATAATGGAAACTAATGCCAGATTGATAGTATGACAGATTTACATTAAATGTCTTGCAATTATATAGCACTGTTCATCATATTAAAGCTCAGGACCTCCCAAACACACCCAAACATCTAGTGTTGTAACTAAGGTAATCTAAAATAGTAAGGTGCTAATTTGTACTCTTAACACTGTAGTTTCATATGCAAAATTTTCAGAGGTATGACTATATAAAAGAAAATTGAATAATCTTGCATTACTATTGCCAAATATTTTTAATTATCAGACAAAAATAATCTTATTATGTTTTACAAGTTGGCTACTTTTGTATCAAGATTATGCAAAATTCATTACAATTTAAATGAAGTAGTTGAATTTCATGAAAATTCTCTTCGCTAATATTGGTTCATCCTTGCATAATGTTGAATCAGACTCCCATTAACCTATTAGAAGTGATGCCAGGTTGTTATAAAGAAACAATTTTTATTTTAGTGAAGTGATCTGTGGACAAATTATGCTGTGATAAAAATGTTCTGCTGATTATGAAGAGTTGGGATGTTTCCGTAGGGATGAATAGGAGATGGATGGGGTTTATGTAAGTCAGTGTCCAGAGACCTTGGACACTTATTCAGTTTTCACGGAAATGATCTGTTGTTTGAAAAGAATTGGAAGTGGTTGTGTGGTGATGAATTGGCCAAAATAACTGTGGAAAACATTAACTTAGAAGACATTAACTTTCATGCAAACAAAAAGAACGCTTGAATCTCTGCCTGGTGAATGAAAAAACTGTTGATGTACCATCTCCAGTACACTCAATTTCCTATCCTTCTTCCCAATCTGTTCGATGTTTGAGTTTGTTTTAAGGAGAGAACAATGCTGGTGTAGAGACACTAGGTAACTTTAAATCATTTGCATAATTCTCCATTATGGCAAATTTGAAAACAAAAGTATTGTCAGACTGCATTACAATTTTTATTCAGAGTACGTTTGTTTTTATTACTGTGAAAATTGTGCTTGTTTATGTTCATTAAAATAAAACAACCATATCTTGGCCAAGAAATTCTGTTGCATATTGCTAAGCACAGTTGGACACTTTGCCCACACGTCGTTGGTACCTGTAAACTGAAGTGTGAACCTCTGTGTATATGCACAGTTATGTCAAGCGACAGGCAACGATGACTGATGCTGCTTGTACATGTTTTACCACATTTAACTGATCTTTGAACATGCCAGAGGATAAAGGCTGAGGAATGCATACAAGAAGATTTTTTTGGACGATGGATTGATGTTCCTTAAGGTAAATACACTTTTTCACTTGGTGATCACCATTCTCCCCAGCCACAAGCAGTCTTCACTCCATTCTGATGTCTTTCATAGCCCTATGGATTTCTCGCTGCACCCCCAGCACCAATTGAATCTTCTACTTGCCTCCACTATTTAAATCACTTCCCCACCCCTGCCCATGTTCTCTTCCACTGGGAGTGCACTTTTCACTCTGACATCCAGTCATCTTCCCCTCCCATTGTCAAAATTCTGCAAATTACTCACTGCATGAACTGGGCGTAATCAAACTTGGGCCTTAATCTGTGAGTATCTTTATTGGTCATAACAGAATGCAAAAGTTTTCATTTCATTTATGTTATAGTTTAATTGCATTGATGGAAATTTAAGAGAAATCTGACGAAGCTGTCAGAATATTCTAAATATTAATCAGGGAGCAAGGGAACAGTAAAGTTAGATGATGTAGGTTTTAAAATTATGCCTAACTGGGAATAGTTAGTGGTCTTTGACTTGAAACATTAACTCTGTTTCTCTTTCTGCCAATATTGCCTGGCTTGAAATAGAAAATGAGCACTAACATATGTTATTTCTGTTTCTGTTGAATTTGTCTTTCAAGGAGAGCCGTTTCTGTTGAAATTGAACTTATGCAGGCAAATGCCCACTTTCTATTTCAACAGAAATGACTCTCCCTGAAAAATAAATTTGTCACGTCAAATGTGACGGAATGACAAATAATATCCAAAAAGCAGACAGGTCCAAATTGAAATCATCATAAAGTTTTAACAAAGGCCTCAATCAAAAGTATTGGACCAGATTTTAAGCAAAGGTGCTGCCATTTCCACACAGAACCACCTGGGTGTGCCAAAAGTTGGGGGTTCAAATGCATATGTGCGCAAGTCCTGAACTTATCAATAACACATCACTATTGATTTCTTGACTGTGCAATGATGCAATCAATGGAGTCCAGCAGCAGAATACCAAGTTACCACACTTCCCCAGCAATTATGCTGGAAAATCCACTTAAAATATAAGTGCCAGCTTATTCTTAAGGCATTGAGATATTAGATTGTTTAATGCTTGTGTTTATAAAATGTCAGTTTTATTTTTTAAACTTTATTCAATTTGTTATGAAGTTCAATTAATTTTTCATAGTTCAGGGGTGTTTTTGAATATTGCTGAACGTTAGAAACACATTGCATTTTGACAGCTTCAGAGTGCATTAGTGAGCTTGAAGCAGCAACTTGGCAGTAACCTCTCACACAAGCTAAGAGTAATCCGCTGTCATGTGTCACTGTGGGTTCTGGTGGTTCACCACTAACCACAAATTCTGGGCCAATTACCTTTGTCAAGTGTTATTGAAATGTTTCCTATTGGCTTTCCCAGTTCCTGTTTTGCATTTTAAATATGCGGTTTTCCTAATTGTTGATACAGACTTCATCAGTGTAGCAGCCTGCAAAATCCCCATGGTTATCAACAAAAGTAAGAGAATAGCTACAATGCAAAAGCATTCCATCCTGTAATAAAATTCTCATTAGAACATAGAATCGTGCAGCTCAGGAACAGGCCCTTCAGCCCTTCTATAGGTAAGCAAATTCTGAATCCAAACTATCAAATCACCATGGATCCCCAGCATCTTAATCTTCTGGATTAGCCTACCATGAAGGACCTTGTCAAATGCCTTACTAAAGTCCATGTAGACAAAAAGATAAGATTTCTTTATTAGTCACACGTAGATCGAAACACACAGTGAAATGCATCTTTTTGCATAGAATGTTCTGGACGCAGCCTGCATCCCTACCCTCATCAATCATCTTCATCACCTCCTCAAAAATCTCAACTGTTTGTAAGATATGACCTGCACAAAGCTGTGCTGACTATGCGCTATGCTTTTCCAAATGTGAGTAAATCCTATCCTTAAGAATACTTGCCAATCCCTACCGCTGACCTATTATTTCCTGGATTACTATTGCCCTTTTTAAACAAAGGAATAGCATTGGCCACTCTCCGGTCTTCTGGGACCTCGCTTGTGGTGAGAGAGAATACAAAGATCCCTACTGGGGTAGAGAATTCTAAAGATTCGCTGCCCAATGAGTAAAGAAGTTTTCCCTCAGTTCGGTTCTAAATTTGGCATGTCACCAAACACTCTAACAAACTTTGACAGATGCACTGTTGAAAGTATGCTGACTGGTTACATCATGCCCTGGTACGGCAATTCCAACACACAGGAACGCAAGAGGCTGCAGAGAGTAATGGAAACAGCCCAGTCCATCACAGGGACAGCCCTCCCCACCATTGACAGCACCTACAGGAGGGGCTGCCTCAAGAAGGTAGCAACTATCATCAAGGATTCCCACTATCCAGGTCATGCCCTCTTAATGCTACCATTGGGCAGGAGGTACAGTAGCCTGAAGTCCCACACCACCAGGTTCAGGAACAGCTACATTTCTACAACCATCAGGTTCTTGAATCTACCTGAACAGCCCTACTCCTACCTCAGCAATGGAACACTACGGACTTGTCTCTTTTGTGGTTTTCTTTCCACTAGTGTCTTGTTTTGCACAAGCTTCTGTTCACTGTCTTGTATAATTTATGTATAATTTATGTTTTGTGTGTTGTCTGAACCTACATGCCTGTGATACTGCTGCAAGCAAGTTTTCATTGTACCTGTACCTCACATATTTATGCACATGACAATAAACGTGATTTGACTTGGCTTGACAAAATGGCCTACCATGTATCTTGAGACTGTGACCCCTATTTCAAGACTACTCAGTCAGGAGGAACACTCTTCCCAAATCTACCCTGTCAAGCCCTCCAAGTATTTTATGTGCTTCACTGAGGTCACCTCTCATTCTGCTAAACTCTGAAAAATAGAGGCCCAGCCTACTCAAACTCTCCCTGTATGGCCAACCTCCCTCTATACCCAAGAATATTTTTTATGCCAGGAAATGAAAATTGCAAACAAGCATGATCTCACCAAGGCCTTGTACAATTTGAAAAGAAAATATAATTGCAGTAAAACATAATTGTTCGGAGACCTTTGATCAGAACCAGCCTGTTCTTACATAAACTGGAAAGTATTGGTTATGTAAAATTGCTGAATCCAGTGTTAAGTCCTGAGGGTCTTAACATGTCCTAGTTGGAAGATGAGGTGCTATTCCTTAAGGTTGTGTTGGGTTTTATTGGAATGGTGTAAGAAGCCAACAGTAGAGATGTCAGAGTGGGAATATGATGGAGAATTAAAGTGACAAGCAACTTCAAGGTCAGGGCCATCATTGCAGACAGATTGGAGATGTTCTACAAAGCATTCGTCCAATCTGAGTTTCATTTCTCAGATGTGATTAGATTAACAAGCCTTCACGCTTCTCTTAACCAGCATCATTGTCACATCGTTGTGTCCCTCTCTCTCCTCTGTCCTCACTCATTTCCCTCTACTCGCATCTCTTCCAGACAAATCAGCTGTTATATGTCATTCAGACACCTAGGTGTCCAACCCATGACAGCCTTTCCCATTGTTCTCTCCACTACTCTCCCTTTGCTGCAACTTAAAACATACTTGATTTCTAATTTTCCCTCATTCTGATGACAGGTTATCAACCTAAACTTTTAGTTCTGTTTCTCTCTCCACAGATGCTGCCTGACCAGCTAAGAATTTCCAGATATTTTTTGGAAATACTCAGCAGGTCTGACAGCAATTGTGGAATGAGACAAAGTGTGCTAGTATTACATGTGGATGATATGACAAGAAATAGCACAGAAGGAGTGCTCAAGTCTTCTCTGCAAGACTATGACTGATCTACCTTAACAGCTTCAGATTTCCAGCATCTGCAGATTTTTTTTTGCTTTTCAAAGACTGAAACTGAGTAGGTTTGAAGAAAAATGTATTCCATAAAAGGAAAATTTTCATCTTAGTGAAAGAAGTAGTATGGTAGGATATTTTCCAAAAATGTCAAGACCAACACAAGATGACTACTTTGAAGAAAATAAAATATACAGGTAACTGGATATAAAGAGACAGTTATAAATCCATGACAAAAAAAATCTTTCATTAAGGAAAGAAGTACTTTTCTTGGCAAAATGACAAAATGCTGAGAACTGTTCAAAGTGAATACATGCAAAGAAAGCATAGCACATGTAAAATAAAGCTTTTTCATAAAATAAGTCCTTCTGTTCAAAATAAGCATGACTGAAAATGAATAGTTTGAAGATTAAAAACAGGAAGAAACTTGTCTGTAATATAAGAATATTTGTTAGAAACAATCAAAAAGTGATTGCAGCAACCAAATTTCAAAAAAGGAAACTAATTATGTATTATAAAATACATAATTTTTGGAAGCATAAATAAAAATGTTGAAGATGAGGCTGTTTAACTGTAAATAAAAAAACATTTGGAAATGGATATGGGGCAAATAAAGTGTGACAAGATCTACTGAAAGTAACTTAATTTTGAACTAATTGCTGGAAGCTGCTTTATTATGAGTTGTTTTGAACAGGAGAATCAGAATGCAGAAATTCAGATTGAAAGTCATTTGGTTAATAAGAAAAAAAGTGACAGTAATTCATGTAAGACTCTAGTTCAGTGGAAAAAACTTGTCTTGAACAAGAGAATCAAAGACTGACATGGTAGATTGAAAGTTACTTTGTATTAAATTGAAGAAAATACAAGTATTATTGCAGTTAGAGATAATTTTGACCAAGTGAATTAAGCAGTGTAGACGTACATTGTGAGTCACTTAGTTTCCATTTAATCCATGAAAGTTAAAAGTTTATCTCAACAAATGAAGGCATCCCTGCAAGGTGAATCAAACCATGACAAGGTGATTTAACGGTAACTTAGTTTGACGAAAAACGTAATGACCGTGATAGGAAAAGATTTATCACAGTAAGATAAATTGTTTTGACTGCATGAATAAAACTGTGGAAAGATTCTTTTCAGTCTTTTCAGTTTAAGTAAATAAAGTAACAATTCATGAAAATAAATCAGTGTTTCAAGCCACTTCGATCAACTGAATCATAATACTCAAAGGCCGTAACATATGTCATTGGGTTTGAAGTAAAAAGTAGCAATACATAGAAGTAAAAGCCTTAGCTTAGTGAAAGGATTTATTTGAGCAAGTGGATTAACCTGGGGCAAAGTGATTGAAAGTCACTTGATCTGAAAAAAAAATCTGTAATGCAGAAAAAATTAAAAGTAGTTTTATGAATGATGTACTTTTCATAAGTGAAGCATTATTCTTTCAATGCAACTTTGACATAACTGACGTACATTCCATCTCTCACTGTTATGATTCATTTATGATAAGATGCACTGAAAGTAACTTTGTATAATTTAAAAAAGCAGTTTAGCATGATTGGAAGAGCTTTATCACAGTGCAAGTAGTTCACCAAGTGACTCAAGGTGGATTGATCATCATTTGGTTGGTATCAAAGTTGTGGGAAGCTAGGGAAGAAACTGTGGGGGCCCTTGCAAAGATATTTGCATCATCTTTAGCCACATATGAAATTTGGAGGTCTGGAGTACTGTTGTACTATTATTTAAGAAGAGCAGCAAAGACAAGCCAGGGAACTACAGGCCAGTGAGCCTGACATCAGTGGTGGGTAAGTTACTGGAGGGAATTCTGAGGGACAGGATCTACCAGCATTTGGTCAGATAAGGACTGATTAGGGATAGTCAGCACAACTTTGTATATGGGAACCCAAGAGGATTGATGAAGGCAGGATGGTGGACGTCTATATGGACTTCAGCGAGGCCTTTGACAAGATCCTGCATGGAAGACTAGTCTGGAAGGTTAGATTGCATGGGATCCAGAGAGAGCTAGCTAACTGGATACAGAATTGGCTTGATGATAGGAAGCAAGGGTAGTGGAGGATTGTTTTTCAGACTGGGGGCCTGTGACCACAGAGATCGGGTGCTGGGCCCATTGTTCATCATTTATATAAACGATTTGGATGAGAATGTACAAGGCATGGTTAGCAAGTATGCAGATAACACTAAAATAGGTGGTATCAAAGACAGTGAAGAAAGTTATCAAAAACTACAGGGGGATCTTGGGTAAGTGGGCCGAGGAATGGCAACTGGTGTTCAATTCAGGTAAGTGCAAGGTGTTGCCTTTTGGGAAGTAAAACCAGAGTCGGACATTTACAGTGAAAGGTAGGGCTCTGGGGAGTGTTGTAGAACAGAGGGACCTAGGAGTACAGGTACATAGTTCCCTGAAAGTGGCGTCACAGGTAGATAGGGTGGTGAAGAAGGCATTTGGCTCGCCAGCTTTCATCAGTCAGGGCGCTGAGTATAGGAGTTGGGATGTTATGTGGCAGTTGTACAAGGTGTTAGTGAGGCTACACCTGGAAAATTTTGTACAGTTTTGGTTACCCTGTTGGAGGACAGTAAGCTGAAATGAGTGCAAGAAGATTTAGGAGAATGTTGCCAGGACTTGAGGGCCTGAATTACAGGGAGAGGTTGAGCAGACTATAACTTTATTCCTTGGATTATAGGAAAATGAGGGGTGATAGAGAAGTGTATAAAATCATCAAAGTCACAGATATGGTGAATGCACACCCTTTTCCCTGTCTTTTTAATAGGGAAAGGGAATCAAAAACAAGAGAGCATAAGTTTAAGGTGAGGGGAGAAAAATTTAATAGGAATCTGAGGGGCAACTTTTTCACTCAGAGTGTGATGAAGGTATATGGAATGAGTTGCCAGAAGAAGTGGTTGAGGCAGATACGCTAACAACATTTAAAAGACACTTGGACAGGTACAAGGATAGGAAAGATTAAGAGGGATTTGGGCCAAATGCGGGCAAATGGGGCAAGCTTAGAAGGGCATTTTAGTCGGCATGGACAAGTTGGGCCGAAGGGCCTGTTTCCATGCTGTATGACTCTATAACAGTAACCCATGTTAGTGAGAACCCAACGCAGTGAAAGAAGCTTTTTCTGGTAGAATGAAGAAAGTCCATTTTTAATTCAACTCGTTCATGAAAGTTACTGGAATGACAGAAGTAGTTTCAACATCTTCTTCCTCTTCTTGGGCACTTCCTTAGGATTGAGGGTGACCAGCTTCCACTCCAGTTTTTTGGATTCTAAGGTGGCTATTGAGGTCAATGTGTGAAGTTCAGACTCTTCCACGATGGGAGATTGGAGAGGAGGTGGCTCCTGAAGCACATTGGTGGGTTGCTTGTGAGGTGGTGAACTCTTCCTACCACTTACCCTTAGTTTCTGTGTGCATTTTCATGGATTATTACTTAAGGTGAAGAGACTTACAATGAGCTTTTCCTCTGTTTTATTCATGTAGTCAAAACAATTTATCTTACTGTGAGAAATCTCTTCCTATCGTGGATACTTCTCTTCAAACCAAGCCACCATGAAACCACCTCGTCATGGTTTGATTCATTTGTTGAGATTAACTTTTAACTTTCATGGATTAAATTGAAAGTAATTCACTTACAATTTACTTACAATAAACCTCAAGGCATCCTGAAGGTTCTCAATACAATCCAAAATGCTTTTTCTCCACCTCCGCTTTGAGTAGTCACGGGCCAGAGTTTCCCAGGAGTCGGTAGAATCTTGCATTTCTCCGAGGCAGCTTTGAGCACATCCTTGCATCTTTTTTTCTTTAATTTCTCCACATAATAGAGCTCAGAATAAAGTGTCTATCTTGGAAGTCTAGTGTCAGGCATGTGAACAATGTGGCCTACCCAACATAGCTGGCCGAGTTGTAACTAGAACCTCAGTACTGGCATAAGGAAAGCGCAGCAGTGTCTTTACTTTCTTAGGAGGTTCGGCTTGTCACTGAACACTCTAACAAACTTTGACAGACGTACTGTTGAAAGTATCCTGACTGGTTGCATCATGGTCTGGTACGGCAATTCGAATGCGCAGGAATGTAAGAAGCTGCAGAGAGTAGTGGACTCTACCCAATAAATCATGGGCACACCCCAGGAGGCACTGCCTCAAGAAGGCAACATTCATCATCAAAGATCCCCACCATCTGGGCCATGCCATCTTCTCACAGCTACTGTCAGGCAGGAGATACAGAAGCCTGAAGTCCCACACCACCAGGTTCAAGAACAGCTACTTCCCTTCAACCATTCAGTTCTTGAACCAACTGGGAAAACCTAAAACACTACAGTTTAGCAACACCAAGACCACTTTGATCACTTTTTTTTGTTCTAATTATGTTCTTTCTTGTAAAAATTGTGTATAATTTATGTTCAATTTATGTTTTTCTTGTTTGTTGCCTTTTTGATGAAAGAAACAATGTTATCACTCTGAAGTGGTTGTGTCAGCTACTTCATGTCTGCAGGGGTGTCTTTGATGTTTTTTTTCTGTTTATATGATGCTATGTGATGCTGTTGCAAATAAGTTTTGCATTGTATCTTTGCACACATGTACTTGTGCATATGACAATAAGCTTGACATTGACTTTGGCCTGGGAGAGTACACTAGTTTGCTTCTCTTTCCAGTGAACTTGAAGGATTTTGCTGTGACAGCATTGGTGGTATCTCCCCAGTGCCTTGAACTGCCTGCTGTTGGTAATCCAGGTCTCAGAAGCATAAAATAGGAAAGTGAGTATTAGCTTCCAGGAGACAATGAGTTTTGATGACAGGTATGAGGTCTTTAAATATCCTTTTACTCCATTGAGCCAAGGCTGCACTGGCACATTGAAGATGGAGGTGAGTTTCATCCACAGACAATGAAACATAGCAAATGTCCTATTGTAAATCCCTGAGTCTCAAGTCAGAAGTTGTATTTTACAAAAGAAATGCTTGATGTTCAGGGGTTCCTTAAGAAGACATACAGATCTTTCAGCTGTCCCATCAGAGGCTGGGTAGTGTGGTGAATTAATGAGTGCTTGGTACCACAATGCACCTCATGAATCATTCAAATAGATGTGATGAGAATTGAGGTCCATGATCAGTTACCCCCTTCAGGTATACCATGGGTTGGACATATCATTTTCAGCTGCTGAATTGTTCATTATGCTGTTATATATCATCCCACATGTCCAACTGTAGAATGAGTGTTGTTAAGGATTAGAAGGTTGTTTGATGCCTTTTTGACGAAAAAAAACAATGTTATCACTCTGAAGTGGTTGTGTCAGCCACTTCATGTCTGTGAGGGTGTCTTTGATGGTTTTGTTCTGTACTTTTGTAAGGCTGTACATGTTGACACTAAATCTTCTAGAGCTTTGTCAATGCCTGGCAAAGTTTTCAGCAACAACCCTCAGCTTTGCAATACCAGTAATGTTCTGGAGTAATTCATTCAAGATTCAGATTCCCATGTTATTGAGGGTGACTATTTTATGCCCCAATTCTGAGATCCTTGATTTGTCTATTGCTTGAAGACTGCATATCAACATTTAGGCACTTATCTGAATCAGTCCAACCTTTGAAAATGTGTTCATCTATTCATTTCTAAAGAGTATCCTGTATTGTACCAGTGCTTTCTACTGCTATGACTGGAAAATCATCATCCACTGGCTGTAAGGAAGCATCATGTCCTCATGATCAACATCATAAAATATGAGGGGCATTGATAGGGTCAATGCGCAGTGTGTTTCCAAGGGTTTGGTGAATCAAGAACTAGAGGTCATAGAGTTAAGCTGAGAGGGGAGAGATTTAATAGGGACTTGAGGGGAAATTTTTTACCCAGAGGGTAGTCAGTATATGGAATGAGCTGCCAGAGGAAATGGTTGACACAGGTGCATTAACGACATTTAGAAGGTACCTGGACAGGTAAATAGATAGGAAAGGTTTAGACGGATATGAGCCAAACGTGGCAAATGGGACTAGCTAAAATGGGAATCTTGGTCGGCATGGACCATTTGGGCTGAAGAGCCTGCTTCTCTGCTGTATGCTTCAGAATCTTCAGGCAGTGGTCTTTATGGAACATTAACTTGAACAGTAAACATGTCTGTCCAGTGGACCCCTGCTCTTCTTACCCAATCCTTGTCTGGTAATGTCAGCTTCTTGATGGCCCATTGGCCATTATAACACATGGTGCATTGTATTTGATCTAGTATCTTAAGTACTTCACCCAAATATGTCTTGACACTAAATATACTTTCTGTACTCAGTGCCTCTACCATAATAAAACAATCCACTGCTGTATAAAGAATAATTCTGCAGGCCACTCATTTATTTGTACTTTTACCTTGAAATCTTGCTGTTCCTGGCCATTTCATATCAGGTCTTGTCAGACAGATGTGACATGTCCAGTTCTGCTCCATCAGAATTGGATAAATTTCATCTCTGTGCAGGGATTGTATTTGAAGCAACAGGGTAGACCTACATGCCATTGCCTTTGTTGCTTCTTCTGACACATGAAGCACATTTCCACGTAAAAAGAAAAGCTCAGTGCTGAGTACTTGCTGATGCATCTGCAACAAGACTAGGGGAAGGTGGGGGTGTGGGGGTGCAGGGAGGCTGTGGTGGTGGTGGTGGTCACTAGCAGTCACACGATGCTGAATTGTTGCCACTGGTGCCTAGTGGTGGATAAAGGTGGGAGGCAGCATAAAGGAAATTACAGACCTATTCGTCTGACATCGGTGGTCAGAAAGTTATTGGAGTCGATCCTCAAGGACAAGGTTATGGAATACCTAGAGGTGCATGACAAGATAGGTCCAAGCCAGCATGGTTTCATGAAGGGAAGATCCTGCCTGACCAACCTATTGGAGTTTTTTGAGGAAATCTCAAGTAGGATGGATAAGGGAGAGGCTGTGGATGTAGTATATTTGGATTTTCAAAAGGCCTTTGACAAGGTGCCACACAAGAGACTGCTTAATAAGATGAGAGCCCATGGAATTACAGGAAGGATATTAGAATGGGTGGAGCATTGGCTGATAAGCAGAAAGCAAAGGGTGGGAATAAAGGGATCCTGTTCTGGGTGGCTGCTGGTTTCCAGTGGTGTTCCACAAGGGTCGGTGTTGGGGCCACTTCTTTTTACACTGTACGTCGATGATTTAAGTTATGGAGTAAATGGTTTTGTGGCTAAGTTTGCAGACGACACCAAGATAGGTGGAGGAGTAGGGAGTATTGAAGAAACAGGAAGGTTGCAGAGAGACTTTAGGAGAGTGGGCAAAGAAATGGCAGATGAGATTCAATGTTGAGAAATGTGCGGTTGTACACTTTGGAAGAAGGAATAAACAGGCAGATTATTATCTAGATGGGGAGAAAATTCAAAGTACAGAAGTGCAAAGGGACTTGGGGGTCCTCATGCATGATACCCTAAAGGTTAATCACCAGGTCGGATCGGCAGTAAGAAAAGTGAATGCCATGTTGGCATTCATTTCGAGAGGTATAATGTATAAAAGTAAGGATGTATTGATGAGGCTCTGTGGGGCACTGGTGAGACCTCATTTGAAGTACTGTGTGCAGTTTTGGGCCCCTTATCTTAGGAAGGATGTACTGATGTTGAAGAGGGTTCAGAGAAGATTTACGGGGATGATTCCCGGAATGAAAGGGCTTACATACGATAAGCGATTGTCGGCTCTTGGACTGTACTCATTGGAGTACAAAAGAATGAAAGGGGACCTCATAGGAACATTTCGAATGTTAGAAGGAATGGACAGAGTAGATGTGGCTAAGTTGTTTCCCTTGGTGGGTGAGTCCAGGACTAGAGGGCACAGTCTTAGAATTAGAGGGTACCAATTTAGAACAGAAACGAGAAGAAATTTCTTTAGCCAGAGGGTCGTGGATATATGGAATTCGTTGCCCCATACAGCTGTGGAGGCCCAATCATTGGGGGCACTTAAGGAGGAGATAGATAGGTATCTAATTAGTCAAGGTATCAAGGGATATGGGGAAAAGGCCAGGAATTGGGGCTAGATGGGAATAGTTTAGCTCATGGTGAGTTAGCGGACCAGACTTGATGGGCCGAATGGCCTACTTCTGCTCCTTTATCTTGTGATCTTGTGATAAAATTCCTTGACATCTTTTGCTGACATTTTCATCGAGGTTGCAACCTTACAAATTGGATCATAAGTGAGGTGTTGTGTGCTTAATAATATTGATCAGATACATTCATCATTCAAACCAAAATCAAATGTACTCCACAAATTTATTCCACCAGAGTTGCAATGCCTGGATAAATCTTTCAATAAAACAATATTGTCGATCACTGTTTCTTCTAACCTTTGTGCCAAATAGGCAGCACTTTGCTATTTCAAATGGCTATGGATTGAAATAATCTTCCAATTACTTCACTACTTCAATGAATGAATTACCCTTGGCTTTCTGTAGGGCCACCAGATTGCTAAACATGTAGAGTTAACCTCCATCGATAGAATAGCCTTAGAACATAGGACAGTACAGAACAGGAACAATTTGGCCCATAATGTCTGCACTGAACACAATGCGGAATTAAACTAATTCTCTTCTACCTGTACATGATCCATCTCCCTCCATTCCCTGCATATTCATGTGTCTAACAGCCTCTTAAATGCCACCATAGTATCTGCTTCCACCACTACTCCTAGCAACTCATTCCAGGCCCCAACCAGTCTCTGTGTAAAAGAACTTGCCCTGCATATCTTCTTAAAACATTCCCCCTCTCACCTTAAATGCATGTCCTCTAGTAATTGACATTACTACCCTGGGAAAAAAATTTCTGATTGTCTGCCTTATCTATGGATCTCATAATCTTATGAATTTCTATCAGGTCTCCTCTTTGCCTCCAACACTCCAGAGAAAACAAGCCAAGCTTGTCCAACCTCTCCCTATAGCTCATACCCTCTAATGCAGACAGCACCCTGGTGAACCTCTTTTGCACCCTCTCCAAAGCCTCCACATCCTTCCTGTAATGGAGCAACCAGATTTGCATACAATACTCCAAGAGCGGCCTATCCAAAGTTTTATACAGCTGCAACATGATTTCCTGAGTCCTTTTTTTAAATGCCCTGACCAAGGAATGCAAGCATGCTGTACACCTTTTTCCAACCTATCTACTTACGTGGCTATTTTCAATAAGTTGGTCTTGGACCCTAAGATCCCTCTGTACATCAATGCTGTTAAGGGTCCTGCCATTAACTGTATACTTTCCCCTTACATTAGACCTCCCAAAGTGTAACACCTCACACTTTCTTGGATTAAATCCATCTGCCATTTCTCTGCTCATATCTACAACTGATCATTATTCTGCTATATCCTTTGACTGCAAGTCAAGGCTTTGACACCCTTCTCAGACTCTCTTATGGCAAAATGCTTTCAACATGGTCCTCAGCGTTGAGAATATAGTCAGCCATAAAGAACATTTCCATCTTTTCAGTGGTTGCTGCATGGAACTCAAGTGCTTGATTGTACATGTCAAGGCTTCTTATTGAGCCACCATTTCACAGAACATATAATATTTTCTCCTGTGATGTTCAGCACCTGAGTCTTTGTCCCTGTGTCTTTGATATTCTTGTTATCAGTGTTTCTCTTCAACTGCAGCAACCTGCACAGATTTATCGACTCACCAGTCACCAATTTTTACAGATGCACCATAGAAAGCATCCTATCCGGATGCATTACAGCTTGGTACAGCAACTGCTCTGCCCAAGACCTCAAGAAATTGCAGAGAGTTGTGAACATAGCTCAGTCCATCATGCAAACCAGCCTCCCCTCCATTTATTCCATCTACACTTCCCACTGCCTCAGGAAAGCAGCCAACGTAATCAAGGACGCCTCTCGCCCCTCTCTTCTCCCCTCTCCCATTGGGCAGAAGGTACAAAAGCTTGAGAGCACATACCAGGAGGCTCAAGGACAGCTTCTATCCCACTGTTATCAGACTCTTGAATGGACCTCTTATATGCTAAAAGATGAACTCTTATTGAGCCACCTCTCAATCTACCTCATCATGGCCCTTGCACTTTATTTGTCTACCTGTACTGCCCTTTCTCTATAACTGTAGCAATTATATTCTGCATTCTCTTTTTCTTCCTCTTGAAATATCTTGATGTAGTTCCGTGTGGAATGATCTGTCCGGATGGCACATACCAAAAGCTTTTTACTGTATTTCGGTACATCTGACAGTAATAATAAACCAAATCAAACCAAACCAGTTGTGTGTTTAGAGGTGGTCTATGAGCCAGACTTAATATGCTGGTAGTTACTATCAATAATAATCGCTTGGCAACACCAGGTGCTTTAACACATGATGTTGTGACTAACAGCAGCCAACAGGTGAGATTATGTCATTACTTCAAATGCACTTGCTATTTTTTACATATTCTAATCAATATAAGTTATATCTCATTGAGTGGCATTGCTTTCATCAAGTGAACGTATCTGTGACAAAGGGGATCAACATGATTTGAAGAGAAAAGCAGTAAACCATGATAGGAAAATCCTCACTGCAGTGTGAGGTTGTTTAGATTTAGTGAATCATTGTGCTGTAACATTGAAAGTCATTTGATTGATAGGGAAGAGTTGTCATTCATTTAAATGATAGTTCTAGTTCAACGAAAGAAGCTGCTTTGATTAAGAGGATCATGGTACATTGAAATCACTTCCTTTTTAATTAGCAAAGTCATCCTGAAAGTTATTGTAGTGAGAAAATGAATCAAACAATGACACTGTGCACTGTATGACACTTGGTTTCAAATAAAAATGAGTAATTCATGAAAGTGGGCTTTCATGTCAGTGTACGAATTATTTTTGACTGAATGAGTCATTACATTCTGCCAAATCAACTTTTAATTGACTTGATCAAAACAGAATGCAAGACAGTGATGCTTTATTTCAAATGCCTAATGGTTTTTATTTCAAAGTAACCTTTTGGTTGGCATGGACAAACAAATCTTCCTGTCAATTTTTGATTGACTTGGTCTAAACAAAATCTAATACTGGGATAAAGACTTTTCTTCCATCAATCACTGGTTCTTACTTTAAATCCAATAACTCAAAATCCTTTACTGAATGCTTCACTTGATCAAACAACTTCCTACACTGAGAATAAACATTTTCTATCTTGGAATATAACATTTTGCTTAAAAGTAAATGTTTTATAGTCCATCATAGCGATTTCTGATTGACTTAGTTAAAACAACTTCTATTGAGATAAAGCTTTTTTTCTTTCATAAATTACTACTTTTGACCTCAAGAGAAATGATTCTAAAATTTCATATTAATTTCTGATTGACTTATCAAAGCAACTTCTTATATTGAGATGAAGCTTTTTCTTTTATCAGTTAATACTTTTTCCTTCAAGCTTAACAGCATTTCACTCAGCGAAGGGACAATTTTCATTTGCCTTCCCCTGATATAAATCTGTGCTGTACAATCTAACCTCTGGACCAATGATTCTTACTGTCCCAGTTTCTTAGCTTATCTCAAAATTGTCTCAGATTTCCAATATCCACGGTATTTTGCTTTTGTTCTAAAGTATTCTAATTTTTAACAATGTTTAAAACTACTTTTCCTTCAAATGTAAGAAATCTTCCTGTCTCCAAATCTCCATACCTGAAAGAGGACCAGTTATAGAGTTGTACAGCAATACAGCACAGAAACAGGCCCTTCAGCCCAACTTGTCCATGCTGACCAAAATGGCCTTTTAAGCTAGTTCCATTTGCCCGCCTGGGCCCATATCTCTCTAAACCTTTCCTATCTGTGTACCTGTTCAAGTGTCTTTTAGCCTCCAGAAAGAGATGGACTTGAGGAGCTGTTAGCTGCAGAAGAGGCGGCTGTGTAGGAAAGTATCATGATTTTGTTTTGATCAATGCATGAACAAGTTTTTTGTAAGTCTTAAATTTTAGAGTTTCACGCTCAGGCAACATAAGAACATGAGAAAATAGGAGCAGGAGTAGGCCACTCGGTCCCTCAAGCCTGCCCCACCCTTCAATATGATCATGGCTGATCTGCCCCAGGCCTCAACCCTTCTGTGCCAGTTCCCCATAGCCCTCAATTCCCTGATCTCTCAAAAACATATCTGCTTCCCCCTTAAATGCCTCCATATATCCAGCCTCCACAGCCATCCTGTTTGGAGAGTTCCAGAGATTCACCATCCACTTTAAATGACCTCCCAGCGTAAAATTTCATTAAGGTTAGGTGTATGGAATATTCTATGAATAAAGAAGAACAGTTTGATCAGATATAATGCTAATTTTACGAATGATACTGCAGAATTTTTGAAGAGTCTGCCTGTCTAAATAATCGATCGAAGGGTAGATGCTGATGTGTGTAAGTTTTTATTGCCATCGCTACCAATCTGCCAAAGGTACTCAATGAAATCATGTACTCCCTGACCTTCCTGGTCAAGGCTGAATACCTGCTCTATGAGTTCCTGGTTCCCATGCTTGCCAAACATTATCTAATGCTTCTGAAAGCAAAATACTGTAGATGTTGGAAATCTGAAATAAGTCAAAAAGTGCTGGTCAGGCAGCAGGTCAGGCAGCATCTGTGCAGAGAGAAATGGAGTTCATGTTTCAGGTTGGCAACTTTTCACCCATGACAGGTGATCAAACAGAAATGTTAACTCTGTCTATCCCTCCATAGATGCTGCCTAGTCTGTTGGGTTTTATTTTATTTTTACAGTTTCTTCATGTTGTTCATCTCCTTGACATTGTCTTCATAAGCTGAGGCCCACAAGGAACCCAGAACAAAAATTAATTGCATCTGTAATCACTGCTATATTATTGAAAGTCATTTCCTTTTCCTTCCCTCTTGAAGTTGTCACCCATTCTTCACAGATGAATGTTCCAGACCCTCAAAACTCCTTTGCCTTAATGCATTCTGAGCCCTCAGACGCTGGTCTTCAAAGGTATTTTGATAACTGTAATCAACAAAACAACTGACCCATAATGAGTAATCAATCACTGGTCAAACAGTTAATCATTTCTGCACTGCAATACTGACAGAGTTTAATTAAACCACCAATCAGTTCTCACGAGGAGGGGCAATATAATTTATTCAAACTGACATGTGTTTAGGTTAACATTTTCCTCTATTGACCTGTATCATTTTTTATTGTTTTCTTAGCTGTATGTTCTCTCACCTACTCTTTAGTACACCTGACACCTTCATAATCAGTGATCGGAATTTCATGCCTGTACTTTTGATTTCAAAGTTCAAACCTTGCAGTGATAATTCTGCTCTTTTGACAAAATGTTACATGTAATCAAACCATGATCTGTAGCAGAATGGAAAGTCCATCACTGTTCCTGGAACCAGGCAATGCACTTTAACTTCTGGACCTTTCCCACAAACAATTTTTTGTTTTCTCAAGCAACAAACAATCTGCTGGAGGAACTCAACAGATTGATCAGCATCTGCGGGAGGAAAGGAATTGTCGACGTTTCAGGTGGAAACCCTGCGTCAGGACTGAGAGTGGAGAGGTGAGATGGCCAGTATAAAGTGGAGAGTGGAAGGATTCTGAGGTGATTGGACTGAGGAGGGGTGTAAAATGACAGGCGGGTAGTCCCAGCTAGGGGAGGTGAAAAGGGGTGGAGCTGGAAAACAGTGGCAGGTGAATTTTGTTTTCTTAAACCTGAGCATTGACTTTTCTTAGCCACCCCTTTCAGTGAATGCTCTGAGCCTTCGCACAGTGAAATTCCAACCATTTCAGTACTGGGGAAGAGTTAGCATTGCCTTCAACTCATTGACTACCAGTGTTACAACGTTAGCAACCAGAGAGCAGGCAATAACACAATTCAGCCCACTCACCCAGCTGTATAACACTTCTGTTACGGACTCAGTGAAAGTCCCTTTAAGATAGAGAGTGTGTGTGTATGTGTGTGTGGGGCGTGCTTACGTCAATAGAAGATAAAGGACGTAATGACGTTGTTGAAGAAGTCAGAAGAAGGAGAGAGAGAGAGAAGGGAGAGAGACACCAGCCTGCTTGTTTTCTCTATCGATGGATGAGAAACAATAACTGTGTTTGCCACTAAAATCCATGTATGGAAGTTGGAAGTAATCCGGTGGAGTTCACTTTGTTGCTGACCTGTAGAAGGAAACAGGTATTTGTGTGTGGACGACCACGGTTCGGATGCTTTTCGGGGTGAGGAAGTCACTACCGAGTAAACACTGAAGTGTCGTTTGGGTTCCATCATGGAACATTTGGATTTCGTATGTACTCTCTCTATGTTTTTCTACATCTACATCTTATCTTCAGACAACGGTGGTTGTTGAAGAAGCCCTTGCTCATGTTTCACCTTATGGCTTGCGGAACTGAACTTTAAGAACCATTCAGGAACTGGGAGTTTTGGACTTTGTCACACACACACACAAAGAGTTTAGTTTTGGGGTTAACGTTCAAGGTTTAACATTTTTGAATTCTAACATACTAACATTTTTTTTTAACTTTTATTTTCCATATTATCATAAGTAGTGATTAATAAAATAGTTTTTAACACTGAATCATGCTCAGTGTGTTTCTTTTGTTGCTGGTTTGTGACACTTTACAATCCAAGGCTGTGAGCGGTCTGGTGAAACTTTGAAACATTAATTGGTTACAATCAATATCAAGGAGGGGACAGAGTAAATGGATCCTAAGGATGACAATGCAAAGCTAGGTTGCAAAGTGAGCTGTGAAGAGGATGCACTGGAGCTATAAAGATTACAAGTGGCCAAGAATGTGACAAATAGAAAATAACATGGAGAAATGCAAAGGGATTCACTTAAAATAAGAAAAATAGAAAATGGTGCTAAGGGTTTTAAGTGCTGAGAGGTTGGAGTCATAGAGTCATACAAATTGGAAACAGGCCCTTCGGCCCAACTCATCCATGCTGACCAAGATGCCCATCGAAGCATTTGCTTGCATTTGGCCCATATCCCTCTGAACCTTTCCTATCCATGTACCTGTCCAAATGTCTTTTAACTGATGTTATTATACCTTCCTCAACCACTTCCTCTGGCAGCTCGTTCCATATACGCACTATCCTCTTCGTGAAGAAGTTGCCTCTTGGGTCCTTTTTAAAACTTTCCCCTCTCACCCCTCGGTCTTCTACTCTGTAAGGAATAAAGTCCTAGTCTGCCCAACCTGTCTCTATGACCCAGTCCCTTGAGTCCTGGCAAAATTCTCATACTCTTTCCAGCTAAATAGCATCTTTCCTATAGCAGGCTTACCAAAACTGAACACAATACTCCCAGTGCGGCCTCACTAGTGCCTTGTACAACTGCAACATAGCATCGCGACTTCTATACTCAGTGCCCTGACTGATGAAGGTCAGCGTGCCAAAAGCCTTCTTCACCACCCTGTCTATCTGTGACACCAGTTTCGGGGAACCACGTACCTGTACTCCAAGGTCCCTCTGTCCTATGACACTTCCCAGGACCCTGCTGTTCACTGTGAAAGTCCTACCCTAGCTTGACTTCCCAAAATGCAACACCTTGCATTTATCTGAATACACTCTATTTGCCATTCCTCAGCACACTTACCAGCTGTAATTTTTGATAACCTTCTTCACTGTCTATGATACCACCTATTATAGTGTCATCTGCAAACTTACTAACCATGCCTTGTACATTTTCATCCAAGTCATTGATATAGATGACGAACAGCAATGGCTCCAGCACTAACCCCTGAGGCACACCACTAGTAACGGGCCTCCAGTTTGAAAAGCAACCTTCCGCCATCACCCTTTGCTTCCTACCACCAATCCAATTCTGTATCCAGTTAGCTTGCTCTCCCTGGATCCCACGCAATCTAACTTTCCATGGCAGCCTACCACGCAGAACCTTATCAAAGACCTTACTGAAGTCCACATAGACTATGTCTACCGCCCTGCCCTCATTGACCTTCTTGGTCACTTCTTCAAAAAGCTCAATCAAATTTGTGAGACATGATCTCCCACACACAAGGACTCGAGCATTAATGGGCTTTACAGCTGATAAAGAGTAGTCACTGGTGTATCACGGTGAACATACTAGAAAATGAAGTAAAAAAGTGAGTGGGACTGATTGGAAAAATTTTCAGTCTGCCCAAATGAGATGACCAGTATAAAGAGGAGAAAGAGAGTGGTGAGAAAGGATTCCAAGGTGACTGGTGAACTAAGAGGAATGTAAGATGACAGGCAGGTAGTTCCAGGTGGGGGGAGGGGAGGGGAAGTGGGTGAGCGGGGCTGGAGTCAATCACTTCGGAGTCCTTTCTCACCACTCCCCTTCTCCTCCTTATACAGACCGCCTGGCCTCTCCACTCTCAGTCCTGATGCAAGGTTTCAACCTGAAACATCAACAATTCCTTTCCTCCCACAGATGCTGCTTGACCCTCTGAGTTCTTCCAGCACATTGTTTGTTGCTCCAGATTCCAGCATTCGCAGTTCTCCTGTGTCTCCAAGGTAATTTCAGTGGCTTTGGAGGCTTTTGTGTTGTGGCCAGCAGGGACAGATGTGCAGGAGAATTTTCACTTCCACTCTCTCCAGCTTTCCCTCTCTGCCCTGCCAACAATTAAATGGGACATGGAACTCACTTCACTGGGAATCAGTGGGCGTGGATGCCCCTTTCACAATTAAGAGGGGAGAAAACATTCTGGAGGATCTCCCTGAAAGTGGCTACACAGGTTGATAGAGTGGTAAAGAAGGCATATGGCATGCTTGCCTTTATTAGTCGAGGCACTGAGTTCAAGAGTTAGGGAGTTATGTTGCAGCTTTATAAAACTCTGGTTAGGCTGCATCTGGACTACTGCATTCAATTTTGGTCACCCCATTAAAGGAAGGATGTGGAGGCTTTGGAGGGGATGCGGAAGAGGTTTACCAGGAAGCTACCTGGATTAGAGGGCATGTGCTGTGAGGAGAGGGCGGACAAACTTGGGTTGTTTTCTCTGGAGCCAGCAAGACTGAGGGGAGAACTGATAGAAGTTTATAAGATTATGAGAAGCATAGACAGAGTAGACAGCCAGTATCTTTTTCCTAGTGTCAAAATGTCTAATAGTAGAGGGTATGCATTTAAGGTAAGAAGGGGTAACTTCAAAGGAGATGTGTGGGGCAAGTTTTTTACACAGAGAGTGGTGCATATCTGGAATGCGCTGCCAGGGGGGGTGGTGGAGGCAAATATGATAGAGACATTTCAGAGGCTGTTAGATAGGCACATGAATATGCAGAGAATGGAGGAATATGGATATCGTGTGGGTAGAAGGGATTAGTTTAGTTAGGCATTTAATTAGCTTGGCACAACATTGTGGGCCGAAGAGCCTGTTTCCGTTCTATGTTCTATGTTCTGGGATGTAAAACAGATCTCACTGTAAAATGTGATCTCTTTTTAATGAGGATTCTTTGAAAGAAATAGAGCACTACAATTGTTTAAAACTACTTGCAAATTTGTATTAGGTTTCTTGCTGATTAATCCTGAGACTTTACTCATTCTGTGGCAGGGGTTTGAAAATAATTCTGTCTGCTACATGATTACAATCCATACTCATCATTCTGAGTATAAAATGGAGTAATATGGCTAAAACCAGGGTTTGGTCTAGACAGGCAGAGGAGGGTAGCTGCAGATGAAATTATGCTGCTAAACTATTTTTGTGGAAATTATGGTGGTGAAGTCTCAAGGCTTAAGCATTTGGAGACCTCCTCAACAGTGTTAATTAGCCAATACTCCTCAGGGAACAGAACAAGAGGGAGAAAAAAACTAAAGAGGTATGTAAACTGCCCTGTCAGCCATCTGAAGAGAACCATGGGTTGTCTACAACCTGGCATCATGAACACTGAATTCTCCAACTTCTGATAACTGCTCCCCCTCTGTCCCTTTACTCTGTCCTCCTGATCTACCAGCACCCAACCCCCCTGCCCATCACCATGTCTCTGTCCCCTCCCCCACCCTCTCCATCTGTCCATCACCCACACACTCCTCCCACTGGTTCCCCTGCCCCACTACTCCCCCTCTGCTCTCCCCACCTCCCTCCCTTTAATCCATGTGCCAACATCCCCTTCTGTCAGATTCCATCATCTTCAGCCCTTTGTCAATTCTGCCTAGTTCCTCCCACCTACTGGCACCATTCCCACTCCACCCTCCCCCATTTGCCTATCACCCCTCTTCACCCAGATCCACCTATCACCTGCCAGCTCTTGCTTCAACCCTTCCCTCCACCTCTTTATACTGGCTATTTCCCCTCTGTCTTTCAATCCAGGTGAAGGGCCTCGACCTGAAACATTGACTGTCCATTTCCCTCCACAGATGCTGCCTGACCTGCTGAGTTCCTCCAGCGTTTTGTGTGTTGGTCCAGATTTCAGCATCTGCAATCTCTAGTGTCTCCCTCTGGTGAGAATTGTTGGTTCAGTTGCAATCTCTGCAGTGGTGTAGGATTTGTGCAAAGTTCAGGGTTATCACGTTATGTGTGTCTGTTCCATAGGCAGTGGTCAAAGGAGTAAGTTCCCTCTGTGCACCCATGGCTGGCTGGAAGAGAGTAGAGACTGGTCCACACAACAATACCCTGTGTGCATACATAAGGTCAAGTAGGGGCTGGAGATTCTGTGGCCTCCAACATTTGGTGAGAGTGGACAGTGGGCAGAGAGGGCCAGCACTCACCAGGAGCTGGAGAGGTAGTGAGCAGATGATGCCTCAGGCCAGGAGGAGGGAGAAGGGGGAAGGAGGAGAAAGAGCAGAGGGGAGAGGAAGGGGGAGGAGAGAGGGGAGAATTAGAAAGGGGGAAAGAAAGTGAAGGGACTTTAATAGACAGGGGACGAAATATCGGGTTAGGGAGAGGATGGAGGAACAAAAAAGTGGGAGAAGGAGGCTGGAGAGAGTGGGAGGACAGATGGCAAAGAAAGGAGGTAGATGTAGAGGAGGGGAGGGGATATGAACCCACGGGCAAGGAGGAAGAAGAAGAGAGAAGACTGAGGAGGAGTGAAAGCGAGTCAGGGTAGAGGGAGATGGGTTGAATGGGAAGAGGGATTTGTATTTCCACAATGTCCTTCAAGTCCTTCTCAAGACATTCAAAAGAACCAGGCGGCTGATGAAATAACTTTGGGGTGCATTTGTTTGTGGATGTATGAAATGCAACAGTCAAACTGCACACGGCAAGTTCCCACAGACAGCAATGTGATAATGAGCAACTAGTTAGTTTTAGTGATATTGGTTGAGGAATAACAGCAGGGAGAACTCCCCTGCTCTTCTTCACTATTGTGGTCCTGGGATCTTCTCTATTCACGCAAGAGAGCAAATGGCCTTAGGAAGCCTTCGTCTCACGTCTCATGTAAAAGATGGTCTCAGTACTGCAGGGGGAGGGGGGCCTGGAGTTGAGTTTTGTGCTTGATCTTCCACTGTGGTGTTTTAACCTGAATCGGAAGTGAGAGGTTTCATCACTGAGTCCCGGCTGAGACTGAAGTATGACAGGAAGGAGGAGGTTCAGGGTGAGAATTTCAGAACGGAGGACTTGGATATCTGAAGGCACTGAGGGTCAATGGTGGAGCAATTAACACCAGCGATATTCATTTGGTCTGAATTGGGAGATTACAGATTCTTACAGGTTTTTAAGATGATGCAGAATTGGGCTAAAGGTGAACTGTAAGTCATACAATAAGTAACTCAGCCATAAACAAATCTGTCTATAGTCTCCAATAATTTTGTTATTTGTATATTAACCATAGTGGGCCACCTTTTATAATGTGGATAATTAAATGCTACTTCATAACTGATCTTGAAGCCTCCAAATACAGCACCTGGTCTAGTAATCATACTGATTCACAAATGCTCATGTGGATTAAGCTGAATGGTTGTTTGATTAAATTTCTCGTCGAGGTTTTCATGAAAATTCAAGTCAGATTTAAATGTATTTAAATATAACCTTTAAATGCTTCAAACAACAGCACAGAGGCCTTTCAGCTCCAGAGTGCCATGCTGATTTGCACTCTGATTACATAAAGCTCTTTGTCAAGTCCCATCTATTTATAAACATTGAGCTCCAAGACTCTAATATATGAAAGAAAATCACAGTGCAGGAACACGGCAGTTGCATTCTTGAGGTGGGTGTCGAGAGGGTGAGGGTTAATGTGGTGGTGAGGAAGGACAAATTTTGGCAGAAGGGGAAGAATCAAGGATTAAATTTAGATTTACTTCAAGGTATTGATAGAGACATTTGAATAATGTACATTTGTTTGAACATTTAGTACCGTGAATCTTTCTTTTATTTTCCCTGAATTATTATAAATGACAGGAAGGAAATAAAGGCTTCCTTCCAAACCCTAGTGCAAAAGCTAAATACTGTGGATGCTGGAAAACTGAAATAAAAACATAAAGTATTCTTAATGCTACAAGAGTGAGACGCTGAGATAATATTACAAACCTGAAACGTTAACTCTGTTTTTCTCTCTCCCCAGATGCTACTAGATCTGCCGAGTACTCATGGTATCTCCTGTTTTAATTTCAGATTTAAGGTACCATCCAATGAGAATTACAGGGGTATTTTTCCATAGCAGTGGCACAGCTGGTAGAGCCGCTGCCTCCCAGTGCCAGAGACCTGGGTTCAATCCTGACCTCAGGTGCTGTCTGTGTGGAGTTTGCACGTTCTACCTGTGACCACGTGGGTTTCCCAAGGGTGCTCCAGTTTCTTCCCACATCCCAGAGTTGAGCTGGTAGGTTAATTGACATCTGTAAATTGCCCCTAGTGTGTAGGTAAATGGTAGAATCTGGGGGGTGTTGATAGGAATGTTGGGAGAATAAAATAATGAAATTAATGTCAGATTAATGCATATGGGTGGTTGATGGTTGGTGCAGACTCGGTGGGCTGAAGGGCCCATTTCCAAGCTGTATGACTCTATGGCTTTATGACATTATCTTAGTTGCAAATAAAATAGGCCATGATAGTTTAGGTTCTGCACTTTGCCTGCTTCTCACCTGACTTTGCTAAGCTACTTTTAAATTGAAGTCATGGACTCTTGACCTCATAATCTACTTTGTTTGACCTTGCACCTTATTGTCTACTTGCAATGCACTTCCCTGTAGCTGTGACACTTTACTCTGTATTCTGTTGTTGTTTTTACCCTATACTACCTCAATGCACTGTGTAATGAATTGATCTGTATGAACAGTATGCAAGACAAGTTTCTCACATTACCTCGGTACAAGTGAGAATAATAAACCAATACCAATCCTTGCCTGCTGCCTAAAAGGAGTTGCATTCATTCAGTGCCTGTCTCATCATCCGGAAACAGCTTACAGTCAAAGAAGTTCTCAATTGTAGTTATTTTTGTAATGTAACAAAGATGCACAGAAAGCTTCCACAAACAGCAGTGTGATAATATCCCAAGAATCTGTTTCAGTGACACTGTTGGGGGATAGATTACGGCCAGAGCCCCACAGATATCTCCCACTCTCATCTTCAAATTGGCAATGTTGGATCATGACCATCGCAGGAGATGACAGGGCCTGGGGTTTAACATTCCATTCAACAGATGAACCGTACAGCAGTACAGCACTTCCCCCAGTACTATGCCAAAATGCAAGCCTAGAATTCCATGTTCAAGTCTCCAGAGTGGGAACTGATCCTACTCTGCGAGAATGCAGTTGGCTGAGCTGTAGCTGATGTACTCATCACTTTCTGCTGCTGAATGTGAAGTTCTTCCATTCAGTGTTAGGAATTCTGTGTTTTGTTAGAGTGGGAGAGAGTTAAAGGCATTCTCTTCTGACTTATTTCAATTAGTTGAATGAAAGCAGACCCCTCACTGTGGTATTGGCCAGTGGTATACTGCAAGTGCATGTGGTAAAAGTAAGATTACTGCATCACCCAACCTCCACAAGCCACACTTCCTAGCGACGTGTTTTAAATGAGGACCAGATTTTGGTAGACATACAAGACTGCAGATGCTGGAATCGGGAGTAACACACGAAAAGCTGGAGGAACTCAGCAGGTCAGGCAGCATCTGTGGAGGGAAATGGACAGTCGACGTTTCGGGTTGAGACCCTTTATCTGTACTGGGTGGTTAATGGTGCAGACTCGGTAGGCTGAATGACTCAATTATTTTATGACATTAGCTTACTTGCACATAAAATAGGCCAAGGTAGTTTGGGTTCTGCACTTTGCTTGCTTCTCAACTTACATTGCTAAATAACTTCTAAATTGAAATAACATGACTCCTTGCCTGTTGAATAAAAAGTGTTTCATTCATTCATTCAGCGCCTGTCACCTCATCCCTAGGCATCTGGACCCTAGTCCAGATGAAGGGTCTCAATTCAAAACGTCGACTGTCCATTTCCCTCCATAGATGCTGCCTGACCGGCTGAGTTCCTTCAGAGTTTTGTGTGTTGCATCAGGTTTTGATCGTTGAGATTAGAGGACTTTGCATGGAAACATTAGCTCCTTGACTCTATACTGAGACTCTGTACCATCATGTGAAGAAATTCTGAAGTTCACTTTGCAGGATCCTGTGTGATGGGGCATCAGCCAGGGCTTTGTTAGGAGCACTCTCCCTTCCCTGAGTCAGAAAGTTGTTGCTCTGTTCCAGAGATTCAAATACAGGAATCCAAGCCAAAGCTCCAGAGCAGTATTGAAGGAGTGCTGTAATGTCCAAGGTACTTTCCTTCAGATGATGTGTTGACCCAAAGCCCTGTCTGCTTTGGACAGACAGATGTAAAAGACCCATTGGTGTATCTTTTTGAAGAAGAGCAGGATAAATCCTATCCAATATTTTTCCCTCAGTTAACATTCCCAAGAAGCAGATGATGTATCCATTATTTGTGGGAGCTTGCTGTGTGTAAATAATTTGCTCCATTTCTGTGGTGACTACACCTGTTGAGGCTCCGTGAGGGATGAGAGTGGTGTTATCTGAACACAACTCTGTATTGCTGGCTACAGAAAGTTCATGGATAAATGTACTTCAGGGAATTTTTCTGTGTGTTGCAGCAAGTTAGTCCACAGAGGGAAGATAAGAAATGAGGAATTTATGCAAAGTTCCCTTTGCGGGCAGCTGAGGATTTTGAACGTCCTGCAAAGGTGTTTTGACATGCAAGGAATCTGAAACTAGATTGAAAGTAACTCTTGTACAAAGTGGTTCTTTTTTACAGCATGAGCAGCTGTTGAGGTTTGCAGACAGACAGCTGGGTGTGGAGAAAAATGTGATAAGATCGAACATTAAGTTGTGCCAGCTTGAATTTGTATACTGCCTTTAGACAGTAAAGGATGTCCAAGAATGTTCTGGCTAAAGTTACTGGACTTGTGTCCAGAGACCTGGATTATTGCCCTTGAGGCTGGAATTTCAAGCAGCTGAGGGATCAAGTTCAAGTTCATTATTGTCACAGATGCACATACACAGGGTATAAATGCCATGAAAATTAGCTTTTTGCAGCAGCAGCAGCACAGTACATTATAAGACGAGGACAAACATAAGGTAACATAAAGGTAAATCAACATAAATTATACATAATTGACACATGTGCAAAATAAACAATAAATTAAACCTAACAACACTAGTGCAAGATTGAGAGAGAGAAAAAATATATAGTTTGAGGTAGTACTAAGGATTTAAATTCCAGCAGTTAATAAATCTAGAATTAAGAAGTTAGTGTCAGAAATGGTGACTGTGAAACCCCTGGATTATTGTAAAAACCTGAAATAAAAACAGGATGTTGGAAATGTTCAACAAGTTAGAGAGCAAGAGCAAACAGAAAAACAGAGTTACCAATTCAGGTTGAAAATCTTTCATCAGACCTCACTTATAAACCTCTCTGCTTTACTAATGTCCTTCAGGGATGGTGGTCTATTGGCTCATATACATCTCTAGACCCACAGCGACGTGGTTGACTCCTAACTTGACCTAAAATGGTTCAGTAAGCCCATCAATTCGGGAAAGCTTCCCTAGTTAGTGAGGCTCACATTCGTTGATTGAATTATTTAAAGAAGGTAGGATACTGCATAAGGTCACAGGGATGTTAATGGAGAAAACATTGGTGGAGGGAAACTCCACCAATCATCTTTTCATGTGAGTATGTTGATTTAATTGATTTAATTCTGTGGTGTTGCTGTTGAGTGCTCGATGAGTTGGGCCCACAACAGTCACTCAAATTTCCAGGCAACAGCATGCAATATGTTCTGATTTCAGGAAACTAAGATAACATAAGATAAGGGAAGGTAAGATAAGTTAAGATAAGGTAAGATAAGATATCTTTATTAGTCACATGTACATCGAAACGCACAGTGAAATGCATCTTTTGCATAGGACAGCCGGCAAGTGTCGCCACATTTCTGGCGCCAACATAACATGCCCACAACTTCCTAACCCATACGTCTTTGGAACGTGGGAGGAAAGTGGAGCACCTGGAGGAAACCCATGCAGACACAGGGACATTGTACAAACTTTTCACAGACAGCAGCTGGATTTGAACCAGTTCACTGGCGCTGTAAAACATTACGCTAACCACTACACTACCGTGCCTGCCCTAAGGTCAGCAGTGTTAGCTTCTCCAGCCTCATGCAACTTTCCTTAACCATTCTCCCCATCTCCTCTTGTGGAGACTAGTGTTTTTATCCTTTCTTTTTCTAAATTGAAGCACTCAGTTTGCAATTAGTTTATACTCGATGTGGAATCTATGTTTCTGCGCTGTATCATTAAAAGCAATTGATACAGGATTCCCTGAAGAGGCACAATAGTTGTAGCTTGCAGGCTTACTTGCACCAGAAACTGCTGCATTCACCACTGCTTGATGAACCCAGAAGACCAAAGAATAATGCAAGAAATTGGAGCTGGAGGATTTGCATTTGTGTTTGTGAAACACAAACTGAATGTCAACAAGAAGGGTGAAAAGCAAAAAAAAATCTAGTTGCTGGATATCTGAAATATAAACTGAAACTGTTAAAAATACTCATCAGGTTAGAAAACATCTGTGGAGAGAGAAACAGAGTAAATATTTCACGCTGGTTACCTATGCATGGAAATAAGAAAAGTTTTAGGTTGCAGAGAAGGAAAAGAGTGGGGAGAACTTCTGATCAAGATGAGATTAGACACATAATCTCTCTTGCTTTCCACTGTATCTCAGACTTTGTTTCTACCAACATCTATAGGCCAATGCTCTGGCAATAAAACAATCACCCAAAAATGACTGATCTTCAGACTGACCCCCAGGCCTCCTGATCTGCTCCTCCCAATCCCCCGATCTTCATCCCCTGACCCCATGATCTACCACATGTTACTGTTGTTCCTATTCACCTTCCATTCAAAAGGTCAAACTTCCAATCTTACTCTTCTCCACAAACTCACAGCTTCTGAACCACCCCACACCATCTCCCGCTCTCCAACCAACAGTGACAATACGCTAACCCCACTGGTAATCGCTCCCTCCCCACTGCCATTCCTCATTCCTGATCTCTAGCCCTGATCGCCTCAGACCTAAAAATGGCATTCCCCCATTCCCCATTACAATCTCGAACAAACACGAGACTGCAAGTCCTCTCCACCCAACCCAGGCCTGTGGACAACCCCTCGAGCCCAACCTAGGGAGAGGAGGAATGGTTGGCACATATTTGCACCCAAAAGATATGCAACAGTCTCACTCACAGCTGATGTGGTGAACAAGAACCAATACAGTTCATTGGGTGCACCTGGATTTTGAAACATGTCTGAAGAGCCAGAACAGAGTAGGTCCCTTCCAGACATCAGCTGCTCAAGAGACAACTTCAAGGTGGTGATTCCATTACTAGAAGATATTAATTAATATTTCTGCCAGATTGATGGATGTAGCAACAAGGAATTAAGGAAGAACCATAATCAACGGGAGCAGGCCAGTCATCCAGACCATTCAATAAGATCATGGCTGATCAACATTACCATTCTACCCCTAGACAATTATCTTTCTGTCCCCACCCTGAATATATTCAAAGACACTGTCTCCTCAGGGCTCTGGGGCAGAAATTCCAAAGCTTCACCACCATCGGAGAGAAGAAATTCCTTCACATCTCTGTGGTAAATAAGTGACACCTTATTCTGAAACTATGCCTCCACTTAGCTAAAACATTCTTTCAGCATCCACCCTTGTCAATCCCCATCAGAATCATACATGTTTCAATCAGATCGCCCCTCATTTGTCCATACAACCAGCAGTATAGGCTCAGTCTTTTCACATGTCAACCCTTCCACCCCAGGAATCAATCCAATGAACCTTATCTACACTTCCTCCAATGCAAGTAAATGCTGCCTTAAAATTGGAGACTAAAACTGAATACAGTACTCCATGTCTGGTCTCACTAGCACCCCATAAACATCCCTACTTTCATACTCCATACCCCTTGCAAAGAAGGTCAACATTTCATTCGTCTCCTAATTACTTGCTCTGCCTGCATATAACCTTGTGTGTCCTCATCCCAGTAAAGAATGATTTTGGCAGTTGCCAACTTGCACCTTTCTTAGCCATTTGGTTGCAATAACTATTCAGCCCCTGTCCTGTTTGGCTCCTTGATCATTCACTGCCGAATTCTGATAACAACCACCAGAAGGCAAAACAAACTGACGGGCAATGAGGCAGCTCAATAATTTCAAAGCACACTTGTTTTGTTATCACTCTGCACATCAGGTGGCAGTATAACATCATCCCATCATGAGGCATTAGACTGCAACCCTTCCTCGATACTGGGAGCTTCATAATATTGCTGCAATACTGCGGCATGTGTGTGGATTAGTTTAATAGATTTAGTGAGAATGAATGTATGCTGATATGGAAGAACATGCTGTAGTTTAATGTAATATAAATGTTCTAAGTGCCATTTACTTTATGTCAGCCTGGTGTTCAAGGGAAAGGTTAGGCCTTTCAGAATTGGTATTAGTTTATTATTGTCACATGTACTGCAATACATTGAAAAACTTTGTTTGCATGCCGTCCATATGCATAATTACATCCAGGTAGTAAAAAGAAAACAGAATACAGAATATAGTTTTGCAGCTACAGAGAACATGCAGTGCAGGTAGACAAATAAAGTGCAAGGGCCACTATAAGGTAGATTGGGCGATCAAGAATGAGGAGTTAGACTTCATGACAGTACAGAACATACGAGAGGTCCGTTCAACAGCAGGATAGAAGCTGTCCTTCAGTCTGATGGTACATGCTTTCAGGCTTTTATATCTTCTGCCTGATAGGGGGTGGGAGAAAAGAAAATGACCATTGTGGGAGGGGTCCTACATCATGCTGCTTCCCGAGGCAGCAGGAAATGTAGACAGAGTCAATGGAGGGGAGGCTAGTTTGTGTGATGGAAGCCTTTAGGACATCTGATGATATTCAGTAGAAATTTTTCAGATATAGGTTTAATTGAGAGCTCTACCAAGTTTAATAATAACTTAAATATGCATGAGCATTTCTCAATCTGGCTAGTTTAAATTAGGTTGCTGATCTGAATACAGCAATGTTCCCAATTAGACATAGAACTTCAGTGAATGCTGGGGTATCGTTGAGGGGAAGTCAGGGATTTGGGTGGTCAAGGTTGAGTTGACCCTCACTGCTTTCTGCCTGACCTGATGAACAGTTCCGGCACTTTCTGCTCTTACTATGCCTCCACTGAAACAAACATCCTATGCTGTGAACTGGCTCTTCAGTCACCCATATTTCAGTAGATGTGCCTCATTGTGAGTAAGTTTTAATGAATTGGGCAGGGCTCCATGTTATACCAAAATAAACTTAAAACTTAAATTGTGTTCAGTCCTTCACTGACATTATAAAGTTTAAACTCAACAAAAAAAAACAAACTGCTAGAGGAACCAAGCAGAACGAGCAGCATCTGTGGAGGCAAAGGAAAGGTCGACATTTCGGGTCGAGTCCCTGCATCAGGACTGAGAGTGTAGGGGGGAGATAGTCAGTATAAAAAGGTGAGAGGGAGGGATGAGACAGGGGCTGGTGGTGATAGGTGGAACCAGGTGAGGAAGAGTTAATAGGCAGATAGAGCTGGTGGGGGAGGGGAAGGGGTTGGTGAAGTGAGAGTCTGGAAGGAGGTAGGTGGGACCAGAAAAGGGAGAGATGATGGGCAGTTGGAACCAGATGGGGAGGATTAGGGAGGGTAGGCCTGGGGAGAAGAAACCCAGGTGGATAGGTGTGTGGGTGATGGGCAGGTGGATATGGGAAAGGTGAACAAGAGACTCTGGGTGGACCAGTGGGAGTGGAAAGGAACACAGGGGAGTGGATTACGTGGAATTGGAAATTTCGATGTTCATGCCATTGGGCTGTAGGTGGAATATGCAATGTTGTCTCTTTAGTTTGTGTTTGGCCTCAACTTAATCCTCTACTGTCATGAAAGTAACAAATCTGGTTTCTTACTTGAAGTGTGAGTCTCCGACATTTGTGCAGTCATGACAGTACAAGGGAGCTGAATCACATCATCAAACCCTAAGATCATAGAATGATATGAACCTGCACAAGCTCTTTGATATTTTGAGGCCAGAGATGAGAGTTCAAGGCCCATCATAGCAGCTAGGAAATTTAAAATTATTAAATAAACATGGAATAAAAAGCTAGCAACAAAATGTTGATTGTGAAATGACTAGATTGTTATAAAAACACATTTGTTTCATTAATGTCCTTCTGTAGGGGACATCTGATATCCTTTCCTGGTCTGGCTCATATGTGACTCCAGGTCCTCAGCAACGCAGTTGATGTGTAAGTGCCCTGTAGTAAACATTGGAGGTCATGGGGGATTAGGGATGAATAGCAGATGTTAGCAATGCTCCTGTCTGAGAAAAAAAATCAAACAATTGCTATTTATCTCTTTTCCCATTTCCTGCAAATGTTTTCCCTTCGAGCATTTATCCAGTTCCATTTTGAAAATTACTATTGAATTTTCCACCACTCGTTCAGGCTGTGTTTTCCAGAGCACAGTGTTCATTATTTCTTCATGATTTTGAATACCTCTATCACTTAACATTCTCACTAAAGTAGGGTTCACTACAGTTTCCCTGGTCTCTCCACAGTAATGAAGTCTTCAGTCCCTCAAGCAATCCAATCTAGGAAACCTCTGCTTCACCCTTTCAAAGTCGTGGCTCTTTTCCTTAAGTGTGATGTCCTGCTCAAAGCATAATATTCAAGCTGAAACCCAGCCAGTTTATTAATTTCTTTCCTTTTTGTACTTTGTCCTCTATACCCTGAGCCAGAGCTCTCACATGCTTTGTTAACAGCTTCTGATACTTTAGAGACCTTCATTGATTAGATTCATATTTCAGATTGGTTTATTGTCATATACACCAGGGTGCAATGAAATTCTTTGCTCGTGTGAAGCTTACAGAGTAAACCGTATACATGGTAATAACAAATATAACAATAAATACAGCATTGAGCGCAAAACAGCAGACTGGTGCAAAGTACAATAGTGCAATCTGAAGTAGTGCAAAATGAAGTGCTAAAGTGACAGTAACAGAAGAGGTAGATTTAAGGTTTGAGAATGTGGCAGTGCCACCGGGAAGGGGATGTGAAAGAGGTGATTGGTTCGGAAGTCTGAGAGCAGTGGGGAAGAAGCTGTTCTTGAATCTGGATGTCCAGGCTTTCAACCTCCTATTTTTTCCCCCAGAAGGTAGAAGAGAGAAAAGACAATAGCCAGGGTGCAGCATCCTTGATGATATTACTAGCCTTCCTGAAGCAGTGCACCTTGAAGATGGACTGGACGGAAGGAAGTGACGAGCCTGTGATGGACTGGGCAGTGTTTACCACCCTCCGCAGGTTCTGTTGGGATTAATGTACATCTGCCACTGTCTCTGTGATCCTGCAAAATTCTGCCATTTCGATAATTTTGCTTCTCCTTAATAGTTCCTAATAAAACACATTATTTCACAATTATCCCAGTTTAATTTGGATGAGGTGCGTCTAAAAACACTTCAAGATATGTCTCCAATCACTATTATCATTATTTATTGCATGTCCAAGCTTTATATCATCTGCAAACTTTGAAATAACGCTCTGTGTGTTCATGTCCAGATTATTTAATTATATCAAAAAGTGTTATGGTCTTTATACCAAAAGACACCATGATATACTTCCTTCCAGCCTGAATGATAACCATTATTTTCTGCTTTCTGTTTCTTAGGTAATTTTCTAATCATATCACCACTCTTCCTTTAACCTCGTAAGATTTATTTTTACTAACAAGTTCCAGCTAATAGCCTCTGTAAGAAGGCCTGGGAAGAAGGAATGCAGCCAACTCAAAAGTTCCAATTATATTTTATCTTCTGATGTATTGTGAAATAAACATGATGTCCTTTGGAGTTCTACATCATTACTTCAAAGGCAATTATGAAATAACAAGGTGTACCAAAGCACTCTTAAATTCACTTTTTGCTCTAAGGGCAGATAAATGTAGAAGGGTGCACTGATTACAGCCAGCACTCGTCCAGCATCGTGAACAAAGTCACAGTTCATTGTTATGTTTTCAGCAACCCTCCAGAATAGCTGTGGTCTCTTCCTGAATGTAATTTTCATAATCAGATCATTAATGAACTGAAATCTGCACTAAACCAGGAAAGAGGACTAACAATTACCCCCTAAACAGGATAACACAGGAATGAAAACCATGCAAAGCACCAACTAAGTTCCCCTGCCTTCTTTAAAAGCAATTGATAACATACTGTTGTGTGATGATGTTGAGGTTAAATTAATACATTCATTTACAAGACTTCCATAGAGGTAAAAAATCAAGTTATAAAATAACTAAAGTGTAAAACATGCATCCCAGAGACACTCTGAAATTAGTGCCCCTTCTAATGTTTCTGACCTGCAACCAGTAGTACTGTTATGTATTGGGTGTACATGTGCTTGTGGGGTTGGGAATTCGAGTCACTTAAAGGCAGATTGAACCTTTTGGAGAAGAGGTGAACTCGGTTGGTAGCCAATAGTAAAGCTTGCAGTGTTGAAGAGAAAGACTAAAGAGATGCAGAAAAATCCTTTGCAGGTTCTCTTGATGTCCTGCATTTGGTGTTCACAGTGTGGCATCCTCTACATTGGAAAAACCAAACGCAGATTGGGTGACTGCTTTGTGGAGCACCTGAGCTCAGTCCACACGGGTGACCCTGGGCTTTCTGTTTCTTTCCACTTTAATTCCCCATCCCACTCGCACTCTGACCTCCCTCTCTGTGACCTCATGCACTGTTACAGTGAGGCCCAGTGTAAGCTCAAGGAACAACACCTCATTTTTCATTTGGACATGTTGGAGCCTGCAGGACTTAGTACTGAATTTTCCAGTTTCAAATAACCCGCTCTTTCTTTTAGGTTTGTATCAGGACTGGACACCTGCACATACCATACCCCTCTTCCTTTTCTTCATTTGTATATTCTCTCCTGCTCAGCACATTCCATTAGATCAGACTATACAACAGCCAGGCTTCACAACATTAGCAACACATTGCACAGGCAAAGGAGCAAGAGTCATAGAGTCATGCAGCATAGAAACAGGCCCTTCGGACCAATTTGTCCATGCCGACAAAGAATCCCATCTAAGCTAGTCCCATTTGCCCACATCTGGCCCATATCCCTCTAAACCTTTCCTATCCATGTATCTGGCCAAGTGTCTTTTAACATTCCAACTGGAAAATGTACCCTTGCATCATGATGCACAAGGGATGGTGTTCAGCTGATCTGATACAGAGCACCCCGAAGATTCACACGTGCACCTCAATAACAACACCGCAGCATTCCCATAGCACCCACTGTGTTGTTTATCATATAGTGGGACTTAACTGAGATCTGAGCACTGGCTGAAACCTCAGTGGGAGTCACCCCTGCAACACTTAAAGAGGAGGTGCTCATTGCTTCTATCCACTGATGAAATTATTGCACAGCGGTGCAGCTAGTAGAAAAGCTGTCCCACGACACTAGAGGTCCCAGTTCAATCCTGACCTCTGGTGCTGGCTGTGTGGAGTTTGCGTTTTCACTCTGTGACCACATTGTTTTCTTCTGGGTGCTCCAGTTTCCTCCCATATCCCAAAGACGTGCGGGTTGATATGCTAATTGGCCACTACAGATTGCCCCTAGTGTGTTTGTGAGTGGTAAAATTGGTGGGGGGGGGGGATATTGATGAGAATGTGGGGAGAATAAAATAGGATTAGGATTGGTGTAAATGGGTGGTTGATTGTCAGTGCAGACTTGGTGGGCTGAAGGGCCTGTTTCTGTGCTGTACCTTTCTATGACTCTATGACCTTCTGAGCTTTGAAAATCTTATTGGAACCAATAGTAGACTAACTAGCACCCCAATGTTTGGAAGGTCCTTGAAGTCTTAGTTTAGGATGTGGAGCAGTAGAGAGTTGCACTTTATGATACAGGGTCAGAAAACATGGAAGTCATTTTGAAGTGTCATTGGGCTGAGGATGTCAACACCAAAGTACTTGAGCTTGTGCGGTGACCTCTCATGTGTGGTCAACATCAGTGAACAAAGCAGCAAATTCTAACTGCTCAACTTCACTATAAACCCACATCGCTTAGCCCATAGTAATCCAGATGCATCAAGACTCTTATCCAACATTTATTCATCCCATCACACACTCAGACACTCAGCACTACTCCAACACACACAGTTTACATACAACCATGGCAGTCATATCACACAGCCACACTACAGACCTGTCACAAGCATTCTTCTGCCTCTCTTGCAGGAGGTTGTGCCACATTGCCAGTGCCAACAATAATAGACTGACAGTGGGCACGACCAAGGGGGGGGTGAGGGTGAGGGACAGGATGACTGGTTGACCTTCTTCACCAAACATCTGACTCAGAAAGAGAAGTGAGGAAAACTAAACACTTCAGCTCTAGACAAAACCAACAGATTGAGACGTCATGTAGAAGTTGTACAAGGTGTTGGTGAGGCTGCAACTTTAGTGTTGTGCACACTTTTGGTCACCCTGTTATAAGATAGACACCATTAAGCTGGAAAGAGTCCAGAGAGGATTTACGAGAATGTTGCTAGGCCTCGAGGGAGTAATAGGGAAAGCTTGGGCCGGCTTGGACTTTGTGCCTTGGAGCATAGGACACTGAGGGGTGACCTTATAGAGGTGCATAAAATCATGAGTGGCACAGATAGGGTGAAAGCACTTAATCTTTTTCCCAGGGGAAGGGAATCAAAAACTAGAGGGCATAGGTTTAAGGTGAGAGGGGGAAGAATTTTAAAGGGACCTGAGGAGCAACTTCTTCACGCAGAGGGGACGAGCTGCCAGAGGAAGTGGTTGAGGCAGGTACAATAACAACATTTAAAAGACATTTGGATAAGTACATTGATAGGAACAGTTTAGAGAGATACGGGACAAACGTGGGCAAATGGGACAAGCTTAAATGGGCATCTTGTTTGGCATGGAAGAGTTGGGCCAAGGGGCCTGTTTCTATGCTGTATTACTCTATGGCTCTATTAGAGTGAAGAATGGGAATGCCATTCACCAAAACTGACGTCTGACACCTCAGTCTCACATACAGTGAGGTGCTGTTGGAAGATCAGGGTCACAAAGCTGACTCAGGTGGTGCTGTTGTGCCTGACACAAGGGTGGTGATTGCTTTAAAATTTGCAAACCATGCATGCATACTTTCAGCATGACACACGCTACTTGCCAAATCGGCCAGCGTGCTGGCACATGAGTCGTGCACAGGATAGTCAGCTGGTGATCTCAAACCTTGTGCAAATGCTCTTCCTTGGAACGCTATTGGGTTGACGTCACTAACTCCACTGGAGAGCACTTGGTACAGATCAGCGCGCTGTTATAAGGGCAGGGTTACAGTATCTGATATACTACTTAAGATGTTGTCAACCAGCATTTTCAGGCAAGTTCAAGGCATGCATGGACTCATATGACCATTCTATTCACACAGGAAGACAAGCGTTTGAAAGGGGGAAATTTGAGAAAGCTGTTGAGGTCCTGAATTGGGGTGTCTCCTGTGTAATGGGAGAGAGACTCCCTGATATCCCAGGCAAACCTGCTAATGGGGAAAGAAACAGACCAGTGGAAAGTGATATATCCCTCAGCTTGACAAAAAAATTAGCTCAGAATGAGTAAAGAAATAAGTGACAAGGTAAAACTAAAAGAGAAAGCCCACAGAAGAAGTGAAAACCAGAAGAGATCCTGGTGACTGCTCTCTGGGTGTCAGGAAACAGTGAGGGCTGCAGCGGAGTGCATGAGTGGTATCATCCTGAGAGAGGGATAGAGATCCTTGCTCCATGTTGCCACAGCCTGTGCCACCACTGCAGCAGTCCCTGGAATACTGTTAGGGTTTTTGACCATAAGATATAGGAGGAGAATTAGGCTATTCAGCCCATCGAGTCTGCTTTGCCATTCAATCATAGCTGATTTTTTAAACCCCATTCTCCTGCCTTCTCCCCGTAACCCTTAACCTCCTAAATAATCAAGAACCTATCAACCTCTGCTTTAAATACACCCAATAACTTGGCCTCCACAGCCCTCAGTGGCAATGAATTCCACAGATTCACCACCCTCTGGCTGAAGAAATTCCTCCTCATCTCAGTTTTAAAGGGATGTCCTTTTATTCTGAGGCTGTGCCCTCGGATCCTGGAACCACCCCACCCCCTACCCCCGCCCCCACTAATAGAAACATCCTCTCCATGTCCACTCTGTCCAGGTCTTTGGAGACTGCACAAAGGCCTGGATAGAGTGGACGTGGGATAGAGTGATGGGAGAGGTCCAGTGTGAAGAAGAACAGCTGTGCCAAGCAGTAGCCATTCCTCTTCACACTGGACCTCCCATCACATCTCAGGCATGCCTTCAGTGTGCCAATGCACTGAGCATCTCATTGTGAACCCCCATAAAACTCCTTCTGTAGGCTGGATCACCAAATTCTGAATCTCTGCATGCGTTGAATTCTGCGGACGTGGATCAACCGATTAAGGAATGCAGAATGCAGTGGAATCATTTGCAGCACAATACTTTGGTTTGAATTCAGCAAAAGAATTAAATCCTTGAATGACGAGGCTACATCAGGATGTTTCTCAAAGTCTCAGACATGTACTAACATCGTATGGAATATTTTCATGTTGGTTATAGTCACTGTAAAATGCTTGCTCTCTATAATGCAGCTCCAGCTGCTGTATCCTGTCATTGAAAACATCTATTGAATCTTTATTTTTATCTCAGCAGCCTGGGAGGGATGTGAACCTGATTCCACCTGGGAACGGCGAAGAGTTATTGTTATTAGTATTATTGTTATCGGTACATCATCACATGTATTGAGATTCAATGAAAATCTTTGTTTTGCATGCCATCCAGACAGATCATTCCATACATAAGTACATCGAGGTATTAAAAAGAAAACAGAATGCAGAATACAGTGTCGCAGTTACAGAGAAAGTGCAGGATGACAAATAAAGTGTAAGGGCCACGACAAGGTAGATTGGGTACTGGTATTGGAATTGGTTTATTATTGTCACTTGTACCAAGGCACGGTGAAAAACTTGTCTTGCATACTGTTCGTACAGATCAATTCATTACATAGTGCAGATACATTGAGTTAGTACAGAGTGCATTGAGGTAGTACAGGGTAAAAACAATAACAGTACGGAGTAAAGTGTCACAGCTACAGGGAAGTGCATTGCAGGTAGACCATAAGGTACAAGGTAAAACAAGGTAGATTGTGAGGTCAAAAGTCCATCTCATCATATAAGGGAATCGTTCAGAGGTCTTATCACAGTGGGATAGAAGCTGTCCTTGAGCCTGGTGGTATGTACCCTCAGGCCTCTGTATCTTCTGCCTGATGGGAGCGGAAAGAAGAAAGAATGACCCAGGTGGGTGGGGTCTTTGATTATTCCAGCTGCTTCACCAAGGCAGCGAGAGGTATAGACAGAGTCCATGGAAGGGAGGCTGATATTTGTGATGCGCTGGGCTGTGTCCACAATTCTCCGCAGTTTCTTACTGTCCTGGGCAAAGCAGCTGCCATACCAAGCCGTGATGCATCCAGGTAGAATGCTTTCTATGGTGCATCAATAAAAATTGGTGAGTGTCAAAGGGGACATGCCAAATTTCTTTAGCCTCATCTTTAGCGTATGAGAGGTCCATTCAAAAGTCTGATAACAGCGGGATAGAAGCTGACCTTGAGACTGGTGTTTCGTGGTTTTATTGAGAGTGACTGTATTTGATTTTCCTCTGTGCCAGCTGTATGCTGCTGCTCTCTGCATCTGACACTGAGATGTTCCGGCTCACCTCAGTAGCTATGTGACTGCTCAGACACAGCACTTCAAAAGTATCATTGTTCTGTGAAAGGGAGCTAGAAGCTGGTGTGGAACAGTGTGGTGAGTCACCCTAATGCTGCCTGTGAAAGTCACATAAAAAATGAGAACGTCATTTGCAAGGTTGGCAGAATTGCGTTGTTGGGATAAAAACAGAAAATGCTAGAAACACTCAGCAGGTCAGGCAGCATCGGTGGAAAGAGAAACAGTTAACGTTTCAAGCCCTGGACCTTTCATCAAAACTGTTCTTCGCCAGTTCCATTGAGGAATCCCTCAGAATGGTAACTGTTTCTCCTTCTACAAGGAGAATGCCCCTCCAGCACTTTCTCCTTGACAGCTTTGACAACCAGTAAACCTGGGATTGGCGCTTAATTAGTTCTCAATGCAATTCTGGAAGTGGGGCCCAGCAATTTCCATTGATAGGTCCTGTACCGGTCAGCTGGGAGCTAGCTTTCCATGGGATCTGCACCTGGATGACAGGAGTATGTCTCCAAGGCAGACAGTCTTAGGGAGGGTGTACAGCACATTTCAAACACACAGATTGGATAAGTATTTGACATTTTATTTTGCAGCTTATTCTGTAAAATGAGGTGAAGAATTCAATGGAAAGTGCATTGTTCAGTGACATATCTAACCCACATCCAATTTTGGAGTGCACAGGTACAAGGAAGATCCTACACTTGACTGGAGGTACCAGAGTTGCCTTTAATGTGGGCTGGGGCTTCATTAACACCAGGGGGGGAATCACTGAGGGGGAAAGACTACTCATAGGAGAGCTTCACTTGAAGATCAAGCAATTATGTGCAATACATCTTACCAGGAGTAAGTCAGTCAGAGAGAGTGTTGAAAAAGGGTGTGCAGATATGGTGGATTGACATCGTGGTTCTTCTCATTGATGGGAAGTAGTGACAGAGGCCAACAGGGTCTCAGAGTATTGGTAGAGAATGGTAGTGGCATTTGTCAGTATGGTGTAGTGACAGTTGGCCATGCGTTGTAGTGATGCCTAATTGTGGCTGGATAATATTTCAGACCATGAAATTGGTGCAATTCAGTGGTGAGGGATTGCTTTTAGGATTGTTTGTGAGGTCTTGTAGGGATCAGTGGATAATGAGTGTCGTGGAATGGTCCATAATGGTGGTGAGGTAAGAGGAGCAGTCAAGATAGATACCAAGGAGGACAAGGCCACCACCTGCAGCTTTCCCCCCAAGTTGTACACCATCACTACCTGGAAATATATCCTCAATCCTTTGTTCTCACTGGGTCTAAATCCTGAAACCCTACCCAACAGGGCTGTGGGAGTACCTTCACCAGAAGGACTGCAGCAGTTCAAGAAGGTGACTCACTACCATCTTTGCAAGGGCTGGGCAATAAACGCTGGCCTTGCTAGTTAAGGCCAATGTGAATATATAAAGCTCCATGGTGTGGATCACTGGCAAAATAACAGCCAAATGCTCATGCTTCTTGTCTCTTAATGGAATATTTTTTCAGCTCAGATACTGGATGAAGTTTAACATCTTGTCTGAAAAACACCTCCTCCAACAATGCAGCTGTCCCACAGTGCTGCTCTTAAAAGGCATTATATGCACTGCTTCTCCAGAGGGGAATTCAACCTGCTGATCTAGAGACAGGGCACTACCACATCTGACACACCACAGGTGACATCTTTGCTGTTTTTGTGTCTCTACTGACCCACTTCCACCATTGAGAAGGACCTTGTCAATGACGGTGCGTTGAGAGTGCAGCAACTGTAATGATATCTCCTTAGCCTGGTTCCATTTTGAACTCACTGGGTAATACCTTAATTTCTGTCACAGCAGTTTGCAACCTTCTCACAACTACCAGTAATTCCAAGTGGGCCTTCTGTTCTTCATGGTACTTTGGAACTATGTTGCACACAGGCATTGACATCTGTCTTCTCTCTTCTTAATGTTGGAGGATGTAAACAGGAGTCATTAACTGAGTAAAATATCATTGCCTTGAAAGCAATGAGATAGAAAACAAAGGAATAGGGGCAAATTCATCTGATAATCTTTAAATCATGGTGCAATTATGGCTTGAAGATTGTATTCAAGAGAGAGGAAGCTATGTGTGAATCTACTAGAATGCTCTGATTACTTTGCGAAATCTGAGCATCACTGGGTCTGGTTTATTTGTTCTTTCTAAATAAATAGTTGCAACAAACATTTAAGAAACTAAATTCATTATCAACTAAAGTTATGAGATGCTGGGACATGGGATGGTACCTGACCATTTGGGGAAAGGGAAACACTTGATAAAAAGTTGATGGATAATTCAGGACAATTAGTTTGACATCCATCTCAGAAAAAGTTAATGAATAAAGCCATGAAGGATTATATTTGTACATCATTATCTTTACTTTTATACCAACTAGCCCTTGAGATAAAATATGTTTTCAACCACATGTTCAACCTGAGGTATGGGTTTAAGAAGTGTGAACATGAATAACACATCCCTTGGTTTCTGTATAGCACCAAGTCTAAATAAGTTCAGGTTGTAGTCATGGAGTTTTATTTTTTCACACAAATGCTTCATTTCACATTTACTGACATTTTATTTCAGTGGTCACATTTTAGCCTGTTCCCCTACCATCTCAATGTCTCTATACAGTGTCCTGTTGTATTCTTAAGCTTTAATATTTCTGGAGTAAATATGGGGCAGCCTTTTGTTATATCCAGTTATTCTGATAATGCAGATGAACTTGTTAAAGAAACAGTCAGAGACAGGGAGCCAGAAACTCACTCATGTCAGTCAATCAGGTGAACTGGGCCCAGGGAATAATCCCCATGTCTACAAGAAAAATTGCCCCCCTGTGGTAGTGCCTCTGGATTTAAGCACACCCTCGAGTTTCTTCCATTCTTCCAAGTATTGCTGGCATAATTATCAAGATCATAGAAAATATTCAGAACAAGAAGTGTTCAAATTCATCACTCACTGGAAAATCCAACTGTAAAAGTTTAATCTGAGCTTCATTTCTATACTGTTTTGTATCAAGGATGCACCAACCATTAACGGACTCACACTGTGATTTTTATTGCATTTTACTTAGCAGGCCAGAGATTGAGAATTGGGAGCGATATTTACTTTAGAAGCAAACTACAAAATAAAACTGGCTGCACGTGCTATTTGACAAAGTCCCTTAGAGGAACTCTCCTAACTTGGACACAATCATGCCTTCCAAACATTTGCCATAAGTCACTCTAAGGATTTGAAGAAATATGAAATAAAACCTGCACTACCTGTTTTGTACATTCACTACTAACTGAATTGTAATTAGCTGGATGCTAGCAGCAGGGAGCTAATATTGTGACTGGCAAGCTTGATGTGAGGCAGTCAACCACTTTTACTTTCAAAAATAAACTTTATTTGTAATAAAAATATATACAAAAGAAGAAACAGTGCAAAACTTTTACATTGACGGTCATTACATTCAGTAGTGTTAACTTTTTTTTAAAACCATAATACCATTGCCACTCACATGGCCCCCTGGGGTGATACACCATTTCATTGTTTGGGGGACTTACCCACCTGTCTCAGCCCCTCCATGTGCAGTAATGGAAGGAACCTAGACTGTAGTCCTTCCCCACAGAGCCTTTGCTTTGACTGCACCGAGCTTCAGTGAATCCCTCAGCACGTACTTCCGTAGCCTGGAATGTGGCAGTTGGCAGCATTCCCTTAAGAAAATCTCACTGTGCTGGTAGGCCAACAAGTTTTCGGGCAGACCAAAGGGCATCTTTCACCAAGTTGATGTCTGCCACAGTGTGTTCCCCCTGGAACAGCCCATAGATCAGAGAGTCCTCTGTTACGCAGCTGCTTGGGATGAACCGAGAGAAGGACCCTTGCATCCTCCTCCACACCCTCTTAGCAAATCCACAGTCTGCAAAGAGGTGGGTGACCATCTTTTCCCCACGGCAACTGTCTCGAGGGCAGCGTGCCTTGGGGATGATATGTCATCTATACAGTGAGGATCTGACTGCAAGGTTCCATCTCACCACCAGCCAACCGAGGTCTTAGTGCTTGTTGGTGAGTTCTGGCAATGAGGCATTCCATCAGATGATTTGGACTTTGCTCAGGGAACAACCTTACAGTATCCATAGAGTCTCTGTCCCAGTGTCTGCAGTACATTCCATGCTGACCTCTGCCTGATGGACTTGTGGTCAAAGGTGTTTACTTGGAAGAACTCTTCCACAAAGGACAGGTAGTGCGGCAATGTCCAGCTGATTGGGACATTGTGTGGCAATGGGGCCAGACCTAAACTCTGCAACATTAGGGACAGATGGAACCTCAGCATGTAATGACACTTGGTGCCCACATACTTCAGATCCACACATAGTCTGATGCAGCCACACATGAAAGTGGTCATCAGGATGAGGGCAAAGTTGGATACACTTTTGCCCCATTCTCTGGGGACCTGCATCGTGAACTGTCAGATACACTCCATCTTGGACCAGCAGAAGAACTGGATGATGGCCTGGGTGATTACCGAGGCAGAGGAGCAGCGAACAGGCCACACCTGCACCAAGTAGAGCAGCCCTGAGAGCAGATCACATCTGATGACCAAGTTTTTCCCAGTTATTCACAAAGAACACCATTTCCACAGACCTAAATTTTGCTTGACCTTCCCAATCCACTTCAGCCAATTCTTGTTACATGCCTTAATCCTTCTGAACCAGATGCCTGGGTTGTCAGACCTGACAGTAAAAGGGATGCTGGATCAGTCAGGTCAGTTGCCAAAGAGCATGGCCTCACTCTTACCACAGTTGACTCTGGCCCCTGATGCCAACTCAGACTTGTCACAGATGCTGATCAATCTGCAAACTGACCGTGGAACCGAGCAGAAGATGGCAACATCATCCATGTACAGGGAGGTTTTGACCTGCGTGCCTCCACTACCTGGCAATGTCACCCCTCTGATGCTCTCGTCCTTCCTGATGGATTCAGCAAAGGATTCTATGCAACACACAAACAAGACAGGGGAGAGTGGACAACCTTGCCTGACTCCAGACTACTTGAAGCCAGTGTTCCTCTTCTGAGTGCGTTATAACAGATGCACACACTTGCAGTGGTCCAAGAATATATTTTCACACTCCTCCAATGCTTGCGTCCTCCACCAATCAACACTCCCCAAACTGCTCTCCTTCTCCAGCAGTCAACACTCCCCACATTGCTCTCATCACCAATCAACAGTCCCCATACTGTTCCCCTCCTCCACCAATCAACGACCCACATTGCTCCCCACCATCACCAATCAACACTCCCCACACTGCTCTTCTCCATCACCAATCAACACTCTCTACATCGTTCCCCTCCACCACCAATCAACATTCTCCACACTGCTCCATTCCACAACCGGTCAACTCTGCTAACATGGCTCACCTCCTCCACCAATCAACACTCCCAACACTGCTCTCCTTCTCCACCAGTCAATGCTCCCTACACTGCTCCCCTCCTCCATCAATCATCGCTCGTCACACTGCTCCCTTCCTCCATGAATCAGGACTCCTCTCTGTTCTTTTCCCACAGCTAATCAATATTAACCCCACTGTTTGCTATGACAATCTTCCAGGTTTTCTGTTACTTTTGGCAACCTGCTGACATTGTATCTTGGCACATGGTTTCAGCTAAAAACACCACTGACTTTGTCAGTCAACTATCTCAGTTTTTCATTATGTAGTTCTCTTAAAATGGCAAACTTTCCAAGGTGCTTCATTGGAGCATCTCCGGCGAAGTATGACACTGAGCTAAATGAGGAGAGATTGGAGCAGAAAACTGAATGCTGGGTCAAACTGTCTCGAAGGAGGATTGAGAGACAGAGGCAGAGAAATTCAGAGAGGGAATACCACAGTATGGACCAAAGGCACTTCAAGGCATTGGTGGGCAGCTGTCAAGCAATTAAAGTCAGGGGTGGCCAAGAGGCCAGAAATGGAGAAGAAAACACAGAAGATTATAGGACAAGGGAAGATCACAAGAAAACAGGAGCAGGAGTAGTCAACCAGGTCACTCAAACCTGCCCTGACTATTCAATATAATCATGGCTAATCTATGCTGGCCTCAAGTCCTCTTCTGTGCCAGTTCCCCACAACCCACAATTCCTCAATTGTTCAAATATTTATCTACCTTCACCTTAAATATATCTAATGATCTGGTCTCCACCACCCTCAGGGGCAGAGAATTGCAGAGATTTGCCACCCAGAGAGAAGAAATCTCTCCACACCTCAGTTTTAAATGACCGACCCTTTACTTTGTAGTTACATTCCCTTGGCCGTGACTCTCCCACTAGAGAAAACATCTCAACATCTACCATGTCACAGAGAGAGGTGGGGAAAAGGTTACCATGCAAGAATCTGAAGGCAAGGGTGTTTGAATCCAGCTGCAATGATGGTGACCAGCATTCCCATTCCGGGAACATGAGACACCTTCCATTCCATTTATGTCCTTGCATGAACAATATTTCCCACCACCATTTTATAAGGTGCATAATTAAAATTAAAACACACTCAAGTCTTGACGATTGAAGTAAGCTGTAGACTTGTAGCCACAAGGCAAAGTACTGTTTTCATGATTGGTATTCAAATGTTTCAGAGTTAATTTTGTTTCTTGGAAATTAATCAGTTCAACCTGATTGCATACAATAGTCAGGAATATATTGCTCCATAAATGAAGCAATAAAGTAAATGAAACCACTAGCAATGTTAGTTTCAGGGGGCCTCATTAATACAGCAAAACCCAGATACAAACACCTAATGGTTAGACTGAGATTATGAGAGACATAGATAGGATGGGATCTTTGTCACAGTGTAGAATTGTCAAGTACTAGAGAACATGCATTTAAGGTGAAAGGAGGGAAATTTAAAGGAGAGTGGTAGGTGCCTGGAACAGGCTGCCAGGGGTGCTGGTGGAAGCAGATACGATAGTAGAGTTTAAGAGGCTGTTAGATAGACACATGAATATGCAGGGAATGGAAGGATATGGATCATGTGCAGGCAGAAAAGATTTAGCTTAATTTGACATCAGGTTCAGCGCAGACATGGTGAGCTGAAGGGCCTGTTCCTGTGCTGTACTGTTCTATGTTGTTCTAGAGATTAATCAAAGAGTTGCACTTATGATCACTTAGGATATTATGGGTCTGAGATGCTGAAGAAGTTTCTAAATCTGTAGAAAATGGGACAGAAGTTAATGATAAACTGCAATGAAATGTAATAAAGGCCCAAAACTCCTATAAAAGGTGAAGAGACAGGTAAATGTAAAAGCCAGGGACAGTGAAGAATTAAAACAATGCTCAATGAAAGATCCAGTCCAACTGGAGCTTGACAACATTGAGATCTGCTGGAAAAGGCAGCAACAGTTGGTGTAGTGGAAGCATCAGAGAGAGATTGGAGCCGTAGGCACTTGGATCCTGGAGAGAGCCAGGGAGGCTGAAACTATCATTGTCTGCTAACATGAAGTGGCTGGTGTCCATCCTGCCAATTGGACTGTGGCTTCTCTCTTTCACCTTCCACGGAACCTCTGAAGAAATAAATCTTGATAAGAAATTTGAAAAGCTCTGCGAGCTGGAGTATCTGAAGCAAGTGTTCAAGATCTGTGAGGGTATAGTCCGGCATGCTCTCCTTCCCCAGCCACACGGTGAGTGTTGGAATGCTTCCTCAGTCACAGGGTGAAGGTTCAAATCCCTGCCAGCCAAGTGTTCTGGCATCATTCCTATGAAACATGCTGCAGTCAGGTAGACTGTGGACCAGGAGTGCTGTTATCTTACCAGTTTTAGCAATGCTAGTGAAATATTCCAGCTATTTATGGCTGACACCAATAAGTTTCTAAAGAATGTAGAATTAAAGTAACAATCTGCTCAATGCAAAGCAGATGAAGAGAGTATTAAATTCCATATTCCAGAAGACTGGTGTTCAATCTTCAATCATTGTTGCTTTGGCTGAGTTCAGTTCATTGGATGAACTAGAGGTGGACAATTCATCCTAGCCTCATTCTCTGTGGTTGCTGACACCAGGCTGTGTGTGCAGAGTAGGTGAATCGGAACATTGAGCAGTGTGCAGTGTTGATTTGATGCCTGCCCTGCTATTTTGGAGCTCCCACTTCAATTCGTGCCCTATTCTAACTTCATGTACTCGAACATGCATTAAACAGCAGGAACTATCCCTGACCACTGCGATTCAAAGGAATCATCTGCTACATACAAAGTGGTTTCTGATTGATTTTTTTTCTGACTGTTGCTACAAATCTACAAGCCCTTTTAAACCAAAGGTGTGCATAAATTCCAGAGTCAGTGGTGAGCAAGTGTGAAGGACATTTTGTCTGAGGCATCTCCACAAACCAGTTCTTGCAAAGCATGGGTACATTTGTAATTATTCTCATTGGATGAGTTCCTTGTGAACAATCCAATAGAATGATAGGACCTGCCCTCAATTAGCCTCACCTTTTCTCCTTCCTTTCCCCTCCTTTTGTTTCTCACTCACTCACCATTCAGATGTTGGCAAGAACTGTCCCTTCAATAGTGAGATTGGGCAACAGACCACTTCCACAGACGAATAGCTGGCAGGATGTGAAAGCTGAGAGATGTAGATGAGGGTCTTGTGGCAGTGCTAATGGTGTGAGAGTGTAATGGAAACATATGTAAGTTAGGTCTGAGTCCTGATTGATAGAGCTGTTGGTATATGAGCATTGGGACTGTGGTAAACTGGGCTGGTGTCAGAAATGGAGATGGTGTGTGAGGTAGAGAGGGAGGAGATGCCTTGTGCATTCTCTGTCCTTGACCACTTGAATGAAGTGATTGCACTTCTTGTGGTATAATATTCAGGGCTTAACTGACTTCCGGGGCTATATACTTCTACTGTCACTGGATCTGGGCCAAGAGGTGTTCCTGGGACCCTGTGGATACTGGAAATTCTCCCGCTCCACCAGGATCTCTAGAGTGGACCATTAGTCCTCGATACTTACTCAGTTTAAATTCCAGTTTAAGAAGTTCCAGATACTGTCAAAGAACTTTTTTCATTGCATTGCACCAAGTGTTTAACAGTTTGATCACTTTCATAAGGGTTCTGGACACCTTTACTTAAGTAATGTGCCCACCTTGCCAAATATTTAATCACACAATAGCACAATGCAAGTGTGCGTCATCAGTATATTCCTGATTTGAACTGGACAAATGTCTTGGTCATTAAGTGTATATTTCAACACATGTTTTTCCTCACCCAGGAACAAGTGTTCCTGCGGAGATGCTGGTGTGGAGAAAGGATGGGGAATTCAGCCTTGCCCAGTTATTGTACTGCAATAAATCAGTCTTGCCTGCTTTATTGAATAATCGTTGTATGCAGCAGGTTTTCATCAGTACATGTTTCTATTGGCAGCCCAATATCATAGTACATGAATGCAAGTTTCAAGGAGAGGTAGACTGCGTCTGCAGAAAGTGACCATGTTCTTAACAAGTTGAGCTTGTCAAGGACTGAGGAATGTGAACATGCAAGTAATTCTCCACTAAGGTTGTGTAACATTGCTGGAGGTCATGGTGAAACAGACTGAAGAGGGGAGAGGTGACCCTAATGGATATTTACAGGGGGCGGGTTGAGGGAAAGAACAGATTAGAAGTCTTCCAGGCTCAGGAGAGAGAAGAGAAAAGAGGTATCTGTGGATTGATGCCAGGAAGATTGCATATCAAATGGAGATACAGTGCAGGAAGAATTTTAACAATTTCACACAAGTTGTCAAGGTGAGAAGCTTCTTACTTAACTATCAAACCTCACCCCAAAATTTATCTCTCAGCAACCTCTATCCACCAAAACTCGACATTACGACAAAGAACTGCAGATGCTGGAAATATGAGAATAGTGGAGATACTCAGCAGGTCAGGCAGCATCTAGGCAGGAAGATACCAATCTGGAGTTTCAGATCAATAACCTCTCATCAGAACTATAAAGATGAGAAAACAAGTGGATTTTGAATTGTAGAAAAGGGGGAAGGATTGGAGGTGGTGGATGTTCCCTCTGTTCCTGTAATTCCTCCCTAACTCTGCAATTTAACCCACACTTGTTTTAACCATAGAACCATAGAACAATACAGCACAATACAGGCCCTTCAGGCCACAATGTTGTGCCGACCTTTAAACCATGCCTAACACTATCTAACCCCTTCCTCCCACATATCCCCCTATTTTAAGTTCCTCCATATGCTTATCTAACAATTTCTTGAAGTCAACCAATGTAGCTGCCTCCACCACTACCCCAGGCAGCGCATTCCATGCACCAACCACTCTCTGGGTGAAAAACCTTCCTCTGATATCTCCCTTGAACTTCCCACCCATTACCTTAAAGCCATGCCCTCTTGTATTGAGCATTGGTGCCCTGGGAAAGAGGCACTGACTGACTACTCTATCTATTCCTCTTAATATTTTGTAGACTTCTATCATGTCTCCACTCATCCTCTTTCTCTCCGAAGAGTAAAGCCCTAGCTCCCTTAGTCTCTCCTCATAATCCATACTCTCCAAACCAGGCAGCATCCTGGTAAATCTCTTCTGCACCCTTTCCAATGCTTCCACATCCTTCCTATAATGAGGCGACCAGAACTGGACACAGTACTCCAAGTGTGGTCCAACCAGAGTTTTGTAGAGCTGCATCATTACCTCGTGGCTCTTAAACTCGATCCTACGACTTATGAAAGCTAACATCCCATAAGCTTTCTTAACTACCCTATCCATCTGTGAGGCAACTTTCAGTGATCTGTGAATATGAACCCCCAGATCCCTCTGCTCCTCCACAATCCCCAGAATCCTGCCGTTAACCTTGTACTTCGCCTTGGAGTTTGTCCTTACAAAGTTTTTCACTCTTCCTGAAACATTACTCTGCTTCTATCTTTATGGATATCATAGAGTCACAGAGCACAGAAACAGGCCTTTTGGCCCATCAAGTCTGTGCTGGCCATCAAACACCCATTTATATTCACCCTACCCTATCCCATCTTATTCACCTTGCCAATCCGTCAACTCCCCAAGATTCTACCACTCACCAACAGACTAAGGGAAACTTACTGAGGCCAATTAACCCGCCGACCCATAGACCTTTGGGAGGTGAGAGGAAACCAGAGCACTCAGAGGAAAACCAATGGATCACAGAGAGTATGTGAAAACTCCACAAAGACAGCACCGGAGATCAGGGTTGAACTTGGACCACTGGAGCTTTGGGGCAGTAGCTTTACTCGCTGTGCCCCTGCGCTGCCCTAGACACTGCCTCATCTTCTGAATATCTCCAATAATTTCTATTTTTGCTTCCGATCATATATTTTGCTGTCCTCTTGTAACACACTATTGCAATCCTCCCACCCACAGCGGGCAGCTCACACACAGTGATGATTGATTGATCATTACAGCCACGTCAGGCATTCATTTTGATGACACTTTGGTTTGGAGAAAGTAGTTTGTCAGAAGAGATAGTAGCACAGAACAAGAGAAAGACAAACTCGCCCATCTGATTGAACTCCCATGTAGGAGACAGTGTTGAATATCAAGGGCAAGGCATTGCTGATGGCACTGAGCAACTGCTGAGCAGTATATCTAATCCTCCACATAATTCCTACTTTATCCTCTCTGCTACTCTTTTCATAGCCTCAATCCTTCTCTCTTTTTTTTCATTCCAGATCCCCAAGAACTGGAAGTTGCCCAGGCAGAGGAGGAAACAGTGAATATGATGAAATACTGTCACTCACCCACACTCAAAGCCACCAGCTGTAACACTGAGCATATTTTTGGAAGCTAGGACAGGGGTGGTACCTGCTGGTGGTGAGACACTGGGAAAGCACAGGGATCCAAGATAGTTGGGGAAAGAGAGCTTCTCTGAAGACAAGCCTGCACGCTAGTTCCGCTGCAGAATTCACTGAGCAGAAGGCTGCTGGGTGTACACAACCCAGATACTTCCTGCACTGACAAGTCTAACAAAACACCTACCTAACAAAACCACTGGCAGAGATCACCTTTAGCCAATAGGTTCTGAGGCAACCCCTTTCCTTGTGTTTCAGTATAAACAAGCCGTCACCTGCTGCCAAATGCTTCCTTCCTCCCCTGAAGAGTTTGTGTTATGATCTCAAATAATCACCTCTTCCATACCAGCAAGCTTTTTGAATATGTTGTTTAGTATCTTCCCAAAGCTCTGTGAGTCAGGTATACTTACTGTCTTGGAGCAATCCAGCAAGAACCATCACCTCTAGACTGAAAGTTAGACATTTCTTTTTTTTTTCAGATGCATCAAAACTCTACACACCAGCCATCGTTTCTCATGTCAAAAAGTGTCCTTCCACATCTTCCCCCTCTGAGGGTTCTTACAATCAATCCTTCGTACATCTTGGATAATGAGGGAGCATAATTTAACACAAACATTTTTTTAGTGCCTTCCCAAGAACATTAATCCTCACATTATGCAACCTCCACCCTTCCTTTCACCCTCCATAATTGCCTCAGCCACCTTCCTCACAAGATGGCCAGCAGATAGCTCAATCTCTGTCGCCATAGATTCAATTTCTTCCTTGCAAACTAAGTGATCAGCACACACTTGGAGTTTCCAATGTTGCTCTCACTACATCTCAGTCCCTGCACTCCAGACAGAGATGACCAAGTCCTCCCTGTTCCCTCCCCACATCTTTCTTCAATTGTTCACACTGGTGCTCCAGAACAACACCCTGCCTTTGCTGCTTTTCATTCTAGTGTTTTGTCCAAGATCATGCAGAGCATTTTGATGGGAAAGGTTTTAGGTTTATGAGCATGAAAGAGCGGTGCATGGATTTCACTCCAGCAACAGTTCCCTCAGCAATTTCTTCAGATCTCAGCCCACTTTAGAAGTTCATTTCAAGGCCCCTTGGTTCCTCACAGCACACACAGCAGCTTGGTCGATTTTTATGTTCAAAGGCCAGAAAACTGCCTTTGAGGTACAACTGTTTGACCCCTTTAATGTTGTTTCATTTTGAGTTGAATCTGTTCTTCCTGCAAGTCTGGCTACAAATTCACAAAAACACATATGTGTCTCTATTGGTGGCTTTTTAATTCAGCCTCTGCAATGTTTACAAGTCCTCCAACCAGTTAGCTAGTAGGGATAGTTAAATGCATGTTGGTATATTTGGAAGACTGGATGCTTGGATAACAAGGGCCTGAATGAGGGAGAGACGCCAAGTGATTTCCAAGGACACATACTCAAATCAATAAACATAAAGCCATAAGAAAAACTGTTCGATCCTGTAAAGCACTTGCAGAGGTAGAAAACTGAAAAGCATGGAAAGTAAATTAAACATTTTGAACCTAAGTTATAACACATTTGTTGTGTTGTGCACTATATTATGGAAAGGACAGAGAGCTGGTTGAAGAGGTGCAATAACAATCCACAAAGATGATACCTAAACTGCTCAACGGGAGGGACAAAAAGGCTGGGGCTTTGTTCTGAGGGTTCTTAAGGTTATGGAAGATAGACATAAGGAAAACATTAGGGAGTCCAAAATTATAGGTCAACAACCAAGGTCAGTCTTCAGTAAAGCCAATGGAAAATTCAGGGGAAACTTCTTTACCAGAGGGGGGAAAGAATATGGAACTAGCTACCGCAAAAAAGTTAAGACAAATAGTATAAATTGGAAGTGATGCTAGACAGATAGGTGAAATAGAAGGAGATGCTGATAGGGTTAAATGATGAGGTGTTCAAGGAGGCTTGCACACTGCATAAACATCAGATTGTACTGGCTGGTTGGAATTACCAGGTTCTGTGCAATACTATGGGTTGGATTTTAATGGGGAATGCATGGACTTGGAATCAAGTGGGGTGTTGATACCTGTAAAATGTACAGGGTGCCATGAAGCTGGTTCCAATCCATTGACACCTGACTGTTACGTAGCTTCATACTTCTGCCTCTCAGCAGAATGTGGATTCAAGCCTGATTCCAGGGACCTGAGCACAAATATCTAGGATAACCTTCCTGTGCACTGCTGAGGAAATGGCTGAAGAAATTGTCCACCAGATCTGTAACTCCACAGGAGGCAGAAAGAGAGGTGCACCTTCCTGGCACACAGGTTTGCAAGCAAAGCTTCCAGAATGGGCACCAGTATTTTAAGAGGGTGTTTGGTCAGGTGATAGAAGACATTTGCAGGCAGTATATATTACCACTGAACAAGTCATTGGCATTCTTAAGGTGTACTTCAGGTTCAGATTCAGATTAGTTTATTGTCATATACATCAGGGTGCAATGAAATTCCTTGCTCACATGAGGCTCACAGAGTAAACAGTATACTTGGTCATAATAAATACAACAGTAAATACAATGACAAGCGTAAAAGAACAGAATGGTGCAGAGTATAGTCGTGCAATCTGACATGGAGAAAAAAGAAATACTTAAGTGACAATAACGGAATAGGTAGAATTAAGGGTTTGAGAATGTGGCAGCACCACTGGGAAGGGGATGTGAAAGAGGGGATTGGTTCAGGAGTCTGAAAGCAGTGGGGAAGAAGCTGTCCTTAAGTCTGGACATCTGGGCTTTCAAGATCTTGTATCTTCTCTCAGAAAGTAGAAGAAAGAAAAGGGAATGGCCAGGGTGACAGGCATACCTGACGGTTCTGTTAGGCTTCCTGAAGCAAAGCACCTTGAAGATGGAGTGGATGGAAGGAAGTGACGAGCCTGTGACGGACTGCGCAGTGTTTGCCACTCTCTGCAGGTTTCATCAGTCCAGAGCACAGAAGTTGCCATACCAGGCTGAGGTGCAATCTGTCAGGATACTTTCTATAGCTTATCTGTAAAATTTCGAGGAAATCCTCGTGGACAAACCGAATCTTCTGTGATACGTAAGGAAGTGCATAGTCTGCTGTACCTTTTTGATCACCACATCTGTGTGGAGGGTCCAGGTGAGGCTGCTGTTGATATGGATGTCTTGGCATGTCTGGGCATTACTGGAGCCACTTTAGCTGCAACCTTGCCTGGATCCCCAGAATAGTCATGATATCCCACTTACTGTATAGTTAGACCAGCAGTGAGGTTTCACCTGTAGGAGCAGTAATGTGCAGAGAACAGGAGCCTCCGAAAGGAGGAGAAGCAGAGGGTGACTCATGCAATGAAGGTCACACTGACCCAGTATGCCTTCATTACTGTGATTTTCATCTCACAATTTCATGTAGAAGCTGCTTTTCACCCACTCAACCTTTTCCAACCCCAACACAGCACAAGAAGATTTGAAAATATATTCAGAAAATATGATCTGTTTGTTAGGCAATAGCAGTCGCCATAAAAGGGACAGGAACTGGTAAAATGGCTTTACAATGTTGTGGCTTTGCCTTTAACAAAAAGTCCTCTCTAGTGCTGATGTTAGCTGGGGGCATGAGATCAGTGAATTTAACCCTGTAAGGTAGAAAAAAATATATGATTTTTTTAAGCAATACACACAAATTGCTGGAGGAACTCAGCAGGTCAGGCAGCATCTATGGAGGGAAATAAACAGTCCTGATGAAGGGTCTCGACCCGAAACGTCGACTGTTTACTTCCCTCCATAGATGCTGCCTGACCTGCTGAGTTCCTCCAGCATTTTGTGTGTGTTGCTCCAGATTCCAGCATCTGCAGAATCTCTTGTGTCATGATTTTTATAAATCCTATTTGCTTATTGGCAAAAGATAAATAAAAATATTCAATCAGATAGAACAAAATACAACATATGTGACATAGTGCACTAGGACCTCTGGGCAGCTAGGCCCAGCTGTTTGATCAAAGATCTTGCTTCTATTGTCACACTAGGAGTGAGGATGTTCACTGATGATCGCAAAATATTCAATTCCACTTGCAGCTCCTCAGCAAAAGAACCAGCCCACACCTTCTTGCAACAAGGGCATTGGGCCGTGGCCTGACAATTGACAATCAGCATTTACGCCACATGACTACCCTTCAGCAGAAGTGAGTCTAAGTTGGTATTCAAGGACATTATCATTGCCAAGTCCCTGACAGCAACATCCTTGTGGGGGAAGAGGAGTCACAACTGGCTGTAAGCTCAGCTGGCCTAGCCACATATGTGCTGTGACTACAAGAACGAGTCAGAGATTAGATATGATGCGGCAGGTGACTCACCTCCTGATGCTCCAAGGTCTGTTGGCAATGTACAAAGCCCCTGTATATTGCCCCTACTGTGTAGGTGATCGGAAGAATCTGAGGGAAGTTGATGAGAATGTGGGGAGAATGGAACGTAATGGGTGGTTGATGGTCAGCATGGACTCTGTGGGCCGAAGGGCCTGTTCAAGTCAAGTTGAGCTTATAGTCATGTGCACAAGTACGGTGAGGTACGGGTACAATGAAAATCTTGCTTGCAGCAGCATTACAGGCACGTAGGTTCAGACAACACACAAAACCTAAGTGATACATAAATTATACAAGACGGTAAAGAGAAAAAAGACTGTGCAAAACAAGACCTTAGTGCAAAAAAACCCACAATTGATGACAAGTCCATGATAGTGCAAGAGGTTATCCATAGTGTTCCATTGCTGAGGTAGGGTTAGGGTTGTGTAGGTCAGTTCAAGAACCTGACGGTTGTAGGAAAGTAGCTGTTCCTGATCCTGGTGGTGTGGGACTTCAGGCTTCTGTACCTCCTGCTTGATGGAAGCAGCGAGAAGAGGACATGACCTAGATGGTGGGGATCCTTGATGAAGATGCTGCCTTCTTGAGGCAGCACCTCCTGTAGATGCTGTCAGTGGTGGGGAGGGCTGTGCCCATGATAGATTAGGCTGTATTCACAACTCTCTGCAGCCACTTCCATTCCTGTGCATTAGAATTGCCATTCCGGACCATGATGCAACTAGTCCGGGTACTTTCAACAGTGCATCTGTAGAAGTTAGTTAGAGTAGTTGATGTGAGTATTCTTTGTGATTACATCTATGTGCTGGGCCCAGGACAGGTCTTAGAGATTTAATGCCCAGGGATTTGAAATATGAAAAACATGGAATTTGAAGATTCCATGTTGTATGACTCTATGCCTCTATGGAGGCAGAGGGAGAGAAAAATTAAACGAATCACAATATCCTCCAGTGTTCTCATAAAGTGTTTGATTGATATTTCAGATAGTATCCTGACTTCGGAAGATCCCGCCACCTCAGAGGGAGGGCAGAGGATGGTTAACAACGATGATGATCAACAGTACTATTCCTACTATAGGGAGCAACTGCTTAACCAAGGCTTTACAGAGCATGAACAGATGCCAGGTGATTTTAATGAAGACATCTCTGTGACTAAGCGAGGAAATGTGGTTGAATCTCCTCGCTCAAATGGTTCCACCCGTATAAAACATAACAAAATACCAGTGTCCCTCAGTTATAAGTGCTGCCAAAGGGGCTGTACTGCATTGGAAATCCGTCGAAAATGCTTCACATGAAGTGATGTATCCTTGTATACGTTACATTCAATGCAAACAGATTCAGAATCAAACTGATTTTAACACAAAGGTACAAATTCAGTGTCCTAACAACACAGCATTTTGGGAAGCAGGACACTGAGGTCAGCTGACCTGCTCAGTTTCATGACCCCTGCATCCAAATTCCTTGCGGATTGCTGGCAGGAAGCTCTGTGCTGACATTTACTGAATTATCTATAGTGAAAAATTCTAGTGTACTCCCTGTTACAACTTGTCATTCCACTGAAATTTTAGATATATTAAATACAAACTGCAATGCTAGTTGTTTCAAAACTTCTTCATTTTTTCATCAAATTCATTCTGGTGAACAATCACTATTCATTCAGAAAGATCACAATCCACTGCCTCAGAGTCCACACAGAAACACTTCGTAGAACCTCTGAAGAGACTCTGGATCAAAAAAAAATCTTTATAATAAAAACCTGCATTTATATAGTGCACCTAATGTAGAAAAAAACCTCAAGAAGTATAATCAGGCAGACCACAGAGGTACAGTAGCTATTAAAAAGGGGAATCAAATGCTTGGTCACAAAGGTACAACATAACATGGGTGATAGAGGATAGAGGGAAGTGGAGGAAAACTGATTAATAGAGCAGATTCCAGATCACAGGAGATTCCTGACCAGGGAACTGCATTTGAGCCCGGCATTAGAGAGTATAACGTCGGTGCAGTTGTCAAGGGTTTCCGAGATAGAGAGGAAACCTTTGACAACTGCACCCATGAAAGGACATGAAAGGTCACCCACGGAAGGAATTATAAACAAGTGGGAAAATTATAAACAGGAGAAATTAATGGATCGGACATGTCAGTGATGACTAACATGACAAGCAAGTGGGAAGCTGCGTGATAGAATCAAGGTGGTAGATTTTTGACTGATATGGAGGGTGAAAGGTTTGGAATAGTTAGAAGTGACGAGGTATGGGTGGTGTTAACCAGATGTGCTGATGTAAGGATGGAGGCAGGCAATACTATAGAGCTGGGACTAGGTAAACTTTCTAATGAATACTACACAAGACCAAAAGTTCAGGTTACAGGTGATGGCCCAAATGGTGCAGCCTCATACAGGAGACGTGGAGAGGTTTAACCTTTGTTTTACATTTTAAAATCGTTATTTAAATTAAATTTTAAAATTTGTTTAATGTCTTGTTGGTAGGTTAACTGGCCTTAGTGTGTGGGTGAGTGGTAGAATCTGGAAGGAATTGATAAGGGAGACACAAGAGACTGCAGATACTAGAATCTGGAGCAACATACAAACTGGAACTCAACGGGTCAGGCAGCATCTATGGAGGGAAATGGACAGTTGACGTTATGGGTCGGACCCTTCATCTGTAATTGATGAGAATCTGGGGAGAATAAAATGGGATTAACATGGGATTAGTGTAAATGGCTGATTGATGATCGGCACAGACTCGGTGGGCTGAAGGGCCTGTTTCTGTGCTGTATTTCTCCATGATTCTATAAATTGAGGCCAAACACAAAGGTTTTCATGGCTCCAGTGTTTACCTGAAGGAATTTGTAGCTCTTCGAAGACCAGACATTAGAGAAGCAGACTGCTTCAGAATCAATGGAGCAACTGAGAGGGGTGATGTTGAGGTGGGGACAAGGAACTGACCCATGTTCACTAATGATGTTGCCTTGGGAGTAACATATGGATGAGGAAAAGAAGGTGATACTTGAAAAAGTCATGAAGTGGTGGGTGATGGATGGGAAAAGAAGTCTTTATTATGTCATTAGCGATGACAGGATGGGGTTAGACAAGGAGGCTCTGTTGGCCACTATGATGTTGTGTTGTCAGAAGCAGACACCTGGTGTTACAATTAGTATGGCTACTCTCCTCTCTTCTCAGAACTGGTCGGTCTCATTAACCCAAAAGCAAAACATTGCAAATAATGAAAATCTGAAATAAATATGGAAACTGCTGGAAAATGTTTGCAAGTCAGTAAGTGTCTGTGGAGAGAAAAACTGAGTTAAAAATCCAGGGTGATGACCTTCCATCAGAACTGGGAAAAAATAAAATGAAGCAGCTTTTTAAGTTGTGGAAAGTGGAGAGGGTGGAGAGAAGGAAGTTCGGAGCGGAGATCCAGGGAGATAAGACACGAATTATGGTGGTGTTGACTGAAGGAGGATTGGAAAAGCAGGCACTATAATTAGGAGGCAAGGAATGACACCAGGAGAGAAGAAATAAAACTAAGTGAGTGCACGAAATGGGAGATAAAAGACCGGAGTGGCTGGTGATCTGAACTAATTGAATCCAGCATTGAATGCTGTAATGTGTCAAGTCAGAAGGTCAGGTGCTATTTCAGCTTACATTAAGCTTCATTGTAAAAGTAGGAAGCCAGAGACAGAGGTCAGAGGTAATGGGCAGGAGGAAGCCCAGTGCCACCAGCTGAATGGGAGTGTTTTGTGAAGACATTCCCAATTCTGTATTTGGTTTCCTTACTTGAAGCCACGGTGGTGGCTCATACCTGGATGTTCATCAGATTGTGTTGCTGCTGTCCAGTGGGTGATTGCTGGCTCTCCCACTGACCATCGCTACCATTCCAGTGAAGAGAGCCACCCTGACTGGTCTTCAGCCCACAATCACCAATTATCGCTTCCCTCCACTGATCACTGCTAGCCCTCACTACCACCGCTAACCGCCTACAGCCCCCACCACATAGTGTTATGGAGTTATATAGCACAGCAACAGGCCCTTCGGCCCAACTCATCCATGCCAACCCAGTTGTCTACTTGAGATAGTCCCATTTCTCTGCCTTTGGCTCATATCCCTCTAAACCTTTCCTAACCACAATAATCAATCTCCCTAAGGATCACCAGTATTCCCCACCAATCACCACACACCCCTGTCACCTCTCCGGCAAGTGAGATATCTCCTCTTGTCATTGATGCCTCCTTCAAAAGAAGCTAGCACCCCTGCTTCCAATCACCAGTACACCCCTATTTCCCACACTGATCACCAATAGCTCCCACTGATGATCCTGATGCTTCCAAACATTGATACTTTCACACTGATCGTGAGTACCACTGCCCCTTCATTTACCTGTCGGATGCACATTCCTTGTGGTCAGTTCTGGACACTTCTGTAAAGTGACAGATCAGCTGTTTGCTCACTTTCCTGTTACACATCAAATGCTTACAATAAACATTAATTAAAGGGTGAGCGGTGGTTATGTTGGTAGAATGCAGGATTGAGGCATTTGAAGAAAATGTTTACAGATTGAACAGGTGTTAATAAAAACTTCACTACAGGGGAAAGCTGATATAATGTAGAAAAGAAAGAAAGAAATCTGAAAGACAGGGACGGGGAAGACAAAGTAATAAAAAATCCTTGCAAGGGGAGTTAGATAAATTAAAATAGGAAGCTGTTTGTGTTGTGGAAACCTTAGAACAGGAGTTCACTTGGTTCCTGCTTGGAGTCAGTGTGGCTGAAACTGATCATTATGAGCTGAAGTGAACTGCTTGGTGTCCCTTCTGGCAGCAGGTCTTACTCTGGTCTTCACTTACTCTGTGAGGGTATAGAGATGGTGATAAAGCACTGCTGTAAAGAAAGTATACAAATATCACTCAGGGTGCATCAGGCTGAAGCAACAAACAATCTGCTGAGTCCTAATGCAGGGTTTCGACCCAAAATGGCAACAGTTCCTCTCCCCCCCACAGATGCTGCTCAACCTGCTGAGTTCCTCCAGCAGATTGTTTGTTGCTTCAGATTCCAGCATTTACAATCTTTTGTGTCTCCTGTATCAGGCTGAGTATGTTGAGCCTTACACTCTAAATCTCACTGGAAAAATTATCCAACACTGGAAATACAAATCCTTATCTCTGTCATCCAAGTGGTGAGTATTAAAATTCCTTCCAAAGTATTGGTATTGGTATTGGTTTATTATTGCCACATGTACTGAGATAGAGTGAAAAACTTTGTATGCCATCCAGTCAGATCACATACATAAGTACATCGAGGCAGTAAAAAACAAATAATACAAAATATAATGTTACAGTTACAGAGAAGTGCAGTGCAGGTAGACAAATAAAGTGCAAGGACCATAACGAGGTAGATTAGGAGACCAAGAGTTCATCTTTAGTGTATAAGGGTCTTATAACAGCAGGATAGAAGCTGTCCTTGAATGTGGTGGTAGTGTTCTCAATCTTCTGTATCTTCTGCCTGTTGGGAGGAGGAGAAGAGAGAATGACCGGGGTGGGAGGGGTCCTTGATTATGTTGGCTGATTTCGCGAGGCAGCAGGAAGTGTAAACAAAGTCAGTGGAGGTGAGGCTGGTTTAAAGATGGACTGGGCTGCATTCACAAGGTTAGAGTTGGGAAATAATTACAGCTCTTAAACAAGGGAAATGGATAAAGTTTGGATGAGGGAAATTATTCAGAATTGACTGAAGAGAAAGGATTAGAATTGAGTCAGAGAAAAAGATCAGAGAAATGGATTGGTGTTAGCCCAGGATTGGGTCTGTTCCAGAAGAATGGATTAAGATTCACCAAGGAATCATAATGAATACTGCAGTCCAGGTAATGGAGTCATTGTTTCTGAATGTCAACAATCTACTCAGTCGCATTTAGTGCCTGACTTTTATCTTATGGTCTCTGTCCATGTGTGAATGTGGTGTCATCAATGTGATGAACAATCGACATGTCTTCTCACTTGGTAGCCATCCCTGGTTTTGTTGGGTGGCTCAAGCTGGTGCAGGAGGCTGCTGCTATATGAAGACATCATAACACAACAAGGACATCAGGCAATGATTTGTTAGCAGTGGTTATCCACCAGTAGAATGCTGAGGAGGAGAATTCCTTTAAGTTCTGGTTTCTCAATTGAAACTTGAGGCCAGCACAGTGACAGGGGTGTGGTCAAAGGTGCTTTACACCACACAGAATCTGCAATGTTTGTACAGCCACCTCTCTGTTCTATCTGCTGCTCACTGGTAAGACGAGGTGAAGTGTGGTCATCTCTCTCGGGTAACAAATTGCAAAATGTTACAAATATCTCTAGCTTCACCCTGGGAGGATTCACTGCATGCAAGTTCAAGGTCACAATTACTTTGACAGTCAATGGCACTATTATTTTTATTTACTTTCATATTTGAAACAGGTCATTTGTACTTTGGCTGATGTTCTACATAAATTATTGATTGTTCAGTAAATACCTCACCATGGATGAACCAGGAGATCCACTCCTTACTGAAGTCTAGGACTACAGCATTAAAAGATTAGGTGACCCTAATCTTTACAAGAAATCGTGATACAACCTCCATAAAGCTATCTGAGATGGCAAGAGACAATATCAGTCCAAAATCGAGTCCCAGACCTGCTGTCAGTTGTGGCAGGGCTTACATGCTAAATGGGCTACAAAACGAAGTTGGGCAGCATCACCAACAACAGTGCATCCCTTCCCAATGAGCTTAATACATTCTATACACGTTTTGAACAGAAGGGGATTGATATGTCACCACCCACCCCCACAGCCTCCAACGCACCTGAACCCATGGTCACCGTTGCAGATGTAAGACCAGTCTTCCAGAGAGTGAACCCACAGAAGGCATCTGACCCAGATGGTGTTCCTGGCTGTGTCCTCAGATCCTGTGCAGATCAGCTGGCGGGGGTACTTGCAGACATTTTTACCCTCTCCCTGTTTCAATCTGAGGTTCTCACCTGCTTTAAGAAGGCCACTATCATCCCAGTACCTAAGAAAAACAAGGTAACGTGCCTTAATGACTACCACTTGGTGGCTCTGATATCAACCACCATGAAGTGATTCGAGAGACTTGTCATGGCATGCATTAACTCCAGCCTGCCAGACAACCTTGACCCATTGCAATTCACCTACTGCCGAAACAGGTCTACGATGAATGCCACCTTCCTGGCCCTGCACTCATCTCTGGACCATCTTGACAGCAAAGACACCAATGTTAGGCTATTGTTTATTGACTACAGCTCCACTTTCAATACTATAATTCCAAGTAAACTCATCACTAGACTCTGAGACCTGAGACTCAACACGTCTCTTTGCAACTGGATCCTTGACTTCCTGACCAACAGACTGTAATCAGTAAGGACAGGCAGCAGCAACTCTGGCACGATTATTCTCAACACTGATGCCCCACAAGGCTGTGTCCTCAGCCCCCTACTCTACTCCCTATACACTCATGATTGCTTGGCCAGATTCTGCTCTAACTCCATCAACATGTAGTGGGCTGTATCTCAAATAACGATGAGTCAGGGTACAGGAAGAAGATGGAGAGCTTAGTGACATGGTGTCATAACAACAAACTTTCCCTCAATGTCAGCAAAACAAAAGAGCTGGTCATTGACTTCAGGAAGGGGGGCAGTGCACATGCACCTGTCTACATCAATGATGATGAGATTGAGAGGGTTAAGAGCTTCAAGTTCCTTGGAGTGAACATCACCAATAGCCTGTCCTGGTCTGACCACATAGAATCCACAGCCAAGAAAGCTCACCAGCGCCTCTACTTCCTCAGGAGGCTAAAGAAATTTGGCATATCCCCCTTGTCACTTCTATCAATGCACCATAGAAAGCATCCTTTCTGGTGCATCACAGCTTGGTGTGGCAACTGCTCTGCCCGGGAGTGCAAGAAGATGCAGAGAGTTGTGGACACAACTCAGCACATCACAGAACTCCCCTCAATGGACCCTGTCTATACTTCTTGCTGCCTCGGTAAAGCTACCAGCATAATCAAAGATCGCACCTACCCAGGACATTTTCTCTTCCCCCCTCTCCTATCAGGCAGAAGATACAAAATCCTGAAAGCACATAACACCAGGCTCAAGGACAGCTTCTATCCCACTGTTATAAGACTATTGGATGGTTCCCTAGTACGATAAGATGGACTCTTGTCCTCACAATCTACCTCATTCTGACCTTGCACGTTATTGTGTACCTGCAATGCACTTTCTCTGTAGCTGTGACACTTTACTCTGCATTCTGTATTGTTTTACTTTGTACTACCTCAATGCACTGTGTAATGAATTGATCTGTATGAACTGTATGCAAGACAAGTTTTTCACTGTACCTCATTACAAGTGACAATAATAAACCAGTACCAATTTCAATTAAACGAGAACAAGTTTCCTACTGCACTGCCTGTGTGTTAAATTGTCTAAAGCTCTTGGGATTAAACTGAGGTGTTGAATAAATTCCATTAACAGCAACCCACAGGTTATCTGCACAGTTACTGCAATTAATAGTCCGACTTTCACTAATGTGGTGAAGGGATTAAACCTGAATTTTGCAGGTCCAGACTAGTCCTTCAAAAAATGACTTTGAATTTGCTGGACCATTCCACTGGACTCTTGATCTGATTCCAACACATCTTCACAAGGAAACTGATAACTGGATCTTGAACTGGTGAAGGAGGTTCCTGTGCTCCTGATGCAGGCTAGAGACTCCATTCATCCTAAATCAAACCGCTGACATTGAACAGCCAGGCCAGGAGCAGTGATTCTCTAACTGGAGAGTCTGAGTTCCTTTCCTTGCAATTAGGAACACTGGGCCATGGGAGGATGGATTTCCATGCTAATGGTTGTGAAATGAAATGGCTGGATGCTTAAGTAGAGAGAATGCCTAAGCAAGGTGATTATATGGGGTAATGTCCTTTATTATTCACATAATGAAAGTATCTTCCCCTTCCACCACCTTTGAACCACCCCCACCCGCCCCCAGCAGCTAATTTATTTGCTGAGTTCCTCCAGCAGGTTGTTGTTGCTCCAGATTCCAGCATCTGCAGTCTCTTGTGTCTCTCTTATCACAGAAACATGCAGTGATTTTAAAAATTAAATGTACAAGCATAGTATTAGAATAAAATGTAACATTGCAGCACTACTCCTTCCCTTGTTAATCTAAGGAACATTGCAATTCTCCTAGTCTTTATGTAATTTCATTTGGAAGTTTTTCAGACATGAGGGAGGGCTCTCCTTGCCCCAGGGATAGTGCCTCATGATTCCCTGGCTGTTGCAACAACTGGGATTGCTCAGTTTATTTTGTAACCTTCAGGTTATACCTTTTGAATTCACCATTAGTCAATGCTTTCAACCAATGCTGCTTTTGGTGTGACTGTCCTAACACACTCCTTTAGTGGCTGTGAATTGAGGGTGCATTTACCTCTTAGCACAGCTCTGAAGTAGGTACAATCGTCAGTATCTCCTGAACTTTGTGCAAATCTTAGAATGTATCTGCATTATTGTGAGAGGCTGCAGTTTACACGATGTGTCCCATTTTTTGAATGAATTGCTGTCAAGCACAGATAAAGCAACCTCTAGTTTTTAGCAGCTTTGATTTTGCTTAGTGTCAATGTTTTGGTTATTGCATTCTCATTCACACAATTGATATGCTGTTCTTACTGTAGCCTTTATCTTTGTGGTATTAACCTACTGTCATTCTTCAAAGGGTTACCATTGACAACCACAAATGAACCAGTCACAGATATACTTTGAATATAATGGCAGGTCAGAAGGTAAATATGCTTCAGGAAATAACTCATCTATCTCCCAATTATAGTCACTGAGTGCAGCTACTATCCAGGAATGTAATAGAATACAATCCATTTTCCTAAATTTATGTAGTTACAACATTCAAAAAGCTTGACAGCATTTTCCACCTTAAAAAGTCACTTGATCCAGCACTGCTGCAAGGTGACTTCAATG